>NC_142027.1:128683204-129311259 GCF_982192425.1 Myodes glareolus
TAATTGATTTTATTTTGTCCTGTGGCAGTTGTTTCTGCCTCAGCTCAAAGCCAGAATCACTCATGTGTTTCTTCTCATCTCATCACAGAGCATTGTTTAGCGATATTGGTTTAAGAGGTGTGTGCTCACCTCCCACCCATTAAACAGAGGAGAACCCCATATAATCAAGCATCTTAAACATGCTCCATAGAATCGTCTATATTTGTATAATGTTTGTAAGTAGCTTAAAGATATCTGCAAACTGTACATTCACAAATGCCTGCTTTTCCTATTTGACCAACATGTAGTAACTCAAATGGTTATGTCAGTGAAAACCCCTCAGGGTACTGGTATTGCTTGAACCACAGAAGTATTATTCTTGGCAGTCAGGTGGATTTCTGGACTCTGGAAGATTCTATTTCAAGTGTTAGGATTCACTGCAGTATTTACTCACTCTGTAATGCTTAAATGGATAAACCAGAAGACTGTGTTTTATTTTCTGTAGTCATAATCACAAGTCATTATGTCATAAGCATCTAGATATCAATCTGAAGAGTTCATAGAAGCTGAGTTGTCTGATTCTGTGTGGTCATTTGTGAAAGCTACCTTGGGAAGATGCTATTCAACTCCAGTAGGCACCACCAAGCCTTTAGCAGACTGAGTTTATTTTCTTAGTCATGCCAGAATACTCACTCTGGCTGGTCTGTTAATACATTTGTAGCTGTACATTCAAATGCCAAACTGGTCCACAAAGCCTCTTCACACCCCAGAGAGAGTGATCTGAACAGAAACAGGAAGAGCACCCTCAGACTGTACCACAAGCAGCTTCCCATCTGGGTTTTAGGGCTATGGCTGATTGGTGGCTTGGGGTCTTGGGGTCTTGACAGTCACTGCTAGTTTGGCCTTTTTGAATTCTGGGTTTCTGGGTTCTCTGTAAGAGAGTAACTATAAATTCCAGATTTCTTTGTTTTTTTGTTTGTTTTGTACCATGAAGCTTGGGTACATGATTTAAGGGGTGTTCTTTGTTCCTCTTTACACTGTTAATTTGGCAGATAAAATACTCAAGACAAGGTTTATGAATATGTCAATGTGTAGTATTCTCTTTGGTATGATGTCTTTCACAAAGGAACCTTCCAACATGACTTATCAAGTCCACACCACACCCCAGGGTGATTCTTAGAGGGCCTTCCAAACATAGTGGGCCTCTCACCGAGAGTTAAAACACTTTAAAAAAAAAAGTTAAACATGTTCCTAAAAGCAATGTCCATAGGTGGATACTTAACTCCAGACTCATCATGTTTTATATATGTACAGATTTTTCTTTATCAATCATGTTTCAATTAAGTACATTAAGAAAAAATGTAAGATTCTGAATCTTACTAGTTTGGTCCTAGTTTGGTGGTTGGGACGACATTTTCTGTCATTCAGGTAGCAGCTAGCATTTTTTAGGTACTTGTATGCCAAGTGCCTCTGGTTGTCTGTGTGCATTTCTTCAGTTCTTATCTAGTTAGGAAAGGGCCTGCTATTTGCATTTTACAGATAAGGAAGTTGCTTTAGAGAGGTGATTTCACTTCCTGGGGCCACAGCAGGGCAGGGAGAACAGTATTGAGCCAGGCTTTATTTGTTTCAATACCATTGTACTCAGGAATTTTGATGATCAGGGCTCTTTATCTGAGATAGATAAAATCTAGCAGGGTGTTATTTTAGACAGAGCTTTGCTTCTCTGCTACCAAGATGCCCCCTCCATGCCTCATCCCCCTTTCCTCTTGAAGGAACACAGTGGTTTAAGATACCTGGGAATTCTAAGAGCATTTATGGCCTATGTCTTTGGAGACTGATTTCATGTTATTGGCTGGAATCTTCTCTCTTTCCCTGTATTTCTATCACGTTAGGTGTTTATCTGGCCTTTTTGTAGAACTCTAACTCTTTATGTTCAGGGACCATATCTCTTGGTTTTAAGAATAATATAGTTTCTCAGTAAATATTTGTTTTGTATAAAAGTAAACAACTACTACTTGATCCTATTGCTTGTAGTTTTAGACCTGCTACTAGCGCTGATTCTTAGGTTTGACTCCAGTGGGCTCTGAAGAGCACCAGTGTATTTGTCCTTGGCTTCTAATCTTTACAGACAGCATCAGAAAGAAGGCAGCCATTTGCTACAAAATCTCCCTAGATGTCATTATTAAGTCAGACATGTGATAAGATAAGATGTGATTCCAGGCTCAGTAGCAGAACTCACCCCAGTTTCATAACCATTTTATTTATGTAACCTAATGGCCTTGTAGAATATATTGTACCCTGTTTCACATAAGAGGCTATCATGAGGCACTTTTTTTTATCTTGTATTTGCAGAAGAGGTAGTAATTAAAACTTCAGTCTTGTAGGAGCATGTTTGTTTACCACTCTAAAGAAATTTCTGCTTTCTAAATCCAAGGATTTGTATTAGATAGCACTGTGTCAATAAGAAAGCCTCCCGGATTGGATTTTTTCATTGCTTATCTAATGTTATTTTACTGTTCACACATAATAAAAGATTATTAATAGGAATATGTCACATAAGCTACATTAATTATGTAATTTGAGAATCTTATGATGCATTTATCTTGTTATACTTGTCACGTTAATAAAATATGAATCTGGCTTTACTTACCTGTTTTATTTAGGCTTTAGAGTAATGAGTTCCATTGCGACATTTCTATTCTTTGTGTTAGACTTTGTTCGTTCTTGCTCCCTACGCTGCCTTTCCCCAGCACTGAGGTTCTTGAATGGGCTTCTCTCTGGTGGAGCACCTTGGCAAAGCTTGTTTAAAGCTTGCATGTAAGGACTGCATCCTGTAGTTCTGTGTCTTGACATGATGCCACTTTTATGAAAGCACATATCTCAAGATCCCTACGCTTTCTCTGTGATGAAGTATTTTATTTCTGGATTATAACATTAATTTCTAATCTTAATACAGCTGTACTTTAGTGTTTTAGTATTTATTCCCTAGTCATTTCTACCGTGTTACTCATCTTGGAACTCAGCTTGTTTGGTGGCATAGGATCATGTTAGCAGTCTTCTGCAGACCACTCTTCATAACATTCCTAGGTCCATGCAACCCTGAGCCGGAGCTTCCTTGGCTCATGTTCCTGGGAGTCATTTAATCTTTCATGCCTCACTTCTCAGAGTTTAACACTTTCTGAATCTATTGCAAATGGCATCCTAATGATTTCCCTTTTTGGTCTCTTTTTCCTTTAGTTTCTCCTTCTTATTCTTTTCAAGTAATTGCTGAAAGACATAAATGCGCTTATATTACTGACCTTGTTAAAGCCCTGCCCTCTCTCCATTCTCTGGAAGGGGTCATTATACTACAGAGACTGTGATATGATGTGGCTTGTCACTTGCTCTCTCCCTTGCCTAGAGGTCAGAGGAGTTCCTAGTGGTGCTCATTTATTGTTTACTATCAGTGTATAGCATCACATTGCAGTTTATACCTTAAAATTGCAATTTTGCAATTAGATTTATGAAAAGAAGAATCTGGAAGCAGACAGTAGTTTGAAGTCTGTACTGGTGAGGAAACTCTGAGGCTGGACAGTGGTGAGGAACCAGCTCTGCCCCAGCATAACTCTGTGGCCCGTGACTTCACTCTTAGGAAGAAGGTTTACTGTTTTAGTGGGAATGGCACCTGGCTCTTACAAGAAAGCTTGCCATGTAAAAGTCCTCACTGCGTTTTCACAATAGCACAACTGTACCTGGAAGTCTAGAAGGGCATGGCTCGTGGTTTCTTTCCTATGCCCTGAATGCCCCTTCTCCTTCTGCCCCCCTCCTGCTCCTCCTTCTCCTTCTGCTCCTCACTCCTCACCCTCATCCTCTTGAAATATATATATATATATATATATATTTGGTTGAGACAGGATCTCATTTTCTTTCCTGGATCTTATAGAAATCCACCTTGGCCTGCTAAGTGTCCTCATTTTCTTTATTCTTCTTGATCTTGTCACTTTTTAAATTGTGGAGCTTGCCTTTCCTTTTGCTATTCCCTTCTTTGACTATGATTGTGTCAGCCACAGTTCTGGCTCAGTACTACGACAGCCAGTGTATCCATTGCACGCACGATTTCCAGGGCAGGCAGGCATTGAAGATGAGCTGAAGGGATGAATGCACTTAGGCATGACTTCGTGAGAGTCTTTGATGTGCTAGTTACAGGGAGTACCAAGTTTACAAATCATGTCTGCGCGTTTCTTAACCTTTTTTAAAATTGTTATTATTGAGCTATGCAGTTTTCTCTGGTCTCCTCCCTTCCTCCCCTCTCCCCTTTTACCCTTTCCCATGATCCCCATGTTCCCAATTAACTCAGGAGATCTTGTCTTTTTCTGCTTTCCATGTAGATTAGATCCATGCATGTCTCTCTAGCATAAGCTGTCATCAGTGTTTTTTGACCTTGGCCATTCTTACAGGTGTATCTCAAAGTTGTTTTCATTTGCATTTCTCTGATGACTGAGGATGTTGAGCATTTCCTTAAGTGTCTCAGCCATTTTAGAGTCTCTGTTGAGAGTTCTCTGTTTAGGTCTGTACCCTGTTTTTTAGTTGGATTATTTGTTCTTTTAATGACCAATTTCATGAGTTCTTTGTACATATTGGAGATCAACTCTCTGTCCGATATGGGATTGATGGAGATCTTTTCCCATTCTGTAGGCAGCCATTTTGTCTTGTTGACCATGTCCTTTGCTTTACAGAAGCTTCTCAGTTTTAGGAGGTCCTATTTATTAATTGTTTCTCACAGTGTCTGTGCTACTGGTATTATATTTAGGAAGCGGTTCCCTGTGCCAGTGCATTCAAGTGTACTTTTTACTTTCTCTTCTGTGAGGTTCAGTGTGATTGGTTTTATGTTGAAGTCTTTGATCCAGATGGACTTGAGTTTTTTGCATGGCAATAGATATGGGTCTATTTTCATTTTTTCCTACATGTTGATATCCAGTTATGCCAGCACCATTTGTTGAATATGCTTTCTTTTTTCCATTTTATATTTTTTGCTTCTTTGTCAAAAATCAGGTGTTCATAGGTGTGTGGATTGATATCTGGGTCTTAGATTTGATTCATTGGTCCTTCTGTCTGTTTTTATGCCAATACCAGGCTGTTTTCAGTACTGTAGCTCTTGTAGTAGAGTTTGAGATCAGGGATTGTGATATCTCCAAAAGTTTTTTTAATGTACAGAATTGTTATGGCTATCCTGGGTTTTTTGCTTCTCCATATGAAGTTTAGTATTGTTCTCTTGAGGTCTGTAAAGAATTTTGCTGGAATGTTGATGGCCATTATATTGAATTTGTAGATTGCTTTTGGTAAGATTGCCATTTTTACTATGTTAATTCTACCTATCCAAGAGCATGGGAGATCTTTCCATTTTCTGGTGTCTTCTTCAATTTCTTTCTTCAGAGATTTAAAGTTCTTATCATACGGGTCTTCCACTTGTTTGGTTAGATTTACTCCAAGATATTTTATGTTATTTGTGGATATTGTGAAGGGTGATGTTTCTCTGATTTCTTTCCCAGCCCATTTATTATCTGTGTAAAGGAGGACTACTGATTTTTTTTTCAAGTTAATCTTGAATCCTGCTACATTACTGAAGGTGTTTATGAGTTGTAGAAGTTCCTTGGTAGAATTTTTGGGGTCATTTATGTAAACTATCATATTATCAGCAAATACTGAGAGTTTGACTTTTTCTTTTCCGATTTGTATCCCCTTGATCTCCTTTTGTTGTCTTAACTGCTCTAGCTAGAACCTCAAGTACTATATTGAATAGATATGGAGAGAGTGGACAACTTTGTCTTGTTCCTGATTTCAGTGGGATCATTTTGAGTTTCTCTCCATTTAGTTTGATGTTGGTTGGTAGCTTGCTGTATATTGCCTTTATTATGTTAGGTATGTTCCTTGTATCCCTGCTCTCTCCAAGACCTTTATCATGAAGCTATGTTGTATTTTGTTGAAGGCTTTTTCCAGCAACTAATGAAATGATCATGTGTTTTTTTTTCCCCCAGTTTGTTTATGTGGTGGATTACATTGACAAATTTTTGTATGTTGAACCATCCCTGCATCTCTGGGATGAAGTCAGTTTGATCATGGTGGATGATGGTTCTGATGTGTTCTTGGATTCGGTTTGCCAGTATTTTATTGAGTATTTTTGCGTTAATGTTCATGAGTGAGATTGGTCTCTTTCTTAGTAATGTCTTTGTGTGGTTTGTGTATCAAGGTAATTGTAGCCCTGTAAAAAGAGTTTGGAAATGTTCCTTCTGTTTCTTTTGTGTGGAACAATTTGAGGAGTATTGGTATGAGTTCTTCTTTGAAAATCTTGTAGAATTCTGTGCCAAAATCATCTGGTCCTGTGGTTTTTTTTTTTTTTTTTTGGTTGGGAGACTCAATGATTGTTTCTATTTCTTTAGCAGTTATAGGTCTATTTAAGTTGCTGGTCTTGATTTAATTTTGGTAAGTGATATTTATACAGAAAATTGTTTATTTCCTTTATGTTTTCCAATTTTGTAGAGTACAGGTTTCAAAATATAACCTAATGATTTTCTGGATTTCCTCCGTGTCTGTTGTTATGCCCCTTTTTTCATTCCTAATTTTGTTAATTTGGATATTCTCTCCCTGCCTTTTGGTTAGTTTGGATAAAATTTTGTCTATTTTGTTGATTTTCTTGAAGAACCAACTCTTCATTTCATTGATTCTTTGTATTGTTTTCTTTGTTTCTATTTTGTTGACTACAGCTCTCAATTTGATTATTTCCTAGAATCTAGTCCCCCTGGGCAAGTTTGCTTCTTTTGTTCTAGAGTTTTCAGGTGTTCTGTTAACTCACTAGTGTGGGATTTTTCCAGCTTCTTTATGTAGGCGTTTAGTGCTATGAAATTTCATCTTAACACTGCTTTCATTGTGTCCCATAAATTTGGGTATGTTGTGTGGTCATTTTCATTGAATTTTAGGAAGTCTTTAATTTCTTACTTTATTTCTTCTAGGTGAGCATTGTTAATTTTCATATGTTTGTGGGCTTTCTGAAATTAGTATTGCTGTTGAATTCTAATTTTAAGCCATGGTGATTCAATAAGATACATGGAGTTATTTCATTTTTTTTGTATTTGTTGAGGTTTGCTTTGTTACCTACCTAGTACATGGTCAATTTTTTGAGAAGGTTCCATGAGGTGCTGAGAAGAAGGTATATTCTTTTATGTTTGAATGGAATGTTCTGTAGATGTCTGTTAAGTCCATTTGAGTCTACATCTGTTAGTTTTCTTATTTCTCTGTTAAATTTCTGTGGCAGACCTATTCAGTGGTGAGAGTGGGGTATTTAAGTCTCTCACTATAAGTGTGTAGGGTTTAATATGTAATTTAAGCTTTAGTAGTGTTTCTTTTATATATGTGGGTGCTCTTGTATTTGGGGCATAGACGTTCAGTATTGAGATTTCTTTTGAATGGATTTTTCTTGTGACTAATATGAAATGTCTTTCTTTGTCTCCTTTGATTGACTTTAGTTTGAAGTCTGCTTTGTTAGATATTAGGATAGCTACACCAGCTTGTTTCTTAGGTCCATTTGATTAGAAAAATTTTCCTAACCCTTTACTCTGAGGCGATGTCTGTCTTTGAGGTGTATTTCTTGTATGCATCAGAAGGATGGATTCTGTTTTTCGTATCCAATCTCTTAGCCTATGTCTTTTTATGGGTGAGTTGAGTTCATTTATATTAAGGGATATTAATTGTTTGTTCCTGTTATTTTAGAGTTTGTTGTTGATGATGTTATTGTGTGTGTGTGTTTTTCTTTTTTGGGGGGGGGATTTGCTGCTGTGAGTTATCTATTGTCTGTGTTTTTGTGGATGTAGCTAACTTCCTTGGGTTGGAGTTTTTCTTTTAGTACTTTCTGTAGGACTGGATTTGTGGTTATTGGTTAAATGTGGCTCTGTCATGGAATATCTTGTTTTGTCCGTGTATGGTGATTGAAAGTTTTGCTGGGTATAGTAGTCTGGGCTGGCATCCGTGGTCTCTTAATGTCTGTATAACGCTTGACCAAGAGCTTCTGTTTCCATTGAGAAGTCAGGTGTAATTATGGTAGGTCTACCTTTATATGCTACTTTGCCTTTATTCTTTGCAGTTCTCAATAGTTTTTCTTTATTCTGTATGTTTAGTGTTTTGATTATTATGTGATGAAGGGACTTTTATTTTTGATCCTGTCTATTTCTGTAAGCTTCTTTTATCTTCAATTGCATATCTTTCTTTAGGTTTGGAAAGTTTTTCTCAATGATTTTGTTGAATATATTTTCTCTAATTTTGAGTTGAACTTCTTCTCCTTCTTCTATTCCTATGATAAATAGGTTTGGCCTTTTCATGGTGTCCCATATTTCCTGGATATTTTGTGTTAAACTTTTGTTAGATTTAATGTTTTTTTTGACCACTGAGTCTATTTCTACTATTATATTTTCAGTGCTTGAGATTCTCACTTCTATCTCTTATATCCTTCTCTTTATGTTTGCATTTGTGGATCCTGATCATTTTCCCATATTTTCTGTTTCCAGAATTCCCTTGTGTTTTCCCTTTGTGTTTTCTTTATTTTCTTTATTTTGTTTTTCAAGTCTTGTATTGTTTCTTTCATCTATTTGATTACTTTTCTTGGTTTTCTTTAAGGGATTTGTTTTCTTCCAGTTTTTTTTTTGTTTGTCTTTTCTTTCATTTCTTTGAAGTAATTTTTCATTTCCTTTTAAAAGGCCTTGAATATTCTCCTAAAGTTATTTTTTAGGTCATTTTTTTTCCTGCTTCATCTATATTGGGGTGTTTAAGTCTTGCTGTTGTAGAGCCACCTGTTTTTGTTGGTTTTATGTTGTTCTTTGTGGTGTTGAGTATGTTCTTACCTTGTCTACCCATCTTTTCCTCAGATTGGTGTAGTTGGGTCTGTGTCTCTGGTGATCAATTTTTCAGGTGCCAGTGGATCCAAGGCTCAGATGGTTGACCCTTATGGTGCAGTCAGGGCCATGATTCCAGTCCCCCCGGAGGTCACTGGATGTTCACGAATGTTGCTTGACACTCCCGGGTGTTATTCTGCAATCCTGGTGGTCGTTTGGGCATGCTTCTGCTGAGGGTCTGGTTCTGTGAGGTGGCTGACTCAGGAGGTCTCTGGGTTGGGCCTGGTCCTGTGGAGGGCCCTGGCTCGGGCCTGGTCCTGTGGAGAGTGCTGGTTCAGGCCTACCTTCTTAACCTTTTGAGAATGTTATATTGCATAGAAGTGAGGGTGACTCATGAAAAGGATTATCTGAATTGTGTACCTATTAAAAATATCGTCACACTCATGGGATGGCAGCTTTATAATATTGTACATCTAGTAAATGTCACTGAGACGTACACTTGCCAATGAGTAGTCTCATCTCATGTAAACTTCACTTCAACTGAAAAAGGAAAAAGCAATGAAGTGACTAGTGATACATTTCACACTGATCACAAGATATCAGTGCATCAGTGCCATGATAGTGAACTACTGTATTAAATCTTTATTCTCTTCAGTTCTCAGTATGTTATTTATTTGTGTGGCATATGTGTGTATATATGTTTGTGTATGTGCAGGTGTGCATGAGTGTGTACACAGGCATGTAGAGAATAGAGCTCTATATTAGGTGTCTTTCTCAATCACTATTTGCCTTATATTTTGATTCTTTAGTATCATATGCTAATTATTTATAATTGGGCATCACTGTACTTGTCTTCACCCTTTCTCCTTACTTGCCCCTTCTATTTCTGACAATCCCTTTCTTTTCCCAACCAACTTCTCCTTTCAGTGAGTTTTACTAGATTGTTTAAATTAACATGTAGGCGAGAGTAAGGTCTCCACCCTCCATTGTTAATTGTATATAAATAAATCCTCAGGGAGAGGTAAGGATGGTGAACTCCACCCCTCAACAACAAGGTGTTGGCAGACCTTAGTTTGTGAGATAGGGTCTGTCACTGATCATTAGGATAGGTCTGCTTGCAGGCTCCCACTGTTACTGGATGTGCATGGAATCACTTGGCTTTGAGTTTGGTGCTGGCATCTGAACTCTGGTTCTCATTCTTGTTGCCCTAATCACTATATCCACTGAGTTACATTCCCAACCCCAGCCCTAAGTATCTTTAATTCTGTATATTTGGTAGCGAGTGGTCAACTCTACAAGATTCAGGAAAACCGCAGCACTTGTGGGATAGCTTCTAGATTAGATAAGAAGTGAAGGGTGTAAGGGATGAGGAAATCTGTGTTGGCATTTTTGCTGTCCAGGATTAGCTAGTAAACATGCCAGTGTCAGAGGCTACAGAATTTAATTGGCCCAGCTTGAAGAAAGAGCACCAGCAGCTGCCTTCCTTTTGCTAGTCTGTCACCATGATGACACGTTATGGAGAATACAGGAGGGGCAGGCAAAGCCTGGAGTCCTGGCTGATTCTGTCAGCTCCAGTTTCCCTAGCGAATGTATGTGTTGTCAATAACAGTGCCTGCTTCAGGAATAAGACTTTGATTTTGTTGATGTGCTAAAACCATGTAGTTTTATTGAAAACTCAAAATTATTTCCTTAACCCACATTTTCAGGAGTCATATGACACTTTTGTTCTGTACTTTCTTCACCCCCTTTTAAGGTTTCACAGTTAAGAATTTTTACATTTTCACACAGCTAAGCTCTTTAGCTTTGTTCCCTTTCTGGCATATTTTATCCTTTAGATTATTCTGTTAGTGTTCTTATTTATTTATTTATTTATTTATTAGCATTTTGTCCTTTTTGCACAGTTTAAGAAAAAATGTAAAATAATATCCTTTAACTTATACATTTAGTTTAATAAACAGCATGTTTAGAAAATGTGCACAAACTAATCTTGGTAATATTTGTCACCTGCTGATAGATATCTCTCAATTTTAAGTTTTCTTTAGCATGTATCTGATTCTGTACAATAGTGTCCATTCACAAATGTGTCTGTACATTCAGCATCACTGGTGATGTTTCTGATTTACATTATATGATCTGAGACTGATAGGCACACATATATTCTTAAGGCAAAATTGAGTTGTGGAACAGCTGACATCTGGAGGAAGAGCCCAGAGGAAGTGAGAACTAGAGGGCATTGTGGGAACTCACTGTGTGTGGATATATATTCCCCAAACACTTGATTTACAGGTTTGACTTAACCTAGAAAGGTGGTGGAGGGAGACAAGAGGGTAGAAAACTGCAGAAAAGCTTGTTGGGTGCCCTGGATAACTTTGTTATAATCCCAAATTTTCTTTTTAAAAATTTTATTCATTTTATTTCCCCCTTTATTAAACAGATTATTTTCTCATAAAATATAATCTGAATGTAGTTTCCCCTCCCTCTACTTCTCTCAGTTCCTCCCACCATTTCTTTCATCCAGATCCACTCCTTTTCTGTCTCTTTTAGAAAAGAAAATACTTCTAAGAGACAACCAGACATGACAAAATAAAAGAGAGTAAGATAAAACAAAAACTGTTTGTTGTAGTTTTCCATTGATAAATGATTGTTTTCTCTTCTTTATCTAATGCTTTAATGAAACTAAAAAACACATTATTTTACTTTTTCTTCGTATTTCTAGTTAGTGTACAAAATCACAAGTTACCTTATGACATTTTCATAGGTGTGTGTCTTTGTTCCTCCCTCCCTCCCTCCCTCCCTCCCTCCCTCCCTCCCTCCCTTCCTTTCTTTTTAAAATTTTTTTTTAGACAGGGTTTTCCTGTGTAGTCCTGGCTGTTCTGGAATTCACTCTGTAGACCAGGCTGGCCTTGAAATTACAGAGATCCCTTTGCCTTTGCCTCCTGAGTGCTGGGATTAAAGGTGTGCACCATCACTGCCCAGCTTGAGATTTTGGATTTTTAAGGAGACTGAACTTTTAATGTGTTTGAATTTATAAAGACTGTGGGACTTTTAAAGTTACTTATGTTTTATGTTGTGATATTAATATTAATGAGCCATCTTGAGGCTAACTGAGAAAGGAAGGTTCTAATTGAAAAGTTATGTGCTTGTGTGAAGTTGACAAGGGGTCAGTTGTACTGGCTTGTTTTATGTCAACTTGTCACAAACTAAGGTCATCAGAGAGGAAGAAGCTTCAATTGAAGAAAAAATGCCTTCATAAGATCCAGCTGTAGGGCATTTTCTTTATTAATGATTGAAGGGGAGGGCCAGCCCGTTGTGGGTAGTGCCACTTTTGGTCTAGTTGTCCTGGGTTCTATAAGAAAGCAGGCTGAGCAAGCCATGAGGAACAAGTCAGTAAGCAACTCCCCTTCATGGCCTGTGCATCAGCTCCTGTCTCCAGGATCCTGCCCTGCTTGAGCTCCTGTCCTGACTGCCTTTGACTGTCTTATGGAACTGTGAGTCCACCAAGTCGTTTTGTCACGATGTTCCAATCACAGCAGTAGTGACCCTGACTAAGACAGTTGTCCAACAACCTGCTAAGAAATGAGCTCCATATAACCACTTGCTGTAGCTGGAAGAGAGACTTGTGAACCATCAGTATTAGTCTCTGAAGACTGGCTATGGTAGAGATGGTACCCCTTTGGTGTGGTCCTTGGGCAGCTGAGTAACTGCATTAAGAGTGTCTGCACCTTTGCAGTCAGGACAAGAATGCAGTTAGAAGAAGAGATAGGGAGAGCATGTTAGTCACAAACTCCACATACTGAATAACAAGGGAATAACTGAATAACCCTAGGTCAGAGTGGACCAAGCATAAGGGGGAGTAAGTAGTTACTTCCAGCAAAGATAGAATGACTTGTGAAAAGGAAACAGTTTATACAAATTGAAAGTAGACCTCACTGGCACGTAGATCATCATCTGAATGTTGTCATCACTCTATTTCTGGGGACAGCTGTGGTGCCTCAGTACCCTTCATGAACTATACAGATGCTATGTCGCTTATATTGCTTATGGAAGAAACAATTTAAAGTGACTGGGCAGAACCAATGTTTTCTCCCAAAGAACTGTAACTGGACAAATGACCTCGCTAATTTGGGTACAACTCTATGACTTTATTTCTAAAGTAGTCTGTAGTATTTATTTACACTGCTTCATATTAGACTAAGAATAGATGAGTGAGAGTGTAAAATTTTTTTAAGGTTTATTTTTAATCATGTGTGTGGTGGGTGGTGTGTACAGACAAGTGCAGGTGTCTGTGGAGGTCAGAGCTTTCAGATCTCTGGTGCTGGAGTTACCTATGGCTGTGACCTGTTCCCTGTGGGTGCTGGGTACCCAATAGGTCTGCTGCAAGAGCAGTACACTCTTTTAATTGTTGAGCCCTCTCTATATCTCTAGGAATGTAAAGTTCTTAAAGTTAAAATTTAAAATATTAAAAGTCTATAGAATATACTGTTGGCATGTTTATTAGAACAGAGTAAAAATAGAAAACAAGGTTGGAGAGATGGCTTAGTGATTAAGAGCAATTGCTGCTCTTTCAGAGGTCCCAGGTTCAATACCCAACACCCACATGGCAGCTCACAACGGTTTCTAACTCCAGTTCCAGTGCCCTATTCTGACATTAGTGAGTCCTGCATGCACATGCTACACCAGCATGCATGCAGGCAAAATACTCATACACATAAAATAATAAAAAATAGAAAACAAACATTACTAAAAAAGAAGAAGTAGTAAAAAATATAGAAAAACTAGCATAAAAGTTCTAGTCCTAGCATACTAGTCAGGTCTGGGGATGTAGGTCAGTCAGTGGAGTGCTTGCTCTACATGCATGATAGCCTTTAGGTTGCTTCATGGCACTTCATTAAGTGAACATGGTGGTGAATTCTTAGAATCCTAGTATGCAATATGCAGGATGTCGAAGGGTGATCAGAAGTTCAAAGTCACTTTTATTTACATAGTCAACTCAAGGGATGCCTGGGTTACATGAGAAAATCAAGAAAAAAAAGAAGGAAAGGAAGGAAGGGGAAGAAAGAAAGGGAGAGAAAGAGAAAGAAAGAGAGAGAAAGAAAGATATAAAGGTGAGCCTTTAAATTCTAGGTTATTGACTGTGTAAACATGCAAGTACATTTATTTTAACATTTGTATTGGCCTTGGTTAGGGCTGCATCTCAGAAGTACAGCTCTTGTATCCATGCATAAGGTCCTTGGTGCACTTGAGTACTGAAAGAGAAAAATGGTACCAACCAAGGACCAGGAAAGATTAATAGCCACAGAGCTTATTATGTTAACATAGATGGGTTTTAAATACTAAAATGACATGTGCAGCTTTTATAAATAAAATCAGGTATTTATTCATACTTTGTAGCCTTTTAGAGACCGCTTCAATGATAGACTTTTCAATGGGAACAATTTTAAAAATCGAATTTATTTTGAATGATCACAGTATTAAATATTTAGTATAGTCACAAGATGTGGAAATATGGGTAAAATACATTTCTCAGCTTATAACTTAGAAGAGAGAATGAGACAAGTGTACAAATCCTTCAAATGCTTGGTGGTACATCCCAGGCATCACCAGGGTAGCAGCAGAAGAGGGATGAAGTGGAAGTCCCAGCTGGGCTGGCAAGTTGGGAGGATGGAGTTGAATGGAAACGTGTGGACCAAGTGTCTTTATGATGGAGTAGCATTTCAACCACGCTGGAGGGTCTGTTGTTTTTTCCTAGGCAGAGATGAGCCTGTTCCAGGTGGTGAGAGTGATGGCGGGAAAGGCATACTCTGGGCATGGCTTTCACTATGGTAAGGAATCCCAATTTGGCTAAGAGGAGACTTCACTTGCCAGCTGAAATTTGGATGGTAATTGACCCCAAAGATGGTGAAATTAGGCTTCTCATGCTTATTCTCCATTTAATGCCCAGTCAGTAACTAGTTTTTCTCACATTTTCATATTAAAGGAAAAAAAAAACTTGAGTAGGCTGCAAATGATGAGATTTTACTTGGCTCTGCAAGGATTTTTACAAAAATGGCAGCAGCTGTTTACATGGTTTCCGTGATTATCCCGTGCGCATCAGAATGATTTCCCCATTGTTTTATGCATGAGCCCACATTTGATTCAGCTGTCTTTGATTGTTTGCCATTCTCACTCTGTACTTACCTGATGACGGAAATATCATAAATTTGGAATTCCAAGATCTTCCAGCTTCAGAGTGCTGCCTCTTCACTCCACGCCGTGTGGCACGATGATCGGTTTGAGTGCTCTGGCACAATTCACAAAGCAGCAATGCTCCCAGATTTCCAAATCAAGCATTTGAAGGAAATGATATTTGCAGAATGTGCTATAGTGGTGAATTTGGAGAGTACAAGATAATTACTTGTAATTATGGCAATTTCTGTAAGGGAAATCATCTTAATTTGTTCCCACTAAGAAACAGAATTGCTTTTCTCATAGCATCGAATCTTTTTAGGAGATTAATGCTGTGTGCCTTCATTACTTTGAATGGACATTACAGCTTTTCACTACATCTGAAATTACCCTTTTAATTCACACTTCTGTTTGAATTTCTGTTAAATGCAGTCTTCACTTATTTTAAAATATCATATTCCAGAGCTTTTGGACAGAGCTTACATATCTCTTCCAAGAGAATAACACATTTTGACTAGGCAAGGAGACCGCAGAGGAGGGACAGTGTGAGGGCGAGAGTCTGCCCATTGTCCCTGAAATTTTTAAATTAGATGGCCATTAGGCTTCTGGGTAATTGCTCTGGGTTAAAGGACTGGCATGTGTCTGGACATTCTGTGGAGACAGATTCTGCTTCTTTTGTTTTTAAGTACTTGATTATGCCATTTTGGAAAAGTAACCTATATATGGATAAAACAAAGAAACTCAAATGAGAGGAATGAGTTTCTAACAGAGTATAATTAACTGGAAAACACTGGAAAAGGAATGAGGACTGTGTGTCTTAATACTTAACAGTGATGCTAACGACGAGACCCAAGTTGCTGTCAGGCTGCAGTTGTCTACAGAAGTATAAATTCCTTGAGCATCTGAGCTTCTGGAAATGTTTGAAATAAAGTCTTGAAGGCTGGGGAGATGGTTCGGCAGGTAAAATGCCAATCACAAACCTGAGTTTGTATTCCCAACACTTAAGTAAAAACCGGTCATAGTGATGTGTTCATCAGTAACCTTAGCACTGGAGAAAAGAGAGAGGTTGAGACAGGAGGGTAATGAAGCCAGGCTAGCTAAAACAGTGAGTTCCTGACACAGGTTGTCTGTCTGTCTCTAAAAATAAAAGAATGATGGTGATCTCTGGCCTTTATAAGCACATGTGGGATTTGTACACATGCACATACACACAGATATCTTTGCATAATATAGGGGTTTCTTTTGGCTGCAGTGAGTTGAAGATAGTGTGTTTTCTTGTCACTGTTATATTTCTGTGAAGAGACACCAAGGCAACTTAGAAAAAGAAAGCATTTAATTGGGGGCTTTCTTGCAGTTTTAGAGGGTCAGTCCATGACCATCATCGCAGGGAGCGTGACGGTAGGCAGGCATGGTGCTGAAGCAGTAGTTGAGGGCTTATATCTGATTCACATGCATGACCTGGAGAGAACTAGAAAGGAGGGGGGGGGGAAGGAGGGAGGAGGGGAGGGGAGAGGAGGGGAGGAGAGGGAGGGGAGGGGAGGCGAGGCGAGGCCAGGCAAGATTTTGTGCAGATTGTCATGGTTTCAGGAAGTCTGAGTGCAATGGCCTTATTGTCGTTGCTCCCTGGTTTTACAGAATGCCTGGTTTGTTGAATGGCAAACAGTGAGGACTGTACAGAGCTGAGAAGTAGGTAGAGTGACAACATGTGAAGTGTTTGTTGGACTGGTGTTCGTATTTAAGGACTGCTGACCATTACCTTCTGAGAAACCATATGGCTTTCCATTCAGAAATGAAATTCCTTAGTGCTCATCAATGCCATTTAGCAGTGAGAGTGAGGTCAGAGCCACCTTTCTCTCCATGTTCACAGCAAGATTGCTCCTATCATGCTGATTTCACCTCTGCACTCTGCCGAGTTAGCAGAGATGCTTACACTTGCTCTCTGTTCAGCTTGCTCATTACTCAGACACACTGCAAACCATACTCACGCCCAGTCTGCTGAAGGCTTAGCCTAGACCATAGCACATGGCCATGCCTCCTCTCTTCCTTGTTAGGTATTTGTTATAGATCTTGATTTGAAGTAGTAACTGTAGATATTTTTTTTATTAATGCCTCAATCACATAGTTCCACCAACTTGTTCATAAATGCAATTCTTTCTTTAAGTGAAGGTTCAGCCTTAAATTGGTAATTATTGCTAAGATACATAAGGAATAGTGACATTTGACACTCATTAGTCATAAGGAGTTTGATAATCCTTTTTGGGTATAAGGTTTCTTTTGATGATATGCTCACTTGTAATTTTCTCCAAAAAGTCAAATATTCTCATGTAAAATAGAATAAGGGGTTCTTTGTAGAGATATCAATCTGTTGCTTCTATTTCCCTGTAGCAAGACAAATTAATGTTTTAGAGTTGTGTTTTAATTTTCAAAGTTTCTGTTGGACATACTTCTGGATGTATTGCATGAAGTCACGTAACAGTGTACAGATTCCATTTCTGTTGTCAACTGGGATAGGAAAAAAGCAAGAGGGTAGGCTGTGTGGCTGAATGCATAGATGTGGCTGTTGCAGGTTCAGCCTATACAGGTGCAACTCCATAGGTGCTGCTGTGTGTGTGGAATGTTACCAGGGCTTTCACTCTGCTTCTGGGGGCCATTTATGCTTAGTTGATTTTTATTGGGACTGGAGTTAAAAAAAAAAGAGAAATTTTAAAGATACTGACCTGGACTATGACAGTGTCCTCATGCTCTTTCTTTTTCCTTTTCTTTTTAAATTTTTTTGAGATAGAATTTTGTTTAGCCCAGACTTGAAGTTGACACTTGAGTCTACTGCCTTAACCTTTCAGCATGCACCACCATGCTTGACTACTCATGTTTTCTTAACTATGACCCAAATTATTGGTTAATAGCAAATAAAATTAAATTTTTAGTAAGGAGAATAACAGACGTGATCATTAACCAAGATGAACATTTCACCATCCAGCCAAAAGCGTTCATCTGTCTCCTTTACAATTTAAACAAAATCTACTAGTCTTGTCACTCAACAGTCGTCTGGTGTGATGACAAGGGCTGTACAAACATGGTAGCAGCTGCCAGAGAGTCTAAATCTAACTTTTCATAGATCAAAGTTACTGCCTAGGAAATAAATCAGCTTTTTATGATAAAATTGGTAGCTTGTTTGCTTAGCTCCCAATACATTTGTAAAATTAGCGTCTGCAGTGTGGAGATCTATCATCTATCTGTCTATCCATCCACCTGTTTTATGTCTATCTTCTAATTATCTATTCATTTTATGCATCTCTGCCATCGAACTATCATTCATCTATGTGTTATCTCTCACGTGATCTTCCGTCCACCTTCTGTCTGTCCACCCATTTGTACCTGTCTACCATTTACTAGCTATCATCCTCCACCTACCTATTACTTTCTTTCATGAGACGAGTTTCTTCTTTTTTTCTCAGTTTGCAGTTGCTGTTGGGAAAACAAAACTTAGTGTAGATAATCAGCTCAGGAGATGAGGCAGACACTGGACGGTCTTAAATGTCAGGCGTTTCTGAGAATGAGGTAAACAGCTCTTCTTGTTGCCAGTTCATTCATCCAGTGCTCTCGTTTAAACAGAATGCCAACATACTATGCCTTTCAAGACATTGTTTTGTTTGTTTTTAATTTAACTTAAAAACTTGGTTTGGTGAAGAGCATTGTGTTTTTAGTTGAGAGTTCTAAATCAATAGCAATTCCTAATATCCTCAGACAGTAAGAAAAAGACAAAAGCTCACTTGAACAGATTTGTGTGCACATCTACTTTGAGTGAGTAATTAGGTGCTGAAATAGATAGAGATTATATAGATGAGTTTCCATCTGCTAAAGAGGTTAGCTACTTGTCAAGTGCTAATAGCCTATGCAGTGGAAGGCTGGGGCCTCAGAAAGATAATTAGCACAATAGAACGCAGGGGTAGAAATGGCTTCTGCACAGAGAGACTTCTCTGAGAATAGTTGTATTTTAAGTTTTCATAAAAAATGAGTA
Source organism: Myodes glareolus (assembly GCF_982192425.1). NCBI lineage: Eukaryota > Metazoa > Chordata > Mammalia > Rodentia > Cricetidae > Myodes > Myodes glareolus. Next base: position 128,702,225 of record NC_142027.1, read on the forward strand.
GATTATCAACAAGAGGTCATGGGGTAAAGTATTTTTGAAAATATACATTCTGGTATGTAGCCCAGATAGGCTCAAATTCACTATACAGCTCAGGCAGCCTTGAACTTGTGGTAATCTTTCTGCCTCAGCCTTCCTAGTGCCAGGGTTGTAAGCATGCACCACTGTGTACAACTAGTATCTTTTCAACCTGGATAGTACATTTTTTTTGTCAACTTCTCACAAGCTAGTGTTACCTGGGAACAGTGAACCTCAGTTAAGGATTTGTGTTCGTCAGACTGGCCTGTAGCCATGTCTTTGGGGCATTTTCTTGGTTAATGACTGATGTGGGAGGACCCAACTCACTGTGGCTGGTGCCATCCCTGGGCCTGGGCTATACAAGAAAGGTAACCAGGCAGGCCATGGAAAACAGTTCAGTGAGCAGCGTTCCCTTGTGGTCTCTACCTTACTTTTTGTCACCAGATTCTTGCCGTGAGTTTGTGTCTTGATGTCAGTCGATGGTGGTGTAATGTGTGTTGAAATAAACCCTCTTCTCTCCCAGTTGCCTTTGGTCAGGGTGTTTTATCACAGCAACAGAGAATAAACTAGAATAGAAATGACTTTGTTCTATTTTTTTATCTATGTGAGTGTGTGGAGATGCCCTTGGAGACTTCTCTTGAACTAGAGCTACAGCAGTTTTGAGCTGCACAGTGTGGGTGCTGGAGCTGAGTTCTGGTCCTTTGGAATAGTCACAGGGTCTCCTAACCATTCAACCATCCCCCCAGCCACCCCTCAAATAGTGACTTTTCAAGAGGAAATGGGATTCGGAAGTGCCGTGGTTTTAGGTAGCTGTGCGGGATTCATAGTCATGGCTTTTTAGCTTTTAGTTTCCTAAGAGCAACCAAGCACTCAGTGGAAGGTAATCCCTAACCTGGATGGTCATTTTAATAATCTTAAGATGAGACATCTGTGTGGATGCTTCTCCCAGAGTCTGGCCCAGGAATTCTTGTGTAGTGTTGCTCTTCCTTTTTTAGCTCTCTGGGACTGCCCATCCATTTTTATTTTTGTTTGTTAATTTAAGATAAGTCCTCACAATGTAGCCCTGGCTGGGTTGTAACTCATAGAGATCCCCCTGCCTCTGCCTCCTCAGTTCTGGTGTTGAAGATGTGGCTCCCACACCTGGTGCCAGTCAGTTTTGATGACAACTTTCTCCAGGGGCCTTCCTGTCTACATAGAAGTAGCCCTGGATTCACCAAACAAGATGGGGGACATGTCAGATCAGGTTTAATTATAAGTCTAAAAAGTTCAGTGTTCAAGCGGGCTTGGATTTATTCTTCTCTGTAGGCACACACAGGTGCACAAGTGTTCTCTGTAGGCACACACAGGTACACAAGTATTGCCAATAGATAGGAATATGCTAATACATCTTAAGGTTCAATTTCAGAGCATCCCACAAGAATTTAAGAGTTTCTTTTCCTCCCTATTTCTCTTCTTCCCTTTTCCTCCTGTGTTTGACTCCAGAATAGCTCTTAGATTTTGGGGGAAGCTCTGAAGTGTCCTGTGGCCTCACATGGTGCATCACCAATACTCGGAGTTCATAAAACTTTTCAGAGGGCATTGAAATAGTCATGTTGCTTGAAAGTTTCTGTAATGCATACCCCCGACCCTTTGGTAGTGGTTGTTATTTATTTATTTATTTATTTATGGCTCTTTTTCTTTTAGACAGTATCTCATTTTGTAGCCCAGGCTGTTCGGGAACTTAATATGAAGCCAAGATTGGCCTTGAACTTGTAACAACCCTCTTGCCTCAGCCAAGATTATAGTAGGAGCCATCATGCCTGGCTGAATATTGTAACTGTAAGTACTGTGTTTTGGAGGTTCTGGGAAAGGCATGCATGCTGTGAGCACTGTGAAGTTCTAAGCAGCTCCAGTGATGTCACTGAGGGTTGAGCTGAGTCTATTTGATATGTTAGATTTCCTTATTCTACTCACTCAGCATTTTCCTGACAGTTAATTACACAGCGGCTTCGGGCACATGCCATAAGACGCTGAAGACAGCTTTGCCGAAGGCTGACACACTTTCCTCCTTGGTTACACAGCTAATGGCCACTCAGGGATAATTAGTGAGAAGAAACTCCAATGGCCCAATTACTGTCTTCTCAAGGTTTTCTCTCTTAATTCTACTTTGCTCAAATCTTGAGAGATTGCCATCATTGTAGGTTATGTGTGTGTGCTATTTAAAACTGGGTTTTCTTAGTTCAGTCAGACAAAAGGTAGAAGCCCTATATTTAGCCTGTGAGGAGACCCTGTGAGGAGAGGCTACTGAGAGGCCCAGAGCAGCAGCACTCAGGAAAGTAGTGGCTGGTATCTTACAGGCTACAGCTAAGTCTGGCTTTTGGTTCCTGGGGTATGACTCATACCAGCTGCCCTATCTGAGTACTGAAAAAGGCTTGAGGTTTTAATCTCTGAGCTGCTAGAGCATCCATGGCTTTATATGATACGAGATTAGCAATGATATGTGCCATTGTTCTGTTAGGAATCTTGACCTGGGGTATTGTAGCTTACCAATGTAATGAAAATGCATGTGCACATGCCTTGGTAGTGAAGCAGTGTGAGCATGCCCACCACAGTGTCTGGTACGTAGAGAAAATCTCTAAGCCTCGTAAATATCTGAGTCATCTAACTAGGCCATATGTTGTCTGTCTTTTTGGAAAGTCTGTTCAATGGTGAGCACAGTGATTCCATTCTTTTTCCGAAGGTCCAAGTCGGAATTAGGTGCTTCTCACTGGAACTGGGCAAGCAAATCTCTGTTTCTTATTTTGTCCAAACTGGGAAAAAAATGACTGTGTTAAAAGAAACTCCTTTGGGACATCGACCTTCTGGAGGTGGGGTGGCTGCTGTAAGGTGTGCCCTTTCTGTGAATGTGCTCTCTAGAGAGGTCCCAGGGAGCGCTTGGGGATCTTTGCTCTCCCTGCTGTCTCCTTGCTTGGTTTAGATGTCTCAGCTCCCTTTGCAGAGCCTATTACTGTCTCCACCCATTTGCTTCAGCATTTGTGCTACGCTCTCTCTCCTAAGGTTCCTGCGGAGGTTAGTAGAGGCTACCCAAAGTTTCAGATGATGAAGTTGAGCCAGGTCTTGGTGGAGAAGGTCACTTCAATGTGATCTGCTTTACCGACTCAGTGAAATGCTGGCATCAGGAAAGAATGTTGCTGAGAGATGAGTTCCTAGTTACAGCTTGACAAATCTTCCTCTGATTGTCCTCAGAGGAGTAGACGCTCTTCAGGGGTGAAAGGGGCTGCGTTGGGAATACAGTCATCACATGATAGTCAAGTAGTTTGCATGGTTCCAGACTGACACAGAAGCTTCAAAATTCATCAGGAAACTGTGACTCTGTGGGCTGTTGCTGATGAGGGTAAAGGAAGTCATCCCACAGAATATTGTTGTTTAAGTACAAGCCTGCTGCTGAGCGCCTGCTCACAAAAGCTGTGGAACTAGAGGCCAGAACATAATGCTGTCAGACTTTTCCTCACTTTGGGGTGTGTGTGTGTTAAAGTTTTCAATGTACTTTCATCAAGAGAAAAATCAAATAGTTTTGTTTTGTTTTGAGACAGGTCTTCTCTGTGTTTCCCTGGCTGTCCTGGAACTCTCTTTGTCGACCAGGCTGGCCTTGATCTCACGAAATCCTCTTGCCTCTGCCTCCTGAATGTTGGAACAAAAGGCGTGCGCCAGCTCCGCCCAGATCCAAGTAGATGTTAATATAGCGTTCTTTCCTAGACAGGGAGATGTTGAAGAGATTCATTTTAGTGTTGTCTCTTTAAAGGGAGTTTGTAAGTTCCCTTTCAAAGACTCTTCCAGGAACTCAGTGCCTTTTGTACACACACACCCTCATGTTTTCTTTTTATTCAATGAAGGTTGCAAAATGTGGAATGTATGAAATTTGCTATTTTTAATTTTTTTGCTATCTTTAATTTTATAAAATTAATCTTGCCTTTTAATAAGTTGCATCATTGTTTGGATTTTGCTCAGTTAGAGAAGTCGGAGAAGAAAACAACATCACTGTCTCAGGTGCCCAACCTTCTCATGCCCTTTGTGAGGATCTCAAGTGGCAATACACATTCAAGAACCTGTAAAGAAATATATTCTTTATATAAAACAGTTTCAAACCATACTTACTGATAGATTTTCTGTACCCCGATAATAGGTTTCTCTGTCTCCACAGCATGCCAGATGAAGTCACATTTTAAAGTAAAAGACCAGGTTTATTTTGGCAGAGCACTTCCTGCTGACCCTCCAGCCCCCAGAGAGTGAGAGAGTGTGGAAGTGGGGGGAGAGGGGGCAAGAGAAAAATCACATAGCCTGTCTAAAGGAGGGGACTTAAATACTTTGTAGGCATGAAGCAATGATACGTACTCAATAAGCTGGGTTTGTGGTTCAATTATAATTCTTTGGGTGGGGACTTGGGGGAACTGGCAGCTTCAGGGAAGGAGTCTTCCTTGACTGCCAGGAATGCAGAACTGGACTTTTGGCGGTCATTCTGAGGTGGGGGGTTTGGAGAGGGAGGAATGGGGCAGAGCTGGTGATTACAGTCGAACAAACATTTTCCTTTTGGTGGCTATATGGTGTATTATAAATAAATCTGTATTTAATTTTTAATTACCAAATATTATTTGAGGATAGAATTATGTTGAAAATATCTTTGGTTTCCATTTAGTAATGTGATAAATATTTCCCTAATTCCACGTTATCAATTTTAATAAAAACTGCAGTTGCTTTCCTAGGTGCCTCCAGGGTGAAATCTTTGCTTCTCTCACTTTGAACTTTTCGGTTCCATTTGGTGTGTTCCACGTGTGTGCATGGGCGTACTGTCTCACACCTGTCAGAGGGCAGCTCTCTCCAGCAACCAAGCAGATCCCACGGAGTGAACTCAGATCCCAAGGCTTGGAGTCAAAGTGACTTTCCCTGCTGAGAAAATGCCTTTCTCTCTAACCCCTCTACTTTTCCCCTAACCTTTTCTTCATTTATCTTGGGGCATTTCATTTATCTGGTATTATCTTACTATTATTTTTATGTCATCTCAGTATTATGATCATTAAACTAAGACCATTGTCTACCACGGCATGTGCCCCAAGACCTTCTCCTTTGACACACCCCTGTCTTTTCCTGTGTGATCCCAGGTTCATCTGACAGTGTTCATATGAGGCTGGCCAGCATTAATTAAGTTCATGAATTAGATTCTGAGCCCTTATCAAACAAATTTTACTAGAATATAGTTTTGAGTCATTAGTTATGTCTTAATAAAATAAATTATGCAATTAAAATATTAAGAGTAAATTGATCAGTTTTATCTAAACACATTTTTAAGGTCTTTTAAAGTTATAAACACTGTTTATTACCAACTATTCCATTTATTTTATTTTATTAAGACAGGTCTCGTTATGTAACTCTGGCTGGCATGGAACTTGTCAGATAGATCAGACTGACCTCTAACACACAGAGATTCCCTGCCTTAGTCTCCCAATTGCTTGGTTTTAAAGGCGTATGCCACCCACCACACTTGGCTTTTCCATTTATTTTAAAGGAAGGCATTTCTTTTTTTTCTCTCCTTTCTATTGTTCAAAAACATCATACATACACATAACACACTTCGATTAACCCACCATTCCCTCATCTATAGTTCCTCCCCTTCCTTCCCCACTCTTTTTTCTTCCCAATACAATTCGGTCTGCTTTTCAAACCCACTAAGCACACGAAGTTTGCCTTAGTATGTACATGGCACAGAGTATCTCCTAGAGCATGGGCAGCTGCGTAGCCTTTGAACTCTGAAGAAAGCCAACTGCTCTGCAATGCAGCAGTCTTTCCTTTCTGGCTGCCCCTCAACGACGGCTCGGACTTCTTGGTCCCACCTCCTCCTTCCATTCTGGTGTTTTGTCTGGCTTGCTCTTGTGCGAGTCTTTCACACTGTGAGCTCATATGTGCAGCTGTATGTATGGAAAGTAGCAGTTTGTTGTAGGCATCCACTGCATCTGGCTTTTTCAATCTTTCTGTCTTCTCTTCCCTTGGTGATTCCTGAGGCTTGGGAGGAGGGGGGGTGTGATACTGATGTCCAGTTGAGAGCTCATCGCTCTGCAGTTCTGTGTTCCCTGTATGTTGACGAATTGTGGGACTTGGTAGCAATTGCCATCAACTGTACAAAGAAACTTTTATAATGATGGTTGAGAGATGCACTGTGTTAATCATAAATGACTAAGAGTCCTTTTAATGCTATGCCCATTTAGCAGAATAGTAAAGCCCTCTCTGAGAACTTATGATCTCTCTAGCCAAGGGTTCTTGACACTAATAAGTGTCAGACAAGGGAAACAAGGATTCTGTCTTGTAGAAAAGGCCTTAAATCCAATCAGAAAGTGGTTGGTTACTCTGTAACATTTGTGCCACTATTGTACTATTAAGCAACCTCACCAGGCCAGTTGCTAACAGTACTCATAGTTGATGACACCTTTTCCCCCTGGTGGTACAAATAGCCTCTTTCAGCTGTATAAAAGCTAGCTGGTAGGGACAAAGTTTCCAAGGTTGGTACCAGCTTGATTTCTCCAAGTTTTATGACTCATATATGTGAAGTCTTTGGCAGTAGAGTTTATTACCAGGTTCTGAAGGATAGCTAAGAGAAATGGCAGTATCCTGCAATTTTAGGAGGTCTATGGGACCCCACTGACCAACAACTCCAAGGGAGGTAAACCATTCCTGGTATTGGACTTTTTCTTTGATATCCTATGGTGCCTAGGAGGGTCACTGTTTCCTGCCTATGGGGTATATATTTAGGAAGCTTCTATAGTAATAGGTTTCATGATTTTTAGAAAGATCTTTAATGTTAGTCATTGCTCTCCATACTACCTCCATTATCCTGCTCTCCCATCCCCACCCACCCACTCCTTCTTACTCCATTATGTCCCATTTCCATTTTATACCACCTACATTCTATTCCCCACCCATGACCTCTCCCATGTATATGTATATTGGCTCTTGAAGTTTTGCTATAGGCATCTAAATTAGAGTACCTGTAGGGGTAAGGAAGATTTTTTTTTGATGTTTCTATTCTAAATAGGAAAGTGAGCTATTTAAACCAAATTTACTGCACAGCTATCAGAATTCTGCAGCATTTTTGGTGTTTAGAGCATTGCATATTCACCTTTCTTCCCTTGGGAACTGGTTTCTGCTTCCTCTCTGCCCTCACTCATTAGTTTCAATGTTTGGATGAGCATCATTGGTTCTTGGGGTGCATGCTTCTGTTCCTCCTGATGGCCTGTGTTGCTCTTTGTCCCCAAGGCATGCTCCTCTGCAGAGGTTGCCTGTCTCCACCTAGAATGCTTTTCCTACTGCAGGCCGCTCTGCTGTGATTCTCTGTCCTCAGCGCTGACAGAACCATCTCCTGGCTTAGAGAATAATTCATTCATCTTCCCACACTCTCCACCTTATATTTATTGTCTTTGAGGGGTGGAGTTAGCTCCCAGATGTTTCCAATATTCCTTCCTGTGGCCATTCCCTGGTTATAGTCTGACAGCTGTGGATTTACTGCTGCTCTCCAGAGAGCAGAGCTGCATCTGAGCAGGGTGTTTGTTTCCAAAAGGTCATTTCCTGCCGTGAATTCCAACCAGCGTGAGCAAGTCTGAGGATGCTCTTGCTCTCCTGTGTCCTCATTTTACTTGAGAGAAAATTAGGCTTCTTTTAGATATTCTGAAAGCACATAGCATCAGGTGATGATGTGACATATTGATGATTGACTGAAATAGGTGAAAATATGAAGAGTGTTTAAGCTCAGTTGAGTTTTGACATGTGTCTAGGTTTAAGTGAATTAAAGAGGGATGTTTTTGAGTTTGAATTAGTCAGTAGTTCCTTCTGCTCCCCATTGCTTATAACACCCACTAAGAGCATAAAGATAGCCCAAGTCCCTGCCTCTCAGTGGATTCTCATTTGTCTGCCATTATAGTGTACAGTCCAAAGCAAGACATTCTTTCTTCTGCCGTCTTTTAATGACATGAACCACAGCTTACAGCAGTGGTGGGGGACAGTTAACTTCTCACTTTTTCTCTGAATTCTCTATTTAAATCTTTTGAAGATACAGATTTGCTATTTTATCATTTTAAGTAATCTTGAGATGGGTTTTTTTGAAATGAAATATATTCTTCCTTCATTATAATTGTAAAGTAAGTTTTCTTTAACAAAATTGATTCTTCTTTTTATTCCCTGTGGCTACTACCTTCCAGGCTGCTTGTGGTATTTGTTTAAGTGGGTTCACTGAAGAACTTCAGCTTCATAAAGATGAAACCCAGTTCATATTGTTCCACCATAATTCTCAGGTGACCAGAAACCTTCTGGTTTTAAGGCCTGAGCATATGGGGCAGGTTGTTCCCGAGCCCCATTAGAACTGCTCTTTGGCCGTACAGAACCAAACCTTTCAGCATGCTATCACTTTAAAAAGCTCACGGGCAGTGGTTTATGCCAAGTGTTTAAAATGGGAGATAGTCTGCTCACTGCTGTTTTACAGTCTTGTCAGTTTGCAGCTCACTTGCATCGCCAGCCCCAAATGCAGATAGGAAAATTATAGAGAAACACAGTACATGCTAAAACTGTGAAATGAACAGAATAATAATGGAGGAACAAACTTTGAAAACAGAGCTGGCTCTACAGCTTGAACTTAAAAGAAGGAAAGGGAGCACTGTCTATGTATCCAGATAGCCTGGCAAATATCTGGTATACCTATGGTGGGGAGAGAATACAATGTGTCTCATTGAACGTCATAAGGAGGCAGGGCTGGGAATCTAGACCCAGCCCTGCTGTTGAAGGGTTGTGCGTCAAACTAAGGAGTTGTGGGTTATTGGAGCCAGAAAACATTCAAAAATTTTCAAACTTCTCAGAAAACCATGATGCCCTCACCCCCTAATGGTAGAGGATGATCTGGGAAAGAACAGCCTTGGAGGGCAGGAGGCCTACTGTGCCACCAGAGGCCATCATTGAACAGTGTTAACTATGGCTGCACTAAGACTTTGGTTCCAGTTTACACAACTTCCGTTTGTCTTCGTCCTGAAAGCCTTGAGGCTTCCGAAAGTCTCTTGTGATTTGATGTGGAGAACTAGTATAGTCCCATCTCCCTCTCAGAGTAGAGTGGCGGTGACTTGGTGACTTGCCATCCTGCCTGAGAACATTCCTCAATACTCTCTGCTCCCAGCTTCCATGATGCTCATTAGATTATTTTGGCTTTAAATGACAATGCTTTAAAATACTTTATTACTTTGAAATAATGCTTATATAAGGTCTTCGTCTTAGGGAGCTTAAGCCCAGAGCTTTGAGAGGTCAGGGTCCTGAAAAAATCTGCCTGTTAAACAATGCTGTTAGCTTGGTCTTAAACTGGCAGTAAAAATAATTGGTTTTGATTATCTGTTTGCTTTTCTTATGACTCAGGAAGTACATTTGTAAGGCTTGTATACTACTAAGTATGTAGTGATTTGAGATTGTGACTTGTGGTAGTGGTGGTGGTGGTGGTTGGCTTTGCTGTCATGGTGATCACTAATTGTGCAAGCCATCAGACTTACACTATAGCTGTTGCTGTGATCCAGACCTTTCTTCCAGTTATCATTTAATCCCAATTTAATTTCCTTTTTGGGAAGCCTGTGGTCCGCATGCACTTGTTATAGAAGTATTGCTTTTTAATGCACCTTTTCAGGAGGGAAACACCTTACAAACCTCTCCTTGAGTTTCTTGGATTCTGAAAGATGTATTTCTCCCAGCTCTTCAATGATAGAAGCGCTGGTAGAAGGTGATTCTGAGAGTGCCCTTGTCTTTAGTTTGTAGCTGCGTAATTTAACAATCGTTATTGTTCTCCTGATTATCAGATTTTTTCACAGCAGGCAAAGGTAGAGTGAAATTCCCACCTCCTGAAGACAGATACTGTATTACATTGCAAGGTAGACAAGAAGGAAGGATAAGATTCATAAATTGCAGCTGGAAGCTTAGAATGGATTTCTTTATGCTGCAGTAGCTCCAAGGATTCAGCTCAGAGTTTAATGAGCATTGGAATCTGAGCTGAAGAATCCTCTGTCCCTGAATCCTTAGTGACTCCTAGAAAGCACATGACTGGCTCCACGTGGGAATGGCTCTCTTTGTTCAGCATTATCTTTCAGAGTTTGAAATGATACTAAGGGATTCATCCCGCTCAGCAACCCTGCAGGTTATTCTCCAGCATGTTCACGGCCTGTAGACGAGCCCTGGCTTCACATCAAGTCTTTATAAAACGAAAACTTGGGACTTTGCCCTTAAAGAATCTGCTGATTTTGTGCATTATGAGAAGCGTAGAATTCCAGGCAGAACAGACTTCATCAGTGCCCATTTGGCACGGACAAAGCCCTGAATTTGACCCACAGCCACCCCTCGGCTTAAAGATACTGTGTCCAGTATCCCTGAAAAACTAGAACAATTCATAGAGAAGTGGACAGAAATATTGTGTTTTCTGCATGGTGATGTGTTTGTTAGTTAAGTCTCTTCAAAACTATGCACTAAAATAGGAAAATTAAGATGAAGGGAATTTCTAATACTCCTTTCCATAATGTAACCAAAGTGAGACTAGGAATCTCAGTCAAATTATTGAGAAGTCCCAAAGATGTTTCCTGTAATTAACAGTGAGCCAGACCTCTGCTGCTCACTCTAACAGCTAGATAACACAGTGTGACTGTGAGTTCTTCACAAAGCTTATGTGTCCTCGAGGATGCTGCCTGGGTGGTGGTTAGTTGAGCTCCTTGGTATTAAACATGGCTTTACCACCCGCAGGGTGGTCTTCTGTTCACTCAGTGCCAATAGAAAAGGTTTGTTCATGTGAAAACTAGAAAAAGTAGTGAAGAATTTGGCACCAGAGTGCTCCAGTCCTACATGCATTATGTGTGAGTCACAGTGCATACAGCACTGCAGATGCCTAAAGACACTGCTGCCTGTGCCTTGTTACAGCCATAATGACAGCCATAATGTGTATTTGCTGTAAAATGACTACAGCTCTAAAAAATGTAATCAGACAGTGAAGCCATTAAATGGGTTATTAAGCTATGTCTGTCTCAGTCTTACACTGAATCAAAAGACTATCTTATCCAAACACCCAAACCTGGTGTAGAGCACTGCTGTTGTGTCTGTCTGTGGATATCATATTCCCTGATAGGGAGCCTAAGGAGTTTGGCATGCTGGGAAAAGACTTGTTTATAGAGTGCTATTAGAGAAATGCCAGATAAGAAAGACTTGGAAATTAATATTGCTGCCTATGTGGGCTTTCCTCCCTCTTACTTTCTTTAGAATTGTCTTTGTCTTAAGTCTAGGAAAATTCTAGGCAGATGTGGAGTGAACTCTGCTTCTTTGCTTCCTAATTAGGCCAGAAAATAAGAATAAATATATTGCCCCTTCTTCACAGGCAGTTGAAAAATCCTTTTCTAAGAAATGCCAGGAAGGGCATGCCCATCTAGTCGCTAGGAATCAAGTGCATCACCATCTTGTTTTGTCATGGCTTACTATTTCTACAGGATCCTCTCAGGTTCAAAGCATAACTTCCTGGACGTTTGTTAATAGTCCTTTCAAATTTTCAAGCAATTACAAGCCCGTTTTTTAACAGGCAGTGATGCACAGAAAGGAACTTCATCCAGCCCTGGCTTTTGTTTTAGGAGGGGGTTATTGGACAGTGTAAACTCACCAAACTTGTCTGATATTGTCATAAGATGTTGTGAGACATTGAAATTCAGAGACTCATGTCTGAGATAAAGTATCTCTTCCCATAATTAGGTGTTAGTAGGACCAGGCTTCTACCAGACTTTCAACGTACCAGATGCTACGAAAGTTTATGATTGTCTTTCTGGGTGTCTTTAAGATTGTTTTGCTAGATCCCAGTGGGAAATGTATCTCCAAGCCCACAAGGCTGCTTTTCTGCTACACAGCAGGGCCAGGCTCTTCCCCATCTGTCCCAAACATAGATTTCAGCCTGAAATTGAGGAGAACGTGTGCCGTGCTAAGTCATTAACAACTGTTTCAAAACAGTCTGATTTCTAACAGTTGGTGCATGTGGAGATACCTAATTAAAATAATTCCAGTCTCGTTAATAAGATAAGTGTGTTTTCTAGTTGCCCTGGGATTATCACTATCAGACACAAAGGGTCTGAGGCCTAGCTGAGCAAATGAAGCTTATATTTTAGTCCCTTTATTAACTTTATTATGATTTAAAAAGTTAAAGCCCCCTTTCTCCTTACATTATCATTTCAGTGAACAGCAATGGGGATTGGGAAGATGGTACCCACAGCAGTGCTAACAGCAGGCTTAGCTCCTGTCAACCTCAGGAGACTGGGCTCCCGTAACAGTTGCAGAGATGAAACATGGGTATGCGGCGGATTGTTAGCCTCTCTGGTCATCACCGTCACTGTCTTTTCCATAAGACTTTCAGTTGAAGATCTCTGCCTCCTCGGAGCTCAGAGTACATTGTCTATGCCCATATAGTCCTGTTTCCTCCACACTTTCTGCAGGCATACCGAAACGCGCGCGTGTGTGTGTGTGTGTGTGTGTGTGCCGCTGCTGGGTCCACTGACTCCATCATTGCTGTTTTTCCATGATGTCTGTCCAGGGAATGGCAAAAGGGAAAGAAGTAAAATAGTCCCATGTACTCGAATCTCTTTGATGTAACCATTTCAGAGTCTCAAGAAAGGACTCATGGAGGCCAGAGAGATGGGTCATCAGCTAACAGTGCTTCCCACCAAGGCTGATGACTTGAGGTCCATTCATGGAACTGAATCCTGGAAGGAGAGCAGTGCCTCCTGAAAGCTGTCCTCTGACTTCCATGTGTTCACTGTAGCACTAGTGTACCACCCTTCCCCAGTGAATGGAAAATGAAAGAAGGGACCCAGAATTTAGCATAGCTTATTCTCAATTCTGAAGAACATGAAGTCAAAATCATTTTGAAAAAGGCCCTCATGCTGAACTGCATATGGGAATTGATAGTTTCATAATATGAAAGCCAAGTGAATCAAGCCTTCTTCAGGGGGCTTTAAACAAAGGCAGAATCTGTTATTAGCTGCTCAGAGCTGAGAGCTATTTACTAAGTCTTGAGAACACACTGTTAAATGCTAAGCTGCCACACAAACAGAAAACCATACATTTCCATAGATACTGGGAAACAAAATTTCCATCAAGTTCCACTTCCATCAGTTGTCAGTAACTCCCAGTTCTGGGGACCAGATTTTCCTGCCACTGCTATTGTCCACCTTCTGTATCCTTCATGGCTATTAACCACGCCATTTCCCCAAGGTTAATGTCTCTTAAAGTGCTACCGTGCCTTGCCCTCACCCCATGTCGGTAACGACAGAGTTATTGTTTTGGATAAGATGTCACATGGATGAACGGGGGGTGGGGAGGAGAGGAAGATAAGGGAGATGACTGTAAGGGTGACTGGAGGGAGGGGAGAAGCTGGAGGCAGATGTTGTGAGGCAGATATGGGGGAGAAGTTGCCAGGGAAGGTGATGTGTGTGCAGGAGAGCTGAAGTCCACATTTGCCTCCTGTCTCTCCCTTTTCCTTTTGGTGTGTTGCATATGAAAAAGAAATAACCCATGTAATTCTCTAACTTCTTAAGATCTAAGGAACCTTATTATTGGTAACTGAGTGTTTGTTGCTCCTGGACCTTGTCATTTGACAAGTAGAGGCACCGCAGCCCAGGCTGCAAGCTGCAGTCACATGCGAGCGAGAGCTTGTTACCCATGCATCTGGGACATAGATTTCCTACCAGAAAAATTTGCAATTTATTGTCCCTGTTGCCTTTTCAGCTTGACTAACCTCCTCTGACCCAGTGAATGACTCCAGAGCTTGTGTTTAGGAGGAAATTAGAGCTATGATGGCTTTGGACCACACAAAGCTGTTTACCTCTGAGACAAGAGACCCATGAAAGCCACCTACTATATTCTCTCATTACCTTCCCCACCTGTGAGCAGACTAAGTTGGGGCTTTTCAGGCAGGGTACCCTGTACTGCCAAGAGACAGCTTTAACCCACCGCCAGCTGTGTTGAGGGCCAAGGACCCTGCTTTAATTCTTCTCTTGAACCGTTCAGTTGTGGGGAAGGCGCCATTGGCTTCACGGACACATCTGACCCAGGTGGCATCTGCTTTAGGGTCTATATAACTTATTATTATTACTACTAGTATATTCTATGTACACATGTGTGAGGTGTATGTGTTTGTACTGTGTGCATGCAAGAGCCTGAAGACATATATTCTATGTGTGTATGTATGGGATGTGTGTGTGTATATGTGTGTATTGTGTGTATACATGAGCCTGAAGACATGTATTTTCTGAGTATTTGTGTGGGGTGTATGTGTGTGTGCTATGTGTATGCATGAGCCTGAAGACATGTATTTTCTGAGTATATGTGTGGGGTGTATATATGTGTACTATGTGCATGCATGGGCCTGAAGATATGTATTCTATGTGTGTATGTTTGGGGTGTATGTATGTGTACTATGTGCATGCCTGAACCTAAAGACATATTCTATGTGTGTGTGTGTGGGTTGGATGTATGTATGCTATGTGCATGCATGAGCCTGGAGACATATTTTATGTGTGTATGTGTGGGCTGTATATATGCTATGTGCATGTTTGAGCCTGAAGATATGGGACTTTGGATCCTCTGGAACTAGAGTAGCAGGCAGCTGTGGACTGCCTGCGAGTGCGGGAAACTGAATCCTGGTCCCTAGTGATAACATTATGTACTCTTCCCCATTGAGCCATCTCTCCAGGCCCCTTTTTTGGGTCTAAAACAGTAGCAATGTCAGCAAAACTTTGAATCTAGAACTAGAAACAGCTAACACCAAATAAGTTGAACTGTCACAGTGGAGTCCACCTGCCTGTTCCAAAGCTGTGTCCCCTCATGGGCATTGACATTACCAGTATTTTGGTGGTTGTGACAGCTTGATTCATAGTACAGTTGTCTGTAACTAAAGCTAGGTGTTCCTCTTGTATGTGGTCTGGGGTTCCAGCACCAGTTGCAACAGCAGAGTATGGGGTAGTGTTGTCCTCTCTGATGAACTTGGCGAGATTCAGCCCGTCTTTGTGTGTCTTGTTTGTTGGACAGATTGATGTGCAGTCAAGAGGTACAGAGCATGCCATCTGCAGCTTGAGCGTGGCTGCCCCATAGGTTAAGTTGACTTCTTGGAACTGTGAGGTTGTGTAGAGGCCTCTTAAGTATCTTATTTAGTTGCTGGTTTAATAGTTAGATACATGATATTTGGAGCCTTGGGTATCAGAGCAAAATTGGTTGTAAAATTTCTCTAATTCTTATTCATTTTCATGGATTTTCCCAACAGAGGCATTTGCAAACTGAACTACTGTTTACTCAGGGCCTCCTGAATGCTGGGCACTGTCCTGGAATCATGTCACCTAACAGTATGACAACACTGAGAGATTCAAAATGGCTGTTTTACAGGCAAGGAAACTGAGTCTAAGGAGCGATTAGTGTTACTACATAGTAATCTGGGATTTGAACTTGAATCTCTTTGGATCAGGTGCTTTCCACAGTTCTTTGTGCTTGAGCTCTAAAATGAGGAAGAATTACAGACAGGTCTAAAGGGAAGCTTGGGGAATTTCCAAAACTCATATGGCAGAAAATTCAAGAAATCTGTGCCTGGGGAGGTGGCTCAGGGTTTCTTTCCAGACTTCTCTGGAGGACTTGAATTTAGTTTCTGATAGCCACATCAGGTGACCCATACTCTAATTCCAGCACCCCAGGTACTGTTCTCACATGAGCGTAGTTGTATGCAGTCATGCCCACCTACACAGAGTGAAAATCATAAAAATAAGTCTTTCTAAAAATCACAGAAAGTAGAAATTCCAACATGTTATCAAAGTTCACCACCTGCCAGCATGCGATCAATAACTGGGTTGAATTTAGAACCCAGCCACTAAGCTGAAACTGCAGGATAACTAGGCAGACTTACTAGAGTATTAATAGACCTTACTCTGTTTGCACCCGCCATCACAGGCTGGGTTTCTAGGCTTTGTTTGTGGTAATGCTTGTGGACCCATATCTCATTAGACACCATTCCAACTGGACAGCAGGAAGTTGTTTTCTCCTCTGTCACCTCTTCTGGAAACTGGAATTCAGCTGAACCTGCCAATCTGAGGCTTCCTCTGGTTGTGTGAGCGGAGGACTTGGTGTGCTGGTTCCATTAATGTTCTCACTGCAGTGACTAGGTGGGCGCACTGTGTGGGAGCCATATTGATGTTGGAGTCAAACTTGAAATTTGGACTAGGGGTAGGTGAACGTGAGCAAAAAGCTGATGGTAGTAGATCTTGGCTTTTATCTGAGAAAAGCCGTGCAGCAACAATGAATTAATTATATGGATCTGTCCCAGCAGATCGTGCTTGGGTGTGAATAATGGATCAGTACAGTAGTTGTTTAGGTCTGTGTTCTGCTGTTCTAATGGCTTAGGTGTTTTTCCTTTGTTTTGCTTGTGAGATAGGGTTTCACATAGCCTGGGCTTTAAACTTACTCTACAGCTGAGGATGACCTTGAACTCCTAAGCTGCCTCCACCTTCCAAGTGCTAGGTTTACAGATATTTTTAATCATGCCTGGATTCTAATAGTGCATTTAAAAATAATTTATTTTAAATTTATTTGCATGGTGCATGTGTGTATGTGTGTGTATATGTGTGTGTGTGTATGTTTATGCTCATGTGCACACATGAGCTTAGGGGACAACTTGAAGGAACTGATTCTCTGCTTCTACCTTATGAGTCTTGGGGATCGTACTCAGGTCATCAGTCCTGGTGCTATGAAGTGCCTTTACCTGCTGAGCCTTCTTACTGGCTGTGCTAGCCAATTTTATGCCAACTTGACATAAGCTGAAGTCATCCGAGAATGACTTCATTCTCGGGAAGTTGGGAATCCCAACTGAGAAAATACCTCCTTAAGATTGGGCTGTAGGCAAGCCAGTAGAGCATTTTCTTTTTTATTGATTGACATAGGAGGTTCTAGCTGATTGTGGACAATGCCATCCATGGGCTGGTGATCCTGGGTTATGTAAGAAAGCAGACTGAGCACATCATGGGGAGCAAGCCAGTAAGCAGCTCCCCTCCATGGCCTCTGCATCAGCTCCTGCCTCCAGGTTCCTGCCCTGCCTGAGTTCCTGCCCTCATTGCTAAACCCTTTCCTCTTCAAGTTGTTTTTGGTCATGGTGTCTCATCATAGCAATAGTGGCCCTGACTGAGACACTGGCCTTAATGATACACACTTCAGTGAATTTTTGGAGAATGTTGTTTGCCTGGAGTAACAGAATACATTCATTTTAGTTTCTTACCCACTGTCAAAACAGGCCAGCAGCTCAGGTTTACTATGTAGACCAGGCTGGCCTTAAATTCACAGAGATCCACCTGCCTCTGCCTGTGCCTCCCAAGTACTGGGATTAAGAGCATGCACCACCACATCTGGCTTCTCTTCCTCAATAGATGGCATGGATTTGGTTGACAGGTATCTTGGCGTGGGTGCGTTTCTTGGTCTTAGTGCTTTCCACACCAGGAATTTCAACAGACACTTGGTGGGTGAGCGAAGGAACACATTTGGCTTCACTGAATGTCTCTTGAGTGTGTCAAAAGCTTTGGTTTTTATTCTTTTTTTTGATTTAATAAAGTTTTATTTTTCCAAATGTACAGCTTATTGAACCTGATCATGCATCTTCACCAGCAGCTGGGGCATCTCCACCCTTTGTGTTTCTGGTGTAAATTACTTGGGCTCTGTGCTTTGAAACCAGCTTGATAAGCCCTTACTAAGGAGCTCCTGAAGGGCTGCCCTGGCCAGGGAACCGCGAATCTTCAGTCTCAGAGACCACAGCTGGAGTAATAAGTTTATAGTTGGGAACTTCCTTACAGAGTTTGTCGTATGTAGCCTTGTCAAACAGGACTAGATTGTTGAGCTTGTCCCGAACTTTGCCTTTGAACCACTTCTTCTTTTTGGCCTTGTCACCAGTTTTATTTTCTGGGTCTTTGTCTTTTTTGGCCGACTTTCCGGCATGTTTCTTCTTCTTGTCATCCTTGGGCGGCATGATGAAGCTCGGAGAGAGGCAACGACCACTGGTTTTTATTCTTATTTTGTTTATCTGATTTGATTGGTCACTTAAGAAGCCCCAACTCTGTTGCTGGTATTGGATGAGGAACAAGGAGTGAAGGGCCACTTCAAATATGACTCACTCACCCTCCGCTTGTCTGGCTGGCTCTCACTTGCCTTTCATCTTGTCTTTGTTTCCCTTTACAACTGTGTTTTTACCAACTGGTCTGCCTTCTGTTAATGTTCTGTTGTCTCTCATTTCAAATGTATTTCTGTATCCCACTCTCCTCCTCTTCTTACCCCAATCCTCTTTCTCAATTCAAATGTAAGCAGGAATGAAATAAGTCAAGCATAGCTGAAAAATAAAAATTGTATCATTTCAATATTTGATGAAGGTGTATTTATATATTTTAAAGATTTATTTTATATTATATGTGTTTTACTTGCATGTATATCTGTGTACCACACATGTGCCTGGTGCCCCTGGAGTCCAGAAGAGAGTGTTGCTCCTCTGGAACTGGAGTTACGAATGGTTGTGAGCTGCTGTGCACTGCTGGGAGTAACTGAGTCCAGGTCCTCTGTCAGAGCGCAGTGCTCTTAGTCACTGATCCATTCACCCAGCCTCTGTATTTACATCTTCTGAAAAAATGTTTGAGTCTAAGAATTAAAGATTTTTGATTTACTTCTTCTTGTTGGTGTTCCCTTCCAGAACTGTCTGTTTAGGACATGTAAGCTTAATTAGTAATAGTAGAAATGCATTCATAAGTGGAGAATTGGCATGTATTATCTTTACCATATGGTCCACCTTAAATATTTTAGCCAATATTTGCATATTAAATCATAAAGTCTACTTACATCTCATTCTTTCTTGTTAGTATGGCCTCAAAAATTTAAGGGTGTTTGTGTACATGTTGTGTGTGTTTTGGATTAAGGCTGAACTACTTGCTAGTTTGGTTCTGTTTTGCACTGAGCTTTCCGTGTGTAGACTGAGGGAGCCTTTCCATCTTCCCAAGTGCAAAGCTGCTGCCATTGCTCTTTGTTTTTAGACTGCCCGTTTATTTGGGGCCGTGTGTATAATGGGACTTAGGGTAAGGATCCTGGCAGCTTTGGGGAGGTGACAGAACTGAGCTGGCAGACTGGCAGCAAAGAAGGCAGGTCATTCCTGGCATGGGGAGGAGAGTGTGAAAGAAAACTTGGCTGAAGAGGGGCTCAGACTGGTGCTAATTTAGAAAAGGCAGCTGGGACCCATCTGTGATGTTTGCATTTGTAGGAATTAAATGAGATGGAGACTTCTAGAGATGAAAGGGTGACAGATCTGGGCTTTCAAAGTGAAGTGCAGAGCAGTGTGCAGAGTGTAATGTGAACATGGAAAGGTGTGTGTGATGTGGGGCCGAGGCAGGGCTGCTGGCCGCATCAAGTGGTAGGTGGAGGTGTTCATGGTAGTCATTTGTCACAGCAATAGCTGGTAAATCCTTGATGGGAGGTGAGGATGGCTCTTGAGCTTGTTGTGGGGCCAGGTAAGGCAAGTTAAGTGGTGCAGAGCTCTACAGTGAATGAGAATAAAAGCCCGTCTTTGAGATAAATTGTGTGATTATAAAAACACTGATGATGGAATTCACTTCTATTCTCAGCTTATACACAGATTGCTCTGGAAAGAGCTCAGAAATGAGCTGAGAGGCTGGCGCAGTCAGGCCGGGATTTCAATTTCAAACAAAGGCTGACAGGCGGTGGTTGGCTAGAGAGTGGAGGAGTCTGCTGGAGCAGCAGGGAGGGATAAGTCTCTCTAGCTAACAACTGAACCACTTTCATGTCTGTAGCCCAGGTTGTACATTAACAGCCGCCCTACATCTGAACTGGCTGCTCCAGCCTGAGATTTCCAGGTTGAAAAGAGGAGACGGCTGTGGAATTGATGTATCAGAATAATGGCTGAAGACTGCCAATGCTTAGGTGACTGGAATGTTCTGAGGATAATATTCTCAAGTACAGACCTCACTTGGGAGGTCATTTCAAAGTCAGAGCCAAAACCGAAAAGGGAAATAGTCAAAATGGCCTTGAAACAGCCCTTTAGAAATTCCATGTTAGGGATCAGTAAATCTGACCATTGGGGGAGCCCCAGGTATAGCTGGTTTGTGTTTAGGGGCCACAGGGAGGGGATAAGTAATGCTTTTCCCTGGAACTGCTTTCAGCCTGTCCTTGTGAGAGGCTGAGTGAAGGACAGCAGCTTCTCACCTTCCCTCCCTTTCTTAGGCCCACAGCTCCGTGTGTTTGTAGCCACACTTTCCTTCCCAATTCTCCTGTATTCACGCTGCCCTCCAGTCTTTCTGCACTAGCTCTGCCTCCCTCACCATGTTTCTCAGGAGCTCACCTGCTCTTCTGGCGGACAGCAGTGTGAGGCTGCACTCTACACTGAGAAGATTTGTTCTTAGTCTTGGGGAAGCTCGTATCTTCCTGAAGCAGTGCTTGCACCTGCTGTCAGGGGCATCCAGTCTTGTCTGCATGCCTTTAAGACCCAGTCTTAAAACTCTAAGGGTGAGTGGGATTCTGGGATCATTATGAGACTTACCAGTACATGGGATGTTCTTGGGAATTCTGTGCGCAGTGAAAGTATCTTTTCCAGAGTGGATTTCCATTGTATGCACTGAGATAATGAATTTGATAGTCACAGTTACCCTGAGGGAGGAAGGAGGGATCAGAACCTGATTCTATAACTCCATGGTTGGATCTGCATTAAGCTTACGTTTATGACATATTTTGTAGCATGGAGTTTTTTTGCGATACAACTCGTGGAGAAAAAAGAGTCACAATAGCAATAACAAATGAGCAGCCATTCAGTATTCAAAAAGTGTGCCACATCCCCGTGCCTTGAGCACATTCTTGGTCCTTTTGCTGGACCTCTTCCAGCCTGGCTGCTGAGGCAGTTGCTCCCCCACATGCACTCTGGCTGTGTAACATGATGCAGGTATTTGGGGTTTCATGCAGGTCCGCGTGTCAGCACCAGCTTGGGGGCTGCTCTTACCATTCATCTGCAGCAGCTCTCGGATTTGAATTCACTCTTCTGTCTGTTAGGCACTGAGCTGTGTCATCCGTTACAGAACCTGATCGGGGCAGTGGGCTGTGAAGGTGAGTGAAGGTACAAAGGGCTGGAGCTGCAAGGGTTGCTAGGCTTCTGCTTGTTCCCTCTGCTTCGCTACACAGTGAGATGGTCTGGACCAGGGGCTGGATTTTTTCTTTTCTTTCATAGTGTGTGTGTGTATGTGTATGTGTGTGTGTGTGTGTGTGTGTGTGTGTGTGTAGGCTTGAGGCTGATCTCCAGTGTCTGTCTCAATCACTCTCCACCTTAATTTTTTTTTAAAAAGAAGGTCTCACTGTGTAGCTCTGACTGACCTGGAACTCCCCACTTCTGCAATTACAGACATATGCCACTGTGCCTCACTTTTTATGTGTGTGTGAGGGTTCAAGGTCAGGTCCTCATTCTTGCACAGCAAAGCTCAGATTACCAGCTGAGTCATCTCCCTAGCCCTGAATTTAAAAATAAATTTACTTTGTTTCTGTCATCAAATTCAGTATTTGCTATATAATAGATATTCCATAAGTATCCATTGAATTAGGATTTTAAAGCATCATGGTTCTTACTGGTGAACTGATTTGCCACACAGTCAATCTCCGCTGCAGCCTTTCAGCAGCACAGCTGCCATGTGCAGAGGGAAAGGCAAGTGCTTTATTTCTGGTAAACCTGGAACAGCAGAAAGTCAGTCAGGGTTAAGGGTCCTCTTCCAGAACCCATTCTCCTGCGGTACTGCGTTAGCATTGCTGTGTGGGAGGAGTGTAGCCTTTTGCTCATTCTGGCTGGAGATATTTTGAGGGGTTTTTATTGTCACAGGGAATCTCTTGGAAGCTCCTCTACTGCCTTATAGATTTCATTTTCTTTAATTGGGATGGAGATGGAGGAAGAAAATAGCATTTACTTGGCATTCTTGCCTTTAAGAGCTGTGGGTTATTGATTCAGGGGCTGCAGTGGTAATGCTTGGAAGTAAAGTTTCCCTTGGGAGCACCTGTGTTAAAGGGCAAAGGGAAAATGATTAGAATTTAAATCTCTAGACTCCACTGAACTCGTGGCTTCATTAAAACAAGGAGGGGAGGAGGAAATGATCTGGGCTGCTGCTGTGGGCTTTGTTTAACACTCATCTCAAAACTGATAACTCAGAGGAAAGCCTCTGCAGGGGCAGCTGTAGGGCCGGTGCTAGCAGCCCTGCGGGGAGGCTGGACCCGCTGGCTTTCTTTAAGCCAGTTTAACCTCCCCTGCCTGACTATGGACCATGGAATCAGGAAGTTACACACATACATTGTACTTTGATGTGTCATTCTTTAGAAATTGCAGGATCCTAAGTTGGAGGCCAGCCTAGTGAATGTTATCCCCATTTTTAAAGATTTTCCCCAAGTTGGATTTTCCTTTAGACTACATATCTGATACCTAGCATTGCTACGTTAAGTACTGTATTCTCTTTTCTATCTATTAGTAGGTGGCAGTAACCATGGAATATGGAAAGAACATTGGACCAGAAATAGGTTTTGCCACAAAACATTATGACCCTGAAAAAGTCTGCTGTGGGATAATGCTCTTGTACACTTTAAAGATTTGTCACTTGTAGTGGTTTAATAAAAGCACTGGTTGGCCAGTAAACAGTCAGGCAGTATAGGCAGGGCAACCAGACTAGGAAAATTCTGGGAAGAGAAAAGGCAGAGACGTAGTCACAAGTCAGATGCAGAGGAAGCAAGATGAGAATCCCTTACTGAGAAAAAGTACCAAGTCACATGACAAAACATAGGTAAGAATTATGAGTTAATTTAAGTTGTTAGAGTTATGGGTTAAATTAAGTTGTAATATGCCTGAACAACAGGCCAAACAGTTTATAATTGATGTAAGCTTTCTGTGTGTTTCTTTGAACCTGAACAGCTGTGGGACCAGGCAGGACAGAAACTTCGTCTACAAAGTCGCTTAATCTCTTTATCAAAATTCTTTGTGTTTATAGTAACAGACTTGGGAATGACATCTGAAGTTTGAGGTTGGAAATTCTATCTTTCCACACTACCTAAAACTCAATCTGTTAGCTGGGCATGGTGGCACACACCTTTAATCTTATCACTTGAGAGGCAGAGGCAGGCAGATCTCTGAGTCTGAGGCCAGCCTGGTCTTCAGAGTGTCAGAACTAGATGGAGAAACCCTGTCTTGGAAAAAAAATCTACTAGTCTTCTAATATCTAGCTACAAACAAACAGAAAACAAAACAACCTTATCTCCTTTAACTTGTAGTTGCTGTGTATGGAAGCCTGCTGTGAAGTGCTTGAGCAGGTGCCCTGAGGGGCTTGTCTGGGTGACCAGGTGACGAGCAGCATGGGCACAGGATGCATTGCCATTAATCTGCTGTCTCAGGGAGTCCTCTTCCCAAGTCTCCTTAGAGATTTAATGGAGCATATATAGTTTCTAAGCACATTTCAACACAGAAAAGCCTAAACATTCTGAAAAGACAGACAGATATCCTCTTGGACTTGAAAATTTCGCAGGACCTACAGGAAGAATGCCTAGTGCCTGTTGAGTATAGCTGCTAAATTAGCAGGTAGATTTGTCTGGGGACATTCCCTTCTGTGGGACTTTAATTCACTTCACATTCTGTTTGGATATACTTCTTAAGCTATGTGAAGGAGCTCAAGTGTCAGCCAACTGACATTCCTTCCAGTGGCCTTAGTCCAGCTCTTTCCTTGCTGTTGAGTAGATGACCATTCTGCATGTGAGGTAACCGGTTGGAGTTGGTCTCCCAAGTGCCCTTGACAGAGGTGTTTGGGGTTTTTGTTGTGTTTTGTTTTGTTGGTTTGTTTTCTCTTTGTCTGCACTGGTCATAGTTGCAAATAATTATCAGATTCTTCTGGCTTCTATATGAAATTTATCATTGCCTTTCCCAGCCTGGTTCACCCTGATGAGTGGCAGGCCTCAGGTAACACAACTGTGGTGAACAGACCTTGACTTGCGTGTGTTTTTAAATGCCATTGATTGTAATACGAGAGGCCGGCTTGCTGGGGTTTCTGTCCTGCCCGGTACCCCACAGCCGGCATACCCCAAGGAAAAATCAATCACACAGAGATCTCTATAAGTTATAAAGCTGATTGGCCCATTTGGTCAGGCTGCTTATTAGTTCTTATAACTTATGTTACCCCATTATCCTTATCTGCATTAGCCACACGGCTCAGTACCTTTCTCAGCTGGGCAGCTTACATCTTTCCTCTCCGGTGGTCTAGGCAGAACTGCAGAGGGAGCTTCCTGCTCCCAGTCTCTTTGCTCCACCTCTACTTCCTGTCTGGCTTTCCCGCCTATACTGCCTGCCTGGCCAATCAGTGTTTTATTAAAATATGATTGACAGAATACAGATAATTCTCCCACACCAATTGATTTTATTTAAGTGTATTTTGTAATGAAATAACTTGGAAGAGTAGTATATCTCAGGAATGGCATAGCACTACAGACATGTGGGGTTATGTATACAGGGCTGATGGAACGCACAGTAGCAGTCATTGCTACTGTGGTCATTGCTACTGGGGTCATTGCTGTTCATAGAGTAAACTGTTTTCTAGTCTCTACCTGCATCCTGGAAAGGAGAAGGGAGGCAGAAAGGAAAGAAAGAAAAGAAAGAAGTTGATTTGTCTGTCGTCTTTAGAGAGTCATATACAGAGGACACTTGTGTGTTAAAGATCCTTTACCGAGTTCTGTGCGTGTACACAGATGTGTGTGCATTGCTGGGGAATGGGCATTGATGGGCCAGGCTGAGCACACAGCATAGTTCATTCTGACTCCAGGTTTTTAAGTTGAAACTCAGCACCCTGGTTGAGGGCTTGAATTAAGTGTAAAAACATGGAGACTTTCAGATAAAATAGTATATTAGTTATTCATCTTACTGACAATAACTAGATCATTCAGGTTCAAGTAGGAGTCAGAGCTCCAGCTCTCGTGTGTTTTTTTCCAACTTTCTCAGGAGGAGAGAAGACAAAATACTGTGCAAATGGGGACAGCATAGCCTGCATGTACTGGCACCTAGGCAGTGTTGGACATGCTTGCTCCCTGTGCAATAGGTCTCAATACAAAAACAGATGACCTTCGCTCTGGGGCTAGGCAGTAGCCCAAGCAACTGTGAAAGTGGATCCAAAAATGTCCCTATTTGTCTTACCTTTCAATTGGTTTTGTTCCAGAGTTTAACATTACTGGAGGTCACATCGCTTACTGGGGCTTTGAAAGTAAGATTGACATTGTTGCAGATCAGATCATTGTATAGCAAAACAGAGCTGCTGGAGTCTCAGTAGTGTTTCTGGTGTAGCACATGGGACCTGAGCGGAGCAAGGCTCCTTAGGTGTCTTAGATGAGGCTTTTCAGGAATCCCAGATTTGGACATGAATACTGATTTTAGATTTAAGATCTTGAGAATATTGGAGTATTTTCAGTTGTTTCTGAAATTGAATGCAGCAGCATACAATGTTAACTTCCACATTCTCATGGTCTCATGGTCTTACCACCTCCACAGACAGAGATTGAGTACACAAGGGGAGTAGGGCAGCTGAGGCAGACTGGAAAATCAGGACCTTGCGATGGGAATGGAGATGTAAAGAGGTGAAATAGGTATAGACAAAAATCCCAGACTTATGGCATGTAGGCAGCATGGCAGAAGTACTTATGGAGCTAGTGAGCTTGCGCGGATAGGAAGGTGCGCTTGTCATCTAGCTGCTGCTGCTTAGGCAATGGCGGTTCAGCACTGAGAAAAGCAAAGTCTCTGCTTCATGTTGCTTACACCTACTCTGTGAGAGGTATTTCATTTGTAAAACTCTGTCGCCCAGGTATGCTGTGGCCATTGCTGTCTTGAAATCAGTGAAGCTGCAATCATCTAAGTGAGACACTCACATGATTAGACCCACTTGTGGAGGAAGAAGAGGGCTCATGAGGTTCAGGGTCCTCTCCTGAGGATCTACCACAGATTAGCAACTGTGTGTATGTCAGGGCTGTGCCTCACCAAGAAGTTGCTTATTCTGTAATAACCTGCCACCTGTATTCCTTTAAGTAACTCCAGTGAACTGCATTGGTGTGCCAAGTTAGCCTCAGGTGGAGCTGTGTCTCTGACATGTCTCTACCTGGTGTAAGTAGAAATAGTCAAACATGGACGGGAGATGATGGTGCATAGAAGGAAAAGGCATAAAGAGAAGCACTGAGAAGATGGACATCGCTGGCAACAATGTCTTAGGTAGAATGGAATTGTGCTTCTTAAGAAATGGAGGATCAGTAGACACAAAGAAGGTAAGGGAAAGGCCACAAGTCTTCTGGGGAGAGCAGCCTAGGCAGA
The DNA here is from genome assembly GCF_982192425.1 of Myodes glareolus. Lineage (NCBI taxonomy): Eukaryota > Metazoa > Chordata > Mammalia > Rodentia > Cricetidae > Myodes > Myodes glareolus. Next base: position 128,728,671 of record NC_142027.1, read on the forward strand.
GGAACTAGTGGAGAGAACATGTTTGTTGAATTTAAGGAGGGATGAGGAGAGGGGTGTGACTGGCGTGGGGAGAGAGATGAAGCTAACCTTGGGTGAGTGCAAAGTCTCTGGTTGTAGAGGATCAAGACAAAAAGGTTTCTGGGAGAAGGCAAATCATGTAGGATTTTAAGATTGTGTTAAAGACTTTGTATTTTATTTTAATGGGAGGATTTTGGATTTTAAGCAAAATAGTGAAATCAAACTAATGCTTCTAAGGATCATCCTAGGTACTGTGTGAAGAATGGACCAGTGAGCAAAGGTTAGACCCAGGAGGCCGTTGCAATTTAGCTCCTTGTCATCTGGGTGAGAGATGATGGCATAGACCTAGGTGGTTAGAGAGTATTGGGACATGGGTGGGGTTTTTTTTTAAGAAGGATTGGACAAAGTCTTGACGGATGTAGTGATACTCAGATATTTGGCCTAAACGTCTGGTGGATTGGAGAGAGAAGCTTGGTGGGAAAGGTAACTGAAATTAATGGTTTATTTTTGATGACTATAAAATATCTCAATGAGAATTTGAGTACATTCATAGAATTCAATGGAGAGTTAGAGATTGTAGCTATGGCCAGTTACTCCTAAATGACAAGTGGAGATGAGAGGAGGGATGTGGGCAGTTTGGGGTAATAGGCAAAAGAGTTCGTCATACTCCTTGATACCATTCTCATCAAAGACCACATAAACAAAACAATAGATGCATCAGAGACAAGGTTTGGCAACCAAATCTTCCATACACCAGCATTAAAGAGTAGATGAAGGACAAGAGGAAACCAAGGTGTAGCCAGTGGGTGAATGAATGAGTACACACGAGCATATCTGGGTTCTTGTCTACTCTCCTTCCTGTCTGGAACTTGATAGACTTTATTATGGGGAGAGAGTAAGACCTTGAGATGCAAAGAGAAAGATGTTTCAGAGCTGAGGATAATAAACAAGGAAGGCTGATAATGGAGTTAGCATCACTATGCCTTTTGTAATCTTTCTTAGAACAGTTTTTATGAAGGTGGTTCATGGAAATGGCTGAAGAGATGGCTTGGTGGTCAAGAGTGTGCACTACTCTTTCAATGGACCCAAGTGTGTGTCCCAGCACTCATGGCAAGCAGCCTACAACCACCTGTAACTGACCCAACACCCTCTGACCTCCAGGGACATCTTCCCTGTAAATACTCACCCCAGATGCTATGGACATGCACATAATTTTACAAAGAAAGGAAAGAAAAGGCAGTGACAATAAGAAGACATAGCTCTGTGTCTTTTGAGATCCTGTTCCTTGGGGCATGATAAGGTATTTTGGACGAATTTTCCCTTTTATAATTATAAAATGGTTATTGTCCTATCATCTGATTCTTTTCTTTATTCAAAAGTCCATTTCATTGGAAGTTAACAGCTCCATTTGCTGAAGCCCTGTGGATTGTGGCTATTCTCTTAGGTTGTGCTTTTGTACTCTCAGTTCTTTTCATAGTAAGGCTTGTGTCTGGAGGCATTTGCCCAGGCTGCTGGGCATTCTGTCCCTCTGCTTGATTGCTTCCTGGTGTTGCATAACCAACTAGCTCAGGACTGTTATGCAAAGGTAGAGTCCACAGATAATCCACCGAAGAATCAAATCTTCTCTTATCTCTGTTTTGTAGATGACTGTGCTTTATTTGTGAGCAACAGCTTTGAGGCTGCGGAATGATGGCGGGTAGAGGGATGATTATATAAAGAAAGTAGCTCTCACCACATCTGTTAGCGGGCAATAAGACACTCAGTGTCGCTGCCAGCACTGCCACACCACTACATGTTACTGTATTCCTGTTTGTGTCTTGAGAAAATGCACGAAATTTCCTGTGGACCCTGGTTGTCTGGATGGTGCATTTGATGCGTTTCTGTGATGGCTGGGGTCATGCCAGAAGCATTGTACCCTCATGGCTCGAGTGCTGGCCCACTAACGAGGTTCATGCTGTTCATTGTAATGGAGTAGTTAAGTCCTGCCTGTGTCTGCAGTGCCTGTCCTTCAGCTGTAAGTCTGGATGTGACCATCTCCTGCTATCTGTTTTGCTCTTTAACCAAATCTCTAAGAATGGGCACTTTCTCTTCTGTCCTGGAAGGACATTGCTAACGGCCGAGATAGACTGAAGAATACTTTGATTAGTTTTTAATCTAATCTATCAGGACATCAGAGAAATATATGTTTGGAAATATAAACAAGACAATTTTTATGGAAAAATAGCCTTTAAATCTTGTCGTTTTCTTTGGCAGAACAGTTTTAACATCTGGTTAGCAAACTGGTACCCTTAAGTGAATTGGATTTGGTCCAATTTTCAGTAAAATATTGGATTAAGTGACTACTCTTGAGTTTTTATTATTTTCAAGTACATTTTTAAGCCTCCCTTCTCCCTGTAATTTGCAGTTCACATTTCCTCGTAAGCTGTGATTTTAGTTGCATGATGAATCATTCCTTCTACCAGCGTTTGTCGGCTGCCACAAAAGTAACCTCAGGATGAACATGCCAGGTCGCTGACAGGCTGCAGACAGGGAGGCTCCACGTCCTAATAAGCAGTTGTTTTCTGGAGTCCCTTGGTTGAGAGTGAGGGGCCTAGTGTCTTTGGGCACTGGTCTAGTACCAGAAACTTCACATGTGTGATCTACCTTAGCTCTACAGGCAGCTCCAGACAGGCGCATCAATTCTAAAGCACGGCAGATATGTCATACTTTATATTAGCATGGTCAAGACTAGAGGATTTGTGAGTTGCTGCATTGTCAGGCAATAGTGAAACTGGGAACACAACTTCAATAATTCTTTTTTTAAAAAATACATTTTTATTAATTGAGATTTTCATACAATGTATTTTGATCATGTTCATACCAAACTCCTTCAGATCCATTCCCACCTCTCTAACCTACCAACTTCCTGTCCTCTGTTTAAAAAGATTTGTTTCTTTTTATTGTATGTGACTGTTTTGCTTACATGTGTGTCTATACACCATATGCGTGCCTGGTGCCTGCAGAGGCCAAAAGAGGGTGTTAGATAACCGAGAACTGGACTGACAGATGGTTGTGAGCTGCAATGTGATGCTGGGAACTGAACCCATGACCCCTGCAAGACCAGTAGGTGCTCTTAACCCCTGAACCATCTCTCCAGTCCTGTCCTCTATTCCTTATAACCCATCAAGTGCAATCTGTTCTGATCAGAAAGTTATCCACTGGAGGCACAATTGCCTCTGCTTCCTCCAGAAGCCATCAACCATCATAGTTTCTCATTAGGGGTCGAGGGCTCATGAACCCCTCTCGCCATCCCATGGTAGAATGTTGTCTGACTTGGTCATGTGGCAGGTCTCAGGCAGACAACCACAGGTGCCATGAGATTGTGAGTGAAGCAGTCATATCGCATCCAGAAGACACTGTTAATCTTTGCCTCTCCTCCCTGCTCTTTACAATCTTTTTCTCCCCTCTTCCACAGTGATCTCTGGGCCTTGGATGGGGTGTGGCCTAGATGTCCCATTTGTGGCTGAATACTCCATGGATACTTATTCTCTGTACTCTGACCAGGTGTGAATCTCTGCGCTAACCACCATCCACAGCACAAAGAAACCTTTCTGATGCAGTCAGGAAGCTGCACTCACCCACTTGTGCAGAGACACAGTAGAGGACAATCTGTTTAGCAGAATAGCAGCAGTAAGTTCTGCTGGGCCTGTGAGCTCCCTAGCCAGAGATTCACAGTACCAGACATGTGTTTTCTGTTAATCAGGCTTTAAATTCAACTGGAAGCAGTTGATTACTCCCATAACATTCACACCACTGTTGCACTCATAGGCATATCTTACCACAATTTATAGTCTATTACTTCCACTGGCTTTCCTTATACTGGCTTCAACAATTGTAAATCCAGTGCAAGTACATGCCTAAGACCAAGATGAATAGCGTTTCTTCATGTGTGGGTTTGCAGTTGGGTAGGTAAGGCAGCCATGAAACAAATGTAAGAAGAGGTACTTCACAGGTATGATTCCAGAACATAAACATTCTCACTGATCAACTGGAAGAACCAGACTAGAGTGCTCAAAATGGCAATGATAGTTCATTCTTATGTTAGTGGTGAGAATCAGCCAAACTGTAGGGTAGCTGGTGTGTGCTCAGTGTTGTGTGTGGTAGTTGTTCCGTGAAACTACCATCTAGGTTGAAATGTGTAAGACTTGAATTTAGTGTTGTCATCTTATGTGCAGGAGTGATGGAGGAAGCCAAGGACTGAGTCTGCTTTGCACCAGCATGCAGAACCACACAAGCCGCTCTTGTTTGGTTGGATGTGGGGGGATTTATTACTGTCATATATGTCACTGCTTTAGGGAGGAGGGATTTTTTTTATTATTCTTTTGCTGTGTGTAGATCATGAACATTAGGCTCTTCTAGCAGGGTGGACTGCACTTATTTCTGTATACTATTGTTTAATTAAAACAAAACAGAATTGTTCCTCTCCCCTGAGTGGGTTCTAAAGTGTGTTCATCTTAGAGTTTATTTGCCTGTATTGGGACCTTTGTACTTAGAAATATCAGACCCATAGAAAAGTTTCAAAAATACAGCATAGTCCTGCATCTCCAAACCCATCTGTCTTCAGTGCTTGTGTTTGTGAATGGGCAAAGTTGAACACCAGTCTGCAAACTCCTTTCCCCTAACAAATAAAACATTCTTTATATTGTCTGTTGTTCCCTAGTGAGCATTTCATTGCATACCGCTCCCCAACAGTGGGTCATACCCTTCTCCCACCACAGGACATGGGCAGCCCTGCTCCTTTTTACTTCATGTGTTGGCCAACATTCAATGCATGAATGCTGTGTAAGAAATACACAATATCTGCAAAAAGAAAAACATAACTTTTATGCAAGTGTTTACTTCAAGGTGACTATTATATAACAAATCCAGATTTGTTAAAGACATTCTTGAATGGTAACTTTCTGCGAAGTTCAAAGATGTAGATTTCAATTTTTAGAGCAAATATCTTCTTGGTGGCTACTACACATACTATGTCCTTTTCAGTCTAGAGCTTTTCTAGAATCACATCAAATGGAGCCGCTGTTTGCCAGTTTCATGGAAGTTGTAATAATTCCTTTAGTAGATTCTATTTATAGATCAAATGTCTGACTAAATATAATTACTTACAGCTAAATCAGATCAAACCAGTAAGCTCAGAATAATTTATATAAAATTTAAACCAAGAAAGGAGGCATAGCTTGCAGAGGATGGGTGCTCTCAGTTCTCTTGAAAAAATGGCTGTTTTTAAACAAATGATTGTCTATATTTGTTTTAAATAAAACAAAATAAAGTATGCAGCTCACCTTTGATCTCATCATAGTGTTCTTGTAGGAGACAGATTTCAGATTTAAAGCTGGTTAATTATCATGGTTTATACACAGTAATTGATAAATTATTTTTCTTTAGCTTTCTTAGTGTTTAAGGGTCCTATTTTGTTGACTGAGGTTTCTGTCCCACCAGGTCCCACAGCCATTTACAAATAAACACACAGAGGTCTCTATTAATTATAAACTGGTTGGCATATTAGCTCAGGCTAATTAATTAATTCTTATGTTTTAACCCATAATTCTTGTCTGTGTTACCTCATGCTTGGTACCTTTCATCAGTGAGGCAGTCTCATCTTGTTTCCTCTGTGGTTGGGTGACCATTGCAGACTGACTCTTTCCCCTTCCCAGAATTTGCCTGTTCTCATTGCCCTGCCTCTACTTCCCGCCTGGTCGCCCCACCTATACTTCCTGCCTGGCTACTGGCCAATCAGCATTTTATTAAAAATAATACAAGTGACAGGATTATTGTCCCACAGCATAATTTTGACAGATTTTTATTTTCACTTGCCATGGATCTAGGTGAAGGAGCACCAATACTCTCAGCAGCTGGTTTTGCTTGGTTCCCTGGGAGAGTTCACAAGAGTTAACTGCTAGTATTATTTATTTCTTCAGCTGCAGTTTTTAGGTTCACCTCCTAGACAAGATTGCCTCCCACTAGGTGGTCAGTATGCACCCAGTTGTACCTGCCGTCATCAGAATGCCTCATGTTAGCTGTGTTTTTGTTGCTTCTCAGGTTTGAAATGGACCAAGGTCCTCTTGCTGTGGTATCTGGCTTTGCCATGTCTGGAGCCAGGCAGAGTGGTTCCTCCTTCTGGTGATCGCTTGCTGCTCTGTCTCTGCACCCACTGCACTCCGCTTCCATCTTCCTCTCTTTCTGTTTCTCCCTTTACCTTCCCCCTTTCTTTCACTCCTCTCTTACCCTCTGCCGACCTGTTAGTTGGTTTTCTATCTATAGTGTCTGAGATCCAAAGAAAGAGGTCTCTCTGTTGCAAGTTATAAGAGCTCCAGAATGTCTGTCCCAGGTATGCTGAGTGTTTGTACTGCTCTGAGCATGTGGAAAAGCAGAAGTGCAGGTAGATGCTTATTGCAGACATTGCACTTTGAAGGCAGAAAATAAAAGCCTAGTGCTCAGAGCAGCTCTAAGAGAAAGCAATAGTCCATTCACGAGGACCCTACCCTCCTGAAGGCCATTACTTCTCTGTGAGATTACACCAGTAATGGCATTTCAGCTTGAGACTGGATAGAGACAACCAACCAGACCAACTCCTCAGTCAACTCCATACAAACTCTATTCACATATGGTATTATTTGGATGAGTTGTGGCCATTGTAACCTGGGACCAAATCATGGTGCAGATAGAATGAAGACCAATGACTGATGCAGTCTTGTCGGAGTCCATGCCAAGGCCCCATTCTACCTGTTCTCAGAGGAACAACACTGAGGCATTAGGCAGTTGTCTGCATTTCATTCACCTTTGGGACTGTGGACAACAAAACCTCCTGGAGATGATGGTGGTTCCCTCAAGCACACAACCCCCAGGTTGGCATGACCATTATATAATAATAATAATAATTCAGAATCCATTAATCTTAAATTTCCCCTTCTGATTTGAATATAGCCTTTAAAGGAGCCATACTTCTACATGGCCCAAAGATTTAAGCTTGATAAGGTTCAGATGAGCCAGCTCTGAACTAGAGAATTTAGCTAGATGGTTTCCCAGCCCCCTTTTATCTGTAACTTTTTTTATTCTTAGATAAGGAATGTTTCATATATCACCTTTTTGTTCAAATACTTGTTTCTATAATTTCCCCATCAAAATATGATTATTTTCACTTAGTGGAGCTATATATCCTCTGGGTTTAATCTGAGGATCAATCAATCAATGTATAGTAATAACCTCTCAATTATCCAACTAATGGAGATGAGGAATTGTCTAAACAAAGTGTCATTTTATTCATTTTGGAATATATTACTGAATGGCAGCAAGGTTCCTTCCACTGACTTTGCTCAGGTCAGTGTTTGATATGGTTTGCTGTTGGCACCTCCACTAAACAGGCAGTGTCTGAGTGCAGATAGTAGGACTTTTAGGTGGCAGAGCAGAGTGAGATCCACTTTAACACTGTGTACTTGTTTACATTTATTGTTTCTGATTGGAAATACAGTTAGTAACTGTAGGGCAAGCTGTGTGGTGGGGTTTTGATTTTTCTAAAGAAGAAATGAGGATTCAGGGTGGGATGGACTCTCTCATTTATTAGGTGCAGAACTAAGAGTGAGCATTGGACTTAATATTTCAGAATATAATGTTTGCATGCTTTCTTTTATTTAACCATCCATTTTCTGAGATAAGCTTTTTTCTTTTTCAGGCAAGTCTTTGTAAGAGTGTGTTTATGCACAGTGATGGTCTGGGGAGATGGTTCAGTGGGTAAGGTATTTGTTGTACAAGTATAAGGCACAACAAGCTCTGACCCTAGTGAGAGGGAAAGTGAGCAGAGACTGGGGGATTCCTGGAGCTCATTGTACAGCCAGCCTAACCTACCTGTGAACTCCACATGTGGTGAGAAACCATGTCTTAGAAAATACGGTGACTGAGCTGTTAAGATCACTTGCTGCTCTTGCAGGAATCCTGATTCAATTCCCAGCATCTACATAGGGACTCACAACTGTCTGTAACTCTAGTCTTAGGTCATCCAGCACCCTCCTCTGGCTTCAGTGAACACTAGGGACACACATGGTACACAAACATATATGTAGGCAAAACACTCATACACATTCTTTAAAAATAATATTAAAAATAAGGTGCTCAGTCAAGGAAGACATCCAGCATTGGTCTCCACATTTGAGTGAACATTAGCAGGTACACACCCCACACAGAAAAACAAATGCAGAGATTTGTGAAAATGGATATATATTCAGTCATTGTATCACAGTGAAAATTCAAATAGATGGGCTGTGTAAGACTGGACAAGATACAGAATTAAATGTATGTAGAATGTTCATTTATTTCTCAAGATGGGTGTAACTTGCTTTAAGATATGCATTATGTAGAAAATCAGGTTTCAATGGAAGAGAATATGAAAGATCTGTTTTCAGGGGTTTGAGCAGAATCAGGAAAGTGACAGAATGATGAGCTATCTGGGAACAGCATGACTGTGGGTTTGGTGCCACCTCTCTTAGCTGGAAGTAGATAGCATGTGGCACGAAGCTCCTTGTTAGGGAGCTCTATGTAGGAGCTGAGGTAGGAGAAGAGCAACTGGGGCATTAGTGAGGCAGCGAGGTACTGGGGATATGGGAGCGTATATGGCCCCCTCTCTCTGCTCTTACCTGAGCCCAGCTGGGTGGGGGAAAGGGAGTCTGCATATCAGTCCATAGAGGGTGCTGACATGGCAGTGTGTGCGGATGGCACTTAGCACCACCATCACCGCAGAAAGGACATCTGTCCATAACAGTCAAATTCAACCCCAGCATGTATATGAATTATTTTATTTTTGTGCCTGAGAACTGATAATGATTTTCTCTCTGCCTTGTGTATCCCTTCAGGAGAGAATGTTGTATATAATTGCTAAAAGCTGAGCCTAGCTCTAGAGATTTGTTTACTCCTGTAAATCTTCATTTTATTCAAGAAGAAGAGATGCGCTAGTGGTGTTGACATTTCTTTTAAAACTGATGAAAGATATTTTAAATTAAGCATGAATCTCTGAAGGTCTCCGTAGCTCATTTTTAAAACATGACCCGTTCTCTGAAGTGCATGAACTGTGAGGAAGAAGTCTTCCTGCATAAATACCCAATGTTTCATTTTGAACGATCCATTACTAATCTAATTATTGTACTTGTTACAACTGATCACACAGAGGATGATTTTTTTCCATGGGCTTCTGCAGTCCGTGGGTCTCACATACAGCTTGGATCCCCACCTGCTGACTGCCTCAGCTTTACTGTGGACCCACCAGAGTCTTCATCTCTGGATGAGAGCTGCGTGTTAGACAAAACAACATGCCGCTCCACAATAACTCTCAATGTGTTTGAGTCCTAAAGATGTAGCCTTTGTGTGCAGGCTGTGAGCACATCCACCTTGCTTTAGTCCTGTACTGTCTGCTCAGCAGTGACTGCCCTTAGATGAGGAAGAGAAAACAGGACCAGCTATCTGCCTGCCACCTGGATTGTTTCTAATCCCAGTTACCATAGCCTCTAAAAGATACATATTTACTTACTTAGGGTTAGCTTTATAATTTTGAGCTTTTACAATCCCCCTGCCATTTTGGCAAGTATGGTGTATCACTTTAAAAAGTTAGGGGCTCTCTTTAGTTCTTTATTCAGATCTGAACTTTTGCTTGTTACTGGGGTACTAGGAACACCCAACAAATCAGGGTGGCCCTTTAATCTGAATTGCTATCCAAGAAGACCATGTACCCCAGGCTTTAGCCTGTCTAGAGGGTTACAGAACCTATAAGGAAGCGATGGAGGGGAGTTTGATTATTGTCAGAATGTCACTGGTGCCTGTGGGGTACTTTCCACTGTTGTCACAAGGTTTCTCTTACCTGTTGTTTCTGGATACTAACAAGCAAAGGGCGACTGGTGCAAATGGAGGCAGGGTGAGTTAACCAAAGGGTACTTACAGGTCCACTGAGCAGCCACTGAGTCCTCTTTACAATTAACACCATCGTTTGAGAAAGTGCTATCAAGGACAAATGTCCTAGCTGGACAAGGCTTCATTCTAGACTATCGGTGTTTTTTGTAGAGCATTTTAAACCTTACTGCTGTGTTGACAGACATTCCTTTTGTTAGTGTATTTTGTAGAGTCTTGAATACTATTCAACTTTCTCAAGTACATTTTCACACAGTTTTAAATGTTTTGCATATTTTTTTCAGCACCACCCACTGTTCTATGAGTTTAAACACTTGTCCTTCTAGACAGAGAACTCCCATACCGTAGTGTGTGCACTCAACTCAAATGCGACTTCACAGAAATATTATAGCATCATGTTTCCACAGCAGTGTAGAAACATTCTTTGTAGTGTTCCATCTTTATAGTAAAACAAAAGCAAATGGTGGGTGGGCGAGTGTGAACGAAAACTCCTTCAAAGAAGCTGTGTCTGCAGAGAGGGATAACTGCCTAGAATTTTAGGACTGTCAAGAGATTAGAATGTTGCAGGTCCAGAGGTTAATTACCTATCTTGGACTAGTTCTAGACCCCTGCTCTCTTCTGTATAGAAGCTAATATCTTCTGACTTGGAGATAGAAATTTATTTGGGATCTATTATCTTAGCAGACAACTAGCTTCCATCCTTCCCAAAGCTAAGAATGTCATCAGACAGCATCTTGATCCTGTAGAAAAGCTTCCTTCACCCCATTGTAACCTCCTCTCTGGTGTACCCACCAGTGTCTTTTTTAACCTACCATGGTTTATGATGTTCTTATTCTGTAAGACTATAAACTTCATGAAACTTCCTCCACATTGGGTCATTGAATTTGGGGTAGCCTAAATCTGTGTTCCTGGGCCATAGTCCTTCACTATTGTTCCAAAATAAACTATCCCTTATTCCCTTTAGGATGAGAGCTGGATAGGGAGAGCCCACTAATGGCATTCATGTCTAGTGCTGGAGAACACATACCCCAAAGAAAAGAAAAGAAAAAAAGAAAGGAAGGTTAATAAAAAGCGGGAGAAAAGAAGTATCACTCAACTTTTAAGTTGATGGAATACATAATTTCTTTGTATCATGTGACAGATTCCACCTGCCAAACAGCGGTTTCCTCTTCACTTAGTCACCGAGGCAGATGCGACTTCTCATAGACAATGGAAAACTGCCTGGAAAACTAGACTCCTTGGATTGTTACCTCTGTTGGGCTCTTACCTCTTTCAGTTCTTTTGCAAAGAAAGAAAACAGGGAAGTAATTGTTAATCCTTATTTAAACCCTTAGGAGCACCTGCTGCTTTCAAAGAGGACCCCTTTGGTTCCTAGCACTCACATCAAGTGACTCATAACTGTCCTAACTCCAGCTCCAGGGGACTCAGTGCCCTATTTTGACCTTCACTGCCTCCGGCAAACATGTAGTGCACATAACTTGTACACACATGTGCACCCACATACATCATTTAAAAATATGTTCATTAAGATATAATTGTCATATCAACTACCCACAGTTAAATTTTACAGTTTGGTGTCTTGACATGCACCAGTGAAAGTATCATAATTGTAAGAATATAATGTACAAGTTCAGCTGCTACTGAGAGGGGGAAGTCCCACCCGCTAACCAAAAGCCATTTGTAATTGATTCTTGCTAGCAAAGGGAAAATCAATTTTCTCCAATGGAGTGTCACTAGATATATTAACCACACTTCAGGGCCACCATAAAGTGAACTCAGTGCTATTTTTGTGGATTTTTTTGTTTGTTTGTTTCAATTTGTTTCCTTTGACACTTTTTATCTTATTGGCCTTTTGCTGGTGTGTGCGTGCGTGTGTGCATGTATGTTTTGAGAGAGACTGTAAGGTAAGACTATAAGAATGAATGCAAAGGGAACATCTGGTAGGAGTTTAGGGAGGTAAAACGTGATCAAAATTATGTTATGTGAAAAAAAGAATCCAGCTGCTGCTCTGGGCCTTCCCTCTCGTAGATACTGACAGGCACTAGTGGAGACACTTGGCTTTTGAGCTAGCAGACTTCCAGGTACCAGGGTTTCTCACCAGAGGAAGCTTGCATTAAAGTGGGTGTTGGTGACCAGCGTTCTGCTTTCTACCCCCTTCCATGCCACCTGCCTGAAGCAGAGAGCCTAGCTGCAGGCTTATACAGTGCACCCACTTGGGCCCCCCCATGCTGCTGTCTCTATGTCTGTCTTCTATCCTTAATAAACTGTTTACTCTCTAACAGTTCATTTCATTGTGTAGTTCTTGAGCCTCATCTAAGACTTAACTAAGACATTTCTGTCTACCCCAAAAGTTTTCTTGTGCTACTTGTAGACCCTGGTCCCTCCTTGTATCTTCTGCTTTGTTATATATATATATATGTTTGTGTGAGTATATATATATATAAAATATGTGTGTGTATATATATTATATAGATAGTGTAGATAGATTAGATAGATAGAGATATTGAATAATGCAGTGTACACTTATTTTGTGTCTGTTTCCTGTCACTTATGTTGTATTTCATTATCTCTTATTTATTTATTTATTTTTTAAAATTATTTATTTATTATGTATACAGCATTCTGCCTGCATGTGTGCCTGCACACCAGAAGAGGGCACCAGATTTCATCATAGATGGTTGTGAGCTACCATGTGGTTGCTGGGAATTGAACTCAGGACCTCTAGAAGAGCAGCCAGTGCTTTTAACCTCTGAGCCATCTCTCCAGCCCCCTTATTTATTTATTTTTTTATTGCCATTGGTGTTTCATGGATACACCATCTTTTACTGGACTTAGACAGATTTTAGTTTGCATCTATGTACAAGCACTTTCTGTGTCAGCCTCTTAATGAAAGCCAATATATAGGAGGAGAATGTGGGCTTTATGGAAGGTGTATGTTAACTTTTCAAGAGACTGCCACTCTGGGCATTTTATGTACCCACTTGAAATGCATAAGAGCTTCAATTCCTGCATAGCCTCACTAGCACTAATTCATGTACGGCCATTTTCTGTAGGTATGGAGTAGGGTGTCATTATGGTTTTAATTTGCATTTCTGTAATGACTAATGACCTCGGGTGTTTTGTCATTGTATGTCTTTCAAAAGACTGTCTCTTTTTGTAAATGATCTAAATATTTTAACAACCTGTTTTAATTGTTTGTTTTCTTGTTGATGAATTTTGAAAACTCGGTATTTTAAGTATAAGTCCTTTCTAAGACATATACTTTTTAAGTATTATTTTTCATTTGTGGCTTATCTTTTATTTTTATGAAGTGTAATTTAGCACTTTGTTATTTTATAGGATATGTTTTTAGTGACACATTGAAAATTTCCCATGAATTTTCGTTGAGAGGTTTCATGGTTTTAGGTTAATATTTAGGTCTATCATTCCATTTTTAGTTGATTTTTTGTGTTTGAATTTACATATGGGTGCATGTTCCTTCCTGGATGCCTCCCCTTATCTTTGCATCCTTCTTATTAGGCATATGGTTATCAGATTGTTCTAGCCCCTTTTGCTGAAATGTGTATCTTCTTCCCTTTGCATTTGGCTTTCTGCTTTTGTTACAAGCCTGTGGATTTCCTGATTAAGTCTGTTTGCTTTTCTGTTGCATTGCTTAGCACTGAAAAAACAAACAAAGAAAAGTAGATACAAGAATTTAAAAACAAGACCCCAAATGGTCTGGGTTTAGTTTGATATCTGTATTAACTATCTTTCTTTTTTAAAAAAAAAAAAAATTGTTTTTTGTATATGCAGTGTTCTTCCTACACTGCAGGCCAGAAGAGGGCACCAGATTTCATTACAGATGATTGTGAGCCACCATAGGGTTGCTGGGAATTGAACTCAGGACCTCTGAAAGGGCAGCCAGTGCTCTTAACCTCCGAGCCATCTCTCCAGCCCCTATATTAACTATCTTTTACTGTTCACTGTGTGGCTTGATTTTAGCCTCTTTGCCTTTCTACTGTTGGGCATCCTCCCCTGTCAGGTCCACCCAAATTCCCTCTAAGAAACCTCCCACTGACTGGATGAATCTATCCTTTGCAGTCACCAGCACACAGATCTGTTAAGTGTGTTACTTAGATTGTGATTTTTGCATATCTGTCTTTCCTAGCTGCTGTTTTCTACAAAGATTGGATTAATTCATGTTTGTATCCATGAGCTAGAGCTCTCTAAGTAAGGAAATGCTGTGGAAAGAAGTGGGGATGTACAAGTAGACACTGTAAGAGTCTTGAAGGAAAATGCAGTTGGCGCAGATTTGCTTTCTTTCCTGAGCAGAGCGTTGGGCCTGTGCTACCTTGAAATGCATCATCTTCACAGGCTACTTTATTCACTTTACAGGATTTTTGTTGACATAGTTCTTTACATAGTTCAGTGCTGTTAGTAGATGACATTGGACTCAAGGAAGGTGTGCTGAGAGTAGCATTTCAACACACAGTCCCAACAGCTGTCACTGTGCTATTAGGTCTCAGGAGGTCCATACACACAGAAGTGAGCTTGAGCTGGACTGTAGAAGGATTTCTGTCTGCATTCCTCAGGAACTTGTGAAACAGGAGTTATTTCTCTTGCCTCTGGCAGGAGGGGAATCTGACTCTTCTTTGACAAGTACCTGTGGTGGTTATCAGCATATCAAAGCCCATGCTGGCCTCCTGGCTCCTACAGGCCCTACTCACAAGTACCTGGTGTACATTTCAAAGCCGCCTCGCTGCTGGAGACCACCACAGTGTGTGACTTGCACTGTCGACTTGCCTTTTCATCCATAACTTTTTCATTTCCGATACCGATAAAAATAGATTTAATTGGACGTATTCGAAGGCTCTAATTTTGGTTGTTTCTGTACTGTACTACTCAATAAGTCTTGGCAGTGTTTTCTAATAAGCTGATAAATTCAGTGTAAAAAAGACGTCATTAGAAGCACACGAATAGCTGCACACACACACATTTTGATGACCATACACATATTTCATTTTTACCTTTTTAAAAATATTAAGAATGGACTTCACCACAGAGAACAAGATTTGTGTTCCTCAAGCATTTGTAGAGACAGTTACAGTGCAGAGATGCCGAGCCCATTAGCACTAATGAAAAGAATCACCAGAAGAGGTGCCCTAGACGCGTTCTGTTTGCATGTGGCGGTCCCATGTGCCGTCTCAACCATTTCTACAGAGTTTGCTTCTGTGCTTGCTGGTTCATGTTCCCATTTCCTGGCAGCTAAGCTTTTAGCAATGACACATTTCATACCTGTCTGTCATTTCATAGCTTTATTGCCTGCCTGCCTGTCTGCCTGTCTCCCTCCCTCCCTTCTTTCTTAGACAGTTTTTTTTTTTTATGTAGTCCAAGCTGGCTTTAAGCCCACTTTGCAGCCCCCCCCCCCCGTGTTGAGCTCATAGCCGTGAGCCATTGCTGGCTCCATTTCCTCATCTGAACATCAGATGATCCCGTCTGAAACACCAGAGCTGATTCTTTGTACTAAAGGTGTTGAAATAAAACTACAGTATCTTATTGCTGACTGAATTTTTGAAAAGTTTATTTTGTTTTTATTCATGTTTATGTCTGTGTGTGTATCTGTTTGGTCAGAAGTGTCACCTCAGCTCCCTGGCACCCCCTTTATACAAAGAGTATGGATTGTTTATTTGGGGGCTTCACCACAGTGCCCTGGCATCCATTTTTAGAATGTTGGGTGGAAAGTTCCATTTCTAAGCCCCCTTCCCTGAGAGTTGCCTCAGTCCAAACTCCACCTCTGAGAAGACCTGCCAAACGGTGATCCCTCCCCAGGGAGAGAAAAGACCACTCCCACAGGCTATTTAAACTGCCCCCCAAAGAATGAACATGTAGTCTCCTGGTGTTGTAAAAGAAGCCGCTGGCCACTTCCCACAGCCGGGCTCCCAGCCGCCTGGCTAGCTAGCTTATACCCCTTACTTCCTAACTCCAGTAAAGTGTGTGTCCTGTGAACAGAAACAGACTCTTGGATTCTAGCTGGGTGTGTTTTCCTTGACCTGCCATTAAACCAGTTTGCTTGGTTAACTTACAGTCTGATTCAAGAGGCTCTCACAGGCAAAGGTTTCTGTTGAAATGAGACAGTTTCATGGCTACAGTGAAGAGACCACTGATCTTCATGAAGAATTTGACGTGGTACCTGAGGTGGCTGCGGGAGGAAAAATGAGTCTAATTCCCAAAAGTCTTTGGATGCTAAATTTTAGTCATAACTATAACCTGTATTCTAGAATTCAGTTCCTAGATGCAAGCCTATTGGTAAAATTATGCCAAACTGTGTTTCAGCTTAAGTTCTGCTTATTGGAATTACTATTTGTATGTATAACTTGAAAGGACAGAGGACCCAGGGTAATTCTCAAGATCTCATCCTTGTTTCACTTCGGGAAACTGAGACGTGAAGTAGTAAATTAAAAAAGAGTCAATAGTGGGAACCTGTGGGAAATGGATAAAGACACATGCCAGGAGCATCAGTAGTCATAGTGGCCTCACTCACAGTCTGTGGACTGCGGGAGCTCCAGGCTGCATGCAAACAATTACTTCAAAATAGGAAGTTCCTTGGCACGAGGTATTTCATCTTTGGAGGAGAGAATGAGTTCTGTGACATGTGAGGGTGTTCCTGGCTCGGGACAGTCTTTCTGTTCTAAGTGGAGGCATGCTGTTTAACACACCAGCCATCCCTCTTGTGCTGCAGTGCAAATTGCTGATTAACTGCTTTTATGTGTGAAGAACCGACACACCATCTCACTAGAAACAACAGCAGTTCTCTAAGGCACCAGTCAGAAGTTCAAATTGACATTTAGGACTTATGAACCCACAGACGTTATGACAGAAGGAACCACGCTGATGGCCCTGAGTGGTGCTTTCCCAGCTCTGCTCTGCTGGCCCAAGAGTTTGTGTGTTCAGGTCTGATGTGTGAGTTTGCTTCTTTTTCTCTGAGTATGTTTTGTGGTCAGTGGCTGTGAGGAAGATGCGGATTGCAAATGCTTGCAGCAAACACATTAATTCAACAACAACAACAACAGTATACTCCATTTTTGCTGTTAGGGGATAAATTTGAAAGAATTGGTGAGATGAAATGCATTGAAGTTCATGTTTCAGAATAAAGTACTCTGTGCTGACATGAGGCATGCTAAGTGAAATCTCACTTTCTGGAAAGGTGTGTGTACTCCGGGAGTTGAAAAGGTGGCCCAGCTGATAAAGCACTTGTCTTGCTAAACTTGAAGAACAGAGTTTGATCCCTAGAACCATCATTTAAAGGAAAAAAAAACCCAAAAAACAAAACAAATCAGGATGTGATGAACTGTAACCCTGGCCCTGAGGAGGGAGAACAGGTGGGTTTGGATCCTTGGGACTGTTGGACAGGCAGCCCAGCTCTTTGGGCAAGCTGCAGGCCAGTAAGAGACCCTGCCGTACAAACAAGGTAGATAGCACCTGAGGAATGACACTCTTGGCTATGCTCTGGCACACCCCATCTGTCTCACCCCACCCCCAAACACACACACATGCTGAAGAAAGTAGCCATACCGCACCCCCTGATTTTGATGTCTCCTAGCTAATGACTTTCCTGGCTCAACTGTCTCTAATCAGTATAGATAGATAATCTTCAACCTCTGCAAAGAGCTGTAGAAAATGGCCTTTAATCTAACCTAGAGTTCCGTGGCAACACCGCTCTACTCCCTAGAGAATGTTGAGCACTAAAGACATTCCACCTGGAGCCTTTCTTCTTGGCAGAACTGGCCTTTGGGCAAAAAAAGCCCATACCTTGACCACTGACAGAGATACAGAGTATCTGTAAATGGATAAACAGGACTGTCATATCCTGCCAAGACAGGTTGAGATAGTTCTGAAAAGTTTCTTGCCTTTGAAAATGGTATGTCAGTTACGTTAGGCCTTAGCTAAAGTTGGTTGCCTCAACATTGCAAATGAGACTTTGGGTGATTGCCCAGGTAGTCAGTTGTCTCTGTCATTTGTTGCACATTTTGGAAGTTTCTCAATTGTACTTCCTGTTTACTCAAGTAATATTGCTTCCCTTCTCAGATCTTTGATGGAGTTAAAGATTAGATAATTGTAGTTACCCTCCTCATGATTTAGCTAAACTTAATTTCAATACATTATTTAGACTCCTTGAAATAGAATGCTTAGTAAAACTTTTGTTATGTGTTTCTTGCTTAATATTGTTTATTGCTTGTAATTTTATATTTGGTATCTGTTCCTATTGTATATAGTTGTATTGGCTTTGGTTCGATATTGTTTAGACAAAAGGGGGAGATGATGGGGAAGCTCAGCCAATCACATCTGGCTAGGGTGTGGCCACCTGGAGCCAGGTAGATAAATGGGGGTAGATAGGTGCGCACGCTCTCCCCACGCGGTGCTCGCCGGACCATTTTGGATTTTGAACCACCCACTTTTGTAGCGTGAGTCCCCCCCCTTTTCAATTATTAAAATATAGCTTGTTCTTGAGCTGGTCTAGTTATTCATCGTACCGACCGATTAAGTCTACATACCCCTGCCCTGAATGGGGTATTTGGTTGTGAGATCTGTTGGGCCTTTGAGTATGCAGCCATGTGGCATGCTGGGGGCAGCTGTCATATTGGCTCTTCCCAGAGCTATTGGCAGTGACTATTATTCTTTGACTCCCTGGGGAACTGAATTAATTGGCTTCCACATGAATAGAATATTTATCAGAATTTGGAAGTTGTGAATACATATTTAGGATGTATCCTTTGAACTATAAAATGAGGATAGCATTCCCTACTTACAAATTAAGAGTAGATTAAATTAGGTAAGATGTGTAAAATGATGAAACCTTGTTTAAATATTTATACCTTTTTGTGAAATACAGCAATCTTTTTTTTTTTTTTTTTTTGAGACAGGGTTTTTCTGTGTAGCCTTAGCTGTTCTTGGCTGCCCTGGAACTTGCTCTGTAAGCCAGGCTGGCCTCAAACTCACAGAGACCTGCCTGCCACTGCCTCCTCAGTGCTGGGATTAAAGGTGTGTGCCAAAACCGCCCGGCTAAATAAAGTATTCTTTGTATTAACCATAGCTCTGATATATAAGCAGGTATTATTAGAGATAAACTATGAGTCATGTACCATTTCTGTCTTCTTGCTTGTTTATATATTTATTTACTTTTTGTTGAAAACATGCTATTATAAAAATTGTTGTTTTTAAGATGTAGTAGAGCGTATTGTAAGCTTTCCCAGTTGGTATTATGTACTTTAGTAGCTGTGCAGACGTCTTTTACCATTCGGCCCTCAAACAGAAGCTCCACCCCCTGGGCTCTCACCCCTGATAATGCTCACACCACGTTCCATCTCCATGAGCTTCCCTCCCAGAATCTTGTCTGATTGCAGCTGTCCAGGACTTTTCCTCTATATCCAGCTTGTTTTACTTAGCATGATATTTTCAGAGTTGAGCCATGTTGCATCATGCATCTGAATTTCCTTCCTTTTTATGGCTGATATGTATATCACATTTGCTTATCAATTCATTGATTGATACTTGACTGGTTTCCACCTGTTGGCTCTTGTATATGCCAGAGCTCTGAGCACTAGTATGTGTGTATCTGCAGAAGTTCTGTCGGCATTTTCAGACAAGCACCTAGAAGTGCAATTGTGGGATCATGTACTATTTCTGTATTTGCCTTTCTGAGGACCCACTAAACTAAAATGACTATATCACTCTGCATTCCTGTTACCACCTTAACATTATAACATACTACATATAAGCCTATACCAAATCTATTGAGTTCAGCTGTAATGTTTTGAGTGGATCCTCTTTGTTTACAGTGAAGCTGTTCCAGAATGTAGTTGATCTGCGTCACTGTAGGGAGGGTATCTGGATAGTGACACTGCCCCATTACGATGACGACAGTGAGGTTTGGAATTACATGCGCCTTCGAATCCCTGCTCTGATGTTTACTGTTTACTCTATTTATGTGTATGACTTCGGGCAAGCTCCCCCTTGCCTGCTTCTGTCTCTGTGAAATGAAAATAATGACAGTGTGAGAATTCAGTATGGTAGCTTAGGACCATAGTCTTCTGCCACGGCTGCCAGACTCAGAGGACACACACACTGTAAGCAACTAGAAAAATGTTCATCTTTGGCATATGTCTGCATGAAAGAGAGAAGCTAGCCACTTACATACTTTCTGCTTTGCCTCTAACAGGCTGTGAGAGTAAAGACAGACTTTTCTCATTGTGGAGTGAGATCTTTTACAGTTGGATTCCTCATGTCTCGTGTACTTCCTACTTACTTCTTCAAAATCCTGTTTGATGCATTCGGAACTCTCTTATTCTGGCCTCCTCCCAGCTTCATTTTCCCATGGTTATCTCTGACTGTCCCGCAACTTAGATTTAATTTGATTTCCATGGGCCTTTGAGTTTTCTTCTCCGCCACTGTTAGCAACTGTTCTGTTTTGTTGTTTGCTCAGGCTTCTCCTGGTTAAGTTTCTCTTTATTCTTTTTCAAGTCAGCCTTGGGGTTTTCTAGACTGCTCCTGTTTAATCTCATTTTGTTTCTTCATCTTCTTCAACATTTTAAACACAGTTGTTTAAACTTCGGTTTGTATGATTACATTTAGTTCTCTCACTGTGTCACTGCCCTGGGTGATGGCTTGACCTTTCCAACCTCTGTTCACAGGCTTGGTGACTCCTGCTTATTCAGTAGCTTATGGCCACCAAGCATGGCCTTGACACCTATTAGAGGTGACTCCTCTGGGGCTGAGTCCTGTGACTGAGTCCTGGACTCTCTACCCTCTCGAGAGTTCCTTTGGCTCCAGCCTCTGCCCACCTTTCTGCTCATTTCCTCATTATTTCCAGCTCTTGTACAATTTCCTTCATTGAATATAACTCAGGCACATAACTTAAAATTATTTTCATATATCCTCTGTATTCTTGGTTTTGAGATTGAGAACTGTGTCTTTAAGTATTGGCCCAGTCCACGGTTTTCACATATTGACTGGAAACCTCTGTGCATGCTTAGACTCAGACATTAACATATCTCTAAGAAGTCTTTAGGATCTGTGATTGAACAGTTCCTCTCTATTCACACGTAGAGCTTGGTAACTAGCTGATAAACGAGGGATAAATGAACAAGCTCTAATGCACTAGTGTCTGTTGTGAAGTCATAAGCACCGACGAATCTTTAAGTGTTTTTCTGTTGCTTGATAGTACAGTTCTCTGCTTTGTTTTCTTCTTAAACGAATGACACGCGTGTATTAATTAAAGTAAACCTATTTCGTAGGTGGATCAAAGGAGGGAGGATATCCAGAAAGTGCAGCACCTGGTGTATAAAATTGGACTGTGTATCAGCAGGGGAGGTCAATATCAATAAGCTGCTTGCCAGCAGATATTCCTAGATGGAAGCAGCGGATGCCCCCAGGGACGGTTCTGGGGGAGAGCAGGCCATTGTGCTCACTTACTTACCTCACCTCCTTATCTTCAAAAGCAGACTCTGATAAAAGATCACCACTTAAGTAGTTTGTTCTTTCTTAGCTTCCAAGGCTGCTTAAATTTCCCTATAAACACCAAGATAATCTCACTTAAATGAAGTGCTTTGCTGTGTTGGGTGGAGCCTGTGTTCTGCTGTTTAGCTCGAAGGGTTAATACTGACTCTGGATGAACATCTGCTGGCCCCATATTGACACAGGAATAAATTATTCATCATGTAGTATTTGGGAATTTTAAAAGCTCCATGATGAATTCTACAAAACTGTATTATGTCTCTGGCTTCCTGGGTCTCATCATTTTGTCTTCAATTATTCACAAAGGCTTTTCATGTCTCAGAACATTGATGGAATTCTTGAGGTCATGCAGGCACGTGACTGAAATGATGGAGACTGTGCTAAGACACAATCTTCTTTTTGTTTGGGTGCTGTTTTCTTTTTGGGAAGGATTCCAAAGATCTTCTGCACCAAAGACTGAGCTCTGTTGGCAAAGGGTGTGAACGTTTGTGTTTCTGGAGCATGGATCTTGCCTGTGCTCCTTGTGTGCAGCATGCTCAGTCCTTTCCCAGTTGCTCTGAAGAAACGCTGTCTCAGGGATTTTCAGATCGTTTTGCTGTAAAAAAAAAAATGTGCTGGATTTCTTGTGAATGCACAGAATGGCATTCAAAGACCCAGAGCCAAGCCAAAGACTTCTCTGAGTATAGCTAGAGTCAGTTCTTGTTTCTCTACTGCTAGTGGGTTAATTCCTGCCCTCTGTCTCTGGCTGCATTGTTGTGGCTGTCCCTAACTCGGAGGTCCTTGGACATGTGTGTGTGTGTGTGCTTCCATGTACAGCAATGGTCTCTGTGTCAGTCAAGTGGAGCCTAGGATTACAAAAGAAGTGACTGAGAGAAGTATAGTTCCATCTGTGTTCTGGGGACAGAATACAGGGCCTTGTGTATGCTTGACAGGCATCACTTAGTCACATCCCAAACCCCACCTGTGTTCTTTACACTCAAAACCAATATATTTTTCTAGTTTATCTTATTCTTCACCTCAAAAATATGCTGTCAAAGCAAATACTTTGCATTTCTGCGACTAACCCCAAAGCAAATTTTTGGAGATTTTGGGAAAAACACATCAATGCATTAAAAAATTGATAACTGAATTTAGTATTCCTTAAAAATAAAGACTAAGACCAAAGACTGCAGGGCCAGATTATTCGTGAGATCTGGTGAACCTGCAAGACTGGATAGCAGGAAAATCAGTCATATGGCTGTGAGAAGAACGTACTTCTCTGAAGTCCAGCTAATATGTAAATTGCTCTAGGACTGTATTTATAGTATTCTTTAGGTGCTGTTTTATGTGCAGTGTGTGAGGGAAGAGACAAGGGGGAGAAATAATGGGACTCTCTTCCCAGTGCTTCTATCCCTCTAGGAAAGGCATGCAGGTGTGCCCCTGCTGTCTCTCCTCACCGACAGTGTTGAGTTAATTAATGCCTGGAGAGAGTCACAGCAATGCATTGGGACTTGCTACACACCCACTTTGAGGTTGCTATTTTGTTGAAGTAAATTTGAATGTGTTTTTAGATTATGGTAATAAATGACTGATTTTTATATTTTGTCCCCAACACATGATGACATGGATTCTCATAACTGCTTCCATTTTGATGTAAACATTTACAAATCACTTTAACTTATTTGATCTATCTCTCCAGTGCCTGGAGATGTAGCAGAGATTGATGCTATTTCACAGAATAGGTTGTAAGGCATGGGTGGAACCTCTGCCCTCTGTGGTCTCTCTATGGCTCTTTCTGTGACTCCAGGCTGCACTGTTCCTCATACTGCTTCGGCAGATGGGAGGGCGTTTGTTCAGTCTTGGTAATGGACGTGGATTATGTTCCCATCTGCTTGCTAGAAAATCAGTGACTACACCGAGCAATGTCCATTTAAAATATTAAATTGCATCAAAACTTATGACATTTAAAGTGCTTTTACAATTTAGTTAAGATAACAATTTCATCTGTTTCCATGTAATTACAGAGGTTTTGAGTCATTTTAACTTAACAGGCTGGAAAAATATGACCTCTGGCTATATGGCCTTTTCATTGCATCTCACACATGTGAATGTGTGTGTGCGTGTGTCTGTGTGTGTGTGTTGATTTTGAGGAAGGTTCATTACTTTCTGTTCTGCTTTTCCAAGTGGTCTAATTGTCCCTGCTGTAGCCCCCAGGCCCCTCCTCCCGTGTGCTGACAACTGTCAGGATTTCCATGGGACACAGCAGCAGATTATTGATTGTGTTTTGCGTCAGGGCAGTCTGTGTGTCACTTGAGGTGGCCTCTTAGTTCATCAGTGATTCTGCACAGGGCCCACTTAGCCTGAGCTAGGAAGGAAATGTCAGACAGGAACCTTGAGACGCTCCCTCTAGAAGTGGGCATCAGGAAGTCACACAGGAGCGACACTGCTGCCGCTGGTCCTCCAGTGTCGCTTTGATTTCCACTTGCCATGTTCAAAGAGCCTGACATTTTGTTTCTCTGTGTTTATTTGAGCAGGGACTGTGGGATCGGGAACCATCGATTGGTTAGTAGTGGTCTGTAACTCTCAAGTAGCATTTGGTTGTGAGCAAAATGTCTGAGTGTTGAAAATCAGCCCTCTATCAATGGGGTATGTCCTCTTCCAGCTCAGTCTCACCTCCTCTCACCTTGAGGATTTTAGAAACTGCATTTCTTAGACTCCATTTCTGCACATGGTAGAGATGGAAAACGCCATGGCCTTTACAGAGTTAACCCCTGAGTCTTTGTAAGTGAATTCACACTAACATCCTGAAAATCCCTAACAGCCCCCGACTCCCCTGCCTCTCAGGGATGAGCAGCACAGGGGAGCCTCGAGGACCACAGAACCCACTTAAGACATGTCTGTGGGTTTGGGGGTGTCGCTCCTAATGTGTTCTGGATTAATGGCTATTTTCTTCTACAGATTTTACCCTTCAGGCAGTCACTGACTAGAGCCCTCAAGCATTAATTAGGTGGACTGTTCCAGGCCAGGGTTCAGATTCTACATGGCTATTGAAGTAATGGGAAGGCAGGTGTCTGCTTCTCTCTACCTTGTTACTGATGAATGGAGTGTGATTTTGGTTTTGATTGATTGATAACAATATGGTAGTCTGGTGGGAGATGCCAAGACCCATGCTTTTCTTCTTGCTACTTTTCAGATTGGGGTTTACTAACCCTGAAAGGACTGGGGAGGTTTTGGTGAGTATGGGACTCTAGATGTAGTATGCTTTTACACGATGCCCAGTATGCATGGAAATGTTTCTTGCATTTGAGGTGCCTGTGGAGTTAAATGAGGTGCACCCTAAGTGGAGTGCGATGTGTGATGGGCACTTGGACTGGACAGACAGCGGCAGTCACTTTTACCATCGTTTCCTTCACCTTCTGCCCCAGCCATCTGTCACAGTCTTAATTCCTTGTTCCTTGAGTGGCCCCTTTGTCCTTTGCCACCGTGCTATGCAGTGATCTTGTCTCACTCTTTGCTCCTGGGGTCTTTGTTCTCCTCCTATTGCCCTGGTGCCCAGGTGCATGCAGCTTTGTGTGTTAACAGATAGGTACAGTGTGAGCTCATACTCAGACGACTGCTCAGAAGTGCTCACGGTACACAAAGGAGGGTGTGCAAGTTCTCCACGCTGTTAGCAAGAGCTGCTGTCAGCTTCCTGCCATAGCAGGTGGTAGCCATGGTCCACTGTCAGCCCATTTGGATCTCCTCAAAATCTGGCAAGAGTTTGGATCTGCTGTTATCCTCCACCCTTTAGAAATTTCTGGTAAACAGAAGTAGCTACAGTGTTCAGACAAAGGCTGTAGAGCAGGCAATGTCTTCCACCACAATCTTTCAAGTTGTGTGCCAGTTCTAGCTGGACACACGAGGGTGGAGGCACTTTGGAACAACAGCGCTGGGTGAGGACCATAGAACACCAGCCCTGGGTGAGGACCATAGAACACCAGCGCAGGGGTGGGGGGTGGGAATAGAACACAGGCGTGGGATGAGGGCCATAGAACACCAACAGGGTAGAGGGGGGTGAGGGTCATAGAACACCAGTGCTCCATTTGGACAAATGTATGATGTGCTCAAACAAAGAGCGCTGAAGTCTAGAACAGTGTACAGAGACTGGATGCCCAGAGCTTTACTTTGTGGCCCAGGGCTGTCTGCTTCATCTTCTGAACCTCATGTTCTGTTCTGCCGAATGGGCTACTACTGCCTGCTCCCCAGTAGATCTCAAAGGTTAAATGAGACCATGCGCATGCCACAGCCTATCTGAGGCAGCATCTGCCATTTGCTAACATTTATTTCCTTTTTTTCCCATACAATGTATCTGATCACCAGCTCTCACCCTGAGAATTAAATAAGGACTCAGACACTTGTGAATGTAAGAAATCCTTTGCTTTGAATGGCTGCTTTTTTTCTAAGGAAAGATAAATTCCCATTTGTTTTAAAATATTTTAATATGATTTTGTTTGAAATGAAGAGGATGGACTATGTAACTGCTCAAAAATTTAAAGCCCAGTAGTTTTATGATTCGTTATTGCTTTGGCAAAACCAGTAGGGCCTTGCTTTCCAAAGGGTTTTTGGTTCTGATTTCTATACAGTGAAAGGCTTTAAAGACAGACAACTCTGCACTTTGTAAGGAGTCTTTCTTGTTTTTGTAACCAGAACATTCATGTTTTAGTGATGATGTTTCCTCCTAAAAATAAAAACAACTGAAAATGTGTTTCTTTGCCAAACTCTCAAAGCTGCTTTGCCTTAGGCACAACAGGTCCATAAAAGGTCATTACAGGCAGCTTGGCCACTAGCTTCCTTTGCTCCCAAGAAAGGGGTGGCATGGTCTCACATGCTGGAAAGGGAGTTTAGGGGTGAGCATTAGCATGTTGGCAACAGTAGTTTTCCTTCCTTCCTGTGAGTTTTATTTTGGGATCTACCTTTGAAAGTTCTGTTAACTAGAACTTTACTGGCTGTAGCATGACATTTTTCTTTTGTGATCCCAAATATTTGTGGCTTTTGTGGGTTTTTCTTTTTAATTTCAGTTCCCGTGATATTAAGACCAGCTGGTTAAAGTTATTTATTTTGATGCAGAAAGGTATTGTGACTAAACCACACTGCATAAAATTCATCATGGAGGTGACAGGATGCAGGAGAATAAGGACTTTCACGTCAGAAAAGAGTTCACACACGTCCTTGTTTCAGGAGTGGGTAGGTGGCTCAGTCTTCTAAGCACCACCCTGTTGGAGACCAGCTTCAGCAAAAATACCACTTACCAGGGTACAGGCATGGGAATTAGAAAATAAATAAAGAGGATGAAGACACCAGCGAAAATAATAAAACAAAAAACATGAGATAGTACCAGGAGGGAGTTCCAGTGAATAAAGAAATTTACATGTGTTTAGGCTGCTTTGTAAGGGTATCCTCATGTTAGTCTGTCCTTTATCATTCCTTTTCCTCTCTTGGTTTATAAAAGAATGGCATGCTTTCTGGTTTCTTAGGAGCACACAGTCTGGGCAGCAGCACTGGCGGTGAGAGAAGAGTGGTCAGGGAGGTCCATCTTCCCCCAGGAAACTTCCCTGTTCCTGTGGTGGACTCTACCCTGATATATGCTATAGAATTAGGGCAGGACCTGGAGAGATTGCTCAGTGGTTAGAGCACTAGCTGCCCTTCCAGAGGTTCCAGGGTAATACCCAGCAGCCGCGTGGTGACTCCCACCTGTCTGTAACTCCAGTTCCAGGAGATCCGATGCCCTCTTCTAGCCTCTGTAGCACTAGGCATGCACGTGAAAACATGTAGCAAAACGCTCATGTGGAAAAAGTAAATGAAAGAATTTACAAAAGACTTCTATGATTATCAAATAGTTGGTATCAGGAACTGAATGGAGTGCCTAATGACTGTCAGAATGGTTTTTACTTCAGTAAAAACAATCAGAAGACCAAGCGGCTATTTTCAGGTGTATTTCTAGCATGCCATGGCCTTCCTACAATCTCCTTGATGCTTCCAGGTTCTTGGGTGTCACCGTTCTGTATCAGCTAAAAGGTTTTTGTGGGATCTTTTTGTTTTTCCATTTCATACTTTTCAAACATATTTAAAAAAAAATCTTGAAATGAGATTCTTTGAATCAGGCATCTGTGCATCCTTACTGTGGGTGTGGCCATGGCTCTTCTTCAAGACTCAGCTTGACTATGGCCTGATTTCAGCATTATGCATGCTGGGAGATGTCACTCTAGATTGCTAGATCATAATCAAAGGATTGGTACATGTATAGTGAGCCTGGGTTATCGTAGACATAACCAGATGCCAGTGATGAGTAATGAGGGTGCTTTAAAATGGTAAGTGACATTTGTTGCTATTGAAATCTATGGTATTGCTAAAGGATACAGTAAATGCATACCTAGGTGGTTATCTTTATATGTAAACAGTAGCATGCATTAAATGTTGAAACAAAGGTTCCTCTTCTTATCCTTTCTCTAAACTCTCACGGAAATTCAAAATACTAAAATATTACATTAATATTTTATGAATTGAATTATTAGTTAAATAAATAGAAGCAACTTTTACACCTACCTTGGAAAGCTTAGGAGCACCTGTCTCTGATGTGTGCGGCATGTAACTCAGTGGAAATGTTGGTATAAAAACAACAGGCTTATGTACATGGTCATAGATGCTTGTGCATGCTCCTGTGCTTGTTGAGTCCAGGGGGGTCGTGCAAAGATGGGGACAGACCACCAAAGTCTAATAAACCAGAAGCAAACTTTATTTTAGAAACAGGAATTCAGGAAAAAAAATCTCCATAGGGCACAAAAAGCTTATCAGCTAGCTGAGACCACAGCCAAAGATGGATTTTGTTAGGCTTGTGGTAAAAAGCCGGTTTCTGAACCCACCTTTTTATAGTAGGGGCACCAAGCATTGTATCTAAGGTAAAACTTAGATACAGATTGCCTTACTTTACAATCTCCATTAACAGAGTTTTTAGTTAAACTAGTGTTTGCACTTAATTTGTTGTCTTCCCTGGTACATTTAGGTGGTGTTTACTGAAGCCCTGTGGTTTCCCCTTTGATGCTGTCAGTTTCACATAGCAGGGCAATGCATAACCCAGAGGTTAAATCTATCTCCTAAACATTGACTCAGCTCCTATCCATAGGCTAGCTCTCAGTTTGCAGAGAGATGCTTTGGCCTTGTGAATAGAGCTAAGGGTTGTAAAGCAGAGTAGCCCACTGTTAATAGTTAATCCTCAAGCTGCAGAGAAAGCTGCTGACAGTCTGTTATCCTTCTCCTAGACTTATAACTTTATATTTCTTTATTTCTACATTCTTATTTTTGGAATCTACAGTTTTATATTTTTATTCTTGGACCCTTCAGTGCTGTCCTACGTGTTCACCAGAGAGCTCGGCACCACAGAAGAGTAAACAGTCAGCTGTCCTTTTGCGTTAGAAGCTTTGAATGATAAATTTAATGTTCTGACCTGGGATTTTCTTTCTAATTTCTAGTCTGTTTTGTTTTCTTTTAAAATTAAATGGTGTGTGTGTGTGTGTGTGTGTGTGTGTGTGTGTGTGTGTATGTGTGTGTGTGAACTATACATCTTGGAGATACTTTCAGGGCATGCTATCAGTGTTTTGAACCCCTCATTCCCATGGTGTGCCTTTTTCTGTATCTCTGTGGGTAACTAGAAACTGTCAGAGAGAGGACATTTCTCTTTCTCTTGTGGCTCTGGAAGGCCCACTGCTGGAATGAAAACTGTTTGTAATCTCTTCTGGGTCTAGTTGTGTCCTCACTGTTAACACTCCTTTCAATATTCCTTGTCTCTAATCTGCTAGTCTTTGTGATATAGCTATGGTAAGTGACGGACAATTCCAACATGTTCTCATGGCTTCACCTAACTTGGATAATTATGGTAAATGACTTCAACTCCAAATATAAGCTTGACTGGCGCTCATGTACCACTTATATTTGGGGTTTTTTGTACATATGTTTGTATGTTTGCCCAGCTGTGTACCTTTTTGTCATGTACTTGAAATCATAACTAATTTGTAAATATTACTTTGTCATTCTTTTTCTGAGATGTATGTAACTAATTGACTACTCACATCAACTTAGGCTAAATATAAGTGGCCTCAGGAATTTTAAATTTTCTAAAATTGTGTGTCTATAAAATTATGTCAAGAGGCAAGCAAAACTGCATTCAGTGGTTTCTGGGTGATGGTATTAAGGGGTAAATTTACTTAATTTCCTTTTTGTTTTGTATTTTTACTAAATCTCCAAGAGTGAACATATATTCTCTAGTTAGATAATGCACATCTTTAAAATAAAATATGGAGTTAATTTCTAAAACATTTAAAATTTATTTATTCTGTCCTCTAGGTGAGAAATATGATGCTAGCACAAACACTTCAGATTCAGAATCTCACACCTGAGTATGAACTAATTTTGTGATTGCCTTCGACCATTACAGCTGCAGTTGAAATTGTTCGCCAGACCTGGTTTTCTAGGCAGAGCCGTGTGCAGCAGTTGGGGGGCAGCAGCACTCACGACGCTAGCTTTTATAAACCAGAACGCAGAAAGTTTTCATTAAAATTTTAAATTATATTCATAATATAACATACATTAGAGTTTTTAACATTAAATTTTGTTTTTCATATAGCTGAGTTAGTGTAAAATCCTGTAATAAAATGATCAAGATGTCTGAGATGTCAAAATAAGTAAAAATCTGCACATTATTGGGAACTGATGTTTGCGTAAGGGTGTCAGCTGATGAGAACTTGATGAAGTCAGAACCTTGTGGGTTCAGAGCCCTATTACCCACTAATAGCCCACCTAATGTCCTTGTAACTGTCAGCTGTAACTGCACTAGCCCAGCAGCCCAAGGCTACAGATGTCACCAGGCAGCCTTTGCTGGGCGGGGCCTTTGCTGTAGCCTCCTCAGTGGGTGGGGCTTTCAAGTATGACCCTCACCTGTTCTGTGGCTGTGAAAAGTCTGGAAACTCTTACCACAGGGGAATTGTGTGTTCCTGGGTCAAGGTCTCCCTTTGAGGTGAGAGCTTTGTTTTTGTGTCAACATTATTATGATTTTACAGCTAACTGAAAAGTTTTTCTTACTCTTTTGCTGTGATGTATTGGTCTCCCAATGCCCTCAGTTATTGTTGCATTGTCTTTCATTAACCTTAATTGGTCAGTTGAACTTGGATCCTTCTGGCCTTGGTAACAGATGTGTCCTTGGGTCCTTGGGTTGTTTCAGGTTTCTCAAGGAGGCCAAGAGACTTTAAGATATTTTCTCTTCTAGGACTTATTAATGCTGGAAAAGGGTATCAGAGCAATAAACGTGGTGTTTTCAGAGGACTCATTAACTCTACAGACTGTTGTTTTTGTCTTTGGTCACACCCTATTGAGGACTGTAACTGCAGGCCTGTTGTCAAGTGCACCTGTATGCATAAATCAATTTTGACATTTTCTTTAGTTTAATGATAATATGACTTGTTAATAATTACTGTAGTAACTTCCAATTAAAGAGAATTGTGACTCAGATCAGATGCCTTCCAATTAGTACTTTGTCATTTTACATCACCAGAAAATGGTGTGTGCTGAGTTAAAGGAAGAGTTTCATTTGGCATTAGGTGGTTCATTAACACATGGGAAGAGTAGCTCACACCCTTTCTTGTGCTTTTGTTAAAGGGAAGGGGGTGGTAAGGGCAGATTTCCTATTCAATATTTGGGGTGGGGGGATGGTGACGGCAGATCTCCTGTTCAGTACTTTATGCTAGGTTTGCTTCTCAAGGAGTTCGATGTTTCAGAAACAGGAAAAAGCTGATGCTGAGGGCCGATCAGTTTCCAGTGGTAGTGAATTTAGAGTCATTGGGGACAGTGTGAGATACTTCAGTAGTCGCTCACTGTGTGAATAATTAAAGGCAAAAAAGATTGTATTTCACACAATAGGACATCACAATGGTGTAGCTGTACAGACCCTTCAGAGGTCACCTGACTCACCCACTTTAGAGATGATGGAACTGGGATTCACATAACTAGCTAGTAAGAAAGAAGGTCAGGGCCAGCTGTTTTCTTACCCCCTGTCCAGTGCCAGCAGGAGGGGTAGGCCTAGTATTCTGCAGGAAATGTGATTATACATAACTGAGGTTAGGAAGTGCAGTGATTCCCTTAGATTTGTCAAAAGTTTGTTACAAAATTGTGCCAGAGAATTTTGACTTAACTAGTGTCCCTTGGTTAACAAAGCAAATAATGGGTAAGTGCCAGGTTTGGAAGGAGGAATCCCAGTGCAGTGTAATAGATGTCCTTGCGAATGGGGCTAAAACTGCTCAAGAAGATGTGGTTAGGGACATAGCAGAGCCATGAGCCTAACAGTTCCTCTCCGTACAGAAGTCACTCCCTGACATCACAGGACCAGTGAGAATGCTGCTGTGATGAGCGATAGGTCAGTGGATGTTCTCCTGACTCGTGCCTTTCCAGTATGGAGGGTGCTGGTAATATATGGACTAGTTCTGTCTAGCTTGCAATGAGAAGCTCTCCCTCCCCAGAGTGAACAGCAGGACCTGCAAGAATCCCAGACTCCCCTTTTGCTTTTATTATAAAGTATATTTACAGTTATTTGTTTTATATGGTTTAAAAATATTCAGATTGCTTAAAATAAGCAAAAGAAATTGTAAGTGATTTTCCAGTAGGCTGAATTGTCTCTTGTAAAATCATTTTATTTCTGTTTGCATTGGCTCTGCTCATCGCACTAACTATTCCTCAGAGAAGGACCTTTTCTGAGCTGTCCTCTCCTTAGCAAATGCAGTCAGGTGAGCATTTGAATTCAAATGTGTGTGTTTTTACATTTAAATTGCTGTTCTCTGCTGTAGGAAGAGCTCATGCAAGCCATCTATAGTTCACAGGGGTGGATTCTTGTGGTGAAATTAGAGGCCATTAGAACTATTGGTCTTATTTCCAACTGGATTAGTTGACTGCCTGTTAAGGTTCAGAGCATATTGACCAATAGGCATTTATTATCCCAGCCATAATGACACAATGGTTTCCATTAACTTCTAGAGTTTACGGAAATAAAAAAGGTCTTGCAAAGAAAATGGTTACATTTAATTATGAGGATTAATTAGGCATTTAAATGTGGATGTAAAGTAAGTTTTAAAAACAAGTATTTCTTTTTCATTGCTGTGTGCCAGAGTGCTGTAGGGTATGAAAATTTTTGTGTCTGGGTCTTCCGCTTCACCAGTGATCCATGCTCCCAGAGGGTACTCATCAGCCAGTGTCATATGGTATATGGTCATTTAACATTTTCCATTAGTCATAATCTGGATTGTGCTGGGAATGATCACTCTGGCTACTATCTGTATTTATTTTAATATATTGGAATATTAAATATACTCTTCTGAGAGCTTCAGATAGTGACTTGACTATTTTCCCCCCAAGGACTTTAAAGCGAGACATTCTGAACCCACACTGTACCACTTTTGTATTTGTATTTAATTATGGTCACAACCTTATAATGAAGGATTCCTTCCTTCGTGAGCTATCAATTTAACTGGAGGCCTTGTGCCTCAGCTTTGAATTTGCCATGCTTAAACATGTCTGTAGGAGCTAAGTTAGAAGACCTTTTTAAAATTAATGTGTCCTGAAAGAATGTGGAGAAGATGACAGATTATGAAGTGGAACCTACTTTTTAAGCATCTGGGATTCTATTACATTAAACATTGATGTGTGAGCTCTGAATATTCATCTCTTGGAGCGTTTGAAGCGATGCTGGCGAATCAGCTTCCTGTCTGCAGAAGACTCATTTGCAAGTGTCACCCTGCATCCATCCCAAACAGCTGACATGAGTTTCTTCATTTGTTTCAAAAGTATACTTTATCTTTGTTGTCTGGGTTGTGAATTGTAGGCTGGTTCTCTTTGCTTTATATCTAGAAGCCACTTTTAAGTGAGTGTATATGATATTTGTCTTTGTGGATCTGGGTTACCTCACTCAATATAATGTTTTCTAGATCCATCCATTTGCCTGCAAATTTCAAGATGACATTATGATGGGCATTGAAGAAACTCCTTATGGAGTTTGCTGTCCTTGTGGCAAAATTAGCATTTTGGGCAAGAATTGACTGCTTGAACTGCTTGACAGTATACTGTATAAACTGGACATGCAGGACCCACAGTAAAGGGACCAGTGAACTTTGTCAGACTGAAAAGGCTGGGATGGTCTTTCAGGGTTCCTGCTTCACAGAAGAAACTGCCAGACATTCTGCAGGACACAGAAGAAAGTGACTGATAAACTTTCAATATAGGTGGGATAGTCTTTCAAATTTCCTGATTCATTGAAAAGTCTTCCAGATGCTATGGGCCTGTAGGCTGAAGATAGGTGCTCCAACATTGCAAAGGAACTGTGACTGTCCAGGCAGTCAGATGTCAGAGTTTTTAGAAGTCATTTGCAATGCACTTTTTGTTTATTTAAATAATACTATATCCTTGTGGTGCCTTTGATGGAACTGAAGACTAGATATAGTTGCAGTTTTTCTTAGATATGATAGCAAGTTAGGTTTAAAATTTTGAATTTGCTAAGGTAGGATAGAAGATAGAGTATTTTCTTTAAATTTACCAGACACAAATGAATTGGAATTCAGTACACTGTGAATTCTATCTTTACTTGATAATTTGTTCTTTTTGTGTAAGTCTTACTATGTTAAAATTAAAACTTTTTATTTTTGTTTAGAAATAAAAAGGAGAAATGTTGGGGAATATTAAAAAACAAAATGAAAGTTTCAAAAGTTGGTGCAGCTAATGGTGTTTTCTAAAGCAATCACTGATTTCTCACATGTTCTTTTGACATAGATTAAGACAAATCAATAAAAAAATCATGAAAATTGAAAGTGTAGTGTTCTGGAGAGTTACGAGCGATTACTCTCAGCTAAGCAGGAAAAACATTCACCACATGTTCTTTGCTGATTCTCCAGGTTTTTAAAAAATTTTAAATATAAGGTATCCACAGATATAAGCAAGAGAAAACTCACTTTGAAAATATTAGGAGATAAAAGAAGTGTAGCAAATTCTGTTGTAGACACAAACAGATAGGTCTGGGTTGTTGGTGGCTTCCTTTGTTTCCATGATTTAAAGCCTTACACTCATGATCTAATTAACATTGAACTAGGTTGCAAGTACAGTGGACTGTTTGGTTCAATAATAACACATTTATATGAAAGGTTAATGAAATGAATTTTCTCTCTATCCAATTCATTAAAAATTATTCTACAATCAAGGGTTGTAATGGAATAGAGATTAAGTATTCATGTTCATAAATTGTCTGTGTCATTTCTGATTTTCCTTCATTTTGGCCTCCATGGTTTGAATTTCCAACTAGAATAATTCCCCTACAAAATACTGATTTTAGAGGCTAATTGCCTGCCATTAGTGCTGCCATCAAAGACATTGTGTGGACCAGAGGGAGAGTATAGCAGTCAGGTTGGTGAGCATCATGCTCAGTGTCAAGGGTCAACTTTGTGTGCAATGGTTATCCAAAGAACGCCTTGCATGGGACAGAATGGCAGAGGTGAGGTCTGGTAAAACAGCAGCACATGGATACAGGACTGGGAAATACATGAATAGCTTAGGAAGGTTTGGGGAAATTTTTTAAAAGAAATACATCTATGCCATAAAAGGGAAATTTGTAGTAGTGGGGTTAATATAACAATAATGAACTCTTTTTAAAGTTTATGAGAGTTATCAGTAAGGCTTAGGGCTCAGAATAGTCAGACTCAATGCTAATAATGTATGAAGTCTCTCAAAGGAAGGAATGTTTCGTGTTCCTACACATAGATTTTAGTCTTTCTTCCTTTCCACCCAGACCTACTGAAGAGTGCAAACGTGTAGTATGAAAGTGGATCCTATTTGGTAAGGAGGCTGAAACATTTCAAGCCATGCCTATCCTTCAAAACCACTGCTCACACACTCCCTGGTTGTATCCATTTCTGTAATGCAGTTGTCACACTTGTACCAGCATCAGAGGCTCTCAGGGTTTCTGACCGTGCTGTTCTACAGGTCACTATTCCTGCTCTGTAAGGATCAGCACTCCCATTTCCCCCAAATTTAAAATAAAACAAGGGGAAATTTAGTAGTCATGTGGCACTGACGAGAGGTGGCCGTGGCCTGGAGGCTGCAGCAGCACAGCCAAGTCACACCAGGGGTGAGCACTCGTCAGAGGATATGAAGCATTCATGTTACATTAGAAAAGGCAGCTAGGGAATCTGGAAGGGAGACATCCGAAGCATGGATTAAGTCTGTGAAAAGGCAAATTATTTGCAAATGCTTGGATTAAGTAAATATGTATCATACATGTGAATCTCACTCTTTACCATATGTAACATCACACATGTCTGTCACTGTTTCTAAGAGTGCTTACAGGGTGAGTAGTTTGCTGTCGTCAGTCTTTAGTTGAAATGTTTTCCTTTAACCATCTGGACGACCACCTAATGCTGATAATCCTAACGGTTTTAATAGCAAATGGTAAATGCTTTTGTCATTAGATAATAAGGTTTTGTTATTGCTAAAATACAATGACAATCCTTGTGAGTTAGCATTTGCTGCAGCTTGTCACATTTATAGCTTTTATGCCCCTGTCCTCTTTGGACTGTGGCACCCCTGCCACACAAGCGGTGCCCATGTGTGGAATAGGGGGATGTGCCGAGGCCTATGAAGGTGACTGTGCACCAGGCACTCAACATTGCTCCTAGGCTCAGCTTCCCATGACAAGTGGCACATCGCTGCCTGTGCCCCCTGTAAAGACACCAAAATGTCCTTCTTTCTCAGATGAAGTGGTTTCCTGTGGAAACTGCGATAGAATAGGAGCAAACAGGCTTCAGGATGTCATGACAGCTTCTTGCTGCAGTTATTAACAGCTGGATCTCTGCACACCTAGACCCTGGCTGTGGTTGGGGCTGGCAGCAGCTCCTGGAATGATGGCTCTTAACCTTCTTGGGCTCAGTAATTTAAATTACTTTTTGTCAGCTATAATAGATTTTATATGTAAGTCTTATAGCAACAAGTGGTTGCTCAGTTATATGGCTTCAGTTGTTCAGTCTCTTTGGAGCAAGGGAACAAGTTATCGAAGCAGAGTTTGGAATTGGATAATATTGTAAAACATATCTTGATTTTATGTGTGTGATTGTTTTGCCTGTATGAGTGTATGCTTACCATGTATGTATGCAACACATCTTTGCATCATTAAACAAATATTCACGTTCATTAAAATGTGAACAAATGTAACACATTTTAAACTAATCTCTGTAACATCCAGCAACCGTGAATGGGAGGGATTCTTTTGCTCCACATCCTCTCCAGCATTGGTTGTCGGTTAGTTATTGATCTTTGCTATTCTGACTGGGGTAAGATAAAACCTCAAAGTTGTTTTTATTTAGTTGTCCTAATTGCTAAGGAAAATGAATAGTTTTGTGGTTTTTTGAGGTATTTCTCAGTCATTTTTATTTCTTCTTTTGAGAACTCCCTCTTCAGATCAAGCCAAAGCCCATTTTTTGAATAGGTTGTTTTTTGTTGTTGGGTTGTTTTTTTTTTTTAACTCTTTGATCTATGAGTGCTTTGTATATTCTGGATATTAATCCTCTGCAACACAATGCCTGCTCTATGCGCTATGTGCTACAGTACGGTTTGCGAGTCCAGCAAGGAACTGGAGATTGCAACACACACATACAGAGACATGGATAATGCCAAGAATGCCCCAAGAATGCTCCATCTATTGTGTTCCAGGGCTTCCTTGACTATTGTCCACACCCTAACTCTCAGCTGCAAGCCCACCAGAAACCCCTCCCCTGCCATCAGGAACTCCTGGGGGTCTGTGCTCAGAGCAGCTGCAAACACAGGAGAACAAGTTGTTTACTCCGGCAGGCAGGGGTCACAGGAAATTCAGGGTCTGGGAGTTCACAGTCCCCAATAATCCTCGGGCAGATATGCAGCAGGCAAAGATTCTCTCCCACCCTGTGGGCTTCCCCTTCACACGACTGACTGTTTCTTTAACTGTGTAAAAGCTTTTTAGTTTTATGAAGTCCTGCTTGTCAATTGTTGATTTTAATTTTGGAGCAAATGGAGTCTTATAAAGGAAACCTTTCCCTATACCTATTTTATGTAAGGTATACAGAAGGTATACATGCTTTCTTCTTTCAGTTTCAGTGTCTAAGTTTCAGGTTTAGGCCTTGATCCCCTTGAAGTTAGGCTTTATGCGGTGTAATAGATGTGGGTTTCATTCTTCTGCATCTGGACATCCAGGTTTTTCCATTTGTTGAAGATGCTTTCTTTTCAACAGCTAATGTTTTTTGATGTCTTTGTCAAATATTAAGTGGCTGAAGTTATTTGAGCTCATGTTTGGGTCTTTGGTTTTGTTCCATTGGTATTACATATTTATTTTTGTGCTGGTCCCATATTGTTTTTGTTAGTATGGGTTGGTAATAAATATGATCTTGCTGATCCCTCCGGTATTGTTCTTTTTGCCCAGGATAGTTTTGGATATCCAGAATTCTTTTATGGTTCCATATGAATTTTAGTATAAATTATGTCTATATCTGTAATATACATGTGGTGTGTGTGTGTGTGTGTGTGTGTGTGTGTGTAAAGAATGAGAAGAGGATTTTGATTGAGATGAGAATACATTGAATTAGTAAATGTCTTTTGGTAGAATGATCATTTTCACAATATTAATTCTACCAATCCATGAGCATGGGAGGTCTCCCCATTTTTTAGTGTCCTTCTTTCTTTATTCAGAGGTTTAATTACATTAAATTACATTCCAATGTAAATGTCTTTCACATCCTTTGTTAGGTTTATTCCTAGATATTTTATTTTCTTTGGGCTATTATGAATGGGAGTACACATGATCTTCTTTCTGTTTGTTGGTAGTATGTAGAAAGACTATTGATTTCTGCAGGTTGATTCTTTATCCTATCACATTGCCAAATTTGTTTATTGTTTCTAGAAGTTTTCTGGTAGAATTTTTGGGATCTGTATTGTATTATGTCATCTGCAAAAAGGGACAGTTTGACCTCTACTTTCCATATTTGTATCTCTTCATTTTATTTTCTTGCCTTATTGCTCCAGCTAATGCTTCAAGCACAATATTGAAAAGGAGCGGGGATAGTGAACATTCCTGTATACTTCATGGTTTCAGTAGGATTGCTTCAAATTTTTCTCCATTTAGGATGATATTTGCTGTGGTTTCTTTTATGTAGCTATTATTGTGTTGAGATATGGTCACTCTCCTCCTATTCTCTCTCTGTGACTTTAATCATCAGGGCATACTGGATTTTGGCAAAGACTTTTTCTCCATCAATTAAGATGATGGTCATGTAGCTTTGTCTTTAAGTCCATGTATATGGTTTGTTACTTTTATTGTTTTGTATATGTTGAACAATCCTTGTGTTTCAGAGCTAAAGTCAAGGTGATTATGGTGGATAATCTTCTTAATGTATGTCTGTATTGAGTTTGCAAGCACAGAGAACTTTTAAATCTATGTGCATCAGGGATATTGGCCTGTAGCTTTTATTTTGTTTTTTATTTTTTGTTTTTACCTGATTTTTAGCATTAGAGTAATACTAGCTTCATAGAATGAGTTTTAGAAACCCCCCCCCCCCATAGTTTAAGAAGAATTGGCTGCAGATCTTCTTTGAAAGTCTGGTAGAATTCTTCTGCGAATCCATCTGGGCCTGGATATTTTTAGCTGGAAGGGTTTTACTTCTGTTCAAACTCATTATTTGTTATGGGTCTCTTTAGTTTGTTGACTGCTTGGTTTAATTTTGGTTGTTTTTGCTGAATCAAGAAATTCAACCATTTTTTTTTAGATTTTCCAGCTTACTGGAGCACAGCTCACTGTATTCCCTTATAGTATTCTGAATTTCTTTGCTACTGGTTGTAATGTTTCCCTGTTAATTTTTGATTCTATTCATTTGGATCTTGTCTTCTTTCTTTTGGGTAGTTGGATCATGGGTATGTTGGTCTTGTTTATCTTCTCAAAGAACCAGTTCTTATATTCATCGAGTCTGCTGTTGCTGTATTGCTTCCTCTGGCATCTAGCTCTCTGATCTCTCCTCTGATTTTTATTATTTCTTGTCATCAGTTGTGGTTGGGTTTGGTTTGTTCTTGTTTTTGTACATTTTGAGTTGTATCATCATGTTGCATGAGTTCTGATTGGTCTTAATAATAAAACCCAGGTCAGATATCAGGGCAAATTAAATGCTGAAAGATCAGAGAGACAAAGGAGTAAGCCACAGCCAACTCTTACCTTACTAACTTCTCAATGGATTTTAAAAGGGCTGAGCTGTCTCCTCCGGCCTTATATTCCTCACTGCCCAGCCATACCACTTCCTGTCTGTCTGTACAGACCTCCAGACCTCTATGGTTAACTCATGGCTAGCTCTGCGCACTGATCTTCAGGCAAGCTTTATTTGTTAGAGCACAAATAAAATATCACCACATCATTAAGTTATTACTTTTTGGTTTTTAAGTCTAAGCACTTGGAGTTATAAGTTTCCCTCAAAGGGCTACTTTCTGTATCCAAGGTTTTATTGTGTTGTGTTTTTTCGTTGAGTTTCAGTAATTTTTTTTAAATCTTGATTGTTTTTAACCTATCTATCATTCAATACTGAGTTGTTTGACTTCCCTGAGACTGTGCATTTACTGGAGACTTTTGCTGTCATGTTAAGTTTTACTACATTGTGGTTGGGTAAATACATGGATTATTTCAGTCTTTCTGATTTGTAATGATCTGTTTTGTGCCTTCAGTATGGGCTCTATTTTAGAAAAACCTCTGCTGCTGTGTAGACGAGACATTGATATTCAGGTGGAGTCTTCTGTAGATGTCCATTTAGTCCATTTGATGTATGATGCCATTTAATTATGACCTGTCCAATTAGACCTTGGAGGATGATGTGCAGGTCTGTCTGGCTGAGTGGAGAGGTTGGAGGCTGTCTGGGGTGGGGACTGGCAGGGCAGCTCCTAGTAGAAACCCAGAGGTTGACTGCAGTGCAGGCAGGTGTAGCTAAATTAGGCCAGGTACTGGATGTGGGTTACAAGACTGAAATAAATGATTTATGTGGGAGCATGAAAGTCGCTTGCTTTCGTGTTCTTTGTGTTTGTGATGGAAAAGCTTAGAAGTATATTTTAATCAGTACTTTGGAGAGTATGAAATTTTATTTAGAGCTCATGAATATTATTTGTGGAAGTGATCAACTGTGTTTAACTGAACAAAGTTAAATTGTGTTGTTAACAGTGTGGTAAAAATAATAGAGTAAGAAGCCAATCATTTTAGAGACAGATGTTTATATAGATCTAAAAAGAACATTAATAATGTAATTTTAAAAATTAGGTTTTTAATTTTATATGCAGGGGTGTTTTGTCTTCATGTATGTGTGCACCAGAGTGACACTCTGATCATTCAGTAGATTGTTGTCTGTATGCTTAAAAAGCAAACTGTACTTGACAAAACTAGCTTCAAATTATAATTTAAACTCCAAATTTAGAGTCCAGAGCCTTAGTGCACATGAAAAGAATCCACATAAAAATCTGGGTGTGATGGCTCATGCATGTGGTCCAAGCTATGACAGAAGCTGGACAGCCAGTCTAGCCTAATCATTTAGCTTAAAATTCCAGGGAGAGAGACCTAGTCTCAGAAAACACTGTGGGTGCTTCCTGAGGAACAACATCTGAGTCTGACTTCTACCCTATCCACGCATGCCTCTGGATGCTGGAGTACACACGTAGACAGAGTCAGGGTTTCTCTGTGTGTCCCTGACTGTTCTGGAACTCCCTGGGTAGACCAGGCTGGCACTGAACTCAGGAGGACATCC
Organism: Myodes glareolus; assembly: GCF_982192425.1. Lineage (NCBI taxonomy): Eukaryota > Metazoa > Chordata > Mammalia > Rodentia > Cricetidae > Myodes > Myodes glareolus. Next base: position 128,769,932 of record NC_142027.1, read on the forward strand.
ATCTGCCTCTGCCTCCTGAGTGCTGGGGAAAAAGTGTGTGCCATCTCACCCAGCTTACAAACAGAATTTAAAAAGAATTCTATAGTTAAACATTTTCAACTCTGATAATTTCCAGTTAGCTGAAAGGGAAATGGTCTCCTATGTTCACATTGTTTTTTATCAGTTTGAAAAATAACCACTTAAAGCGTGCAGTGAACCATAATCTTGGTTGTTTTGAAGGAAAGCACATGTTTTAGGTAACTGTTTTAAAATATGTTTGAACCCCCACAAAGCATGCATCCATAGCCATGCATGGAGACCATGCATCCATAGCATGCATCCATAGTATGCATGGTGACCATAGGGCGGTGGAAGAATAGCCATAGGGAGGTGGAAGAATAGCCATAGGGCAGTGGTAGCCAGCCAGGGCTACATAATAAAGTCCTGTTTCAACAACAGAATCAACCGATCAAAACCCCCGAACGAATTAAACAACAGATGTGGGTGCCCAGACTGATTTTAAACACTGATGTGTGCATACTCTTTCTGTTTCTGTGTCTATGTGAACTTGTGCTACTTCTTCTTGATGATGGACTGTAATTCATAAGCCAAATAAAGCATCTCTTCCCCAAATTGGCTTCAGTGTTTTATCACACAACAGAGAAGCAAAGACAGCACACTGCTGTGACGGGGACATGTGACACAGGTTGCACTCACTCTCTTTTGTTAATGTATCATGCAAGTTCATAGGGAAGATACCAGAAATCTCCAAATAGCCATCCTTGAGGAGAGTGTCACATGATTGCTATGTGCCCAAGGACAGCTTTGTCCTCTTGATCCTTCTTCCTGTGTCTCTCAAGCACTACCATGACAGGGCTCCTGGGGCCAGTTAAGAATGAGAATTTCTGTTGGCTACCACAGTGACTTTATGTGGTGCTGGGGGTGGCACCCAGGGCTTTGTGCTTGGTAGGTGAGCACTATACCAATGTATTTAGAAACAATATGAGAATAAATACCAAGGAATAGAACACAATTAGTTCGTCTGAGAAATGAAAGAAAATTTTAAATGTAAGTTCATGAAAGAAATACAATTGTGATGCTTAGAAGAAATGAGTTCTTTGGTCATGAACCCTTTAATCTGTTTTGAGTTGAGGCATCTTATCCTGCACCCTGATAAAGAATCCCTATGGACACTACAGACAGCAGTGTAATAAATAAAATCTGTGTCATCTTCCATGTGTTTCCAGGCATACTTCCGACAGGGTGTTGCCCTCCAGTACCTTGGACGTCATGCAGATGCCCTGGCAGCCTTTGCCTCTGGGCTGGCTCAAGACCCCAAAAGTCTCCAGCTTCTGGTGGGGATGGTAGAAGCTGCCATGAAGTCTCCGATGAGAGGTAGGTAGGATGAAGTTCTTCCAGTGTTAATGAAAAGCAGGTCACCCAGCCTTCTAGGGTGTTAAGGTCAGCTCAGAGGGTTCAGAGGTCAAGAGCTTGTGCTTTAGACAAGTGAGATTGGAATCCCCTTCAGTAGCTGCTGTTGATGCTGCAGGAGAACTGCTGGAGTCTGGGCTGGTGAGAAACCCTCTACATGGGCAGATGAGCACACCTCTTTGTATTTTAGGAGTACTTAAATAATTTCCACTGTGAAATTAGATTTAGTATTTTAAAACACAATATCTAACAATAAGTTGATTTTCTTGTATGAACAAATACAGCTTTTAAAAGGAATAAAAAATAAGAGAACACATTAAGCCAGTCCTGTCTGCCCTCCCTCCTTTCCCCTCCTTCTTGTCCTCCCTCCCTCCCCCTTCCTTCCTATTCTCCCTCTCTCCCTCCCTCCCTCCTTCCTGTCCTCCCTCTGTCCCCCTCCTTCCTGTTCTTCCTCTCTCCCCCCTCCTTCCTGTCCTCCCTCTTTCCTTCCTTCCTGTCTTCCTTCCCTCTCACTCCCTCCTTCCCTCTCTCCCTCCCTCCCTCCCTCTCTCTCTCCCTCCCCCTCTCTCTCCCTCCCCCTCCTTCTTGTCCTTCCTCCCTCCACCCCTCCCTCCCTTCATGCAAAACACCTCAGTCAATTCAAAGGGATTAAGAGATAGTTTTTTCTAGAGCCAAGTATGAGTGACCATGGCCCGGGAACACACAGTTTTGATTTCCTCACTTCCATGTCTCCAATGTGGATGTAGTTTGATGGAGTTTTGTAACAAGAGAACAAAGAACATTATAAGTCAAGGTGTTGCCAAGGCAGAAATATCAGAGTGGTGGATTACAACAGGATGGGGGATTCTCAGCTATGGGCCTCAGACTCGGCTGCTAACATTCTTAGCTCTTCTACTGGTAGAGGGTAGGGTTTTATTACATTAATACAGATGTTTTTATAAGTTTATCAGGATGTCAGGTCTGATACAGAGATGAGCAAGGGGTGACTCCTTAGAAACTAAACATAGCCCAAGAGAAGTTTTAACCAGGCTTCCAACCCTGCAGCGCCCAACTCCCCAGGCTTTGTAGAGATAGCTTCTTTCAGGAATTCTCCGTCACACTTCTCTTCTTTCTTCCTGACAGATTGTCACTCAGTAGCCCAGGCTGGTTTGAACTCACTATGTAATCCAGGCTGGCCTGGAACTTGCAGCAATCCTCCTATCTCAACTTCTTGACTGGTGGAATTATAGATGTGAGCTATCGTGCCTGACTTATTCTTGTATTTCTTAAAGCAAGTGTATGCATAGCCATGGGCAGCACCCACATCTTTGGAGAGAATCACGATGCTGTGTTTTGTACTCATAAGAGATGAAAAGTAAGACAGGAATTCTGAGGCCACGAACAGACTCTTTATTTGCAGAGCAGTGGTTTTGTTTTCTTTTATTCTGTGGTTCTTGGAGGTCACACCCAGGATCTGAAAAGTACTGGGCAAATATTCTCCCACTCACTAAGCTCTGAGAACACTGAGTTTTGAAGAACGAGCGCTTGTGAAGTTTTGATTAAATGCATGCACCAGCTGTCGTCTTAAGGTAGTGACAGTCATGACAGAGAGTTTATGGAATACAGACAAGGCCACTGCTATCGAGTGCCCTTAGCTATGTCAAACAGAACTCTGTCTTTGCCACAGAAATGGCCTCTTAATTGTTTATAGAGAGAATGAACATTTTGTCAAGTTTTGAAACATTTACAACTTTAGGTGACTTTAATTTGCTGCCTGTTGTTGTACTTGACTCAAAGTAGGTGCTAAATAGAAGTCTGAAGAACTCGACAGTGCCCATGTCTCCCGGCAAGTCCTAGCTTACAGAAGAGACGTTATCTTCAGGGGAGGTTGGGAAACCTCTCTTCAGGATGCTTCATAAGTCACACAAAGCCTTGTCTTTGCTTCAGGGACCAAAGGCTTTCACCAAGGCAGAACTTGCTGTCAAAAAGCAGTGATCCAGATACACTTGGGCTCCAGAACTTTTGGGGAAACAGACAATAAAAAAGTCAACCTGTTTTCTTTATCATTTTCTACTTTTTTTCCCCATTTTTTTTTCTCCATCCTCTCCGTGAAGGATGTGCATTTAACTTCTCCAAGAACTAACAACATCTTTTAAAGAACATTCATGGAGACTTTTTATTTACTCAGTGAAGATAGCATCTGTCCATTCTGAGGCACTCCTGCTTCTGCTGGAGGATGTTGTACCGCATGTGTTGATACCAGCAGGAGGATATCAGTTTGGCTTTGAAGCTATTTGTTGAGAAAAATGTAAAAAACAAAAAACATAAAAAACTTAAAAAAAAAAGAGCAGCTCAGAGCAGCTGTTACCCTTAGGGTCCCTTCCCACCTTACAGTGAGTGACCTGAGGCTGACCCTGGAGAAAGCTGCTGCTTACAGGTACCTGGAGCACTTAGTGTTTTCACCCCTCAGACTCAATAAATCTGACTTGCTTTAGCACTGCCTTCCCCACTCTATCTGCCCCCGGTAGGCCTCCTCTGAGCTTGCATTCTGGGCCTATGGCTGCACAGTGTGGTTCTGTGCACCAGCCTACATCCTAGTTGCCTTGCTTTGGGACAGTCACTATTTGCTTCTCATGTGTTACAGACTGAGGTATCCTCCTGCATTTTTCTAGGTTTCTGATATTGAGGCCCAGCTTTGTGGTTTGAACCCTTTGGATGTTGTTATAATGATTTTGTTTGTTGAGTCAGGGTGTCATGCAGCCAAGCCTGGTCTCTAACTCACAGTATAGCTAAGTCTGACGCTAAACTCCTAGTCCTCCTGCCTCTACCTCCCACGTGCTGGGATTACAGGCTTGTGCCAAGATGTCTGACTTGTTTTGTAATTCTTAAATGCAACAGAGAAAAGTTCCTTAGCCAAGGTGCTTTTTTAAGCAAACAAAACTCTCATGACTTCAAAGAATGCCTACAATTTGGTGCTTTTCTTTATTTATGTTTTTAATTTTATGGGTGTATTGTTTGATTGCATGTATAAGTCTGTGTACCACATGCATGCACTGCCCATGGAGGCCAGAAGGAGGGTATTGGGTCCTCTGAAACTGGAGTTATAGGTGATTATAAACTGCCATGTGGATGATGAGACTCGAATCTGTTTTCTCTGGAAGAGCTCAGTGCTCATAACCACTGAGCTCTAGCCCTCGTTTGATCTTTTTTTTTTTAAGGCAAGATTCCATCTGAGAGCTGACTCAGCACTAGAACATACTTGCTTAATGTGTGCTGAGTCCTGAGTTTGATCCCAGTACTGCAAAGACAAAGAATTCATTTCTAAGGAAGGTCCAGCCTATATTAATGTATTTTTTCTATATAAATATACTATCCCTATCCATATTAAAATTAATTTGATTTTTATTATTATTCTCTGTACTCCTAACCAAATTGTCTAATTTATATTATTTTTGAAATTTCACCCATGCATACAACATGTGAGTAAACTTTCTTGTGGAAATGATGACATTACTATTTAGATAAAGTGGCTGGACATGAGGCATCACTGAGTTCAAGGTGTGGAGTACCTAGCAAACCTGTTCGCTATGACCTAGCAAATGTCACATGCTCCTTAGCAGAGGGTGATTGTTTTTATCAACCTCTGCTACATTCTCACAAGCTCCTGAAGTGTCAGGAAACATGACTTTGTTCTTGAATTCCTAAAGACTTTACATTTCAAAAACTTGCAACAGGGGCTCAGTCAGTGTTGCGAAGGGCCTTTATGTTCCTATGGTATTGGTTTGACACCAGTTATTTCATGTATTATGCATCTGTTCTAGAAAGAAAAACATCTGAATAGCTACAGGCTGCCAACATTCTGTTCTGTCAATCTGCTAAAAGTCACAGAATTAGTCCCTCCGATGATAGCACGAGTTTGTCTTAGAACAGGAAATGGAGCCAAAGAATTATAAAGAGCCTTAGAGGTTAATTACAGATTTTTAAAAAGTGTCTTATTATCTTTTTCATCAAAAGCAGATACATTTGGCTGGATACAGTGACATGGACTTCTGGTCCTGGCTACTTGGGAGGTCAAGTTGAGAGGATGGCTCATGGCTAGAAATTTGAGACCAGCTTGGGCAGCATATTAGAAAATCTAACTCAGGTTCCCCAAACCCAATCGCAGACTAGAGATTCTGATTAGTGACCTCTAAGATATAATCTCAGCTCAAGCAGAGAAGCTTAACATAAAAAAGAAAATTACATATAGTGAAATGGACACACTGTGTATATTGCTACGTATATAGGCAGAGATGTCCACATACATAGGTGTCTTTGTACACATATACACATAACCATGCACTTGTACACATATGTATACATGTGTAACCATGACCACAGCCATAGCCTATACACCTAACAGTTGGGGGGGGGGTCGGGGCTGAGGTTAGTAGTTTTGAAGGACAGACATGTTCTTGCAGCTATCACTCAGTTTTTCCATTAAGCCATATCAGCTTCTGTTACTTCATATACTGCCTCATCAGCTCAAATGCGCCTGCTGGAAATCTGTGTTCTTGCAGAGATTTATCTGTCTCTTGCTGGTCCTTCCCCCTAAAATGTCCCCCACTGAAAATAAAGGCCGTGACTATTTAAATGCTACCCTTTGTTTAGTAAGTCAAGTTCCTCTTCTATGAAGCTTTTGATCATCCTGAAACATTGCTTTCACATCCACTTCATATTTATCTTTGTAGTGGCATTTTGTTTTTAATATACTTATAGTCTCTTTTCTATATGCTTTGAGTGGGAATTTTCTTTTCTTCTTCTTTTTTACTTATAATTTTCTTAATATCATTGTCATCTACCAAAAAACTTGCCCAAATGAAGATTTCTTTTCCCTTCTTGGGAGTTTCCAGACGATGCTTAGCCCCAGTCTTCCAACTGTTACAGTACTGTCTTCTTCCTCTGCGGCTGTTTCAGGGGCCCCACAGTTGCTATGGGAAAGACTAAAGCCTGGGCCTGTGCGTGCATCAGTCACTTCGGGATGAGCAACAGAACACTTTCCTTATATCTGCTTCCTGCCTTCCACAATAAAAGCTGAAACATCCAATCCCAATTTTCCCTTGCATCTGAGACCCAAACTTAGGCTCTGAAACTCCAGGTTCAATGAAGAGAGATCATACAGGATGTGTGTTGTGGGGGGTGGCAGCACTGCTTTCTGAGGCTGAATTTGGTGGCAGGACTCCACTTTGCACCTGAGGCTGCATCTCCACCTTCCACAGTGTAACTCGGTGGGCTTCTAGTTAAAAGCAGCCAAGGTCTCTATAGCTTGCAACTAAATCTTCCTGCTGTGGTGACTCAGGTGCCTGGAATCCTGCAGTAGACTCTTGCATTGCCTCTGACCCTGTCTTATTAACCTTAGATAAGTCAGATAAATGCCCAGATTCTTTGTTCCTAAAAAGGCGGTGTCTGTTTTTTCTGGTTTTGCTAATTGGAGATGGGTTCTACTTCTGAACACCACTGCTGCTAGCAGTCCTGCTCTCTCCTGACTGTGTTTAGCCTTGTCGGCTAACCAGTGCGTACTGTTTGCATCTTGACAGGAGTAAAAATGTTCTTTGTTCTCTCTTTAGTGATCTGATTGAAGGGGAAAACGCTTTAGGCACCAGCACGCTCCAAGGTTTCCCTGGTGATGTTGACTCAGGCGAGAGCTCCCTTAGCAGAGAACTGAAGAATCATAAATTGCAGAGATTTCATGTTAATACAGCACATTGGCCAGAATGCTAGAGATTTAAGGAGACCAGCATTGTCACAGGTTTGATGTATGGATTATTGGAACCACTGATGTGGAGGAGATTTCAGGAACTCTAGAGGCACAGTTATAACTCTTATTATCTTTAGAGGAAATAGAGAAGGGAGGGACGGGAGCTTGTCATCTGCATCCAACCCCCCAAATGGAACTAATTCCACATGACTTACTGACCTCTAACCTGACTGTTGCCATTTGAACATAAAATGAGGCTGACATTCATTTACCACCTGGTAACTCACCAAGATGCAGGTGGTGGTTTTCTTATGGCTTTGCTTGCTGTTGTTTTGTGTACTAGTGTAAGAAGTAATCATTTAAGAATGGTTGGCACTTTGTGGTTCCTGTTTTTTTTTTTGTTTTTTGTTTTTCTGAGTCTCCTGGGAGAAACTATAAGCAGCTGTTTTAGTCAGTTCTCTCATTTGCTTTGGATGATAGACATGCTAGGGGCACTCACCAGGAAGACAGAGGACGGGATTGTATCATGAACCTGCGCTGGGCCACTTGACTACTTAAAACATTGTTGACACAAAAACACATTTCTCACCTCATAGAGAATAAGAGAGAGTTTATTCTGGAGCCAAATATGAGTCACCATGGCCTAGAAACACAGATTTAGATTACTTCCAATTCCATGTCCTACGAAATAGCAATTTCATAAACTTTTTATGGTGACAGAGCAAAACAAAGTCATAAATCTTTGGCACTTTTCAAATACACTGGTGGTTGCATCAGGTAGGCAGGTTATAGCAATGGGGTCGGGAAAACTCTGTCATAAGCCGTAGATGTTGCCTGATGCTGTCTTCAGCTCTTTGGGTGAAGAGGCTACAGTTTTGTTAATACATTTCAAACGTTATTTGTTGTTGTTTATTTGCTTTTTTAAAAATCTTTTTATCAAAATGTTAATCCAGTTTTCTCTGTTAGTAACAGGGTATTTGTTCTGACACAAAGAGGGGGAAACAGGGAATGGAAGTTTAGCAGGGCTAATGATTGGCCAAGATAAATTGCAGTGAGCTCCTAACCTCTCCACATCACCACAGTTTAAGCAACCAGTCAGCAGACACAACTTCTTTCCTGGAATTCTCATTCACAGCATTCAACAGTTTAATCTAATATTTCTGCCAGACAAATGTGGAACAACTCTAAAATAACTGTTAGCTAAACTATACGATACACGCCATAAAATGAAGAGAGTGTAGAAACAAGAGTGGTTGAGCCCTGAAGGGTGGAGGCTGGTGTCCAGTGGAGGGTGGCTGGAAAGATGAACTTGTCATATTCTGAGGAGGAGCAGGATAGAGACAGCAAGGAATGTGTTGCATCCTGAGCATTGAAAGCCAAAAATTGAGGGCGAACATGGCCTTGCTTGTGGGAGAAAGAAGATGCTGGATGGGCAAGACTAGCCGTAGGATATGCGGGCCACCCTGTGGTGCCAGGTTCCAGGTTGAAGGGTTTGCGCTTGAACTAGGCCACAGACAAATTTCTAAAGCACAATGAAAAGATTGCTGTGTCCATCAATCTTCATTCTCTTGTTTTCCTTTTCTTCAGACACCCTGGAGCCCACTTACCAGCAGCTTCAGAAAATGAAACTGGACAAGAGTCCCTTTGTGGTCGTGTCTGTGGTTGGGCAGGAACTCCTGACAGCTGGCCACCACGGGGCTTCTGTGGTTGTCTTAGAGGCTGCTCTGAAGATTGGCACTTGCAGCCTCAAACTGAGAGGCTCTGTCTTTTCCGCCTTGAGCAGTGCACACTGGTCTCTCGGGAACACAGAGAAGAGCACTGGGTACATGCAGCAAGACTTGGACGTAGCCAAGACCTTAGGTATGCGGTTTGTTTGCATGTCAGCTGCTTGCCCTGATCTTGGCATGACCAATATATGCAACAGGACATTCAGTTTTAAAGCCCTCGGTCTTGAGGATTTTCTTACAGCAAGGATCTGAGGCTCCCAGAAGGCCTAGCAATGTGATTAGCAACTTCATAACCTCCCTCAGGGTTTTCATGTTCACAGTTTTAATGCTCCAAGTGCTGGTTCTCTGAGTGACTTGTCTTCATTTTAAGTTTGTCCTCCATGAGAAGGCACCAAGGTTTGTTGAGGGGACACTGAAGGCTAGGTGTGGTGGGGCATACTGGGAGGCTGAAACAGGTGGATCTCTGTGAGTTCCAGGCCAGCCGCAGAGGTAAGAACTTGCATTTGACTGTAATGGCTCTTCTGCTTACCAGCTGGGGGCACATCTGGAGTTCGTTTCTTGTTTTGGAGACAGGGTCTCACTATGTAGCTCAGGCCAGCCTTTATCTTGTGAGCCTCCTGCCTCCATGCAAGGAAAAAGAAGAAGGAGAGACTTGACTTGTGATTGTGGCCATCGCTGTAATGATTTTTCAGGGACTCTCAGGTTGCAGAAAGGAGAGCTGTGGTGTCTGCCATCAGAAACTCCTAGAGAAGTGATGTATGGTAGGAGGCCTGGAATCAGATGGCTGAACCAGCAAGCTGATAATTGCTCAGAGCCAAAGGTCATCTGCAGAGTGAGGAAGAGACTCCCAGCAGCAGCTGGTTTGTGTGAGGCTTACAACACTCCCACCCCACCCCCATGCACGTTACAACAATAACGTCCAGAGAGTTAGTTGGGTTCTAGGATCTCATCTCCCCATACAGAGTCTAAAAGAAAAACCATGTCCTAGCTAGTAAATCTGGCTTTTAAGAGAACCATGTATGTTATAAATAATGCTGTAACTTGGAGAATTTCTCTCCTCCTCTAAATCAGGTGACCACACAGGAGAGTGCCGAGCTCACGGGAATCTAGGCTCTGCGTTCTTCTCCAAAGGGAATTACCGAGAGGCTCTCACAAACCACAGGCATCAGTTGGTGCTCGCCATGAAGCTCAAGGATCGGGAGGTAGGAAACCCACCTGCAAGCCAAACTCCATTTTTAGAAACATAGATCCCCTTGATCTGTGCAGGAAGCATCTAGGTGCCTTAGCATTCTACTTTAGAAGCTGATAGTCATTGAGTCTCTCATGCATGATGAGGTGTTGAATGCCCTGCACAGTGTCTCTGATCTCAGGAGCAAACGGCATGCTCAGGTACACTGCTCGACATCTCCTCAAGTGTGTCATAAAATACAGAGGCAGAATGGCAGAGAGTGTGTCTGAGACACACTGGCTCAGGTGGGCTCCACTGGTGATCGTGTTACAGCTGTTGCTCATGCATTTTGTTTCTTCAGTGGGTTTTTTACTTCTGAGAGAAAAGCCGGTTGAGCTTATAAGGAGAGCCAAACTCTCTGTGAGTTTGACTTCTAGGTTGCACATCTGAGTTTTTCTGTGGGGTTGTTTCACTTAGCATAATGTCCTTCACACTTACACATGCTGTTGTGCCCTGATGTTAATTTTCAATCCTTAGGGTGTTCGCGTATCATGGCTGCTGTGAACCATGCTGCAGTGAGCACAGCATCTCACTTAGCATCTCCTCCTGTTTTCAGGATGCTGGGGAGTGAACCTGGTGCCTTGTGCATGCTGGATGATATTCTAAGGTTGAGCACCTTCCCAGCCCACTCTGATCATTATGAATATTTTTCTTAGTACTGTTGTTTACCTTATTGTGATAAACTAGAAATCTTTATTTCTATGTTGTTGAAAATTGCCAAGTGATAAACTTGGAATTAACTGTAGTCAGAACTTAGAGGAGTGGGCTAAGTGTCTCAAGGGAAGCAGTGTATGTTTTGTTTAGGTTCAAAGCTCTAATAGGCCAGTCTTCTGGGACTCTTAGATGTGCAGTTTCCTCCAGGAGCTCCTGGCTCAGACAGGGCTCAGAGCGCCATGTGCACTGCAGTTTCTCCCCGAGGTGTTTACTACACAATGTGACACCGCTGCTTGCACTAACAGTGAGCACTGTCCTGATAACACCAGGATGCCGTATGTCAGGTTAAGACAGGGACTGCTATAGACTCAAAGGGTCTTCAGGAAGTAGCTGAAATGCTGACATTATCCGTCATGTTCTGCTGATATCATTATATTTTAAAAAAAGATATTATTTGCTAGTTTTGTACAATTATCTAAGGTACATGGAAGTAACCAAACTCTCACCTACCCTACTGTTACCATTTTAGACACACACTGTTATCCACATGCACAGTTGCATTTGTATCGATTCAAATCAAAACTGAAACCTTTTTATAAGATTGTTTTATACTTTTTCACTGAACTTTTTCTGCTGACTTTAAGATCTTCATAATTATTTCACCCTCCTGACCCTCCCACTGTTATATAGTTAGGTTGTTTCAAATGATTTGGTATTACAGAATGTGAGCCAGTCCCACAGTAGCAAACTTTGAAAGCTTTAACATGTTTTATCTGTTCCTTTGGCTACATTAAGAGACATGAGCTTGTTAGTCTCACCAACACCGGGACCTAGGTTTTGCTTTCTTACCTATGTGAGGCATTAACATTAGTGCAAAGCTCAGTCTGGTTAAAAAGGTGGTGGTCTATAGGCATTTACTTGTCTATTCTGTTTGTCAGACAGGGTCTCACTATGCAGCCCTGGCTGACCTGAAGCTTGCTGTGTAGACTAGGCTGGCATTGAACTCATAGAGCTTTGCCTGCTTCTGCCTTGAGTGCTGGTGCTAAGGGCATATAGTTGGGTGAATCTTATTCTTGCATATATAGTTTTCTTTTTACTTCATTGCCTATCTGGAGATAACTAGGTCTCATTCTGTATCTGTAGGCCAGGCTGGCCTGGAACTTTGTGACCTTCCTGCCTCAATCTCCCACGTGCTTGGATTACAGGTGTATGTCAGCAGATCAGGTTCATATCTTAACCTGTGTTTTCTGTTGTGGTTTTGCATAGTTTGTGTGGGTTGGATTCCCTATCACTCAATCACATCTGGAAACTGTGGTTTAAAACTGCTACTGTGCATCTCATGTGATGCGCTGTACCTGCTGTGGCTCTAGCTACTTTGGAAGATGTCTGCACCACTCTGCCCACCAGTGTACTTGAAGATCATTTGTTACATTTTGGAGAATTGTCCTTTGAGTTTCTGTTTGAGTCTTGTTAAATGTGCATGCTGCTGCCGGAAGTGGTCTCTATTGTAGGGGCTGCCCATGCAGGACTCTGCTCTGTCCCTCCGTTTTTCTTTATGCTTCTCAGTAGCATACATTGAGGCAGGTTTTCCTGCATGTTTTTCATGCCTCATGAATGTGGTGTGTGGCCCACTGGTCTCTCCTGTATACCCATATAGGAAAAGGTTAGCTCTATATTCATATTTGCCGTATGAAATTTTCTCCTAGTAGTTTTATCAGGTCATGCATGATTTTGTTGATTCTTTGAGTTCTCCAGTAGTGCAGAGTGTTCTCCAGATGATGGCAGTTTGTACATATGGCTCAGGCAACCCTTTTCCTCTTAATCATTGCACTGACTAGAATTTACAGTGCTCTGAGTGACAGCATCCAGTTCAACCTGTGGTTTATTTTCTGACATTTTGGCAAGTGTGCTTACTGTGTGTGACTGGGTTGCACACAGATTTCACACAATTTCACTTGTGGTCTGAGACACCTCCTCTCTTCTCACACCTCTCCCAGTTGGTCATCCTTGTTTCTCCTTCCATTGCCATGTGCATCAGTGCTATCAGGTATCTGTACAGGATCTGAGAACCTCATGAGAGGAAACATGTGATTTTGCCTCTCTGAGACTGACACTGAACAGGGACATTTCCGCTTGTCTCTATCCATTCCTCTGTTGATGGATACCTATGTTGATTCCATGACTTGATTGTTATAAAGTATACTTTTTAATCTAACATCTCTGTGACCATTAGTTACATTTTATATGTTCTGTTGAGTTGTTTTTCTATTGAAATAAAATGTCCTTTGAAACAAAGTTAACCACTATAAACTCTTGGGATAGTGGAGATAAGAAACTGCACTCCTCTCCTGCATCTGAACTCTAGTAAGTTCTAGGATTTAACTGAACAGTAAGAGAGCCACCTTGAAGCCCATTCATCTGCTCACCTTTAGCAGCAATGGGGTTTCCTTTTATGCAATTACTCTCAGATACTTAACAGGGGAGGTGATGCCTTCGCCACAGGGTTTTTCATTGGGAGTAACCTTCTGTCTCCTTTAATGGCTTCAAAATTAATTTCAGGAGCCCGCAGAGCCCTTGCTGTGAGTGAATATTAATTGTCAGGAGGGTCCATAAATTACATCATATTAAATGTCCTCTCGTCAGGAAATCTGATATGCAAATGCACCGATGCCTCCGAAGGTCTCATCACCCCATTTCTCTCCTGAGCCTCATGTTTCTCTACCCATCTGCCCCTCAGAACCCTACTTTGGCTTACTGCACCTGCCTCAGTCTTTAACCCCTGTCTGCTGCTGTACCATTCTTGGCTTTTTGCCTAGACCATCTCTCCCTGTCATGCTGAGTTACTTTGGTGACTGAATTCTCTTATTTCTGTAGTAGGAATCTCTTTTCTAACTCTCTTTTCATCTCCTCTCCTGCTGTACTTTTTAGTTTGAACCGTTCCAGCAGCTTGCTCTGCACACCTTCATTCTTTTAATAGAAATTCTACAAGTTGAGTTCACTCCTGGGTCTGTGAGCATAGCTCAAGATAGTGAAATGGTTGAATATGAGCTTAGGTATCCCACAATCAGGTGTGTGGCCTGAAGCTGTCTCTTTTAAATAGATGAACCAACACATGAGTAGCTTCATTTTGTGGCTGCATCACAGGTTTCTTCAAATCTTTTGATGAACATCAACGCTTAGGTATTTGCTGATATATATGTTTAGAAGGACAGATTTTTGCCAGCTATCTAAAATGGTTGTACTGAGATATGTCATCAGCAATATAAGGGGTTATTAAACTCTAACAAAAATAGCTAAAAAGTAAAACGGGGATGTAACCATCTGAGTGAGTAGCTCTGAATGCTGTTACAAGTAGTTCATATGCTGTTGTGAAATTAAATGTTATTTCATAGATACAGCATTCAGAGCGTAGGGCCTGCAGCTTTAAGATTTAGAAAGGATATGCTATTGCGGTCACTGGAGCCACAGCTGCCATTGGAGGTACAGCTGCCACTGGAGCCACAGCTGCCATTGGAGGTACAGCTGCCACTGGAGCCACAGCTGCCATTGGAGGTACAGCTGCCACTGGAGCCACAGCTGCCACTGGAGCCACAGCTGCCACTGGAGCCACAGCTGTCACTGGAGCCACAGCTGCCACTGGAGTCACTGGAGCTACTGCTTCTCTCTCCACTGTGTCACTGCGTGTGCACCACAGATGGCTATGGAGTCCTCACTGTTACCATGTGTGCTCCGCAGATGACTATGGAGTCCTCACTGTTACCATGTGTGCACCGCAGATGGCTATGGATTATTAGTGCTTGTTTTAGCATAAATGGTTTTGTCCCAAATGCTCAAGTGGACTGGGACTGACGGAAGGGATTTCTTTTGTTAGGTGGCTTTGCATATGTGTCTCCTGTCACACTGGGGCATGCAATTGTTCTTATTTCTGAAGCCCTGCTTTAAGTTCACTCCAATTCTAGTTTCTTCTCTCCCCAGTCATCTCTTTTAGAGTTTGCTCATTTGCCCTTCTGAAATTCAGTTCAGACTGTGAAATTACCTGTTCAAAAAGCTTTGCCAGCTCCAGTTGCCTCTGGGGGAGTCTAAATGCCTGTATAACTGTCCCCGTGACTTCTCAACTATTCTGTGTGTAATCCCATGAGATTACTTGCCATAAATTTCACCCTTCTGCATATTAGCTTATTTTGCTTCCCCTGTGTGGAAACCTGCCATTGGCCCTGTTAAGTTTGACTGAATAGCCCTTGTTCACCAAAGCTCTTTCTCATCATTTCTATTTGGCATTATCCCATCTACTGATAGGTCCATTTTATCAGTTCCTTTGTGACCTGCTTCGGAAATGTTTGTGCATCACCCAGCTTCGTTTTTTCAGCATCACATTTAGATCTGTGGCCTTGCTTGTTTTGGGTTTCTTCCCATGGATCCAGCTGACCCAACATTCTGGAAGCTGCAGAGCTTGCTGCGAATTTCCACCCCGATCTTTCCTGTTTGTTTGCAAACAGCACACTGCCTTACTGATGAGTTTCTGACTCTAACCCCGTCACTCTAGGAGCTTTCCTGTAGCTCAAGAGTGTGTTGGTGTTCCATTCTTTTCTTTCCCACATCTGGATGTGACATATTTCTGAACCAGCTTGTTAGTCTTTTCTCTAGACATCCAACTGCAACTATGATTAGAATTGATTGTGGCTTATATATTTATTAAACAGTGGGGTCGTAGCCCATTTTCTGTGCATTCAAATATAAATGCATGGAAAAAACTAAAATATGTAGTTATGTAGTTTTCTTTTTTATTTTTTGTACTTATTTTTTGCAATTCTTATTTATGTGTATTAACAGGGTTTGGTGGGATAGCTTGATTCATGTACATAAAGTGTACGATCAAGTTAGAGTAGTCAGTAATTCTGTGTTCTTGCATATTGTTCTATTTTTAGTTCTTATTTTATTTTTAATTATGTGCATAGGTCTGCTTGGGAGGTTGTGCATGGGAGTACAGTATTTTGGAGGATAAGGATGTCAGATCTGGAGCTAGGATTATACACTGTTGTGAGCTGCTTGCTGTGGTTATTGGGAACTAAACTTGGGTCCTCTGCAAGATCAACATATGTTCTTAACCACTGAACCATAACCATCTCTCCAGCCCAATATATTATTGTTTCTATGTACTGAGAACTTTTATCTTCCTTTCTTTTACCTATTTTAAAATTCATAGCACACTGTGTAGAATGTGCTCGCCCTGTGCTGTGGAGCATTGGTATTGATCCCTCTGATCTCTCTTTCCTTTTCTACCTGTTCAGGTACACACACACACACACACACACACACACACACACACACACACACGAATATAAACATATAAATGTAAGATAAAATGCATAAGTCTTAAAAACATGTACATATACATATGTAGCAATAGAGGGAGAGGAACTCATGAGTTCCCACACTATCTGAGGAGCTGTTGACAGTTAATGGTTTCTGGGGAGGGAGAGTCAGTTTCTTTTTTCTTTTTCTTTCTTTTATCTTTTTTTGTGTGTGGGGGGGAGGATTTTGAGACAGGGTTCCTTTGTGTAGCTCTGGCTGTCCTAGAACTAGCTGTGTAGACCAGACTGTCTTTGAACTCACAGAGATGCACCTGCCTCTGCTTCCAGACGTGAACACCCACTGCCCAGCTTGTGAATCAGTTTTCTTTTCTTTTCATTTATGTGTATATATGTGTGTGTAAACAGGTATCCACAGAAGTCAGAAGGGGGCGTTAGATGCCATGGAACCAGAGTTACAAGCAATTATGAGCCACTTGGGTAGCTCTGGCTGTTGTTGGAAATTGAACTAGGTCTTCTGGAAGAACATTAACATAGTTAGCCATCCCTCCATGCCCAAGAGTCAGTCTTTTAAGGGTGTGATCACTGTTAGGTTGCCCATGCTCCAGTGCCTGGCCCACACCAGTGACTGCATAGGCAGTACAGGTTGGAGTTGGTGGGGTATTAACAAAAGAGGACTAGAGTTTGAAGGGGTGAGGTGGGCCTGTGTTAGGAAGAAGAATAAGGATGTCAGGGTCAAAGCGGATGGCTTCACCACAAACCACGCGTTGACCTTCGCTGTGAGGATGAGGAGGCTACTATTGTTCTTGTCATTGCCAGCTCAAACACTCTGGAGTCTCCTCCCTTCCAGGCCAGAGTTGGGGATGCTTGTAGCCTGGAGAAGGAGTGCCCAGATGATATGGAGCTGGAGGAACAGAAGCTTTCTTGTCTGGTTCTTGTAACTTCAGAGCTGGCAAGCAGGTTTTGGAAACTAGAAAACACAAGTATATTTTGATTTCCTGTCTTTGGCAGTTATCTTTGTTGTAAGTGACTGAATTCTAAAGTTCACATCAGTGAGGATTCCTTTTACAGTCTCATACTGCTCTCAAAAGTGAAAGATGATTCTTTTTGATTATGAAAATGAAAGTGAATCATCACCAGTTCATGACACATGTGGGTTTTCAGGAGAAAACTGAGCTTCTAGGCCTCCTTAGGATGGGGCTGCAGGAAATTAACCAGATGACTCCTGATGACGTCATCTTCACCACAGTACTGTCTCCAATGCAGTGCTATTTCTTCAGAGATTTTTGCAGCCACTTTCTACAGTGTGTATTATGTAATCCGTACTAGTGGTAATGTGAAATCCATTAAAAGGTTTGTGGGTGTGTGTGTAAGAAAAAAGAATGTAGTTAAGGTAATTATTTTGCTTCTAGTAGTACAGGCAGTAGATTAAAATGTAAAAAACATTCCATTTTAGCTGAGAACTATACCCTCACAGGGAGTATTGAGTTCATGGGGAAGACTTGGCAACCTCCTCTCTGTGTCTCACAGGCCTTTGAGAAGTGAGCAGGACAGTTGTACTGTAACCCAGGTCACCCCCAGATGGCAGGACTGACAGAGAAAGGCAATCAGACCCAGTTCTGAGGGTGAGATCTTTGCATTATGAACTGGCTGAGTCAGGCCTTTCAGACCTGAGGCGAGTTATAAAAACTTCTTTTCAAGCTGCTGATAAAATAGTGATGACCTCAAAAGACACAGCCTGCCCAGCAGGTGTGTGCGAGGCTGGTGCAAGGCATGCTGTGCGGCCACTCCATTTCCCCTCTGGGTTTTCTGAAATGCCGCTTCACGTTAGCTACCATGTTGTTGGTTGTCTTCTGGCCATAGCATTCTGTTGTCCATAGAAGAAAGTTTGGGTGAGGGCTTAGGAGACCTCAACTAGAAAATAAGACTCAAACCCAAGATAAAAGGTGCCGAAAAAGACCAGCCCCTGGAAGTCAGGGGCATGGGGTTAACTGGAAAGGGCTGTAGAACTAGTCTCCTAGCTGTGATGGTGGCCTGCCTTTCTAGACACTGGAGTGTCCCAGGGGCTTAAGGTCAGCCTTGCAAACATGATCTCTTTTTAAAAGATTTTAAGTGTATTCAAAAATAAATAATATATGCTCATAATGTATGAAAAACAGAAAATCTCAATAGCAAAATAGAAACCACAAGCAAGTCAAGTAGAAATATTTGGCCCGAAGATCAGAGAACTTGACAAAACGTTCCCATTAGACTGGTTCACTATAACATTCTAGGTGATGGAAAGAGTCTTGAAGATGGGTGGATGGCAAAGCACCACATGACCATCTGAGGGAACATGGCAAGAAAGTAACATTGCCAGTGCTGTGGGGGAGGGGCAGGTGCAAATTATATGTGTTTTGAAGAAAAGACATAAAATCAGGCAAAAATAATATCTATAGAAAAAGTAGATAGCATTTTCTCCTGATTTAATTAGAAGGAAATGAATGCAGATTCTAAAAGCTTAGGTGACCTCAAGCGAGATAAATGCAAATAAAAACCACACACTGTAGATCAATTATAGAGAAAGTCCTGAAAGCGTTGGTGAACAACTTATGACACATGACACAGAGGAGGGACAGTGCGGACACTGTCAGGCTTCTTAACAGAAATAATGAAGGCCAGGGCAAATGTTTTAATGTCTTGAGAAAATTCTGTCAAACCAGAATTCAATAACCAAAACTAATATTAAGTAAAAGCAAAATAAATATATCTTAAGAGAAGCAGTGACCGAGAAGGTTATCAAAAGCCCTGCCCTGTGTGAAGTGCTTGGGAAAGACTTCTCAGGGGGAAGGGGAATAACAGTAAGCGGGATACATATCCAGAGACACAGAAGGGGCCAGAGCTCATCGGTGTTCTGCTGGATGTAAAAGACTGCACGCACATCTTTTCCTTCTTTTCTTTAAACACCATATGCTTTGAGCTGAAGAGATGGCTAAGAGCGCTGGTTGCTCTTCCAGCGCCTGTGTTTTGTTCCCAGAACCCATGTGACAGCTCACAACCACCTGTAATTCCAGTTCTGGGGGTTCTGACTCCCTCTTCTGGCCTCCAGTGGCATTGTACACACATGCTGCAAAGACACACATACAGGCAAAACACCTAAACATATTTCAAAAAAAACTAAAAAATTAAAATAAAAAAACAAATGCTTGCTTAAGACAAAAATTTTAGCTCCGATTGTAATGTTTATAGTTTGCAGGGATAAATTATTTTTGTTTGTTTGTTTGTTTGAGACAGGGTCTCAATATATAGCTTTTGCTGTCCTGGAACTCACTATGTAGACTGGGCTGTCTTTAAACTCACAGAGATCCACCTGCCTCTGCCTCCCATGTCCAGGATTAAAGGTGTGCGTTCCTGTGCCTGGCCATCAAATATATTTTATTTTCATGTGTTCTTTTTGAGAACTGGAAGTGACACAACCACATTTGAAACATGTCTGACAGTTTTATCATATCTCAGCACATTGTGGCCAACGAGAAAGCTCCTGGGCAGCTGTCCCCTGGAACTTAGAACACATCTTCCCACTGTGACTATGTAATGCTCAGAGCAATTTTACTCATAACAGCAAAATCTGGAAATAGCCAAGTCTTTTCTCAGTAGAAGGATAGATACATTAGCTGTTGAGTGCTGATACAGTAAATGCAATAGAAATAAATCTCAGAACCATCAGACCATGGGGGAAGTTCAGGCACAAAAGGAAGCATGATTTATGCACTTAACAGCGAGAAGTCTGGAGAAAACAACACTGACCTGTGGTGAGAACCTTCTCTGGGGACAGGGGCTGACTTGGAAGCTACCTAGGTACACGGTCTGTCAGCTCATTCATGGTGTAATTAAATTGTGTGCATCACACCATGTTACAAAACAAATTGGACTCAGTTATACATGCTAGACTATTTTGAAATAGTGTATACTTTAAACTTTATGGAAGGCAGGGGGACTGATAAAAAGTGATACAATAAAGCATGTTTAGCAGAAGACACAGGAAAACATCAGGGATCCAGATTCTGTTTAATAGAATATGTAGGTATTCAGCATGCTGTTCTCTTGACTTTTATGTTTTTGTAATTTTTGCACCATAAAAAATAAAGGATAGAGAACTTAGTGGTGAGCAATACTGATGATCCGCATGGTGCCAGGGGACAATCACTTCACAACTCCTCCTCTGTCCTGGTTAGCTTCACAAGGTACCCCATACCTAAACTTCATGCCAGGGGAAAGACGCTCCACAACTTCTCCTCTGTCCTGGCTTTCTTCACAAGGCACCCCATACCTAAACTTCATGCCATGGGATGGCCACTCCACAACTCTTCCTCTGTCCTGGCTAGACACAGCATATCTTAGGACAATCCAGAAAATGTTCATAGATGACTGACGGCCAACTAAATGCCCCAAAACACTGAAGTGCACAATAACCATGAGTACAGGTTGCGTGTGCAAAGGGATGAAGGATACCTGCTTTAGAGTGAGGCGCTCACTTGATATTTTTTAACCATGCTCATTTACTCAGCCAGCAACCTTTTTCTGTGGGTGGCTTCCTATGGGGAATCCTATAGAAAACGCTGTTGGCTGTGTGCAAAGCGAACAACGAACACCAAGAGTTCAAGGTCATCCTCAGCTACCTAGCAAGTTCAAAGCTAGCCTGGGCTACATGAGACTTGGCCTCAAAAGAAAATGTGGTATTTCTAAAGATCCTAAAGGTCCCTTTTTAATTTATTGAGACATGGTCTCACTACGTGGCTCTCCCCCTGTGAAGTCAAATTTGGTTGCTGCGCCCCAGCCTCGGCAACCATGGACACATTGCTCCTCTGTAAGTGGCTCCGTCAGCCTCCCAACTTGTGAATCTTTCAGTTCACTTGCCCACTGGTTGTGTGCAGGGGCAGACACTATCTCTGGAGGCAGGTGGAGGCGATGATGGAGATGCTGGCTGCCTTCCTTGGTAAGACACCGGTAGACATGTTTCTAGGCAAACTGCTCCTTCAGGCAGCCTTGAGACTCAAGAGACTGCATGGCCTTCATGCCATGAAGAGTTTGCGTATTCTTGTGTGCTGGATCCAGGTGTTTGGGCATGTGGACATCCTACTTGGCCACCATCACTCTCCCCTTAAAAGGAATTCATAGATGCAATCCCGATCTTGAGCATCAGCATTGAGGTGGCCACAGGCCTGGGCAAACACTGGAAAGGACAAAACAAAAATAACAACAGTAAATTCCTAAAGTCCATTTTAATTTTGTAAGGATATCAGTAAGATTTGTTCAATTTCTTGTTGTTGTGGGTTAAAATCTGATTAGAATAGATGATAAGACTGTCTTGCCACTCATGATCTGAGCTTAGAATCCTTTCTTGATTTTAATTTTATTTCTCTAAAAGCAGTCTGTTTTGAAGCAATAATCAAGATCTCTATTTTTCCATAATAAAGCACCGTTGTCTAATTTCCACTAAATAGGGACCCCAAAGTTCTGCTTTACTCAGAGGACACTCCAAGATAGCCTGGCTGAGCTGCCTTTTAATTTTAATTTTTCTTCAAGGATTTGCAGGCCCACTGTCCAGGTGTTCAGGTGCTCACTGACCAGTTGCCCTCTGTCCAGGTGTCTACTGTCCAGGTGTTTCTTTCTTATCAGGCACCCAATGTCCAGGTGCTCACTCAACAGGCACCTACCGTCCAGGCCCCCAGTATCCAGGTGCCCATTGAGAAAGCACCCATTGTCCAGGAGCCCACTGTCCAGGCAACCACTGTCTAGGTGCCCACTGTTCAGGTGCCCACTGTCCATGCACCCACTGTTTAGGTGCCCATTGTCCAAGTACCCACTGTCCATGTACCCACTGTCCATGCACCCACTGTTCAGGTGCCCACTGTCCAGACACCCACTGTCCATGTACCCACTGTCTATGTACCCACTATCTAGGTGCCCACTGTCCAGACACCCACTGTTCAGGGCACCATGTACCCATTGTCCATACACCCACTGTCCAGGTGCCCACTGTCTAGGCCCCCACTCTCCAGGTGCCTACTGTTGAGGTATCCACTGATCAGACACTCACTGTCCAGTTGTTCACTGGTCTCTGCAGGATGGAGCATGTCTTTCTGCCTTTCCTGAAAGGTGGAAGTGGAGCTTGTCCAGTCTTATAAGTTGTTTACCAGTTCAGTAACTGATAACACCACACTATTTATTGTATTGATTTTACTCAGAATTTCTGATGGCTGCAGAGCA
This sequence comes from Myodes glareolus, assembly GCF_982192425.1. Lineage (NCBI taxonomy): Eukaryota > Metazoa > Chordata > Mammalia > Rodentia > Cricetidae > Myodes > Myodes glareolus. The sequence continues at coordinate 128,792,225 of NC_142027.1, forward strand.
TTGCCTCATCTTTGCATGCCTCCAGGGACTTAGACCTGCCTGGGGTGGTAAAGGAACAAAGGGTAAAGATACATGAACACACAGAAAAGCTGGGATGGGTGAGTGGACTGGGCTCTCTGATGGAGAAGCCACAGCACTCTAGAAACACAGCATGTTTATTATATAAAGTTGAACAAGGAGGCAGGATTTTTGCACTCAGATGAACAAGGAAGGGTTATGGCATATAGTTGAACACAGAGGTAAGTTAGTTTATTTCACTAGGAGCAGTCTCTCTAGACGAGCAGTCTTCAGGCTGAAAATGTCTAAGAAGAAAGATGTGGTGGACATTTCTGCACACACTGTCAGCATCCACACGTGGACCAGAGGGAAGGCTTTGCCATTTTCCTCTGGGTCTGAGGCTCAGGGGTTCTTAACTTGGCTGTGCCCATGTCAACAGCAAACATTCACTCAGGGCTTTCACTCCCAGAGAGCATACAATTTACTCTGTAACTACTTTTTGGGATGTTTCACTAGTCAAACCAATAGTAAGCATGGTTAAAATATGCATGAATGCTTCCCAGACTCTCTGGAAATACTAGAAGAGTCACTGTGTCTTCAGAATTCACAAGTAGAATGTATTAGAGCCAGTGCTCTCACACTGAGCTCACTAAGACACAGCTTTCTAAGCTTAAGTCTCCTGACCAATTAAAAAGGTCATGCAGCCTGGCAGTGGTGGCACATGCCTTTAACCCCTGCACCAAAGATTCTTTTAGAATTTCATCCACTATTATGCTGAGTAGTGACAAATTCTGGTACCCGTCTGGGCTGATCTCATTTTAAATTCAGGGCTGTCTTTCTTCTTTAGGCAAAGCAGTTGAGTAACTTATTTTCCTTTTGTGTTCAGTGTTATTTTCTTGATGTCCCAGTTGCCTAGACTAGCCAAGGGTTGACTATTGGTGTAATGAAGTGGATCCACTGGACTGCAGAGCTGATGGTGCTTATTGTGTCATTCTCTTGAGTGTTCATTAAAACCATCTTCTAAAGCATGGAGATTGCTGTAGTTCAGTTCTGGTGTGGGAAATCCTTCTGTCTATGTGTTGCTTTTATTGGTTAATGAATAAAGAAGTTGCTTTGGCCTGTGATAGGGCAGAGTAGAGCTAGGTGGGAAAACTAAACTGAATGCTGGGAGAAAGAAGGCAGAGTCAATGAGAAGTCATGTAGCCACCACTGAAGACAGACGCCTCCACTGGAGCCCACTGGAACCTTGCCAGTAAACCACAGCCACCTAGCAATACACAGATTAATAGAAATGGGTTAATTTAAGATATAAGAGTTAGCCAGAAATATATTTAAGCTATTGATCAAACAGTATTGCAAATAATATAGTTTCTTTGTGATTATTTTGAGTTGGAATGTCCGAGAACAAATGAACAGCCTCCTTCAACAGAATGGCATGTCAGTGTGGTCTGAAATGTTTGGTGCTGATGCCTGCCATCCACTTTAGATCTGGATGCTTTTGTGCCCACTCAAGGTCGAGAGGAAAGTAGCTGAAACCATACCCATGGCTTAACACTCCCTGCCTGGGCAGGCAGCAGAATCAGGTCTGTTAGGAGTGCACAGGCAGGAGAACATGGCAGATTCACGCTGCCATACACAGAAGTATTTTCAGGCTGCATAGTGCACTGCATGGCACATTTACCTCTTACTCAGGTAAAAAGGGTTTATATGCTGCACGATGCTTCTCAGCGTTGAGGTGGTAAGGACAGGTCTCACCCAGCAGTCTCAGAGGCAATGAACATGCTTCTGCCATGTTGAACTGGGCAGAGTCAAAAGACAAAGCAGCCTTAGTCCTAGCCATGTCACTTAGCATTTAAAGAAGCAGTCATGGTCAGAAAAGGATTACACAATAAGGACAAATTAAGATGAAAAAGACCTCTAAATGGGTCACAGTGTGTTTAAAAAATGTATATAGGCTTGGAAGAGAGAAGAGAGTATAGAGAATTATAAAAAGAAGTAAAGGTTTTTAAAAAATAAAACAAAGTCTTTAAAGAGACAGAGTAAACTTGTTGAAAAATTAATAGAGTAAAAAAATAAGCCACACAAATATGGAAAATATACAGAAAGTCTGGACTATGTATATTATTGTGTTTTCTTTAATTTTTTTGACTGTGAAGGAGTACAGAGTACAGAGAGACAATTATTGGATGGCACTAAGCTAAACCAACATATATGTATTTTAAAGGTATCTTGACTTCAAAAGTTGGGTCTAAGGATTTGTTGCTTTGAAAAAGAGGTTATGCTTTTGTTTCCACAGAGGATGAGAACCTGTGGATTCCTTCCAGACTATGTGATTTGATGGACCAAGAGCCCCTGAAAGGTTGCCATGAACACACACACACCCACACCAATTACTTTGCCCAACAAAAAGCAGGAAGCAGTTTGGAGAGAACTATGCCTAAATCCCCAAATATTGCTTATAAATGTTTGTTTAGATTTAAAGGGGTATATGCTATAGAGATTTGTATTGGTATGGATCTTCGTTTACTGATTTAAATTTAAGGTCAATTTCGTAATTGTATATTTCTGCTCTTGATTAAGGTGTTGTGTTTGTGCAGCTCATTAAAAATGTAATGTATAATTAAGAAATACAAGTTAATAGATAGTCATCTATAATAGTCAAGCTTCTAGTCATGTTAGTTAGGTTTTCTAGATATATAGAGATATATTTCAGTTAGATAGATAATCTTCAAACCTTTCAAAGACCTATGGAATGTGGCGTTTAAAATGTTTTAAAAATTTAGGGCTTTTCATGACAACGAGACACATTTGCTCCTGGCAGAACCAGTCTACTCCAAGAGGATGGTAGGCATTGAAGAGGCTCCTTATGGAGTTTGTTAGCCATTTGGGCAAGAAACTTATCTTGCCTGAACTGCTTGATAGTTATGCTGTATGAATTGGACGTACAGGATCCACAGAAACATGACTGCTGAACTTGCCTAAAGGTGAGACTGTCTTTCAGGATTCCTGCTTCATGAAAGAGTCTGTTAGACATTCTGCAGGATACAGAAGGAAGTGACTGACAAACTGCTAAAATAAGTGGAATTGTCTTTTGAAATTTTCTGCTTCATGGAAAAGTCTGGAAGATATTATGGGTCTGTAGGCTGAAGATGGGTGCCTACAACATTACAGAAGAACTTTGGGTGACTATCCAGGAAATGAGATGTCTCTGTCAATTATAGAGTTTTGGAAGTTGCTTACAATGTACTTCCTGTTAACTTAGGTAATATTATATCCTTCTGTGGTCTTTGATGGAGTTGAAGAATAGATAGCTACAGTTTTTCTTAGTTATGATAAAAGATAATGTAGATATAAATAACTGAAATTCTTGCTTGACTACTGTTTTGTTTGTTATATGTAATTTTACTATGTTAAAGTTTAAACCTTCCTTTTTATTTGGACAAAAAGGGGAAAATGGTATGGGAAGTCCTTCTGTCTATATGTTGCTTTTACTGATTAATGAATAAAACTGTTTCAGCAAGTGGCTTAGCAGAATAGGGCAAGATGGGGATTCCAAGCAGATAGAGGAGAAGAGAGTAGGTGAAGTCAAGGAGAAGCCATGTAGCCGCCCACAAGAGACAGACGCACCAGAACCTTGCCAGTAAGCCACAACCACGTGGCAATACACAGATTAATAGAAATGGGTTAATTTAAGATATAAGAGTTAACCAGAAATATGTTTAAGCTATTGGCCAAGCAGTATTGCAATTAATACAGATTTCTGTGTGATTATTCCAAGTCAGGGCAGTTGGGAAACGAACTAGTGACCTCTGCCAACACAGTTCCTTGCTTGCTTTAGTCCTTGGTGAGGAGCAGGTAGTTGGGGAGGGGCTGTCCGTTTTACAGGTCAGTCACATACCCTTTCAAAGCCCTGCCTCCTAACTCTGGCCCCACACCCTCCCCGCTGATCCCATCTCTACATTGTGTAGTCAGTGGGTGAAAGGTTAGGCAATATGGTCTCTGACCTTTTTCCCCTTTTCTTTTCTCTCTATGGATTTATAAATAACTGTTCCTTCACCTCAGAATACTTTTACTTCCTCCAGCAAAGCTGTTGCACTGTCTTGCCTCACACAGGAGGAAGTGTGTTTCTTGTGAGAAGAACAAAGAGTGCATGTGTGCCTATTTACCAGGATCTGTTGCAGCTCAGTGGAGTAGGCCACATGGCCACATTGCTGGAGTGAAAAGTAGTCCACACCTGTAAGCCTGGACTAGGTTTCTGTTCTCTGCATGTGAGGGTCTGTAAGAAAATGGTTAGGAAGAATAAATCAGTAAGATTGTTTCGGTAGTCTACCATGAACTGTATACCAATTTTATTGTTTGAAGCAAATCACAACTTAAGGTCACTTTCTTCTTACTGAAAGTGAAATACACAAGCAATTGGAAAGATCTTCACAGCTCCTAGACCAGACTTACAGCTGTCCCAAAAGCTGCTTTAGAAATGGGGTGTTTATAGGAGTGAGTGTGGTGCAGCCTGTGGAGTCTCTATATATTCAAGTCCTGTGATTATTAAATATGTACTTTGCCTCAATGGACTTTAAGAACCCTATAAGTAGATAATTCAGGATTCTCTCTCTTTTCAATAATAAATTAAGTATGGCTGGGAATATAGCTCGGTTTGTAGAGTGCTTTTCTGGCACACGGAGTCCTGGGTTTGATCCCTGGTGTTGCATAAAACTCAGCCTGGCAGTGCATACAGTGATCCCAGCACCTGGGAGGCAGCCACTGGGGGATCCAGTGGTCAGGTATCCTTGACTTTATGATGAGTTGTGGCCACCCTGTTTCAAATATCAAAGACATGTTTTAATTGGCATAATAATCATAAAAATGTATAGTGCATTTGATCAGACCAGCTATCAGCATGTTCATCTTTTCTGACATTTTTCAGCCCTTTTTCCTCACAGTGCTGGTGCTAGCCAAACGCTTTGCCATCATTTTGTGGTATTGTTACCAGATTTTCTGAAATATACTACTAACTGTCACACACCACAGCTACCCTTCTGTGCTCTAAGTATTAGAAGTCAATCCTCTTTAAAAGCAGCCCTTTCACCACTGTGTACCCATCCCACACACACTCAAGTCCCTATGCCATCAAGTGACTGGTGTGTTCCGTGCACTGCGGCCATCCTCGCTTCTATCTTATTCTTGTGGGTACTCTTGATTAAAAACTCCTCCAGAGATCCTTTTGTTTTATATTTGCTTATCTTTAAATTTGGTTCCCCAGAGAAATATCTTAAATTAGATCTGGATAATATTCTGTAGATGAGCTAGGAATGTAAGCTACTATTTCTAAGGTGATGATTGGCAGACCTATAACTCGTGAGCTCAAGGAGAAAGAACTACATATAGAACACCATGAAGCACATTTGTACTTTAAACTTAGGCTTCTGTTAGTACATGTGTGTTTAAATTAACTTTGTATTGACATACTACGCATAAGGAGAGTGTAAAAAGAATTCTAAAAATGTATTTTCTGTGAATTTTGCAAGGTAAACACACCCTTCTAAGCTCCACCCAATTCATTGGGCCCCTGAGCCACTCGGGAATCTTGTGTCTGCCAGTGTTGGCACACTGCAGAGAACTGCTATTCTGGCGGATTGTGACTAGACTACGTTTTCTTGATTTAAATTCCTCTTCTGCATGGCTTTATTCTCAACATCATCTCTGTTAGATTCTTTTTGACTCCTGTAGCTTAGTTTTTTTGTTACATGAGCATCTCCACTATTTGTTGATTCTTTTAGATTGTTTCCATTTTTTCTTTCTAAAGAAAATTCTGTCATTGTGTCATTGTTGAAGAGAATTCTTTTTCCTTCTTTTTGCTTTTTCTTTTGCCTTATAAGCACTTCTCAAACACTTGCCTGGGAGTAGTTTGCTTTGTAATTGCTACTGTGAGATTCACTGAGGCTCCTGAATTTGTGGTTTGATGTATTGCAACATCCTCAGACATCATCTCTTAAATTCTGTTCTACCCCATGATTTTTGTTCTCTCAGTCTGCGGTCTGTCCATTCTTAAATCTCTAGAATTCATACTGTTTTCTGTCCTTATTATTTCTGTGTCTTCTCCTTCTGCCCCACCCCAGATCACATACTTTCTCTCTCCTATTATGTCTAGCTTTTGTCTGAGAATGCAAGTGTGTGTGTGTGTGTGTGTGTGTGCATGTGTATGCATGTGTGTGTGTGCATGTGCATACGTGCAAGCTTGCATCACCGCTAGACATCAAATCCCAGTTTTCTTGAAGAGCAGACAGTGTTCTTGACCACTTAGTCATCTCTCAAGCACCTATTTACTTTTAATTATGTGTAAACATGTGTGCATATGTGTGTCTATGAATATGTGCACATGGGGTACAGGTGACTTGGAGCCCAGAGGTGTAGGATCCCTGCAGCTGGAGTCACAAGCATTTGTGAAATGCTTGATGTGGGTGCTTTAAACCAAGCTCAAGTCCTCTGCAAGAACAGTATACATTCTTAACTGATAAGCCATCTCTCCAGCCCTGAAACTGATTATTTTAAAGTATATTTTTATTCTCAGAGGAATTTGTCTTATTTTATTTTATTTAACTTTTATTTTATATGTATGAGTGTTTGTTTTTGCATATGTCTGTGTACCATATATATGCCTGATACCTGCAGAGGACAGAAGAGGGCATCAGAGTCCCCTGGAACTGGAGCCCCAGGTGGTTATTATCCACCATATGGGTGCTGGTAATCTAACCCAGGTCCTCCTGAAGAACAGCCAATCCTTTTAGCCACTGAGTCTTCTCTCAAGCCCCATATTAACTTTTAGTTGAGCATTTTAATAGCAATTATTTTGTATTCTATCTCCAATGATTCGTGGGTTTCTTTCCACTTGTCGTTTCTCTTGGTTCTGTTGTGTCTGGTTTCTTTCATACTAACTGTTGGCCATTGTTTCTGAATACATTCAGCGCACCTCAGTGGAATGGCCTTTCTCTGAGGATTATCTCCTTTGGTATTGATAGGCACTTAGAGTGAGGTCATCTCATCCTAGAAAAATAACACCTGCGATGGTCATAACCCCTGTCTTGGTCAGACCTGTCTCTGCTCAGTTTGGCTCAGTCCTGAGCCTGAGATGCCGCCCTCAGAAGCTTGAGACTTTAATCTTTATCTGTGCAGTCTCAGAAAAATGCCAAGAGTATGATTTGTTCGCGTTGTCTGTCACTTGTCTTCTGTCCTCCAGGTGAGTGCTGCTTAGAAAGCTGCCATCGCCACCCCACCGTGGTGAAGTGCGTCTCTAGGAAGGGGGTGTCAGAGATTAAAGGTGGCTCAACTCAAGGTTGACCCTTTTAAAAGGTGGCTTCCTTAGTGACCTTGAGCTAGTTTTATCTGCCAGGTGCGTGGGAATGCTAAGCACTCTGATAAATGTCTGTGCCTCCTGGCAGTTACCTCATGCTCACCTTTGAAACTTACTCCCATTACCCTTTTCACTGGATAACTGAACATTTGGGTCTTTCCTTCTGTCCAGGATCCCTGCCCCTCTATTCCCTAATTCATTGGTGCCTTTAGGTGGCTACTTAAGTGTGCAGTTCAGTTCTACTTGTTCCCAGGAAATGGTTTCCTCTCCTAGTCAGAAGTCATTTGTGTGTGTTTTAGTAATGTTTGATTCCTGATGCTGTTTATTTAGATAACATCCTTTGAACCAGATGAAGATCTTAGAGAATACGCAGCCCTTTTTTAACAAAGAGACAACCAAGGATTTGACAGACCTACCAGAGGACACACAGACAGCCAGTGGCTGTTGAGTCAGGGGCTCCAGTTTCTAGTCCATTGATCTTAACATTGCTTCACTGATAATGTAGTATATTTGGTTTCTCCTTTGCTTTCCAAGATTATCAACCTTACCAAACCAGCACCCTCTAAAACCTCAACCTTGCCCTGGTTTCATTTGCGTGGGTCTCTGGTGGACTTTATCCTATGAGAAGTGGGATTGCAGGAGAGCTGGAAGCTCCATCCCTGCTGAGCAGCATGTATGCACATGAGAAACTCATCTTTAGCCCATTGTGAGCAAGGGTTCTCAGTCTGGAGATGGTAACACGCAGAACATTACATCTTACACCTGTAGTGAGGCTGTGACTCGTAGCACACCACTATTGACAGCTGTCTGCGAGGCTGTGATTTAAATCACACTACACTTTATGCGCTGTAAGTGGATTGTCCATCATCTGTAGTCTCAGCCCACTCAGCGGCCAGAATAGTGTGTCACCTCCCACAGCTGCCCACTATGGCATGACGATGGTCTTGACTTCACTCACAGTTTAATTAGAGAGTGTCTAACCCTACGTCCTTCAGCAAAATCAACAGCTTTTGAACTGTTTATAAATAATGGTAAAAAGTGGAACCGATGCTGGCTTACAGACCCTTGGAGGAGGTGCTAGCTGCGGTGTTTCTGTGATGTTTCTGGACTGAGAGTGTGCCCTGTGGCGCTGGAGTGTGTGCAGAAGCCTGTCTGTTTGCCCCTTATAGCAGGTGATGGGAGCAGATGAACAGAAAATTATGTTAATGGAGAATAAATGTTACCTAATGCTTGACCTCTGTACTCCAAAAACCACTTTAAAATTTATGGGTGAATTCTTTTAATAATAAGTGTAACCTACACTTACCAACAGTTGACAGAACAGTTCCTCTGGGTGCCAGCCTCTCCAGACACATCATCCATGTTAGGCAGCGTCTCATCCTGAGGCTGCTGTGTGGCCGCCTTGCTAGAGCTGCAGTTTCCTGTGCTGTGGGTCTTCTCATGTCTGAACTTTTTAGAAAGCAGCTCTCAGGGTCACATTTGAAATACTCACTCTTTTTTTTATTGCAGTTTTAGAATTCAAATGTTCCTCAGTGTGCACCTTTTTCTGTTTGCTGCCCAGCCCCAAGAATTAAAGGGATCTCAAGGGAAGACAGTAAACAAGGAATAGTTCAATAGTCTTAAGTGATCTATAGTGATAGCCTAGACTATTGCAACTGTAACAAAATGGTGAAAGCCCTGAACCCACATTTCAGCTGCAGGAGGAACTTGGGGATATCCACAGAGTTCTTTACCTGCAGGACGTCAGGGTGATTGGTTAGAGCTAGATTTAAGCCAACCTGCTGACTTCCCTCCATTCCCAGACAGGCTTTTCACCCAAGCATAGGCACTCTGGTCCTGAGTGCTGGGTCCCCTGTGCTGAGCCCCAACCTTCTCCTTTTCTGCCCAGTAGACTTGATGGAAAGACTAATGGGGCCCAGGGGATTGGCTTGTCACTTTCTCATATAATAGCCCTGTTCCTCCTGGCTGTTAGAAGTAAGCCTTGTCTGAGAAGAACGACAGCTTTCCGGATCCCTTTCGTACATGCCTTTCTTCATCCCAGTAAACCGTCTTTGGAATCACCCTGCTTTCCCAAACCCTTCCTGATTAGCCAGTTTCTCTAAAGGTTCACATCCCAGAATTCTACGTGAAAGGACGTCAAGTAAATTTGGCATTTTTAAATGCAAGGTCTACTAAGCTGCTGTGTTATGGGAGTCAGTAATGGGGCAGTACACGAAGAGTCAAGGCTCATCCCCAGACAGTGGTTAAAATGTAGCTGAATAGGTCTGGTGAGGATAGCAATGCACAAAAATGACTGCCCTGAACAAGGCTGCAGAGAGGGCCTAGAGACATAGAGCACTGGGCAGGAGAAATTAAAAGTAGAATAAAGAAAGAAAGGCAACTTGTTGTGGTTGGACTGGGTTTCCTGAGGGACCTTAAATTCAAATTCTCTTTAACATGCATTTGAATCTTAGCTTTCAAAGGCCAGTGATGCCACCATATAGCAGGCAATGGCTCTTTCATCTCTTGACCCTCCAGAAGCCTAGAGTTACAGCCTTGAATTTAAAAATAGCAAGGAAATAAGGGAAATCATAAACTGGCTATAATAAAATTAGTGCTTGCGTGAAAGGCTGTTGCCAGGGAACAGCTTTTAGAGGGACAGGTGCTGCCAGAAGGCCGCTGGGTGTTGGCAGTCACCAAAACTTTACTGGCCAGCATGCAAAGACCTGAATGAGGTGTTTTATTAAAGGTGTAGCAGCTTTTCATCATGCTCATGAGTGCTAAGCATTGTTTTTAAGTAATAAAAAGTGGATCAGGAAAAGGATTGCCACAAGAAGTAACCATGTGACTTTCCTCACCTAAGTAAAAGTTAGAATTGTGAACCTGTACCTGAGAAGAAATGGAACATGTCTTAGACAGGCACGATAAATTAGGGCCTAAGGAGCAACAGCAGCGTAACACCCACCCCTGTTATTCTGTAAAGGGAAAAGGTAGGAATTGGATGTGAGGTCTCCAAGGAACCTTGCACTTCCAATTAAATGTGCTGGTGGAAGATCTGGAATTCTCATTACTACTTGAAAGGAAAGCTGATTCTCATTCAGAATCAAATATTTTCAAACTAGTGTGTCCCAGAGCCAGCTGTGGTTCAGTGGTCTCCCTATGAAGTATGCAACACCATGGCGATTGGCTCTCTTCCCCACATATGTCATTAACACATATGAGCCTCACAGTCTGTCTTCTCAGTGGCCTGACTGAAAACACTCTATCTAACCTCATGAAAAGGAAGGATCCATGTGTCTCTGCAGCTGAGACACATCGTGGGGCCTTCTTGACTGTGCCACTGCAGGTAGCAGTTGGTGTTGCATTTCGCCACAGTGCTCTTGTTTCTACAAATGTTGGAAAGAATGAGCTAGATGATGTCAGTCCTTCTGTTATTTTGAAAACCATAAAAGAACATTGGCTAAATCTAAAGCTTTCGTTTCTGTGAGCTCCACCTCCCAAAAGGCTGGGACCTGACCTCAGCACACTTGTGCGCTTATTCCTTGGCCTTGGCACACATGTGTACATACTCCTTTACTGTGACATACCTGTGCACTCCTTGACCTCAGTTCTTGTCCATTCTTTGACCTCAACACACCTGTGAACTCACTCCTTGACCTCTGCACACCTGTGCCCTCCATGACCTCATCACACCTGTGCTTTCCCTGACTTCAGCACACCTGTGCACTTACTCCTTGACCTCAGCACACCTGTGCACTTACTCCTTGACCTCAGCACACCTGTGCACTTACTCCTTGACCTCAGCACACCTGAGCACTTACTCCTTGGCCTCGGCACACCTGTGCACTTACTCCTTGACCCCGGCACACCTGTGCATTTACTCCTTGACCTCGGCACACCTGTGCACTTACTCCTTTACCTTGGCACACCTGTGCACTTACTCCTTGATCTCGGTACACCTGAGCACTTACTCCTTGACCTCAACACACCTGTGCACTTACTCCTTGACCTCAGCACACCTGTGCACTTACTCTTTGCCCTCAGCACCTGTGCCCTCCCTTGCTTTCTCATTGCAGTATGTTGAGTGTGCATCTTTGATGCCCGTGAAAGGGAAGAGCACTTCTTGATGGCATGCCAGGCTTCAGCATGCCCATTACATAAGATAAAACACTTGATATTAAACTGTAAAATGTCAGTGGTAGGATTTCAGTATAGCTGACTAGCATGGGCCTGTGAGGACGTGGTCTCTGTTCTTTATAATTACCATGAAATGTCAGAGCTAAGTCGTTTCAGAGACATTACAAAAGCAGTGGCTGAAACCTTGAACAAAGGCACTTGAGTTCATTAAAACTCTAACTGATGTTGTTGGCACCACCATGCTCAGGAATGCCCTCTTCTGTGGAGTTGCTGCAGAATTAGGTTCTGCATTGTGACTGAATGACAGGGTTAGTTCAGGGTTCATGTGTGTGATGGTTCTCTGAAGCCTAGGTTATTAAGCTGCATGCCCAGCCTGTCAGACATTCAGATGCCTTGTTATGTTTACCTTTTCTTCTGTTTTATTTCATTCACAAAAAAGAATTAGACTCTGGTATTGGATCATAATTAGGTAATGAGTGGGTCCTCCTCCCAGATCTCGCAGTAGATGGTTTGACTTGCCTTCTTCCCATTTGCTACAGTGTGGGTTGCATTGGCACCTTGCTGCTTTAGTGTCCTGGGCAACTGTTTATTAAATGGAATGGATTTCTGCAGCTGATAGTTTGTCTTCTGCATTGATATGTCAAAGTTGTTAATATCCCAAGGCCATTGATATATCTGCTACTGATATGCCAAGGTTACTGATATGCCTGCTAGAGAAGCCCTGCAGGAAATAGGAATAGAATTGAACCACTTCTTGATGGGTACCTATGCTTTTGTCCAGTTAGGTAGCTAGAGACAACAGAAATTAAAATTAGGAAGCCTGTTGTAGGTCATATGATTCAGTATTTAGCATAGTCCTTTCCTGTCCCCACATGTACCAAGCTAAATGCTTCAGTTTTCTCAAATATATGTCATACTCAAAATTTGATGTCCTAGATGCCTTCTAATTTTGAGTTTAAATGTAGTGTCATAAGAAAGGTCAGCTCTGTACTAAAAATTAATAGTTCACAAATACCTGAAGAATGGTGACTTCTCAAACCTTCATGCACACAAAACCTATGTCCTGGAACTGCCATCATGTGACCATCCCTGCAGGACCTGGGCTTTCGAAGCTAGTGAGCAAACACTTTTCCAAAGCTTAGTAGTCATGTGTGTCTGTTTCCCGTTGCCACAGCAACTATGAAACCTCATCTGCCTGAAGCAGCACACATCCATTTAGCAGCTTTGATGCATGCTGGGCTCAGTGTGTTTATTAAGTAACTGTAGCTAGCTGACATGAGTCTGTGTGCAGCTAGAGGCTTCCCTGATCTTGCCTAGCCTCCCGGTTAAGGCCTGGCCTGGGACATCCATGCCCATCAGGCCTGTCCAGAAGCAGATCTCTCTGATCATGCTGTTTTGAGCAAGGCAGAAGAATGAATACTTACTAACCAGCTTTCATCCCACAGAGTAGTGTTTTGTTTCCCCAAGGAAGTGGATTTCATAAAGCCTAGCATCATCACCACATCCCCAGTGGGAGGAATGTAGACTGCCATTGCCACCCTACTCCAGAGTGTGGTGGCTTCTTCATCTGATAAGTGGGTGTGAGGGAAAAGGATGGACCCAGGCGGCAGCCACTTTGATGCTGCTGTTCTCAAATGGATTCCTTTTGAGAAAGTGCCAGGGAGTGGTGGTGACTAGAATGACTCCTGCACTGTTTAGGCCTTCAGGACTGTGGGTGCTGCTAAGGATATTTTCTCTCCCAAGTTCTCTATGGTTTCCAAGTGTCTCATTCACTATGGGTGACTTTAGCTGTTAGTCTAACATCACTCTTTCTAATATTTGTTTTGTCCCAAGAGTCTTAAGCTTGGCTGAAAAGTAGCTGCTGGTCACTTGGCAGATCTGGCAACGAAAGGCAAAGATTGTCTGTGCCTCAGGCACACAGCCATGTCTCCTCTGCCTTGTAGACCTGGGGCACAAGGTGCCTCTTAAAAGACACATTTCAGCAGCATCCTCTCATTTTCTCCCCAACAAAGACTGATCAAAGAGATTAAATTATTAGGCAGTGATGATGAAAACTCAACTTCACAGTGCTTCACCTAGACAGCAGGTCGCAGGCTGTGCACAAAAGGCCCATGAGACAGCACTGCAGTCAGCATGGAGCAGTACACAAAACAAGGAGCACATGATACATTCATGTCTCAGTTCTTCTCGGCTGTGTGGAGCTATCTTTTGTGGACTCTATTTCAGAAATATATATGTATTGATATATTTTCTTATTTTTAAGGAGCTCTTTGATAAATAGATGATATTGTTTTGAAACAGGCATCCTTAGGTAAAAGTAGAATATTGATAATTTCAAATGTTCAAATTTCAAATATTTAGTGCTGTTACCCATGAAGAAAGTGAAGAATCAGAAGTCACTCATGATATGGTTCACTCTGGATTTCACTCTTGAATTTTAAGCCATATTTCAGACATTTTTGCATATGACTTCATGTATGTCATGGGTACCTTTAGTTCAGGAAGTCTGAATCCCAGGTCCTTGTCACAGGCATGAAGCCTCTCCATTTTCCACAGTGAAATATCTGTTTGAGCTCTGTCTCTGTTGTTCTCACATGTCATCATGTATGAAATATCCATCAGTCAGTTAGGCTGTCTGTCTACCTACCTATCTCATTTAAATACCCCTCTTTTTATTTCATAGAAGTCGTGAGGCTATCCTCGTTATTGTCCCTGAACACACTAACCCAGCAGTTCTCAACTGTGGGTTGTCACCCCTTGGAGGAAGTGTTGAATGGCCCTTTCACAGGGGTCACGTATCAGATACCCTGCATATCAGATACTGACATCACAATTCATAAAAGTAGCAAATTTACAGTCATGAAGTAGCAATGAAATAATTTTGTGGTTGGGGTCAGCACAGCATGAGGAGCTGGCTGTCTGGAAGGGTTGCAGCACTAGCAAGGGTGAGAACCACTGCACTAAACATTCCCATTTACACCTTTGTTATTTCCCAAGCATCAGAAGGGACACCATCTGACTGGTTTTTCTTCCTCTTCACTCTCTATTCCTGATCACTTAGACCTGAGAGCAGAATTTCAAACTGAACATTTCAGCGTGGTGTCTCCAACATGGTGTCCCCTGTGTCAGATCCCCTGGTGACTCACTGAAGCTCATGGCTCAGCCTGAGCTCACTAGCTATAGCCCTTCATGGCCTGTACTGAATTATCTGTCCACTATCCCTTACAACAGTGTGTGGATCCAGACCTCTGTCTTATACAGTCTCCTATTCCTTTGGTCTTGAAGTCAACATTAGGTAAAGTTCCATCTACACAAACAGACACACAGACACACACAGACATACACACAGACACACACATGGTTGGGGGCACCTTTCATAAATGCTGGATCAACATGATCTCTTGGCAAACAAATCTGTCAATATTACCTGGCTGATAACACAAAGCACTTTTTTTTGTTTCATGTTTACATAAGAATTGACACAGGAATCTAGAAGCTGGTGCAAATAAAGGAACCTCAGACCCTGTCTGTGTGCTGAATTTATCTTAGCTCAAATCTGAATCTGGATTTTTGTTATTAAAGGAAAAGTAATGCACATGATGCTTGAGGCTCACTGACTTGTGTCACCTGATGGCAGAAATTTTTCTGGGACAATGGTAATATGTGTACCACAAGCAGAATGGTTTTGTTTTTGAAAAAAAAGTTGAGTTAGCTGTTTAACTCTCTAAATGTTTGTTAGATGGGAATAAAAAGCAAAGCATATTTCAAAGGACTGTTAGATGTGATAGGTGCCTTCAGTTCAGCACTTATCCACCATGCATGACACACAGTGAAGATTTGGTGGATGTTTTGACAGCTGCCACCATCTTGGTTAGAGATCTTTTGGCCCCTGAAATTGGCTTTATCTTACTCAGTCAACATACTGTAACCTGACCATGAAAGTTTACCTCAAGGTTTTGGTTTTTTTCCTTCCGGTGCTGGTTGTCTTCTGCTCATCTCCTCCGAGCTAATGATCACCGATCCTCTGTCCAACCCACCGACAGTTCTGAGAACTATTTTAAATATCTCAACAGTGGTTCTGGATTCTTTCAGACCTCCCTCTCTCCTTACCCTTGCCTTCTAACCCATGATCCACACTTACTTTCCATTCTTTAACTGGACTCTGTACCTGGTCTGCCAACCTGGCCTTCTGCTCACCCCCAACCATCCAATTCTAAGTCATTCTCATGATTCATGAGCTTCCCCTCTGTAGGGGAAGCCTTGGCTGCCTACAGCCACTAGGGATTTGTGAGCTGATACATTATCACATCTGTTATACAAGAGAGAGTTGACTACTCCTCCTTGGTCTCAGCAGATAGTAGCCATTCCTGGATCTGTCACAGAAGCCCTCTCATCAGCATTGCTTATTTTACATGTATGCATTAACTTGAGGGAGAAAGGCTCATGTTGGATTGTATCAGGGATCAAGCTGTTGAGGTTTTATGGAAACACGGCTTACTTGAGATACTTTGGTGAGAATAGAGGAAATCAAGAAGCAAGTTGTATCATGAGTATGTTGCTTTGAAAGCTGTAACATTAATTTTGCCTTCTTAATGTGCAGAAAACTCAGCCTATTTTACTATCCCATGGTGTGGGAGATTCTTCTGTCTGTGTTGCTTTGTTAGTTAATGAATAAAGAAACTACCTTGGCCTGTTGATAGGACAGAACTTAGGTAGGTGGGGAAGACTGAACAGAATGCTGGGAGGAAGAAGGGCTGAGTCAGGGGATGCCATGGATCCACGACTGGAGGTAGATGTACTGAATCTTTGCTGGTAAGTCACTGCCACATGATGATATACAGATTAATAGAAATGGGTTAAATTAATATAAGAATTAGCCAATAAGAAGCTAGAACTAATGGGCCAATCAGTGATTTAAATAATACAGTTTCTGTGTGATTATTTCGGTTCTGGGTGGCCAGGACGAACACTCGGTTCTCTGCAATTGGTGCACCAATGTGACTAACTAAATCCATGCAAAACCTGAGAGGGCTTGAAAAGGAATTCTAGACAAAAAAAATTAGAGTTTAACACAGCTTTTTGCTGTTTTCTGGCAGAATGCCAAAGCTCCTTTAAGAGAGGTTTTCCTGACTCAGCCATACCAAAAGAAAAAAAGCTGTGCAGTTTTAAAATGCCGGCTTTTTTGGGCTATGCTGCCAGAGCAACCTCTGGCTCTTTAGGGAGACAGATCATTTGAATGGTGCTTGTGAGCAGACTGCTACTGCTTTCTTAATGCTGACATGTATGTACCAGCTGTGTGCCTGGAACTGTGGCCGTGTGCACAGCTCAGAGATTCAAATGGTTCAGCTATGCTTGACTGTTCAGAGCGAGTAAGAAGTACTGTATATATCATAGTAATCATGCATCTTAAGTTTTAGACTGGGTTGGCAAACAGGCAGTACCATATTACCCCTAACAATGGTACAGCTGAAGTTTTTAAGAAGCACTTAGCATTTTAAGAAGTGCTCCTGGACAGTAAAGAATTGCAGATTCACAGTAGGACAGATTTAGACATAAAAGACCTCTAAATGGGTCATAGTGTTGGATAAATGTACATAGGCTTGAAAGAGAAAAGAAAAAGAATATAGAGAGTCATAAAATAAAGTTAATGCCTTTAAAAAAGGGTTAAGGTCTTTAAAGAGACAGTACAGATAGTCATAGATTAAAAGGAATAAAGAAAAATAAGCCATGTAAAAATGGAAAATTCACAGAGTTTCTGGATTATGTATATTATTGTGTTTTCTTTGAATTTTTTGACTGTGAAGGACTAAGTACAGAGAGACATTTCATTGTACGGGCTGCTAAACTAAACCAGCATGTATATTATAAAGTTATCTTGACTTCACAATTTGGGTCTAAGGATAAGTTGCTTTGGAAAGGAGATTATTCTTTTGTTTCCACAGAGGATGAGAACCCGTGGATTGATTCTAGACCAATATGGTTTGATAGACCACACCCCCTAAAAGCTTGCCATGAACACCCTCAAAAAATTACTTCACCCATCTGCTGACTGAGATGAACCTAACACACAGGATATATCATGAAAGACCTGATTAACAGCACCCCCAAACAGCAGGAAGTAGTATGGACAGAACTATCCATATTCCCAAATATTGTTTATAATTGTTTGTTTATATTAAAAAAGGAGATGTGATATAGATATGAATAATTTGCATTGGTATGGATCTTGGTTTATTGATACAAGTTTAAGGTCAGTTTTGTTATATGTATATGTATGTTTCTGCTCTTGATTAAGGTGTTGTGATTATGTAGTTCATTTAAGAAATATAGATTAATAGATAATAATCTATAATAGTCAAGATTGTAGTCGTGTTAGTTAGATTTTCTAGATGTATAGAGATATATTTCAGATGGATAGGCATTCTTCAAACCTTTCAAAGACTACAGAATATGGCATTTAAAATGTTTAAGAACTTAGGACTTTTCATGACAATGAGACACGTCTGCTCCTGGCAGCACCAATTACTTCAAGAGGAAAATGGGCATTGAAGAGGCTTCTTATGGAGTTTGTTAGATGAACTGTACATGCAGGACCCACAGAGAAATGACTGTTGAACTTGCTTAAAGGTGAGATGGTCCTTTGGGGTTCCTACTTCATGAAAAAGTGTGCAAGACATTCTGCAGGATACAGAAGAAAGTGACTGAACTGTCTTTGAAATTTTCTGCTTCATGGAAAAGTCTGCTGGATACTATGGACCTGTAGACTGAAGATGGATGCCCCAAGGGTACAAAAGAACTTTGGGTGACTGTCCAGGCAGTGAGATGTCTCTGTCATTTCTAGAGTTTTGGAAGTTGCTTACAATGTACTTCCTGTTTACTTAGTTAATATCATATCCTTCTGGAGTCTTTGATGGAGTTGAATAATTTATAGTATAGTTTTCCTTAGTTATGCTAATAGATAAAGTAGATATAAATATTGTAACTGTAATTCTTGCTTGGTAACTGTTTAAACAGAAAAGGGGAAATGGTGTTGGAGGTCCTTTTGTCTGTGTTGCTTTTGTTGGTTAATGAATAAAGAAACTGCCTTGACCTGTTGATAGGGCAGAACTTAGGTAGGTAGGGAAGACTGAATGGAATGTTGGGAGGAAGAAGGGCGGAGTTAGGAGACACCATGGATCTGTGGCCAGAGGTAGATGTACTGAATCTTTGCTGGTAAGCCACTGCCACGTGGTGATATACAGATTAATAGAAATGGATTAAATTAATATAAGAATTAGTCAATAAAAAACTAGAGCTAATAGGCCAATCAGTGATTTAAATAATACAGTTTCTGTGTGATTATTTTGGTTCTGGGTGGCCAGGATGAACAAGCTGTTCCCTGCAACAATCTCAGAACTGTCATTTGCATAAAGCCTAATTTACAAACTCAGCAGCAACATGCATTTGTGTCAGGTACAAATGGTACAAGTGACTGTAGTTGTTAAAGCTTCAGGGCTTCTCTGTGGAGTAATCACCCAGGTTTTGAACCTGCCTCATAGCCCAGCAGTTGACTGGAAATTAGGCCAGACCTTGTTTCCAAGACTTCCTGGTCTGCTTCTTCTTGTTTTCACTTTAAAGAAACAGTGGGGTGAGGGTGGTAGTGACGGAACACCTCTAAAGCTCCAAGTTATTCTATCTGCTTTTCACAACATCTGCATTGACCCTGATCCTATCAGTTCAAATGAGAGTCACCTCTCAAATGTTTCTTTAAAAAAACATCTTTAATTTCTGTGTGTATGTGTATATATGCATGTATATAACTGTATGTGTATACATGTGTGTGCATGTGTGTGGCGAGTATGTATATGTGTGTATGTACATCTATGTGTGTGTGCATGCATATGTGTATGCATGTGTGTACACCTGTGGAGGCCAGGAGAGACTTTGGCTCACCTGGACCTGATGGTAGTTGTGAGCCATTCAAAGTAGATGCTAGGAGCCAAATCCAGGTCCTCTGCAAGAACAGTAAGAGCTTTTGACCACTGTGCTATTTCTCCAGCTCCCTGTAAAATGTTCCTGAAACTGATTGCAAAAGACCTTAAGGACCAACTGATCCAAGGGTCTTCTGGCCTGTCTTCTGTGAACTGTTAGAATGTCTTCCAATGATGAAACGTTTCCAATAAATTCCTCTCTCTTCTCTCCATGCTCCTTTCCTCCTCTCCTCTTGTGTAGGATGTTTGTTAGGGATGGAACCCAGATCCTGGGCATGGTAGGACAGTCTTCTACCACTGGCCTATATTCCTGGCCCTTAATGATAAGAGGATTCTGTGGGCCTGGTGTATGTGTGATATCCAAGGTTAGCTACTGAGCTCAATGGGCTTCTTTCTGTAGTTGTTCTTATACCTTTAAGTGGATTGAGCACTTTACTGATCATAAAGGTAGCGATGAACTAAGGGGTGCTCAAATATTTGAATTATTTTTATGTAGACTTTGTATTAACATTGTCCAGAAAAATCTACTCACATTAGCAACTCAGAAAGAGTATGTTATTCAAAACCACCGAAATGACTGAACACAATGGCCAGGCCTGTAATCCTAGCACACTGGAGGCTAAGGCAGGGGAATCATAAGTTTGGCGGTAAACAGGGGCTACATAGAGAATTCCAGGTCAGTCTGAGCTACATAACAAGACCTTGTCACAAACAGACAAATAAACAATCCATTGAAATATCTTCCCACAGCCAGGTGGTGGCACACACCTTTAATCCCAGCACTCAGGAGGCAGAGGCAGCTGGATCTCTGTGAGTTTGAGGCCGGCCTAGTCTACAGAGCGATTTCTAAGACAGGCTCCAAAGCTACACAGAGAAACCCTGTCTTGAAAAACTAAAAGAAAAGAAAAGAATAATCTTCCCACTACGTGAAGAATAAAAGCCATATTGCAGGCCTGTGGGGCCACAGTTCCTGCTGCTGTCCAGAGGAGCCGAGCCTTCTCAGTGAGGCCAGGGCAGATTGCTGGTCCACCATTCACTTCACTGTGGCTCCTCACAGCAGTTGACTCTTCCAGTGCTCACCACATTGCTGCCCAGTTACTGTATTCTTAGGCCTATATCATATCCCTAGCATCTAGAACATAGCTTTGCACACAGTAGACACTCAAGAACTATGTCTTGAACAAGTTGGTTGTCGTTGTGAAAAACGTGTAGTCTAAATAAGCTTAAGCTAGGAAGACAGACATAATCTCACGATTTCCTCAGAGGCTAGGAGGGGCTTTGTGGGTTCAGTGGGATGGGAGACCCCTGTGAAGTCCTGTGTGAGAAGAGAAGATCCATCATGGTCTTGCACAACAAATGTGGTACACTATCTTTTTCGGGACCCCAAGCAAGGAGAAGGTAAATTAGAAATCGAGGCTCCTAAAATAGGAACAGGTTATAGTGTTTGCCTGACTATGTTACACCCTCCTGGAGTTACAGCCAGGGAGATAAGAGTTGGCAGGGCAGCCCTCTGGCTTGGCCTGACAGTGACCCCTGGGCTGGAGTTCAGGTTGCAGTGAACAATTTCATTGTGGGAGCAGGTTCATTTCTGGGCACTGTTTTCCAGTACGAGACTTGGGGATGTTTTTATTATATTTGTTTGGTCTGTGGATTTTGGGAATTTCCCTGTTTATTTTCTAGGTCCTTCATATTGAAAAATGAGTTCCTCCTTTGTCCTTTAGAAATAATAAATGGTCAGGTTGAAGCCATTGTGCTATCATGATAGTTCTATTTCTTTCCACAGAGAAATTGATTTTCCTTTTCCCTTCCAGCTTCCAGGCTTCCTCTCTGTCATAAATTTATCAAGAAGAATGAAAGAGAGATGTTCGCCCAGCTATTCTCTCAGTGGGAAGGACATACTCCTGTCCCGTTAACGATGGAGCAGGCACAGTAATGGCCAGAGAATTAGTGCAAACTGTGTCCCTTGAGACACAGCTCAGACTCCAGCACCACAGAGACAGCCTTTTTCCACTTCTATTTTTGCTTCGTTAAAGCCCAGTGTGTTTAGCCTCATGTTGGGTCCCCAGACAAAGCACAGACTCCATGAGTTCCTAATGAATGCTTTGTCTCCCTCGTCGGCTCCTTCCTTTGAAGTGACCATGCAAAAGAACAGCCTCCACCAAGGCAGCAGAATACATTTGGAGATATTTGATCTGATGTGAATAGTGGAAAGCCTCAGGAGTAGAAGGTCAGGGCTCAGCATGGCTTTCTGTCTTTGCTCCCAGTGTCTCCTTCTGCCCTTTCCCCTCGTTGCAATTTTCTCTGAGAGAAATCATGTGATCATGTCACCACAGTTTCAAATGCCAGATATCTAAGTGTCTTCAGAATGCAGCACAACCCTTTTAGAGACAAATAGTGGAGCTGTTTCACCTGGCATTTCCATTACTGCTCTTCTTGGTGGATTCTAGACAGCATGCAGAAGTGTGGCTGGTGAGGGTTTTCCCACAAAATAATGATGCAAAACCATTGAACTGTCTTTTTTTTTTATTTGATGTTTTATCCAGTGAACACACAGCACATTGTTTTTTCTAAGAAATGTGATTTGCTTTGAGGATATCTATAACAGTCTATGTTAGCTTTTTATAGCATTTACATTATATTTTAGAGACATGGCCATTTCTCATAGTATTTTCTGAACTAACATCATTATTCTGTTATCTCCAGTATTCCAAGTCCAAGTTAAAAATAGTAAAATGTTAAATTGATGCCATTATTGTAGCTACTGTCAAATTGTTCTTTTATGGAAACGTGAAAGCTGTCGACACCTCTGCATCTTAGAAGTTTGAAGTGCAGCATGCTGGCTGGCTCCGTGTCTGTGACATGGATGGGCTCCGGGGTGAGATCCTACTGATGGCAGCCTTTCTGGCGTCAGCTGGGCTTCCAATTGCACGCTACTTGATACACTGCAAACTTCTCTCTTATAGCTCTCTTTGTTGTGAGTCTTTGAAGTTATTTGTTTTATTTAATTTTATTCTAAATGATAAAAACAGATGGAAAAATAAATTTTAAGTACCAATATTTTCATATCTAAAAACACTAGCCTTATATTCTAAAACAGTTGAGAAAAAGATGGAAAATCGATGACCCTCTCTGTGACCCAAATTGTACATTTTTATCCCAATTTGCGTGATTCTTTGACTTCTGCTGGGAATGAGGGAAAGGACAAGACTAATCTCTGACCTCTGAGGGTTCTCTTGTCCTTCTAACATGAACGTGTGCACATTCAGCCTTGTTCACACTTTCAGTAACAAACCTTTCACCCTAATTCCAGGACAGCCCTATCTGCAGTACCAAGATGCTGATGAATGGTGTCTCTTACTTAGGACACGCACTGCCTGACCAAACATAGTTTGTATATACAATATTGGTTTCTCACAGGATGTACAGAGAGCCCAGAGGACTGTCTGTTCTTTGGGGGAATCTTTGGAGACTTTCTACTGAATAGTTTTTCCACAAAATAATAAGAATTCCATGTGACGGTGTATTAAAGCTGACTCTGGCCCCTGAGATTAGCTTGTGTAGTGAGACACGGTGGATACACTGTATGAAGTATCTCTCTCTCTCTTTCTCTCTCTCTCTCTCTCTTTCTCTCTCTCTCTCTCTCTCTCTCTCTCTCTCTCTCTCTCTCTCTCTCTCTGTTCTGCCTTTATCCTCTCTGTGAACCCATTCCTCTCAGCAAAAACTGCTCAGGTCCGCTTCACCAGAAAGCGAGCCACACCTCTGAAGATATGACCTGCACTTAGCACTCTCACTTCTAGTTAGTGCTCTATTAAAAATCTCTTTAGTCACATTAAAAACAGTTACAAACACTTCTAAACTGCTCGTCTGTCAGACAGAACAGATGAGGTTACAGCTGCAGTGATAACTCAGCAAAAGCATGTTTGATCTGTGCTGATTGTTGTTTGTGAGCCTTCGGAGCAGCTCTGTATATCATGGACACTCAGTCTGAATATTACCGCCATATTGAATGCCACCAGCTGCTATACCAAGGTAAAGGAGGGTTTACGCCACCAGCCCTTCCTGCAGTGGACCAATAGGTAGAGCTTAGGCACCTAGAAAGTAGCTGGCTGGAAATTCTTAGAGCTGGCAATGATGAAAACCACAGTTCTGTTGCATTTGGTAGCAGTGGGTGCCTATTCTCCATGCATTATCTTTTTCACTTGCTCACGGGAAAGGCCCCCACATGTGTGCTTGCTAAGTGCTCCTCCTTTTTGGTGAGGGTGGAAGAGGAGCCCCTCCCAAGTGGCCTGACATTTCCTCTGGACAGGAACTTTAAAAAAAAAAACAAAACAAACCAGTCAACTTAATGTATATTTCTTTTTTTTTTTTGAAAGTAATTTTATTAAATTATAAAAGTTTTCATTTCCGCCCCTCCTCCCACCACCCTCCCACTCCCCCCACTCCCTCTCCTCCAACCTCTCCATCCCTAAGAGCAGTCAGGGTTTCCTGCCCTGTGGGAAGTTCAAGTTCCTCCCCCTCCCTCCAGGTTCAGGAAGGTGAGTGTCCAGACAGACTGGATCCGCAAAATCCAGTATATGCAGAGGAAACAAGTCCCAGTGTCATTGTCAATGGCTTTTCAGAAAGACTCCGGGCCAGCCACATTCAGAGAATCTGGTTGGATCGTGTCCTCGTTCAGTCCCAGTCCAACTGGCCTTGGTAAACTCTCATTAGATCCGTCCCCTTGTATCAGTGGGTGATCGCATCCCTCGCAGTCCTTATTTCCTTTTTCATTTTTTTCATCCTTCTGCTCCTCATTTAGACCTTGGGGGCTCAGTCCGGTGCTCCAATGTGGGTCTCCGTCTGTATCACCATCCATCGTCGGATGAAGGTTCCCTCTGGTCTTGCCTTCTTTGCTCACGTTCTCTTTCCTTCTGCTTCTCGTTTGGACCTAGGGAGTTAAGTCCAGTGTTCCGATGTGGGTCTCTGTCTCTATCTCCATCCACGCCTGATGAAGGTTCTGGGACTCTTGTCTATTTCCAATCTCCAGGCGGATAGCTACATGATTTTCATCAGGTTCACCTTCTTATTTAGCTTCTCTAGGATCACGAATAATAGGCTCAAAGACCTTTAATTATGGTTAGAATCCACATATGAGTGAATACATACCATATTCCTCTTTTTGGGTCAGGCTTACCTCACTCAGTAAAGCGTTTTCTATTTCCATCCATTTGCATGCAAAATTCAAGATGTCATTGTTTTTTACCGCTGAGTAAAACTCTAATTTGTATATGTTCCACACCTTTTTTAACCATTCTTCTATTGAAGGGCACCTAGGTTGTTTCCAGGTTCTGGCTATTACAAATAGTGCTGCTATGAACATAGTTGAACAAATGCTTTTGTAGTATGTTAGGGCATCTCTTGGGTATATTCCCAAGAGTGGAATTGCTGGGTCCTGAGGGACGTTGACTCCCAGTTTCCTGAGAAACCACCACACTGATTTCCACAGTGGCTGCACAAGTTTGCATTCCCACCAACAATGGATGAGAGTTCCCCTCATTCCACATCCTCTCCAGCATAGGCTATCATTGGTGTTTTTGAGTTTGGCTATTCTGACAGGTGTAAGATGATATCTCAAAGTTGTTTTGATTTGCATTTCCCTGATCGCTAAGGAGGTTGAGCATGACCTTAAGTGCCTCTTGGCCATTCGAAGTACATCTGTTGTGAATTCTCTGTTCAGTTCAGTACCCCCATTTTTTAATTGGGTTAATTAGAGTTTTAGTGTCTAGTTTCTTGAGTTCTTTGTATATTTTGGAGATCAGACCTTTGTCTGGTGAGGGGTTTGTGAAGATCTTCTCCCAGTCAGAAGGTAGCCTTTTTGTCTTACTGACAGTGTCCTTTGCTTTGCAGAAGCTTCTCAGTTTCAGTAGGTCCCATTTATTCATTGTTTCTCTTAATGTCTGCGCTCCTGGGGTTCTGCTTAGGAAGTGGTCTCCTGTGCCTATATCTTGTAGACTACTTCCCACTTTCTCTTCTATCAGGTTCAAAGTGGTCGGATTAATGTTGATGTCTTTAATCCATTTGGACCTGAGTTTTGTGCATGGTGATAGATATGGATCTACTTTCATTCTTCTACAGGTTGACATCCAGTTATGCCAGCACCATTTGTTAAAGATGCTTTCCTTCTTCCATTGTATACCTTTAGCTCCCTTGTCAAATATCAGGTGTTCATACGTTTGTGGGTTAATACTCGGGTCTTCTATTCAATTCCATAGGTCGACTTCTCTGTTGTTATGCCAATACCAAGCTGTTTTCAATACTGTTGCTCTGTAATAGAGTTTGAAATCAGGGATGGTAATGCCTCCAGAAGTTCCTTTATTGTATAAGATTGTTTTGGCTATCCTGGGTTTTTTGTTTTTCCATATAAACTTGATTATTGTTCTCTCAAGGTCTGTGAAGAAGTTTGGTGGGATTTTGATGGGAATTGCATTGAATCTATAGATTGCTTTTGGTAGAATTGCCATTTTTACTATGTTGATTCTCCCAATCCAAGAGCAGAGGAGGTCTTTCCATTTTCTGGTATCCTCCTCAATTTCTTTCTTCAAGAACTTAAAGTTCTTGTCAAATAGGTCTTTCACTTCCTTGGTTAGAGTTACCCCAAGATATTTTATGCTATTTGTGGCTATCATGAAAGGTGACGTTTCTCTGATTTACCTCTCTGCTTCTTTATCCTTTGTGTATAGGAGGGTAACCGATTTTTGGGAGTTGATTTTGTATCCTGCCACATTACTAAAGGTGTTTATCAACTGTAGGAGTTCTTTGGTAGAGTTTTTGGGGTCGCTTATGTACACTATCATATCGTCTGCAAATAACGAAAGTTTAACTTCATCCTTTCCAATTCGAAACCCCTTGATCCCCTTATGTTGTCTTATTGCTATTGCTAGTACTTCAAGCACTATATTGAAGAGGTATGGAGAGAGTGGACAGCCTTGTCGTGTTCCTGATTTTAGTGGAATGGCTTTGAGTTTTTCTCTGTTCAATTTGATGTTAGCTGTCGACTTACTGTATATTGCTTTTATTATATTTAGGTATGATCCTCGTATACCCAATCTCTCCAACACCTTTATCATAAAGGGGTGTTGAATTTTATGAAATGCTTTTTCAGCGTCCAATGAAATGATCATATGATTTTTTTCTTTCAGTTTATTTATATGATGGATTACATTGATAGATTTGCGTATGTTGAACCAGCCCTGCATCTCTGGGATGAAGCCCACTTGATCATAATGGATAATTTTTCTAATGTATTCTTGGATTCGGTTTGCCAGTATTTTATTGAGTATTTTTGCGTCAATGTTCATGAGTGAGAATGGTCTGTAATTCTCTTTCTTGGTTGTGTCTTTGTGTGGTTTTGGTATCAGGGTAACTGTAGCTTCATAAAAAGAGTTTGGCAATGATTCTTCTGTTTCTATATTGTGAAATACATTAAGGAGTATAGGTATTAGCTCTTCCTGAAAGTTCTGGTAGAATTCTGCATTGAAACCATCTGGTCCTGGGCTTTTTTTGGTAGGGAGATTTTTGATAACAGCTTCTAATTCTTCATGACTGACAGGTCTATTTAGATTGTTCACCTAGTCTTGGTTCAACTTTGGTATATGGTACTTATCTAAAACAATGTCCATTTCTTTTACATTTTCCAACTTTGTGACATATAAACTTTCGTAGTAAGATCTAATGATTCTCTGAATTTCCTCTGTGTCTGTGGTTATGTCCCCCTTTTCATTTCTGATCTTATTAATTTGCATGTTCTCTCTCTACCGTTTGATTAATTTGGATAGGGGTTTGTCAAACTTGTTGATTTTCTCCAAGAACCAGCTTTTTGATTCATTGATTCTTTGGATTGTTTTCTGTGTTTCTATTTTGTTGATTTCAGCCCTCAGTTTGATTATTTCCAGTCTTCTAGACCTCCTGAGTGAATCAGCTTCTTTTTTTTCTAGGGCTTTCAAGTGTGCTGTTAAGTCTCCAATGTGTGCTTTCTCTGTTTTCTTTAATTGGGCACTTAGTGCTATGAACTTTCCTCTTAGCACTGCTTTCATAGTGTCCCATAGGTTTGAGTATGTTGTGTCTTTATTTTCATTAAATTCAAGGAAGACTTTAATTTCTTTCTTTATTTCTTCCTTGACCCAGCGGTGATTCAGTAGTTGACTGTTCAACTTCCATGAGTTTGTTGGTTTCCTGGGGGTAGCACTGTTGTTGAATTCTAACTTTAATCCATGGTGGTCTGACAAGACACAGGTGGTTACTAATATTTTTTTGTATCTGTGGAAGTTTGCTTTGTTACCCAGTATGTGGTCAATTTTCGAGAAGGTTCCATGAGCTGCAGAGAAGAAGGTATATTCTTTCTTATTTGGGTGGAATGTTCTATAGATGTCTGTTAAGTCCATTTGATTCAATACCTCCAATAATTCTCTTATTTCTCTCTTAGGTTTCTGTCTGATTGACCTGTCCATTGGTGAGAGAGGAGTGTTGAAGTCTCCTACTATTAGTGTCTGTGGATTGATGACTGCCTTGAGTTCTAGAAGTGTTTCTTTTACATAAGTAGGAGGCTTTATATTAGGGGCATAGATATTCAGGATTGAGACTTCCTCCTGATGAATTGTTCCTGTTATGAGTATAATATGTCCATCTCCGTCTCTTCTGATTGATTTTAGTTTGAAGTCAATTTTGTTGGGAATTAGAATGGCCACACCTGCTTTTCTCTTCGGTCCGTTTGCTTGAAAAACCTTTTCCCAACCCTTTACTCTGAGTAGATGTCTGTCTTTGTCGTTGAGGTGTGTTTCTTGTAAACAGCAGAATGTTGGATCCTGTTTTCGTATCCAATCTCTTAGTCTGTGCCTTTTTATAGGTGAATTGAGTCCATTAATATTAAGTGATATTCATGACCAGTGGTTGTTGACTCCGGTTATTATTATTTTTTGTTTGTTTGTTTAATAGAGTTTGTATATGACCCTTCTTTGAGTTAAGCTCGTGAAGGGTCGCTAGATGTCTGAGTTATTGTAGGTAGTGTTGGCAATGTTGGATTCCTTGGGTTGCGATTTTCCTTCTATTACTTTCTGTAAGGCTGGGTTTGTGGCTCCGAATTGTTTAAATTTGTTTTTATCCTGGAATATTTTGTTTTCTCCATTGATCATGAATGATAGCTTGGCTGGGTATAGTAGTCTAGGTTTGCATCCATGGTCTCTTAGTTTCTGCAGTACCTCTATCCAGGACCTTCTGGCTTTCATGGTTTCCATAGAGAAGTGCGGTGTAAGTCTGATAGGTTTACCTTTATAAGTTACTTGACCTTTTTCCTTTGCAGCTCTTAATATTCTTTCTTTAATCTGTATGTTTTGTGTTTTGATTATTATATGGCGAGGGGATTTTTTTTTTATCAAGTCTATTCGGTGTTCTGTATGCTTCTTGAACCTTCATAGGAATATCATTCTTTAGGTTGGGAAAGTTTTCTTTTATAATTTTGTTGAATATATTTTCTGGGCCTTTGATCTGTAGTTTTTCTCCTTCTTCAATCCCTATTATTCTTAGATTTGGTTTTTTTATTGTGTCCCAAATTTCTTGAATGTTTTGTGATGAGAATTTGTTGGATTTGCTGTTTTCTTTGATCAGAGCATTTATTTTTTCTATGGTATCTTCAGACTTTGAGATTCGTTCTTCCATCTCTTCTATCCTATTGGTTATGCTTGATTCTGTAGTCTCTGTTCGTTTACCTAGATTTTCCATATCCAACTGGACCTCGTTTTGTGTTTTCTTCATTGCCTCCATTTCAGTTTTCAATTCTTGAACTGTTTCCATTACCTGTTTGATTGATTTTTCTTGGTTTCCCAGTGTATCATTCACGGATTTACTCATTTCTTCGAACAATTTGTTATACTTCTCATCCATTTCTTTACTCATTTCTTCAATCTTTTTGTTGTATTTCTCATCCAGTTCTTTAAGGGAGTTATTCATATCCTGTTTAAGGGACTCTATTGCTTTCATAATGGCACTTTTTTCCACTTCTTCTGAATTAAGAAGTTCAGGTCCTTCTATTGTAGGGTCATTGGGATCTGGTTATTTCATGTTGTTTTTTAGATTGTTGGAGGAGTTCTTGCCTTGGCGTCTGCCCATCTCTTCCTTCAAATGCTCTATATTGGATCTTCTGGTACCAGGTCAGATTCCCTTGTTGGGCAGGGACTTCACTGACAGAAGCTCTACCTTTACTCAGGCACTCTATTGAAACACAGGGACTTCCTCCTGCCGGGTTGCACTCACAGCCCAGGCCCAGCGCGCAAGGGAGCTGCTCTGGGAAGATCTTGTGACCCCAGGGGGAAGGGGGAAAGAGAGGAAGGTGTGCCTGGATGAAGGCTGGGATGGGATTCGGGGAGAGCTCCGCAGGGTGGAGCCACCACTGCAGGGTGACCAGAAAGTCGAGGGTGGCGGGTAAAGTCTGAATTCCTCCTAGCTGAAGCCCTTGGGCCAGGAGCAAACTCACCCCTCCTCCAATGAATGTCTGCTAGAAGTTCACTGTCTCTTGCTGGCCAGGAATGTGGCTGAGCTGACACAGGGCCTGCCTGTGTTCAGGCAGGCTATTAAAGCACAGGAACTGCCCCTGCCGGGCTGAGCCCACAGCCCAGGCCCAGCGTGCAAGGGAGCAGCTCTGGGGAGATTTTGTGGCCCCAAGGGGAAGGGGGGAAGAGAGGAAGGTGGGCCTGGATGAAGGCTGGGATGGGATTCAGGAGAGCTCCGCAGGGTGGAGCCACCACTGCAGGGTGACCAGAAAGTCGAGGGGGGCAGGGAAAGTTTGAATTCCTCCTAGCTGAAGCCCTTGGGCCAGGAGCAAACTCACCCCTCCTCCAGTGGATGTCTGCTAGACGTTCACTGTCTCTTGCTGGCCAGGAATGTGGCTGAGCTGACACAGGGCCTGCCTGTCCTCAGGCAGGCTCTCAAAGCACAAGAACTGCCCCTGCCGAGCTGAGCCCACAGCCCAGGCCCAGCGTGCAAGGGAGCAGCTCTGGGGAGATCTTGTGACCCCAGGGGGATAGGGGGGAAGAGAGGAAGGTGAATGTATATTTCTTGATTTGAGCACCCATATACTTTAGGAGTTAAAACCTCAGATTGATGAGAAGGTGCAAGGGAGGCGACTATGACTAAAATGCATCATATGCCTGCACGGAACTGCCAGAAACTAAATCTTAAAAAAAGAAACAAAAATCTTCAGACTACATAGCGTTTGCACATGTGAGTGAGTGAGGTTTCTTGCTTTGTCCACAGATAACTATTCTCATCCCTTCTCTGGTCCTCACTTTCTTACACCCCTATTCTTACACCCCACTAGAGGCTTCACGCCATGCTTTGGTTTTGAGTGCCTTCCATGCTGGTTCCAGTCCTGGAGTATACTGTTGTTCCTGACTGTGTTTGTAGCGAGGGTCCCATGCAGGCTCCTGTCATTCTTCAGCTTCAACAACAGACTTTTGCTCTATGAAGGTGAACCCTTCTTCCATCAGCTTTTTATCTGACCGCACCCTCTCTGTAACACTGCATATGCCTGCAGGGTTTCCTCCATGACCTTTTTATACTGTTGTTTGTTTTTCGAGATAGGACCTCACTGGGCGGCCAGTTCTGGTTTCTGACTCCTGGGTCCAAGGTGTTCCTCCATCTCTGCCTCCTGAGTCACTGATCACAAGAGCACCCTACACCTGGCTACTTTCCAGCTACTTTTTCCCTTCTGAGGCTCTCTCAAATACTTGCATACTAAATTCTTGTGTTCTTCCACATTATTGCCCAAATACATTCTTTCTTTCTTGTTTTCAGGATGAAAACCATTATCCAGATCAGAGTTGTAGCTTCACGTTTTCCTTTCCTGGTGTATCTAGTGCCTGTTGGACACAGCATTCAGTTGTTCTTTACTGAGCTTATCTAGACTTGGAGTGAGATCCAGCACCTATTCCGTGCAAATGAACAGTTCCTCTCTGGTTTTCAGCTGCCTCATTTCTGTGTGTGTTTCTGGGGAGAGGAAGTGGCACCACTGGCATTTATGGGTTTCATCCTAGGTTACAGCTTAACTTTCAGTCTACCACTTGTAGAAATATCCAATAATGTAGAATTATCCCTTCTCTTTCCTAGTTCTGTAACCATTCTGAACCAGCATATTTCAGGGTTAGAGACTTTCCACTGTGGCCCACCAAATGTGACAACTGGAGAGCTCATCTTGGTGATGGACAGGACTTCTGGTTTTGATACAGTTCAAAGTACCCAGCAGCTGAAGCTCTTCCTGAACATGGACAGTGTTGTCAAAAGTCTGTTGGAATGGCTCTATCAAATGAGTTGGAGCATGGGATAGAAATGAAATGGCTGTTATCCTGGGGCTGTTCTGGAAAGATGGTTGTTGCATTGTCTTTTTATGTACACAAGTTACAATGTCACATGATTGTATGGCTGTTTTTGAGTTACGTGCCCACTGTATATAATGAAACTTAATTTTCTCATCTAAATAGGGACTGTCTTGGTGGCTATTTGGTGTTCCAGAACTCTACAATGAATGTCTGTAGTCTTTTGTGTGCTTTACTCTTAGCCAAATGGAATGTGTGAGACAGGCTGGTTGGTTCTGATTCAAAGCTTGTTTTAATGTTCATCTTACAGCACTTTTAACGTTCAGATACAGTGGCCTGGCTCTGGCTCATTTGACAGAGCACTTGCCTAGCCAACATGTAGCCCTGGTTTGATCCCCAACTCCATATAAAAAACCAAATGTGATGACACACACCTTAGCTCAGAAGCTTAAGGTCACCTTAGACCTTATAGAAACTTCAAGACTAGCCAGAGATAACGTGGGTCCTTCTCTGTGGGGTGTCATTTTCTTATGTTTGTATATCATAGTATCAGTATTATATATATACTAGATCATGACATGTGCTTCATAAACTTTAAATCACTTTTATTAGATCACAAGTTATTTAATGTAGATCAGTATGAATTTAGTTACTTACTCCTACTTATTTCCACTTTTATTTCTTGCAGCCCTGTCGGGGGCAGACAGAGACCAGCACTCCCATTTTCAGACTGGACGTACTCAATAGACCTAGAGGTGGCACACTATTGTGTGAAGGGATAGATGGAAAGCACTTAGGGTTTTTAGTACCTGTGATCATAACTCATCCACTCTGCCTTTGTAGCTGGGAAGCAGTTGTAGATGGTATGTGGTTGGGTGGCTATGCTGTAGATGATGGGTGGATGGAGTGGCTGTGCTGTAGCGGATGGGTGGATGGGGTGGCTGTGCTGTAGATGATGGTTGAATGGGGTGGCTGTGCTGTAGATGATGGGTGGATGGTGGCTGTGCTGTAGATGATGGGTGGATGGAGTGGCTGTGCTGTAGCGGATGGGTGGTTGGTGGCTGTGCTATAGATGATGGGTGGATGGTGGCTGTGCTATAGATGATGGGTGGATGGTGGCTGTGTTTCAATGCAATCTTATTAACACCAGCATCTAGCAAGCAGGCTTTGACCACCTGTGCTCTATACAACAGATTTCAAACTTCCTGACACATGAGCATTTTCTACTTCTACGTGAGATTCCTTCTGTCTTCCTATTCCTTGAAAGTTAGATTTCCATGTCAGAGAGTGGTGGTGCATGCCTATAAACCCAGAACTTGGCAGAGGCCGGAAGATCTCTGAATCTGAGGCCAGTCTGGTCTACAGAGTGGGTCCCAGGATAGCCAGGGCTACATAGAGAAAGCCTGTCACAAAAAGAAAGAAAGCAAGGGAGTGAGGGAAGGAGGGAGGGAGGAAGTTAGAAAGTTAGATATCCAGACAGACTCAAAATTGTGTAATAGGTTGATATTCCATTTTTGATTAATTTGGGGAATAACTAAATAATGAAAATCTCTTATTAGCCATGCTGCTTCAATGCTAGGACATTGATCTCAGTAGCCTTGTAACATACCCAGTATAGTTTTTTATCAATTGGCAATGATGCAGCTGACAACTGGGAACTGAGAAAGTGGAATAACTCAGACCTGCACCCCCGGCATTTGGTTGCCTCTCAGTTTCTACGGTCTATTGCCTGCCAGCTGCACAGGAGGTTACCCTGCCATCAGACCACTCAGTCATGCTCTGTTCTCTATGCCTCAGCACTTGCACCCAAGCCACTATCTCCAGTCACTGTACAGCCAGGACATTCTAACTCTGTGCTGTTTGGTCAACTTGACATGAGCTACAGTCAGCTGGGAAGGGGACTTCCTTTGATAGAATGGCCTCTATCACCTTGACCTGTAGGCAAGTCTTTGGGGGCAACCTCTTGATTTGTGATTGATGTAGAAGGGCTCGACCCACAGTTGACCACTCTCAGGCAGGTGATCCTGGGGTGTGTCAGAAAAGAAGCTGAGCAAGCAGTAGGCAGCATTCCTTCGTGGCCTCTGCTTCAGTTTCTGCCTCCAGGTTCCCGCCTTCCCTTTCTTCAATGGGCTGTGACTCAGATGTGTAAGCCACATGAACTGTCTCCTAAGGTGCCCTGGTCTTGGTCTTTATCACAGCAATAGAAAGCAAATGAAGACAAATCCTATCTCTGCTCACACGAAGGATTCTCTGTATGGTTCAGATGGTAAAGTGGTACTTCTACTGACAAATGTCTCTTTAGACTTCTGTACTGAAGTCTAAAGGACTCTATCCAGCCCAGGGGCTGATATGTTTGTGTTAGGGAGCATGTGCTTTCAATGTTTAAGATAGTTTGTATATTTCAGTTAAGAGCCAACTTTTGACTGATTCTTAACATATATGATTGAGTGTTTAAACTTTGTGAATTTGAGTTAAAATCCTTAACTTTTTTAACAGTGTTAACATTGACATACACTTACATGAACACGTGCATAAACATGTGAATGTATGCACATGCATACATCACACAAACACACAGAATGAAAATACAAAAAGAATAAGAAAACTAAATTTAAAATTTTGGATTTTGACATAGAAAAACAAAATATTAAGGATAGCAAAATAGTCTTTTTATTTGTCTTCCAGAGCATTACAAAGAGAAAGCTCACACTGAAGTTAGCATATGGGTTACCAGTGCCAAGTCTGTCTGGTTGAATTCTAGATATGGTAGAGTGGGATGGTTCTTTTAGAGCACAGGCTTCACAGTTTCCACAGAGAGAGCTCTTCAGAGTACTGAGAAGTGCATGATAACCATGCTTTGCCACTCGGTTTTCCGTCAGGCCCCTTTCTTTCATGTACAGAATGAATTTCTTAGCTATGTGTTAATTAAAAATTTATCTAAATAACTGAAAGTCCTTGATTTAATCACAAGAGAAGCAAAATCCTCAAAGGTGTCACTCTGAGAAATAGTGCCTCAGTCTCAAAAAGGCAGAGCGAATGGTGAGTCTTTAGGCCTGACCCCTGAGGTAATGTCTCAGAACTGAGTTTTCAGTAAAGTTGATAAAATGTCTTTATTCAGTCTTCCGAGCTGGAAGCACATTTGTCCTCTCCTTCTGCTGATGGGCTATTTGCTGTCAAAGCTCCATCTGTACGAGTGTTCCAGGCATCTGTGAGGGCATGCAGCCTGCCTCAAGAGGAAAACAGGGTTGGCGCAGCCTGTTCTGGCAGAGTCCTGGCATACACACTGACATCCTGGCCTGGCCTTGAGAAATTCATCACCTCCTAGAACTACTGGAGACTGTAAGACATAATTTCACTCACTCCTCTGGCTCCAAGTAGGAATTCACTTAAGTTATCTCTGCAGAGGAGAATGTCTTCATGTTCAACTTGCATGATTAAAAATTAGTTTAATTTTTTTAAATTACCCGTGGGGCATTTAGTGTTACCTGTTCCTAAGATCTTCAGGGTTGATGGGTAGTAGTAATGGTGATATGGGTAATTAGAGCTTCCAGAAGTGAGTGTTCTCTGCCAGACGTGGAATGGGGACTTTATACACTCACTTACTTAACCCTCAGAGCTGCCCAGTAGGGCAGATCCTGTTCTTGTCCTCATTTTTGCAAATGAGGGAATGCGTAGTCAAATCCTTCAAATAATAGGGTCGGGATTTGAGACCTAGGCTGTCTCTCCGAATGCAGTGCTCATGATCTCTGTGAAGTTCTGCCTCCTTCCTTGTCTCACCATTGTGCTTCTCTTTTGGGGATCAGTTATTAGGATAAAGAATTTATAGACGGAGCTGGAGACTTATGGAATTAAAACAATCCCCCTAGTCTTGCCTATCATGAATTAACATGTTCAATCTTCCTAATTGGAAACATTACACTGTAAAGCTAGCACAAAGTGCCAAGTGGCATCGCTGTGCTTTTCCGCCTTTGCTAATGTCCCATGCTTCTTTGCCCTGAGTCTATCCTTACCACGTGGAAAAGCTGGGAAGCAGGAAAGCATTAGGAAACAGACCTGCCAGCGAACTCTGGCTTGAATTAAGAGTGTGGTCCTTTATTTTGAGAATAGAGATCCTGCAGTTTTAGGTAGGAGAGTTGTTTCTTCCTCCCTGTGTGAGTGTCAGCAGAGGGCTAATGCTGTACCTTCAGTATTTTATGGAGAACAGAGCTGTAGCCAACACTGGGGTCATGTTCTTCCTTTCTTCACTAACCTGAGACAAAATGACCTGCTTATGTCATCAGTCATGACGGCAGTCAGTATGGCTCATCTTTTGACTGTTGGGTCTAGCAGCACTGAGCATTGCAGGAATCCCATTTTGAATTTTAATGTCTCCCTTAATTCAGGAACACCTCTGGAACTAACTCATTTTTCCATGTCGAATAAGAGCCTGAGAAAGTTGTGCAGATTAAAGTAAATTCAGCCCCCAGCCTGGCCCCTGCTCTCAATGCTGGCTCCAGTGAGAACTGTCAGGGAGATAGATGGGGGCGCTAAGGTTTCCTGGAGTTTCAGCCATGTGTGGGCACCACATGTGCTGTGTTCAGTGAATGCAAATACAGGAACACATGCTGTTTCCATTAGGGACACTTCAGACCCTTCTGTCCCCAGCCTTACTGTGGAATTGAAGGGGTCATTTATCACAAGCTACTTACTGATACTGACTGGGCTTTAGGCCCTCTTACAAGTAAACAGTGTGTCCTCAGCTTCCAGAAGGCCGCACAATGACAGTGTTTCCCAACACTCCACAAATTTATTTGCAGAGAAGCCATTTATGAGTCACTGTACAGGGCTCCGCAGACCTGACCATGTGTCCATCCTGCTGAAGCAGTCTAATGAACTTACTGTGTGGGTGCCTCACCTGCTTCTGTTGCCTCTCGAAGACTAAACTGTCTTTAGTCCTACATCCGTGTAATTTTTGGCCTTCTCGTGATCTGTTTGTTTTCTTTGTTGAAAAGGTCCCCTCACCCCAGCCAGCCACTTCTTCTTTGACAGAGTAAAGCGTTTTTGTGTAGGATTGAGGCCCACATCACCGAAAGCTTTCAGCAGTCCTTCCCATTTCTCCTCCCACAATTCGGATTTGGTGTCCTTTGGATGTACTCACTCCCAGGAAGCTCTCGTCACACTGTCCTCTGTCTCTCTGTGTGTCCTGAAGGTTGCACTTTGCTGTTCTCTGTCCTATTCTCTAGTGAGCTCAGGGCCTCGGAATGCAGCCTTGGTGCCTCCTGACCTGAGCAGGACAGCCTGGGAAGTAGCCCCGAGAACCCAGCAGGCCCCTCAGTGCCTCTCAGTGTCCTCATGCCAGCACCTCAGAGACCTTGCCTTAAGAAAATTCACACTGGAGACCTGGCCAATAGACAGACTGTCCCATCTGTGTCCCTTGCTGAATGTTGACCCTGATAGCCTAGCAGACACCCAGGAGCCATACTCTGCACATTGTAAGAATGTTTGACACTTCCTGCTTTGCAGGTGTCCTATGCTCGGCCTGGTGTTTGTGGCATTGCACACACAACGCTTCCCACATTACACTGTACCTGTCCAAGAGCTACATCTCCTTCCTGGCCAGACACTGGTCTGTGCAGTCTTCTTTCTTTTAAAGAATCATTTCCACTGAGGTCTGGCACAGGACAGCCCACCGTACTGTCTGATTTTTCTCATCCATGATACTTGGTCTTTCTGCTTCTTGTCATTTTGTCATGAGGCCAGTAACACAGAAGCTCTGAAGTCAGCAGAGAGAAAACTGAGTCCCACCAATTATGAGTTTGTCATTTTGCCTGTTGTTTAACTCTGCTGGTCCTTGTTTTTCTTGTGTGAACACAGGGATAGTTCCTGTGCCTCAGGTACTTAGAGGACTCGGTGGATAA
This sequence comes from Myodes glareolus, assembly GCF_982192425.1. Taxonomy (NCBI): domain Eukaryota; kingdom Metazoa; phylum Chordata; class Mammalia; order Rodentia; family Cricetidae; genus Myodes; species Myodes glareolus. The sequence continues at coordinate 128,829,894 of NC_142027.1, forward strand.
TTTATTGCTGGAAGGTGCCAAGCACATCAGTCGTTCCCACTTCAGAATACTGGAACACACAAAGCACACGAAACAGGCAGCATGAGGCATTCTATAAAAGGTGGCATGATGAGCCCTTGCAAGAATCCATGCTGGGTTCTACAGCACAGAACTTAGAGCTTGCTTGCTTGCTGAATGCCACATTCCATGCCAGACCTTTGGCTAAAATACTTGCACTTTCTAACTCATTCAGTCTTCAAAACTACATTTAGAGCCGGCCAGTAGTGGCACACCCCTTTAATCCCAGCACTCAAGAAGCCGAGACAGGCGGGTCTCTGTGAGTTCAAGCCCAGCCTAGTCTACAGAGCAAATTCCAGGACAGCCAAGGATATACAGAGAAACTCTGTCTCAAAAGACAAAACAAACAAACAAAAAGCTGCACTTAGGTAGAAAATTGTATTTCAGATAAAGAAGGTCAAACAGCTTACTCACTAAGTGGCAAGTGAGATTGAAACCCACATCTCTTGTATTCAGGCACCGTCATTTTTGTATTGCATTATACTGCTCTGTTTAGCAGAGGCAGGGACAGTGAGTGTATCTAAGGCACAGTATAGGCTCTTGAAGATGACGATTTCCTGCTATTAAAGCTAACAAAGTGTAGTAGGAACAGTATTTACTTTCAGCTTCATGGAAGAGGTGGTTTAAACTGCTTCTCCATGTATGAGGAGCTAGAGCTGGAGGTTAACCCTGTAGTTAAGAGTGCAAACTTTCCTTGCAGAAGACCAGAGTTTGCTCCCTAACACCCATATCAGATATCTTGCAATAGCCTGTAACTCCAGCCCCAGTAGATCCAATGGTCTCTTCTGACCTCCCAGGGCACTGCACTCATGCACAAGTGCATATGAACATGCACGCATGTGCACGAGCACACACACTTAGAAATCAAAGCTCAGTGCTGAAGTATGGTGACAGTTTGATAAAAGAAGAATATAGGAAGCATTTCAGATGGGTGATAGCGTGCTGAGAAGTAGGCCTGTTGGTCGGATGCTTGCCGAGCATGAATGCTTGGGTTCCACCCCGGCACCATACAGTCATGTAGTGGTACATGCCTGTAATCCCAGCGATGCAGAAGGTAGATGAGAAGATTAGAAGTTCAAGGTCATCCCTGGCTACATAGCAAATTGAAGGCCAGTCTGGTACCCATGAGACCCTATGGGGACATGAATGAGAATATATAGAAAAAGTGCATTTGTGTGTATTTGTTGCCAGACTGATGTGAAGAGAAAGTTACTAATATGGGGTCTGAGGTTGAAAAGGAGCCTGGCTGTGGAAGCTCTTGCTGCCAGGTTAAAGGCCTTGAATTGCATCCCAGCATGGGGGAAAGCAAAGACAGCCCCTCCAGCAAATCCCAGCACTCAAGGCAGACGTGTCAGGTGCTTACCTTGCATTTTCCAGTTTCTCTTCTTTTTAAAATGCATCACAGGAAAGCATCCAGCAATACAGAGGATCATGGCTTAGAAAACTATTATTTTGACTAATAAAATAAGTTTGTAGTGTAGTGAGATGTTTGTTTCCTTGGTGATGTCTGAAGTCTCCTCTTTAAAGCAGCTTTAAGCTCTGTCTCTACCATTCTATAGCCTCGGATTCAGTCTTTTTGTCTGTAAAACTGGGGAAATAGTAGTACTGTTCATAGTAGCCAAAATAATGGTTCAACTTAAGTAATCACCAACAGGTGAACGATGAAAGAAAATGTGTCGTATATATACATGGAGTATTATCAGGCATTAAAAATGAGTGAGATTCTGTCATTTATGGTAATATGAATGGAACTGGATGGAGGACATTAACGGGAATTAGAGACACACAGTTCTGCCTGTTCTCGTCTAAGAAGTCGATTCCATGGAAGTCCAAGAAGTGTGATCACAGAGCCTAGCATGGGCATGAGGGGCATGGGGGAAGTATGTCATTAGTTCAGAGGTGCAGCTGACTAGGAGAAATCACTCTAATACTCCATGGCACATTCAGGTAACTGCGAATGACAACAGATGAGAAGGTTTTAGATACTCCCAAATAAAGTCATGACATGTCAGTTACACTGATCTGATCTTGCACATTGTATTGAAATATCATGCTGTACTATGTAAATCATGCTGTACTATATAAATAAGCACACTTACATGTTAATAAAATAAATTGTTTCTTTTATTTTCTTTTTTTGAAAATAATTTATTTCTTTTTATTTTATGTGCATTGGTGTGTATGTCTGTGTGAGGGTGTTGGGTCTCCTGAAAGTGGAGTTATAGACAGTTGTGAGCTGCCATGTAGGTGCTGGGAATTGAACCAGGGTCCTCTGGAAGAACAGTCAGTGCTCTTAACTGCTGAACCATCTTTCCAGCCCCTCTTTTCTTTCTTTCTTTTTTTTATAAAGACAGGATCTCTATGTAGCTCTGACTGTCCTGGAACTCACTATGAAAATCAGGCTGACCTCAAACTCACAGAGATCCACCAGTCTCAAGAGTGTTGGGATTAAAAGTTTGTGCCACTATGTCTGTCTTACCCGGTTTTTAAGAACTGAGAAATTATTAATATGTCCCTTCTTTATAGAATTGGCCTAAGGATAAAGTGAAATCATTCATGCATACTAATAAGTAGTAATGTAAGGGGCAGAGGAGATAGCATAATCAGTAGACAAGAACCCGAGTTTTGTCTCCAGAACTCACATAAAAAAAGCCAGGACTGGGACTGGAGAAACTGCTCAGTAGTAAAGAGGACCTGAGTTCAGTTCCCAACACCCATATTGGGCAACTCACTCTCGCTCTAGGGGATTTGACACTGTCTTCTGACCTCTGTGGGCACCTGCACTTATATCCTCATAACAGCATACACACACGCACACACACACATACACACACACAGACTTAGAAAACAAATCAGGCCTCTTTTTAAAAGCTAGGCATGCTGCCAGGTACCTGTGGTGGGGAGATAGAAATGGGTAGGTCTGAGGCTCCCTGGACTAAACAGCCTGCTAAGCCTACTTGGAGAGCTTTGACAGCTGAGATGTTCCTATGACCTCCATGTACATTCACACACATGTGTATAAGCACCCACCCATACACATGTGAATCTGCACACATAAATAGTAAGAATAGATATTGCTATAATTATTAATAAGAGCACTATATAATCTTTGAACTGGTTTTAGTTTTATGTTCAACATAGTTGCCAGTCTGATTTTTTTTTAATGTCTTTTGGGTTTAGTTTGGTTTGGGTTATGGGATGGGGGTTGAATTTTTGGTGGGTTCTGTTTCTTTGTTTCATGCATTTTTATGCTGGCTTCAAACTGACTATGTAGCCAAGGATCACCTTGAACTCCTCCTTCTCCTTCAGCCCCCACTTTCCAAACCCTGGGATTATAGGTAGGTGCAACCATGCCCAACAAGCTTGTGATTTTTTTATTCCCATAAAAACTATTAAAATAGTAATTCAGTTATATGTATCTTCAAAAGAAAAAAATTTCTAAACATTATTCAGACCTGAAAGGAAAGCTCCTATGAATACAAGCATGTTATTTGAGGAGCAACTTTGCACACTGTGAAAATGAAGCCTGGTCCAGGTTTTTTTGCATTTTGTTTAGCAAGCGCTAAGGGCGTTTGAATGATAACCATTCTCTCTCTCCTAATACATAATATTATCACTTGAGCCTATTTTGCTTGTAGGCACAGCATAGGTCCCATCACGACTAGGCCCCTGAAGTAGACCTCCTTCTAGGTACATGTGGATGGCCTGCGAGATCTCTTTCACTTCATTGAGCTGTGAAATTGACACCAAATTGTGCTGTTAGCCTGTTTCTGCGGAGCTTGTTACACTGGATGGTTTCTTCTTGCTTGCACGGTACATGAAAGAAGATGACAAGATAAAAATGTCCATAAATGAACATGAGCAAGAAAATTTAGATGTAATTTATAATGAATTAAAAATATTGAATAATGTATAAGAACCCTGCAAGCAGAGGTGTAACTGTTTTGATCAGACAGCTAGTGCTTGAGGAAGCAGAATGCAGCTTTCTAGTTCTCTGCCAACACCTTTCCCAATTTCAGTTGCCTTCCCTGTGGCTTGCTAGCAAGGGGACAGTCAGATGAAGTCCTCCAGAAGCATAGTTATGTATCCATGCTGTGCTGTTTATGTGGGCCTCTTCTCTCCACAGTTAAATCACACATCACCTTCTTTCTGACTAGAAAGGCAAGGTGCCCCCCCACCCCGCTCATCTGAGAGGAGGTAATGGAGATAGATGTGGTTGGGTAGACTGTGAACCTCCTGAGCAAGAGTCCACGTGTGCAACTGTGTGGACCGGGCCCCCTCTCCACCCCTCCTGGTGTTCTGAACAGGCACCCCATTCCCACCTGTTCTTCTTCCCTTCTCGCTTCTCGCTGTGATTCTTGGCTTACTTTTGTTTCTTATTTACTATCTGAAATGAGAGTATACCTGACATCTAAGCTACTGTATCTAAGAACAATTATTAACTATTTTTCCCCCTCATGTCTAAAACATGAGTTCAAATGGCTAGCCTTCTTCCCCCATCTGTGTCTCTGGTGACTGCCATACAATAGGTGTTCAATAAACATTTGTTAAATGAGCAACTGCAGGGAAGCACATGCCTGTGTCTCTATCTCAGCCACTCTTTTGCACCCAGCTCCTCCTCACTTCATTGCATCCTGTTGTTCTGTGTCCTGACCCCATCCCACTTGTGTAGCCTTGAGTTAACAGTTTTCCACATTCCCTTAAACTCCAGCCTGAAGCCCCTTGTGCTTTCACAGAGTGGGGCCTTTTCCTTTTCTGCCTCTCTGGGCATATAGCACCTGATAGAAGCATCAGGACGGATGCAATATGAGAGAAGGGCTTGCTGTGCTCTCCACAGTAAGGATCCATCTTAATTTCCAATCTAAGTTGTTATTATATAAAACATGAGAAAAATTGAAGAGTTTAATACATAAGCCCTCTTTATTATATTAGCTATAAAATTACTATTCAGTTGCATTTTTTGATGTTGTTACTCTTCAGTTTTCGGTATAGTTATATACCTGATCTATGGAATATTTATCTCACTGTAACAGATGAACAGTCTACGTGGTTTGGGAAGTGGTGTACTAGGTCCCATGGGTAGAATATGATGTCAATTCTGGCCTGTCATTACTATTCCTAGACTGTTACTATGTTATTGGTCACAGAGGTTAAGTAAAATTGAAATTCGTCGCATTTGATTGGCATCAGTAACTGGTTGGCTAAAGGGAAAATCGTCTGGAGTAGGAATCGTAGCAAAGACATGCACATGTTGCTATGTATTATATTAGCTAGAACAAGCATGAACAGCTGGTGCTGTGACCTTCTGGTGCCAGGTCACTGCCTTCAGCTGACCCCAGCCCATAGGATTTTCATGCTCCTCTTCATGTTAACTAAACCTGCTTACATTCCATTTTCTTCAATAGGTGCAAGGATTGAGTTCATGTTTACAAAGAAATCTAAGGGCTGGATTTGTGAAGATTTTCATGAGATTCTTTTTCTCAGTATTTTATAGTCATCATCACACATATATCGAATGCATTTTGCTCTTGCTATCTTTCTAAAGCCTTTAGACCCAGTCTTCTGTATGTGCCTGTGTTTATCAGTTTTTGTTGCATTATATAATTACTGTAACAGCCAACTGGAACCTGAGCATATTTGGGCTCAATATAGGCAGATTCTTGGCAAATACACCCCTCGGTGCACTGAGAGGAATGTGGGGCCAGGATTGGGGGAGGGGTCACTACAGTTCCAGATAGTAGTAGTGGTCTGTGAAACCAGGGTCGTGTTTCCTGGGGCTGGAGAGCAGACCCTAACCTGAGTTTCTGGGAAGATCCCTGAAGATGGTTTCTCTGGTGTCTTTTGATCAGTCAGTGACTCTCGTCATCTAAGGGCGAGTTTGTAGCTTCCAGGAGACTCCAGGTCACATTTGAGGGCTCCTTTCTTCCCCATTCTATGGTGGATTAAAGTACGCCCTTCATACTTCACCTGGCCTTTTCATGGTCCAATTTTTTAATCATCAAAATAACCTTGAACTTCCCATCCCTGCCTTACCTCCCTGTGCTAGGATTCCAGGTGTGTATCTCCACGCTCATTTACACAGCACTAGAGATGGAACCCTGGACCTCCTGTATGTTAGGCAAGCAGTCTGCTAGTCAAGCTACATTCTCAAGGCCCAAGAGCCTCACCTTCTGTAACATGACGGCCGGCTTGTTGGGGTTTCTATTCCCGCCCGGTACCCCAACAAGCCAGGAAGCCCCAAGGAAAATCACACACAAGACTCCATAAGATTATAATCTGATTGGCCCATTAGGTCAGCCTACTTATTAGCTCTTATAACTTATGTTACCCCATTATCCTTATCTACGTTAGCCACACGGCTCAGTACCTTTCTCAGCTGGGTAGGTTACATCCTGCCTCTTCGGTGGTCTGTGCAGGAGTGGCAGAGGAAGCTTCCTGCTTCCCAGAATTTTCCTGTTCTCTTTACATCACCTCTACTTCCTGTCTGGTTTTCCCGCCTATACTTCCTGCCTGGCCAATCAGCGTTTTATTAAAATACATGATTGACAGAATACAGATAATTCTCTCGCACCAACCTTCTTTGTGTATAACCACATAACATATCCCAATTCTTTTGATAATGTTAGTTCCGTATCTCTGCCTGCTTTTAGTTTCATTATTACTTACTTACCATTACCAAACTCATATAACCTTGTATCTAAAGCATGCTGAGAGGCAGGCAGCCAGTCTGTGAGATGTCTTATTTTTCCGCAGTTTTTTTTCCACTAACTAGTTATTGTTCCACTAACAAGACTGTTGCAGGGTGCCTCCCCCAAAACACACTCAAACATCATCCTGCCCCACCTGCTTCACCATATAGATTTGCTTTCCATATATTTTTGGCTTTGCTTTTGAGAATAAAAACTTTACAACTAAAAACTTCAGTTTGTTTTTAGGGATAGTCTTTTATGTAACCATAATACAATTATCAAATTCAGGGCTTTTAAAATGCATTACTGGGGAACAAATTCAGGGACTAATGGTTCATTCAGAGACTCATAACTCTTCAAAGTGCAGAGAGTAAGTGTCTGTACATGCTCTTATAGTGGCTTCTCCTTTCCAAAGCTCAGGGAGCATCATGGAATAAGGAGTAGAAAAGAATATTAGGGCCAGAGGATAACAAGGAGTTCTGGGAAACTCTGACTCCTAGATATTATGTGACTGTTGCACACATGAATCCATAACAGCTGTGGTTATTAGCTCAAGGTCAAGCCAGTTAAATATTCCAGCATGGATTGGGGAGGAGCTCTCAAGACCTGGCTGAGGAGGAGCTTTTGCCAGCTGATGGCTGCTGGTAGGTGAGAGTCACTTTTCTTTGGGAACATAGTCACTAGCAGGTTGCCCATGTCCCATTGGATGGTCCCACACCTATGGGCAGCACCAATCAGCAGTTTATGATTTTTTTAAAGGAACATGAAGTTGGGAAGGAGCTGTGTTAGGGGGAATTGAACCAGTACATGGTTCAGGGCAGTAGACTAGGCCTGTTGGCTTGGCAGAACTGATGCTAATGTAACATTTGGGAAAGACTGTGCTGGAGGCTGAATGTAAAGTGTCCTCGCAGGCTCATGGGTTTGAATACTTGGTCTCAAGCTGGTGGCACAGCTGGGAGAGGATATGGAAGCTTTAGGATGTGAAACAGCTGGCTGAAGAAGGCAGCTAGGGCTGGGCCTCAGTTCTGGGCCCAGCTCTCCATTTCCAGGCTTTGTCACGTGAGGAACCTTTGTGGGTTATAAGTAACTTGTAGGAAGATCCTTTGAGATGTGACTGTTTCCTCCTCAATCAATGTACATTTGTTAGTTGATATTTATCAAAAACAGACTTCCCCTCCTGCCATTTAGTCACGTATATAACTGCATGTGTCCTCATTCTCGGATGTTACTAACTTGATTACTTTGAGTTTGGAATGAAGCCTTCACATGGCTCTTGTGTCCCTGTGAACAAGTCTCCATTGTTCTTTGGGTATTTCTTTACTCCCTGGTGTAAAAAGATGTTCCAGGTTCACGAGCTGGTCCCTATCTAGGCCTCCAAATGAGCTATTTCCTTATAGGAGGAACAGAGTTTAGAAATTAGGTGTGCTTATTGCTAAGGAGGTGTCAGCATTTTGAGAATCCTCTCTGGAAGCTAAACCAGAGTCAACTCTATGGGTATGTATGCCTGTCTGGTATATACATGCACAGATACATGCAAAGAGATGCCTGTTACTATGTATACACTCCCAGATACACACACTTAATATGTGTATCTAATAGCTTGGGCCTCCCTCCCCTTTTTGAGACAGGGTCTCACTATATAGTCCCGGCTGATCTATAGCCTTTTCTGTATTTAATTACATTTAAAACTGGGTATGAAAAATTTAGTCCCTGCAGATGCCTCTGTTGCCAAATTCCCTTCCAGCTCCCTCCTCTGCTCCAACAGTGAGAAACCTGCCTTTCTGTCATCTTGATGTCCTTTCTCAGTCCTGTAATATACACAAAGTAGCCTGAGAAATACTAATTTAGAAGACTATAAAAACAAACTTCCCAGATGGAGTTCAGTATTGTTTAGGGTTGTTTTTGTGTTTGTCTGAGAACAAGTCATCAAAACACTAGGTTCCAGAGCTTCGTGGCTCAGCTCCTATTCTCTGGTATGATTGTGCTATTCATTCAAAATGCAGACAGACTCATTTCTCTGTCTTCTAGGGATCAGAGGCCAGGGATGCTGCCAAGCAGCTCACAGTACTGCAACTAGCACTATGACAAGCAGATGGGGGCCCTTGAAGTCAGTAGTGCCTGGGGAAAGCAGCCCTAGAGAAGGCAAGCCTCTTTCTCAAGGCCTCTCCAGGCTCTCAGGCTCTGGGCTCAAGTTAATCACTATCATTGGTGTTATTCCATCTTTGTGACCCATAACTTGGCTTCATTCCCCTGCTCCTCAAGCGCTCCTGTGACACCCTACTGGATTTTCTGGAGGAGAAACCTGTCTGCACTCTCCTGGCTCCCTGGCCTTCTGCTAGTCCATATCAAGGCATTAGCAGCCGGTTAATGTTGTCTTAGTCACTGTTCTACCGCTATGAAGAAACACCAGGGCAGAAGTAACTTACAAAAGGAGGCATTTAGTTGGGGCTTGCTCACAGTTTCAGAGGGTGAGTCCATGGTCACCGTGGTGGGAAGGATGACAACAGGTGGGCAGACATGGTGCCAGGGCAGTAGCTGAGAGCCTACATCTGATCCACAAGCAAAAAACAGGGATGGGGACAGGCACAGGAACTGGAACTAACTGGAACCTCAAAGCCCACCCCCAGTGGCCACACCTCCTCCCACAAAGCTCCCAAGCAGCTAGCCTGTGGAATTGAGCCTTCTGGGGCCATTCACATTCAGAAGACCACAGCTGTTTGGATCTTATCTTTATCCTGGCCTTTATGGTGCTCAGCAGTGTCTGTAACAGAAATTAGGTCCTTTTCCTCCTGTCAGTTTCTGTCTGTGTTGGTTACTTTTCTCATAGTTATGGCGGAGCACTCTACAGAGGCAACACAGTGGAAGACAGGTTTATTCTGGCCAAGGTTTAACAGAGTGTCAGTCCATCATGGCAAAGAAAGCAGGATAGCAGGAGTAAGCAAGAGCTTGCTTGATACATGGCTTCTCACAGGGCACCAAGAAGAGAACTGGGGCCAGAAGTGGAACCAGGCTATCACCCTCAAAGTCTAACCCTAGTCACCTGTGTCAACTGCTGTTCCACTTCCTCCCAGACAGCACCACCAGCTGGGAACCAAGTGTTCAAACACATGAGCCCATGGGGATGCTTCCCATCCAGGCCCTAACCCCACCTTTCCTTTCCGGAGATGCTAAGTTTGTGTCTACTCTGATTTCTGCTGTGTGGTTGCTGAGGGATGACCTCCAATCTATATTTTATCTAACTTTTTATCTGATATAATGGAATGACCTTAGCTTTATATACCGTTGTGGCTATCAAATGACTATTAACATCTTAAGTTCATGATAGCCACATGTGGTTTCTGGCTTCTGTGCTGGATAGAGGTCAAAGCATAACTGTCATTGTCCTTGTTCTACTGTTTCCTGTGACAGGCAGGCAGCAGTCAGGGGAGGGTAAAGGGGAAGACAAATGAAATCCTGTTTCAGTTACGATGGAACAAGCACACGCTGGTTTCCCGCATTGGGGACAACTGCTGTACTGGCCAACCTCTATGAAGAAATGCATTTTAGATGATGGGCAAGTAGGGCAGGAGTGTGAGTCCTGAGATGGGGGCACTGGCTCCATCTGGAGGCACTTTGCCTCTCAGATGGTAGAATGTCATTGGACTAAGGAAACATGGGTCATAGCTAGGGGAATTTGGAGTATTTAGAATTTCTGGGTTAGAGACAGGAAAAAACAACAAAGAAAATAACCACTATCAATGTATGTGTGGTCCCCTTTAGGCTTTGAGGAGCGTTAACTGGAGTTGGATTACACTGGTTTTCATGAATCTAGGCAGCGGACCATTACCATGGCAAAGGATGACAACCTGGCAGATGAGCAAGCACCAACCAGAACTGCTAGGGGTCAGCCTGAAAGGTCCAAGTGTCTAGGGGAGATCCTAGCCATCTTCTCTGGGATGGACCAGTCCTAACAAACTCAAAACAAGGCTTGAAATCAACACCCTGGTCTGCACAAAATTCAGACACTAGATTTCATATACAAACCCTTTGAAGAGCTGCTATAAATATGGCCATAGATTGAAAACAAAACTTAATACAAAGAAGAAAGAAATAGAATCCATAATTAACTTCTAGATTAGGAAAAAATACAGTTTGAGGAATGTAAAATTTTCCAAATGAGCATAGTTTCCAAATTTCCAAATGATCAGGCCCAGAGAGATCAAGAGCCCTATAGATGCATTAGTGGAAGCCATCGAAACTGAAGCCAGGGTGAAGAAGCCAAGGAGATGCAAGAGAAATCTGGGAGTCTACTGGACATGGTCAGTTGCTCTAACAAAGACATAGACATTTCAAGCAGTAGTAATTAAGGAATTGCCTAGTTATGAGGAAAACACAATCCCAGGAATGCCAGTGAACTCTGTTACTGGATGAAAGTTTCTACTTGGTTCTTGCCTCTTGAAGCAAAGAATTCAGAAAAGAGATACAGACTAAACAGGCATACATACTAAACTTATTCAGCAAAGTAAAACCTAGCTCAGAGAGTGACCCGAGTGAGTTGGTCTGAGAGGGGAGTAATAGCCTGCAGGGTTTTGTGTTTGGGATTTTGAAAACATTTGTGTGGTACCTCCATCTCATGAAGTCACTGCTTGATTCCTCCAATGCGACACTATTGTGCCCTCTCCATGGCCAACATGCCCCTGTGTTTTTTCCTTCCCACCCTTATTAGGATGTTGTCAGTGGGCATCATGGCTGAAGTCTGAAGGCCCATCATGACAGAGACAGGGTTGGAGGGGGTGTTTAAAAGCCAGTAGAAGAGATCCAAGGAGGCCCTTTCTAAGGTTCTCATGGGGATCATGGTCCTCAGCTTCGTCAGAACTCCACAGGTGCTCATCAGATTGTTGGGGTTCCTTCTTCCCTTGCTGATGATCATCCTACTTACTTTTCAGAGTCCTTGAACTTGTTGTCGTCTTTCAAAGTGATTCTAGAAGCTTTTTTGTTCCCTACCCTGACCTGGGGCCGACACTTTAAAGAACTAAGCATGCCTTCTTTCAGGTTCACTATATTATACTTAGAATGAGCCACCAAAGCCCCCATCCCTAGAACTTCCACTGATATGTACTCTAAATCTGTGACAGCTTCTTGGTCACCCAAAACTCTGCCTTTTATTGGCCCTTGACTTTGGAAGACTGCAGATAACCCTAATGTTTCATCCTTCCTACATCCCATTCACCAGCAAACAAGATGTATCTAATATCCTGACATCACTGCAGATTCCTTTCCTTGGTACTCTGCTCCTGAAGCCCCGTTCTAAGACTAGTGGTCCAGCCCAACATGCAGTCAGATGGACCATGAGTGGCAGGGGAGTGGTCACGCCCAACTTAGAGGCAGGAGGATCAAGAGTGGCAGGGGAGTGATGCAGGTTCACCATGAATATCAGAGGAGAGGGATCTAACACAGGAATCAGACCTTGTGCAAATGTGGGAGTGGCCAAGGGTCCCAGCTAGCCCTCTGAAGGTTCCCAACCCAAGCTTGCTGAAGAGCCTGCATGCAGACACAGGACCCAGAGTTTGTGGGGTGGATCTGTGGAGAGGATGCTGCCTCTCTCTAGCTGCTGGTCAGCAGGATGTGGGGGAGAGAGGCATCAATTGTGAGTTCATTCTTATTTTTCACTGGGAATTCATTCCTGTGGACAGTTCCAGGGATGGATCTAATTGCATCTCTCCTGAAAGGTTGGCCAGGTTTTCTCCATTCACGTTCGTGGCATCCCTGCCTCTGCTTGAGATGCTGCCAGCGCATGTGCATTTCTTCTGGGCTCATGTTCTATCCCATTGTTCAGGCATAACGATGAAGTCTGTGTTCTTTACAGCTTCAAAGCCTCTTCACCCTTTCCTTTCTTGACAGTGTCTCACTCTGTGCCAAGCCTGGCCTCAGTCTGGCGTTCCTCCTGCCTTCCTCCCCTGAGTGTTGGGTTGCAAGCACACCACTAACCTGGTGAGAAATGGCCGTATTTAAACTCCACTCTTGCCTCATGATAGCCAAAGGCCTTGCTTATAGCAGTGCTTCACCTTGATCATAAAAAAATTAGTCTAGAGATGACAGTCAAGATTTAGAGCCTCTGTTACTGTTGAGCTGCCGAGGAGGACAGAGGGTCTTCCGGAGACCAGGCATCGATGCCAAGATGAATGTCACTCCTTCATTCCTTCCTTGACCTCTTGATCTTTTAGAGGTGAAAGAGAGGGCAAGAGAGTTAGAGGAAAAAGAGAATAGTATAAGAATAATTGGAAATTCAGTCCCAGCCAGACTAAGAAAAAAACGATACAGGACTTATATTAGCTCTAGGCTTCTCTCCGTAGGCTGCTCATATCTCCTGTGGTCCTTTTCTAACTGAGTGTGTTTAACCCTCCTAATTCTGCCTATCACAAAAGCTTGTGCCTGGGAGCTCTCAGAGCAGCTAGCTCCTCAGGGACAATGTGCAGGATCAGAGCTCAGGTTGCAAGTTCACATCTGTAAGTTCACGGTCCACTGGAGGAGCTCAGTGTTGTAATTCCAAGTTAGAAACAAATTCTATTTTCTCAAATGCTTCCTTAGTGTACCTCCTAGTCTGGAGATTTTGTTCACTGCCTGTGCATAGCACCTTAGCTCCTCTGTGACTGTGCTGCTTCAAGTCCCAAGGTGAAGCCAACACTGTGCAGAGGGATTCAGATTTTGATAGCTCTTTCTGTCTGGCTGTCTTAGTGAATTCTCTGTTGTCATTTAGCCAGTGATGTATCGAGCTGTAGAGTGTACGTTAGTTTTGGTCCTTTGTTTTCTTGTAGCAAATACATCTCATGACTCTAATGTCATTACTAGTGAATTTATAATGCCTGAATGGTGGTTGGGAGATATATATTTGTCTGAGAAACCAACCCAAGTGGTCTTTTTTTTTAAATCACCATCCAATGTTATTTTCCACTATTTCACTAGCTATGTAATGGACAGATATTAACAACTTTATTAAACAATATGGTAGTATTCTAAAGAGTGTATAAATAGCTCATCAATAAAAATGTGTGTATTTTGTTAGATGTAGAGATGTGTCCCTATAGTGGATAACAAAGAAAATAATTAAAATAAGCAAAAATAAGTGATAGATAATACAGGATTCCACCCAAAAGCAGTGAAGTGGGGTTTGGAGATATGGCTAAGTGTATAAGCAGTTCACTGTGCTAAAATGAGGAATGGAGTTTAAATCTTAGTGCCCATGAAAAAAACAGGTTATGTTGCCCCTAGCCCCAGTGCTTGAGGGCAAAGACAATCATATCGGGGGCGCTTGCTGGCAAGTTAGTCTAGCCAAAATGATGAACCTACGTTCAGTGGGAGAGCCTGTCTCAATAAATAAGGTTGACAGTGACAGTAGACACCGAGTCTCTCTCTTTCCCTGACTTCTGAATGCTCACACAGTGTACACACTGAGAGCATTGATCCTTAAGTTAAATGTGGCACTAATAATTATAAATAAAAATGGTAATACAATTCAGAACTAAATTTTAAAAATAAAAGGCATACCCAGTTGAACCTGATCAAGAAACTCTAACTAAAGAATAACAACTACGATCCCGTGAAATAGCCTTTTTACGGGTAACTCAGGTCTCTCCAGTCCTGGCTGTGCTTGGGCTCTTTTGATTTCCAGAAACAGAATTCTGTGAGGTGCATGTCAAGAGTGGAGGGCTTTGTGCAGGAGGCTAATGCACTTTGGGCAGATGTTCCAGTATCCCCAGATCTCTGCCGCTGAGGGACGCTCGGTCTGTTAAGCAACCCCATCCCAGTGGCGGTCCCACCCTATCTTCAAATACATTCTTAGGGCTAGCTCTTCCTCACTATGCCCCTCCTGCTTTTCATTCTGTTAACCAGCTTACGTTCCTTAGAACAGATTAGTCTTCTTGGTTGAAACCTTTTCGTCATTCTAGAAGTGGGAAACTAGTTATTCAGTAGGTGAGCTGCCCTGCAGGTGAGTGTCCAGCCTGGGTCCCACAGCTGTGACTGTCGGGGACGCTGTGACAGGTAGGTTCTCTGCAAGGGCGACATGAGGAAGCAGTGTTTTGAAAAGGAGCTGTAGCTAGGCATTCTCCACCACTGCTCTGTCTGTGTGATGTAGGTCAGTATTTGAAAAAAAAAGAAATGACTTCTATTTCTAGTTCTCTCATAGATCTTTTTTCAGAAATGCTAGCCTACTGTCACACCCATATGAACTAACTCAAGAGTAAATATTGGGGGACTGGAGAGATGGCTCAGCGGTTAGGAGCATTGCCTTCTCTTCCAAAGGTCCTGAGTTCAATTCCCAACAACCACATGGTGGCTCACAACCATCTGTAATGAGGTCTGGTGCCCTCTTCTGGCCTGCAGACATACATGTAGACAGAATATTGTATACATAATAAATAAATATTATTTTTTTAAAAAAAAGAATAAATATTGAAGCTTGGTGTCAGGTCAGCAACAAGTGTTACATCAGTCATATGTTTGTTCTTTGTTTCACACAAATTAACCATTTCTCATCCATGCTTTGCCCTTATCAAACTTGTAGTAATCGTGTGGTTAGATGTATAAATGACCTGATGTAACTTTGATTCTTTACAAATAAATGTCTTCCTTCTAGATATTGGTTTCCATGGGTTTTCTTAACGGCTGTGCTTGGCCTTTTAGAGCTGAGGTCCTGGCGGCTCCCCCCGTCAGCCATGTGTAAGCAACTCACATTCCGCAGTGTCCCTTAGGACTTGTAAGCTGAACTGAGGAGAGCTGTTCCCAGCTGTGATCGCAGACATCAGTCACTCCTGCAGAGGGTTGACTTGTGACTCCAGTGGAACTTAGAGATGCAAGCTGTGCATTTGACTTCTGCAGAGATTTAGGCTTAAAACTGAGGACTCTGGAAGTATTTCCTGCCTTCATTTCAAAACTAACAACAGTAATAACAAAAACCACAGGCTCAGATATTCTGGCTACCTTGAGTTTCCTTGCCCTTGTATTAAAGCATTTAACATTTTACTTTGTCATTTCTTTACCTCTCTCTCTGTACTGGCACCATCCTGACTCCCTGCTCACTCACGCCCCCTTCCTGTCTCTGCCAGTCAGTAGTTATGGCATGAAAAGAATGTTGAAAGACCATCTAGGGCTGTTAGCTTTAGAGCAGTCAACTATTGCAAGCAGTGCTCGCTGGGGGTATGATTTGTGTTTATTACAGTGTGCATCACAAAATGCTTGGCGTGTTTTCCCTGTGTAAGTGTCCCATATAGGCATATACAATGCTCTTCCTTAGACCTTTTCTGTTTTTTTTTGGGGGGGGGGGGAACCTCATGCACTGAATTGAATAATTCTATGAGGTCATTTCTCTTGGCTGAGGAGGGTAAAATCCTGGGACTGGAATGATTAGAATGCAGTGGTTTATAGTGTGGGAAGCTCTCCCTGCCTTTGCTACAGCTAGCACTTGACTAATGTTCAGGTCCTTCCTATCTGGCAACACAGGGTATACTGCCAAGGCGAAATATCCCACTTCTGCTAAACACCAGCCAGGCCTTTTCTGTGTCCCGAAACATCAGTGTAGTGTGGGAACAGTCCCTCGTGGGTCTTGGCATGTGAAGGTGAGGCTTGAACTCCCCTGTAATCGTCTGGTATCACTCAGGAACAGAAAGTCTGCTTTCAGACTGGCTAGAGTTGTTCCTCAGTTACTGTTGTTGTCAAATAGCCAAGTACCTGCCTAGGAATGTGCCTGTGTTTCATTCTCAGTGTGGGGGTGGGATGGAGGGCAGTTAAAGTAGGCATTTTATGTTGAGTAATAAGAAGACAACGCACCCCCACCCAGCTTGTGCCATGGTACAATCTGCACTCCGGTCACCTGTGGAGGGATTCTCATACTATCTGAATCTCTCAAATTAATGGTCACATCACTGACAGAGTCACATCTTCTCAGAGATGGAGGCCTGCCCTTGAGTGAGCGCAGTCTGTCTGTGGTTGGGCAGTGTGCTCACTTCACATCTGTCTAGGATGATACTCTGCTGGTCACTCTGATGCGACCATGGCTGGAAGAAAGAAGAGAAGCTAAGCGATCAGTAGTGCTGCTGTGGAATGCTGGTGATGGCCAGAGGTGGGGGTGTTCATTCCTTCCTTCATGTTTCTAAGGTGACCCTAAATCTAGTTAAATTGGCAATGAAGATGACATTACAGATTGTGGTGTAAGGCTTGCCTCTTTCTGTTGTATGGTGGAGAGCCAGTCTGTTCCTGGTTCGTTTCATGAGATGTGGCACTGGCAGCTCCAGTGTGTCATCCAGCATATGCTTAGGGCATGTGGCCAGCAAGGGCAGCCCTGGTGTGTTACCCTCATGTGCTTAGGGCACATGGACTTTAAAGGCAGTGTTTGTGCTTTGCTATGTATTGGCTTTACTAGTGTTGGGCAGGCTGCTTAACCTCAGAGATCTACCTGCCTCTGCCTCCCGAATGCTGAGGTTAAAGGTGTGCACCACCACCACCTGGCTAGAAGATGATTTTTTTTTTAGCACATTTTGGTCAAAAATCAGGGCTCCTTTCATGGGGGAAGGTACTTGCTGGGAATGGGACACAATGACCCCCACCCTGCCAGCGACACCCAAGTTCATAAAACAGTAGTTTTAGGTGAAGAAAATTCCTCAGATTAGTTTGAGCAGCCAAGAGGATATGATTCTAGGGTATAGAGGTACCAGAGTGTTCTTAGAACAGGTCTCTCAGCTGAGCCCAGGATGGATGCAAATGAGAGGGGGACATGCACCCATTCTGGTCCTAGCCCTTAGCCAGCCTCTTAGTAGCCAGGACTTACTTTACTTTTAATTGTGCATTTTAAAATACTTTTAGCTTTTTGTATAAGAGAAATTCTAAAATGCCAGCACCTTCAAAACAAATTCTCAAGAGAAGACGTCTGACTGGTTCAGGACTTCTGAGGTCCCCTGAGGGTACCAAGCTGTGACTGGAAGGGTAGAGTTATGTGTGGTGCTTTGAAAGAAAGTGGCTCCCAAAGAGAGTGACACTGTTAGGAGGTGTGGCCTTGTTAGAGAAGTGTGTCACTGTGGAGGCGGGCTTTGAGATCTCATATACGCTCAATTCTTACCCAGGGGGACAGACCATTTCCTCTTGCCTGTGATATCAAGATGTAGCTCCCTTTCCACTCTCAGCTCCTTCTTGAACATCATGTCTGCCTACACACTCCCTTGTCCTGCCATGATGATAATGGACTGAACTACTGAAGCTGTAAACTACCCAATTAAATATTTTCCTTTATAAGAGTTGCCATGGCCATGGCGTCTCTTCACAGCAATAAAAACCCTAAGCCATCATGTAACCCACTCTCTCTAGGTTAGAGAGCAGGTCCTCTGGCTCATAGAATCCTGCATAGAGTTCGTGTGTTCCATGGACCAGTGAGCTCAGCTTCCTCTTGGAGCTGGTGAGAGTGTGCAGTCTCAGGCCTCATGTGTGTGCATATACACTAGAGCCAAGAAGCAACACAGAAGGGCTATCCGCTCTACTGACAGGGCTCTATGGGCTGTGGCCTAAGGCATGGCAGATATTCAGCAGTACCATGGCCTATGCCCACTATTCGTGGGAAGTCCTCCCAAGTGTGACAAAAACATGGCTGGCTGCAGACATTGACATCTATCTATGGGGAGGCATTACCCCAGTCTAAAAGAAATAGCACTTCAAATGTTCTATGTACTATTCATGTAGAAATGGTTGTCATTCCAATGGAATTTACCATGTGTGTAAAGTCAGGTTTACTATCAGGTTTTGGGTAAGGTTTTTCTTTGGGGGGGGGGTGTTTCAAAACAGCGTTTCTCTGTAGCTTTGGAGCCTGTCCTGGAACTTGCTCTGTAGACCAGGCTGGCCTTGAACCACCTGTCTCTGCCTCCTGAGTGCTGGGATTAAAGGCCACCCAGCTAAGTAAGCTTGAATTTCTTCATCACATCAGGTTTTATAAGATTCCTATAAACTTAACTGTATTCATTTAGAAAGTCATTTCTTTCCAGTTTCCTTTTGGGAATTTGGAGTGAGGCACTTACATAGGTGTCAAATCTACACTAAATCTTGACTTGGCCACTGTGCAATTGCACTTCTTTTCTCTAACATTTCTCTTGTCACTGAGCACTAAGGCCTTTCAAAAGAACTCTCTTGAGGATGGTTAGGCTCTGATCATTCAGAAAGTTCCACTGCTGTGGCCAACTGTGGGGTTACAACGGCAAATCAAAGCTCGAGCTCGGGATGCGGTTCTAATGCAGATGTTTGAAGCTCACCGCTGTAAATGTTAGTCTCTATACATGTCTAATAACAAGAGTGAGAGGAAATACCTTTTCAATTTCTTTTTCCTTTTGAGAAGTAAGGCTTCCCACGGGACCTTTGTTAGCTTTACCCATTGCAGCGATGCGTTCCTCACTTAGAACTCTCTATGAAATCTTTCCTCAGAGGAAGAGGCCTACTGTGGGAATAGCATTGAGTAGGCTCACAATATGTGAAAAGAAGGAAGGACAGAAAAGTGAGCACCTGTGCCAGGGTGCTACACCCGTGCCAGCTCTGGAGTCTCCCTGTGGGACGCACCTGTGCCAGGGTGCTGCACCCATGCCAGCTCTGGATGCTCCCTGTGGGATGCACCTGCTATGTTCAGCCTCATGTTGAGAACATCTGACAGAAAGATTCTCCAGTCTTGTATATACTTCCTCCTCAAGTCAGGCTCTAAAAATGTATTAGGCAAATGTATTTATTTATTTAATTTTGTCAGGAAAGCTAATGCCTGTCCTTCATTATGAATGGAATTCTTTCATTGTCTTAGGCCAAAGGTCCATTTTAAAACATGTATCTATGAATATTTTAAAATCAAATGCAATATGCATGCATAATTTGTTCTCATTTCCTAGGTTTAATATTCATGTTAAGAGACTGAACAGGGCTTGGAATGATTAGCTAAGGTCTTGTTTCTACCAGACTCTGTTGGGGTCAACCTTGAACACTGCCAGTCAGTTTGGGAGACTTCTTTCATTCTAGACAAGAATCAACAGATGCCATACGTGCATGTCTGAGGATCATAAGCCTGATAGAAAGTAGATGGGTCTGGACCATTCCTTATTGCCAAGCACACAGTGACAGCTCAGGAGTGGTAACTGCCGGGTTTAATGCCCTGTAAAGTCTCACACATGGGTACATTGTGAAGACTGTCTCTTCAGTCACTGGGGGTTAACAGTTTTTGTTTAGTTTGTTTGGTTGTTCATTTTTGTCAGCTTCTGTTGCCCACTGCAGCATCCTAGGGCTCCACTTGGGATTCTCTGCTAAAGCACATGGTGCTGTGCTCTTTCACCTCTGGCTCCTGCTCATCAAAGCACAGGTGCTGGCTCATCCTGGCACAGGTGTGTCCCACAGGGAGACTCCAGAGCTGGCACGGGTGCAGCACCCTGGCACAGGTGTGTCCCACAGATGTGTCCAGCAGAGCACATCTGGTTGTCATGCAGATTTTCAGCCTTCACCAAAGACTTAGTGCTGTTTCAACTCTCTTTGTCAAACTTTGGCTGTACTGGTATGCATTTAAGAGTGACCATGTGAGCATTACACATAAGCTACCCTCGGTGGCTGTGCTATTGGGAAGCACAGGTGGTGGTGATGGTGGATTTGAGAACAGGAATGGTCCAGCAGAACGTACCTAATGTTGTGCCTTTTCAGCTTCAGCCATCATTCCGTAACCACTGGTACCAGCTGCTCTTCCAGGTGTGAAGGAGTCAGAATGAGATGCTGTCCTTTCTCTCTTGTACCCATAGCTCACTGGGTGTAGACGTGTAGACACAGAGGCTAGCCAGCCAGAGCGGAGCAGTGCTACACTAGACATTGGAAGCTGGGTGCTTTGCACAGAGTAGGCAATGTAACATGAAGGCTGGCTTGTTGGGGTTTTCCATCCTGCCCACTTCCCACAGCTGTTTAGCCCCAAAGAAAAACACACAGAGATCTCTATAAGTTATAAAGCTGATTAGCCTATTAGGTCAGGCTTCTTATTAGTTCTTGTAACTTATATTAACCCATTATTCTGATCTATTTTAGCCATGTGTCTCAGTACCTTTTTCGGGGGGGGGCAGATCACATCCTGCAGCTTCGGTGGTCTGGGCAGGAGTGGGATGAATCAACTTTCTCCTTCCCAGAATTCTCCTGTTCTCATTGCATCATTTCTACTTCCTGTTTGGTTTTCCCACCTATACTTCCTGCCCGGCCAATCAGCGTTTATTAAAACATGATTGACAGAATACAGACAATTCTCCCGCACCAAGGCAGCATTTGAACCAAGCCTTCAAAAGTCATCAGAACTTCCAGGAAACACAGGAGACTGGGCACACAGTCCACATCCTTCTCAGGCCTGCCTCACATCTGAAGTCCAGCAACTGACCATGATCTTGCTGCAATCAACAGTTTCCTGGAGTTACACCATTGGCACCTGCTTGGTGTATGCCTGATAACTCTCACAAGGTGTTTAGTCCACCACATCAACCTTCTTGCATGTCAGCACTATCCTAGTTCCACCTGTGTGCTGTGTCTCTGGATATAGGATCAGATTAACAGGTTGCCTCAGAGCTAGCTTCGTGAAACCTTGGCTCTTTTCGGTTTCACAGACTTGCCACTTGCCATGCAGCCTGCTTCAGCATAGCTTGCCAATCATGCTCTTAAGGAGATGGCATAGTTCCTGTGCTCTGCTGTCTGCACCTGTGTTAGTCAGCCCACTGTGGTGGTAACAGATGCTGGAGAAAGTTTCATTAAGGGAGAAGGGCTTATTTTGGTTTATGGGTTCACTCCATCATGGAAGGGACGTTGTGGCTGCTCTGAACGGCTCCAACCATGACAGTCAGGATGAAGAGACGGTGTTCTGCTGGCATGGTTTCTCCTTTTCCTCCTTTTATTCTACCTGCACACCCAGCCTGTGGAGTGGTGCTGCTGGTACTGAGGGCTGGTCTTCTCTCTGAACTTAATCCTCACTGGAAATGGTCTCTCACACACCACAAAGTGTGCTCTACCAACCTTGGTGTTTATGTCACTCAGACCACGTTGTCAGTCAAGATTAACCATCACAATTCTTTAGTGTGATCCCCTCTCCTGGAGTGTGCAGGATCTCTGATTTTCTCTAACCAACAGAATATGCCAGAAATTGTTCTGTAGAGATAACTTGATGGGTAGGAATGACTGCCGAGTTCAAATCCAAGTAAACAGCAGGATGCAGCTGTAATCCCAGTGCTGGGAGCAGGCATAGGAGAATTGCTGGGGCCGACTATCCACCACCTTAGTTCCAGATTCATTGAGAGACTCTTCTCAAGAGAGCAGAGCAGCTGTCAATAGAGCAGGACACCTGACATCCTCTTCTGTTTTCTGTACATGCACAGCCAGGCATGCACACACACTCACACGCATGCACACATACACACACACACACACACACCTGATATGCTTATACAGAACACATTTTACACATAAACATACACACACAGGCGCACACACACACACATGCTTGTGCATCAGAAATGCCAGAATATGCATGATGTTTTTTGTGTACATTATCCATTTAAGGTTTGTAGCCCCTGCTCTGCTGGAATCTCCTCTCCCCACCGGATACAAAGGAACAGTAGCCATGTCTAGGATTCCAGGTGGCAGAGAACTGCAGATTGTCTATTGTGAGGGAGTCTCTGTTGATGGCCATCAAAAGGCTGGGGTGCTCAGGCTTATAATCACAGGGAACTGAATGCTTCACAGGTAGGGAGTAGGTTTCCTGTAGGCCAAGTCTCTAAAGCAGAGCCCAAGCCCGCACAAAGCCTTCTGACATCCCAGAGAACCCAGCGCGACTGTACCCAGACTCCTGACTAATTGAATAGAAGTAATGAATGTGTGTTGTTTTCGGTGACTGAATGTGGATTGTGTTGTTATGCAGCAATAGGTGGTAAATACAGTGTCTCAGTGGAATATGAGACCACAGTTCGAGCACCTGTTCTGCTTAAATGCCTGGTATCTGGCAACTAGATGTGGAATTGTGCTTTATTAAACATAGGTCTGTCTTCTAACATTCCTAAGGAAACAAGAAAGTTTTATTTTCTGAAAAGAACTGATTGTCTGACTTCTGAAGCAGGTGTCCCAGACAGAGGACACCAGATGTGGTGCAGCAGCTGGAGCAGGGAGAGTTTGAAATCACAAAGAGTATGTGGAATGCAACTCTGTGCAGGAGAGAACAAAGGAAAAATGAGAGATGGGTTTTCTAGGGGTGGTGTTGGGGGAGGAGCGTCTGTAGCATAGTAATGAGGGTACACCTCCACCTTCATGTAGACACTGAGATGGTTGGCATGGTTACTGGCAGAATATATCCAGAGTGTTTTCGAATCCCCTCTTTCCGTGATGGTGTGACTTAATCTGTTATCTGTATACCAGCCTAACAGATGGGGGGGGTGTCTTTACTTCTTCTCAGTCTGTTGAGCTACTTATCTTCCCTGACCTCCAGATAGGGGAGTGAAGCAGGCTACGTGTTACATTGAGGAAGAAGACTAGGAATAGTTCAGTAAATGCCTACTGAGTACTGCGTCACTAGTTGCCTGTCTCCTTCATCTTCTCCACAGCAGGTCACTGTGTCTAGCACTTCTCAGGCACCAGACTAAGTGAGCAGTAATGCTCAAAAGCATCCCAACTGTGTGCCCAAGAGCCCACAAGTGATCATGGGGATAGAGCTCAAATCTACAGGTTCCACAACTATACTCAGTTAATAATGGAAAGAGAATTAAAAAGAATAAACATACTATTTGCATGTTGAAAGGTGCAAAGTAAAACTATGTTGCCATTGGCACAGAAGCCAGGATGGGACACTGTGAAGGTCCTAGTGTGCATCCAGGTGGCCGCACAGGCTTATGCTAAAGCTCTCACTGCCATGAGCTTGTAGTGGGGGTGGGGTTTTCTCCCGAGAACATCCTCCCCTTACTGTCTAGGAGTGTGGGTCAGGTTCATTTTCCTGCCAGTTCAAGAATTAAAAGACAATTTAAAAAAATAAATTAAAAAAATTTGAAAGTTTCACACAAGTAGCAGTGGGGAGGAAAATCTCAGATACAGCAAACAGAATCAGCTTGTGAAGAAGGGCTTTTGTGAGGGGTGAGGAAACACACATAGAGCATACACGCATGGCTCACACTTGGGGTGCGTGCACACACAGCACCCAGAAACACCCTTCACAAAGCAGAGAGTGAGGCTTATGAAACGGAAGTTCAGTTGCTCCTTAAGGTTAGAGGTTTTAGGGTTCTTTGGGAGTCTTCCTCCTCTGATTTAGAATGGGTCAGTTTAAACAAAGACCAAGAAACTGACAGACCCCCTACTTGGGGCAAACATGTTCTGGTGTTGAAATTTTCAAATTTGCTCACAAGTTGGGAGACTGTTGATCAGAAAAAAAAGCCCATGAGACCTGCAGGCCTTTATCTCTCTGGTCAAGAGTATGGACGTTTGCAGTATTTGTTGACAATTTTGTTATCTGGCTGTGGCCACTCTTTCTACCTGTCTGCCTCTCAGGGATCTGACTCCAAGGCCCTCACTCTGTAAATCAATAAAAATGTGGACGTTGCTGGTCTCAACGCTTGAGTGATGAGCACACCTTTTTAATATTCTCTGTGACCAGCTGATTGTGTGGCCAACCTTGCTCCGCTGAACCCCAGCCAAAGCCCAAGACCTTCTCAAATAAAAGCCTCCTTGTACCTGTTTGAATTGGGAGGTGAGCAGCAAGTCATGGGACATGTTTTTCTGGGAAGGAATGGCAGGAAAATAGTTTTCTTGACTTGGATATTTGGAAAATTTTTATCAAAAAATAAACTAGTAAACCAATCATTTTAAAGAAAATTACATTTGTCATCAATTCAAAGTTCTAAGGAAAGGTTGGGATACAGGGAAAATTTGTGTCTGCTAGTCTGACTGAGCTCTACAACTTTCTGGTACTTCAAGATTTTTGTGGCTGAGCTGGTGGTTGGCGGGGCCGGTGGGATGGCTGCGTGATGAGTGTCTGCACTGGAAGGGCTGTTGGCAGTGTGTGGTGTCGGAAGTTCCAGAGATGTTAAGCTGTCCTGTCTCAACTATCTCGCCTGATCTGGTCACTTTCGTCTCTTCTTTTGTTGTTGAGTATTGTTGGCTGTCGTGAAGGCCTTAGTGAACTCTGACTCACTGTGTAGTCAACGATGGCCTTGAGTTCCATCTTTGAACTTCCATCTCTCATTTAAATAGAGATCTATTTCTTTCCATTACTATGATTCCTTGTCACTAAACAGAACCCATGAGTTTGACGTAACTTTGCAGAGCTGACTTCATCTACACATGGTGCAATGTCCAGCTTCCTGTCTGAATTTATCATTTGGTCAGTTGTAGTTTTTTTTTCTCTCTCTCAATATGTTAATCCTCAATTTTAATGGTACAAGATTTAATTTAATGATCAGATTAGGCAATGGAATTTGTCTCTGGAATTTTTCCTTCGTTTTGCAGACAGCATTGATTTTCTAGATTATTCAGTGGGGCTTTCTCATACACCAGAGTGGTTTTGGGTCACAACATTCTGTGTGTTCTCTGGTGTAACATTTGGTAAATACACTGCAACTGACCACAAAAAAAAATCTGTTTCCTATTCCTATATTTGAGAATGTTTTATATGTTTTCTCCATGTTTAAGCTAAACCTTTATATCAGCTGAAGTTTATGAAAATAATATTACTGCCATCCACATCATTTGTGGACCTCAGGACTGTTAATAACTGTGATACCCCTGGGCTTTTGAGGAAGCTACCAATGTTCCTTCCTCACTGACTGCTGCATGCTTTGATTTTCAGATTTTACCAGTCAACCTTGTGGATTCTCTAAGGACATACCTGAGCCAGTGAATTCACAATCCGAGGTTCAGATACAAGATAGGTGCCCCTATGACTTGATCCTCTTGCAAGGGCAGCACACTATGGTGGCAGCATCTTTGGAACCCCAGATGACTTCCCATGAGGCTCTGCCCCCTTTAAAGCCTCCATTAGCTCCTCACAGTTCCACTCTGCCGACTAAACCTTTACCTCTGGATCTTCGGGTAATATGCACCTAAACAGCCCAGTGGTTTCACCTAAACCCAATTTCAGTTCAGTAGGATTACATATACAAAGGTGCAGGAAGCACAAATCGCTCCCTAGTTCATGCCTATGCTACCAGGTAGCTCACTCCAAATCCCTCACAGAAAAGGAGGTTGGACTTGAATTCATGCAGCAGATGCTCAGTGTGAGCTCTTTCCTTGGAAGGTGTTTCCTCATTAACTGAACCCAGTCAAAGTGTGATCTGTTGCTGCTTCTTCATCCCCAGGGCCTCTTTCACAGCAACTGTGGTAGTCAGTGTGCTTGTTATGTGTCCGATCTCCAAACTTTCCTCCCCTTTCAGGGTCTGTGCCCCTTGTCACCCATTCTGCACATGTTGAGGGCCTCTCTGTTGTCCTGCTGTTCTGTGTGCAGCAGTGAGCCAGAGTGCTGCCCCAGGAGCTCAGGCAGGTATCCCTGGTGCCTCCCTCTGGATCTGCCATAATGTAAGAACCTAACCAGCATTACTGAATGGTTGGCTGCCTCTCCTCAGGAATGTCTTTGTCTGACTTCCTCATGGCCAGGACTCAGTGACTTCAAATCCCTTGTGAGATGAGCCATCCCTTCTGCCTGTGAAACGCCAGTGCTGCTTAGTGTACCTCTAGATCTTAAATGATTTAACAGAGAGAGCACTGGGCACATTAAGCAGATTTGTGGGGGAGGGGGGCTAAATTTCCCTTTATGGCCTGAGGTCTGAGCAGCATGATGCACTGGGCTCTTACACTGACTCTGGACACTCAGCTGCTGCTGGCCTAGCACAAATTCTGTCATTATTATCAAAGTTTATTGAAGTTGAAAGGTGATTAGAAAGTGGATTGGATATATATCTTCACTTCTCCCCAGAATTAAACAGTGGAAGGTCTGGAGGTACCATGAGACTATAACCTACATAGACTCTACTGAACAAGTAAAGGGAATTAAAGTTTCCTTTTATAAAGTAAATCTAAGAATCTCAGACCTTTGTTACCCAAACTCTAGTGCTGCGTTTGATATTACCCTCCAGTCTGTGATCTGTGTTGTCTTTTACTTAGCAGTTATTATAGAGACTCTCA
Organism: Myodes glareolus; assembly: GCF_982192425.1. NCBI lineage: Eukaryota > Metazoa > Chordata > Mammalia > Rodentia > Cricetidae > Myodes > Myodes glareolus. The sequence continues at coordinate 128,856,797 of NC_142027.1, forward strand.
GCTGAACTAATTAGACTACGGAGATTAGGCCCTCCAGGTCAGCTTCCAGGGCTTTGGGGGAGACCCCTGAAGCAATGCTTTGCCTGTTGTAGAGTTCAGAATATGACACATGCACCCCTTTCCACTGCTGCTAAGGGGTTTGTGCAGCCGAATCTGTACCAGGCCTCATCTGCTTTTCGGATGTTTAAACCATCCCATGAATCAGTGGGAAGGAAATCGACATCATAGCATGGAAATCAATACACCACTTCTGGGGGATTATTTTCATGTAAGCTCACTCTGAAGTGGAACAAATGAGTCTGTGGTTTGTAAAAGGAGTGCATGCGTGGGGAGTGGGGAAGGATTTGGGCCCTGTGGGCTCCTTCCCAATTTAGGAAACCATACCTACATTTCAAGGTTAACATTGCCTTCCAGAGGCTAATTTGTGTGTCTTTATCCTGTACATTCAGTGTTCATTAACACCATCGTTGCTAATTCCAGTTTAATCTATACCATTCAGCCAGTCACTCATCGACCTGGCATTTTCCTGGGTTAATTTCTTCCTCCCAGTCCTTTGGACTCCACTTAGTGGGCATGCCACTTTATTAAAATGTACTAGCTTGACCCTGGCATGTAGGCAGCTAGGCCAAATTGTCAGGTATAATCACTCGGGATTTTAGGTACATGTCATTTTGTTGTTGTTGTTTTGCCACATGTATTAATTACTGTGCTGTCCCACTTTCACTAAGCAAGGTGGGACTCAGGAATTTCAGGACATTCACAAGGGAAAAAATATCTGAATGGAGAAGTAAAGGAAAATGAACTGAGTCCTTCTTCCTCCATGTTGTGATAAAGTATATCTCTCTCTCATCATTTTCACCTGAAAGATGTTCTTTTTCAGCATGAGAAAGACAGGGGAATGTGAAGTGCTGTGGGCAGTATTTCACAGGCTCTCGGTGGGGATGAGACCATTGTGAGCTACCGTGCCCCTCTGCTGAGATCATGTTTTACCTGGAACACATTTTTGGCATTTGGTGTGAAATTCAAAAGACTAAATAAATAATAAACAGCTATGGGAGAGGAACAGGGAAAATGCAAGTCATAGCGTAGCACTCCCTGCTCCCAGGAGCCCTCGTCATTAGACACTTAATCTCCGAATGAGCACAGATGTGTGGCTATGTTTTCAAGTGGTCCCTGTAGCACCTAGCATTTATGAGTCCTTAATAAATTTTTATCATAATTAATATCCCAAATGGATTGGGGTTTTCTCTGGGGGATGGTAGAGCTGAAGCTCAGGAATCTGGAAAGATAAAGCATTGTTTTATGAGTTTCTATTTCCCTGCGCCTGAAGGCATCTTGATTTACTGGCTTGTTCTTTATCATGAGCCTGTTCTGCTTGGGAGAGCTCATTGTCAGAGTGTTGAGCCAGACCACCATTTATTGTCTTAGACACATGAAGTAGGAAGGGCATGGTCCTCAACTGGATGGAGCTGGATGATGATGATCAAGATTCCTTGGTCATCTGGAAAATGGGGCAGTTTGACTTTTCCTTCAGAGGTGTTGCATGTAAAGGGTCAGGGACAGCTGAGGCTGCTGGTAAAGAGAGCTCCCCATTCCACAGACAGACTGGATCCCCTAGAATTAGCCCAGTGACTGGTATCCCAACAATGTACATATTTCTTTCAGCACTGTGCACAGAGAGAAGACTTGCACAATGCTGTCCAGGAGGGGCAGGAGCAATGGTGGGAGGGAAAGGTCAGAATGGATTTTATCAAAGAATTGGTCGTTGAGAGGAATCATGGAGAAGGGCTGAAATTTTGATGAACAAGGCTGATCTGGAGGAGTTTTCTAGGCATTAAAAATATGGCAATGAGTATATGTAGTTCTTTCTGCTTTAAACAAACACAGAGAAACATGTCCGGGGTGCTCTGAGGCACAGAGTCTGTCCTCATGAGCAACACAGGGGCAATATAAGCAAGCACAGTGCTGTGGTCCTGAGCAGGGTACTGACTCTTATCACTTATTCATGTTGTATCTTTGGCTTTTCTTTTTATTATTTTGTTTTATTTTTATTCTGAGGCAGGATCTTGCCCCAGGAACCGGGCTGTCCTGGAACTCACCGTCTTCCTGGCTCAGCATTCTGAGTGCTGGGATTACGGGTGAGTGCCATGCCTTATTATGCTTGTGGATGGAGAACTGTAGTGGGATTGCATCAGACTGCAGGTAATGGGGAGAGCAGCGGTTAGACACAGGTCAGGCACTGGAAACCCTAAGGCCCTTCTAAGACCCAGGTTTCCTAAACAAGTATGATGAGTTACGTGTTGCCATGGAGCAGCTTCCATCTGCTGCTCACGTGCTGCCTGACTCTGACAGGTAACAGCGCTCAGCAGATGTTTGTGCCAGGCCAGGAGATAGGATTGTCTTCCACTGCCCAACAGTCTTGCAAGGCAGGTATTTATCTTCTTTTTTGTTTCTTCTTTCTTTCTTTCTTTCTTTCTTTCTTTCTTTCTTTCTTTCTTTCTTTCTTTTCTTTTCTTTTCTTTTCTTTTCTTTCTTTCTGTTGGTTTGTTTGTTTTGGCTTTTCAAGAGAGGGTTTCTCTGTGTAACAGCTCTACCTGTCCTGGAACTCGCTTTGTCAACCAGACTGGCTTTGAACTCATAGAGTTCCTTCTGCCTGCCTCTGCCTCCCGAGTGCTGGGATTAAAGGTGTCCACATTTTTTTTTTTAGAGTTCTGGAAGGTTCAGTAACTTTCTATGAGGCACAAGAGAGAAGCATAAGCCCAGCACACTGAAATCCACGCTTGCCCTGCTCCTCTTGCTGCCTTCAGCACACAGATGCAAATGCGCATAAGCAGAAAGTTAACCTGGCAGAATGGTGTGCACCATTTGTCACCATCCACAGAAATCGAAAACATACAGAAACATGGCAGATTTTACAGATCCGTAATATACAGTGATGATCCAAATGTTCAGGGGAGTAGGAGACATCAAATTCTCACAGTAATGATGCCGCAAAATGTTAGGAATTTTTCCTAATGCGAGCTCTCTGCTGACGCAAAATCCCAATCAAGACAAATCAAAACAAGCCAAATTAAAAAATATTCAGATTTAATGGTAGTTCTGTGCTAACTGGGAGGCCACCAGGAGGAAGGAAGAGAGACCACATGTTCCTCTTTTGGGAATTCACGTAAATACCCTGTGGGAGGGGTCAGGACCTGGGATACTGGGATTTGGAGTCCAGACCAATACAACTTTCAGGCCTGGGGGCTGGGATAGATTCGAGGGGCTGGGGTCTACCCTCCCAACCTTACACAAAGGCAAAGGAAGAATTGTATCTGTGACTTTTATTGCCAGAGGTTGGGGTGGCAGGTAGGGGTATTTCAAGACAAATATGGAAAAATGTTAAAGTATGTTAAAATAGGTCACAGGTAATTGTTATTTTAATTTTTTGCATCTGAAGTGCTTAAAAAGATGAAGAGCAGAAAGAAAACCAGACCTAAATTACTGAATAGAGAGCTTGGGCAGAGCTTGCTTTGGGGGGAAAGAACTAAAACACTTGCTTTGTGAAGCCCTTCCACACTGCCGATGCCGCTGCTGCAGCTCTGGCCAACAGTGCTTCTGCAAGCTTGACATTGTTATAGCTTTATAAATCTAGGGTGCCAGGAGAATCCTTCTGTCCCCCGTTTTTCCTGTTTTTAAGCTACACCCTGCAGGTAGGACATCAGTGACTAATCACTCAGAGACTGTGTGACACCTTCAGGCTCTGAAACCAGCCCAGGTGTTGCGCCCTCCCCACCCCCGCTGAGGACAGAACACTCAGCCTCCCTGAGCTCAGCTCATCTGTGAAATGAGAAGTACTCCTAGTGGCTTGAACTGGAGTCTCCCTCCGTGGTCCAGCCTTTGTCTAGCCTGTGCAAGGCCCAGAGTTGGTCCCCAGCACTCAAGATTTGTTACCCTAAGTTCTCTGAAGAGCTAGCTGCACAGCCTTCCAGCTATGACTCCCATTCTGTAACTAATTTATTCTTCTTTTTACTAACTTATTCTTTTGAAACTGTTCTTTTTTAATTCAAAAGCAATAATACTAGGTCTTTAAAAAAATCCTATGACTATTTCTTTAAAAATAAATAATTTTAATATTTGTATTTTAAAAAACCACATCAGCCAGTTTTCACCACTCAAAATAAATACTGTGACTATTATTTAATTTTTTAATTGATTTTATTGAGTTCTACATTTTTCTCTGCTTCCCTCCCTTCTGATCCCCTCCCCCTTCAACCTTCTCCCATGGTCCCCATGTTTTCAATTTACTCAGAAGGTCTTGTGCTTTTCAATCTTTCATGTAAATTAGATCCATGTATGTCTCTCTTAGGGTCCTCATTGTTGTCTATGTTCTCTGGAATTGTGAATTGTAGGCTGGTTTTCTTTGTTTTATGTCTAAAAGTCAATTATGAGTGAGTACATATGATAATTGTCTTTCTGGGTCTGGGTTACCTCATTCAATATGATGTTTTATTGATCGATCCATTTGCCTGCAAATTTCAAGATGTCATTTTTTTCTGCTGTATAGTACTCCATTGTGTAAATATACCTTATTTTTCTTATCCATTCTTCAGTTGAGGGGCATTTAGGTTATTTCCAGAGTCTGGCTGTGACAAACAATGCTACTATGAACATGGTTGGGCACATGTCTTTGTGGTACAATTGAGCATCCTTTGGGTATATACCCAAAAGTGATCTTGAGGAAGGTTGTTTCCTAATTTTCTGAGAAATTGCCATTCTGATATCTAAAGGGGCTGTACCAGCTTACACTCCCACCAGCAATGCAGGAGTGTTCCCCTTTACCCCACAACCTCTCCAGCATAAATTGCCATCAGTGTTTTGATCTTGGCCGTTCTGGCAGGTATAAGGTAGAATCTCGAAGTTGTTTTGATTTGCATTTCTCTGATGGCTGAGGATGTTGAGGATTTCCTTAAGTGTCTTCCAGCCATTTTAGATTCTTCTGTTGAGAGTTCTCTGTTTAGGTCTGAACCCCACTTTTTAGTTGGATTATTTGTTCTTTTGATGACCAATTTCTTGAGTTCTTTGTATATTTTGGAGATCAGGTCTATCCATGCAGGGTTGGTGAAGATCTTTTCCCATTCTGAAGGCTGTTGTTTAGTCTTGTTGACCGTGTCCTTTGCTTTACAGAAGCTGCTTGGTTTCAGGAGGTCCCATTTATTAATTGTTTCTCGCAGTGTCTGTGCTACTGGTGTTATTTTTCAGAAGTGGTCTCCTATGCCAATGTGTTCAAGGGTACTTCCCACTTTCTCTTCTATGAGGTTCAATGTGGCTGGCTTTATGTTGAGGTTTTTGATCCATTTGGACTTGAGTTTTGTGCATGGTGATAGATATGGGTCTATTTTCATTCTTCTACATGTTGATATCCAGTTATACCTGCACCATTTGTTGAATATACTTTCTTTTTTCCAATTTATACTTTTTTGCTTCTTTGTCAAAAATCTATGAACACCTGATTTTTGAGGTGTGACAAAAAAATATTTGGGTCTTCGATTCAGTTCCATTGATCCTCCTTTCTGTTTTTATGCAAATACCAGGCTGTTTTCAGTACTGTAGCTCTGTAATAGAGTTTGAAGTCAGGGATTGTGATGCCTCCAGAAGTTCCTTTATTGTACAGGATTGTTTTGGCTATCCTGGGTTTTTTGCTTGTCCATATGAAGTTAAGTATTGTTCTTTCGAGGTCTGTGAAGACTTTCGCTGGGATTTTGATGGGCATTGCGCTGAATCATTAGATTGCAGATTGCTTTGGATAAGAGTGCCATTTTTACTATGTTAATTCTACCTACCCAAGAGCATGGGGGATCTTTCAATTTTCTGGTGTCTTCTTCAGTTTCTTTCTTCAAAGATTTAAGGTTCTTGTCATACAGGTCTTCCACTTGTTTGGTCAGAGTTATGCCAAGATATTTTATGTTATTTGTGGCTATTGTGAAGGGTGATGTTTCTCTGATTTCTTTTCCAGCCCATTTATCATCTGTGTAAAGGAGTTACTCTTGTGTAATTATTAGTCTGCTAATTACTGAAGGTGTTTATGAGTTGTAGAAGTTCCTTGGTAGAATTTTTGGGGTCACTTATGTAAACTGTCATATCATCAGCAAACAGTAAGAGTTTGACTTCTTCTTTTTCAATTTGTATCCCCTTGATCTCCTTTTGTTGTCTTATTGCTCTAGCTAGAACCTCAAGTACTATATTGAATAGATATGGAGAGAGTGGACAACTTTGTCTTGTTACTGATTTCAGTGGGATCACTTTGAGTTTCTCTCCATTTAGTTTGATGTTGACTGTATATTGCCTTTATTATGTTTAGGTATGTTCCTTGTATCCCTGCTCTCTCCAAGACCTTTATCATGAAGGGATGTTATGTTTTGTTGAAAGCTTTTTCAGCATCTAATGAGATGACCATGTGGTTTTGATTTTTCATTTTGTTTATATGGTGGATTACATTGACAGATTTTTGTATGTTGAACCATCCCTGGGATAAAGTTGACTTGATCATGGTGGATGATTTTCCTGATGTGTTCTTGGATTCAATTTGCCAGCATTTTATTGAGTATTTGCATCAATGTTCATGAGTGAGATTGGTCTGTAATTCTCTTTCTTAGTAATGTCTTTATGTGGTTTGGGAATCAGGGTAATTATAACCTCATAAAAAGAGTTTGGCAGTGTTCCTTCTGTTTCTATTGAGTGGAACAATTTGAGGAGTATTAGTATTAGTTCTTCTTTGAAAATCTTGTAGAATTCTGATCTGAAAGCATCTGGTCCTGAGCTTTTTTTTTTTTATGGAGACTTTTGATGACTGTTTTTGTTTCTTTAGCAGTTATAGGTGTATTTAAGTTGCTTATCTGGGTAAGTGATATTTATCCAGAAAGTTGTCCATTTCCTTTAGGTTTCCCAATTTTGTGGAGTACAGGTTTTTGAAATATGCCCTAATGATTCTCTGGATTTTCTTGGTGTCTGTTGTTGTGTACCTTTTTTCATTTCTTATTTTGTTAATTTGGATATATTCTCTCTGCCCTTTGGTTGGTTTGGATAAAGGTTTGTCTATTTTGTTGATTTTTCTTGAAGAACCAACTCTGTCTCATTGATTCTTTGTGCTGTTTTCTTTGTTTCTGTTTTGTTGATTTCAGCTCTCAATTTGATTATTTCCTTGAATCTAGTCCTCCTGGGTGAGTTTGCTTCTTTTTCCAGCTTCTTTATGTAGGCATTTAGTGCTATGAACTTTCCTCTTAACACTGCTTTCATTGTGTCTCATAAATTTGGGTATGTTGTGTGGTCAATTTCATTTAGTTTTAGGAATTCTTTAATTTCTTCCCTGACCCATTGATGATTCATGTGAGCATTATTTAATTTCCATGTGTTTGTGGGCTTTCTGGAATTAGTGTTGCTGTTGAATTCTAATTTTAAGCCATGGTGAAATGATAAGATAGTTGGTTATTCTAATTTTTTGTATCTGTTGGGGTTTATTTTATTACCTAGTATGTGGTCAGTTTTAAAGAAGATTCTATGAAGTGCTGAGAAGAAGGTATATTCTTTTATGTTTGGATGGAATAGTCTATAGATGTCTGGTAAGTCCATTTGAGTCATAACATCTGTTAGTTCCCTTATTTCTCTGTTAATTTTTGTCTGACAGACCTGTCCAATGGTGAGAGTGGGGTGCTGAAGTCTCCCACTATTAGTGTGTGGGGTTTAATGTGTGATTGAAGCTTTGGAAGTGTTTCTTTTACATATGAGGGTATTTGGGGCAGGGATATTCAGCATTGAGATTTTCTTTTGGTGGATTTTTCCTGTCACTAACATGAAATGTCCTTCTTTGTCTCTTTTGATTGATTTTAGTTTGAAGTCTATTTTGTTAGATATTATGTTACCTACATCAACTTGTTTCTTAGGTCCATTTGATTGATTTTTTTTTTCTCCAACCCTTTACTCTGAGGTGATGTCTGTCTTTGAGGTTGAGGTTTGTTTCTTGTATGTAGCAGAAGGATGGATTCTGTTTTTGTATCTAGTCTGTTAGCCTGTGTCTTTTTATAGGTGTTTTGAGTCCATTTATATTCAGGGATATTAATGACCAGTGATTGTTATCTCCTGTTAATTTAGTTTTTGTTGTTGATGACGTTATTTTGTGTGATTTTCCATTCTTTGGGATTTGTTGCTGTAAGATCATCAATGCTGTGCTTTTGTTGATTTAGCCAACTTCCGTGGGTTGGGGTTTTCCTTCTAGTACTTTGTGTTGGGCTGGGATTGTGGCTATGTATTGGTTAATCTGACTTTGTCATGGAATATCAGGGCCATGGTTCCAATCATTCTATAGGTCACGATATTCCTGGAGGTCACTCAGCACTCCCAGGGCTCCTGAGATTTGCTCTGCAATATAGGGTGTCGTTTGGGCCTGCTCATATGGAAGTTGCTTGCTTGAGGCTGTTCCCACTGAGGTTGCTGCCTTGGTCCTTCTCTGGTGGAGATTGCTGGCTTGGGCCCACTACCTCAGAGGTTGCTGATTCCTACCTGGACCCACAGAGGTCTCTGGCTGGGGCCTGCTCTCTCAGCAGTGGATCCCTTGTATCTGCTCCTGTGGGGGTCACTGCTTTGGGTCTGCTCTGGCTGAGGTAGCTGGTTTAGGCCTGTTATGGCAGAGGTCACTGGCTTGGATCCCTGTTCCACAGAGGTTTCTGGCTCTGGCCTGCTCCCTAAGCAGTAGCTCCCTTGTACCTGCTCCTGTTGAGGTTGCTGTCTCAGGCCTGCCTGCTCAAGAAGAGGTTGCTGGCTCAGCTCTTTATGATTTTTATAGCCAGTGCTTTTAAAGCAGTCTTTGGTATTATCTGAAACAAATAAACATGTATTTAAGCATGATTCTAGCCAAGGGCTGATGGTGTGGCTCAGCAGGTAAAGGCGCTTATAACACAAACCTGATGGCCTGAGTTTGATTCCTGTAACCCACAGAATAGGAGAGAGCAAAGCCCAGAACATTGCCTTCTACTCCACACGTGTCACACAGGTGCACACACTAAGGAAATAAATGTCATCTTTTAAAAGTATAACCAAAGGGTGAGCCATGCCTGAGAGGAGGAATGAAGTATGTGTTAAGAGAACAGACCTGCAGCATCTGGCTTGTAAGGACATGGGAGCTCAACTGAGCAGTGGAGCCGTGCTATGGAAGTCTTTCCTTGCCAGCTATGTTTCGATCCACATCTCTCACTGTGGACAAAAATCAATTCAAAATGGTCCAACAGTCTTAATTTAAAGACTGAAACTGCAGAGGAAAACATAGGGAATGTATTTCAAGATACAGAGGCAGGCAAGGGCCTCCTGGACAGGACACAACACAGGAGCAGTCCCAGGAATCTACAAATGGGGCTCTAGGAACTTAAAAATGTCTTCACTGCATAGGAACCTATCAGCAGAGTGAACAGGCAGCTGTAGAGTAGGAGAAAAATCTTTGCCAGCTGTACATTAAATAGAAGCTTGATACCCAGAATGTAATAATAATAATAATAAAACCTGCAAAAACCAAACACCAAAAAACCAAAACAGGATACAACCTCAAATTGCCAGTCAGTAAATGGGCCAGGGAGCTGAACACTTCTCAAAAGAAGCACAAATGGCCAGTGAATATTTCTTTTTAATGTTCCATATCCTTGTCATCAGGGAAAGCAAATAAAAACAACTTTGAGATTCCACCTCACCCCAGGCAGAATACTGACAAGGATATGGGAGAGAAGAACCATGAACTCAAACGTGGAAGGAGTGTAAACAGTTGTCATGGAAATGGGGGAGGTCCTCAGTAAGCTAAAACTAGCACTACCATGTAAGGCAGTCTCACCACCATGCCTGGGGGTATCGTGGTGTTTTAGAATGCCAGCCTAGATTCTTCCATGGCAGCAGGCTGATGTGGAAAGTCCCCACCAATGTCACCAGCCTAGACTGCCACAGCAGCACATCTGATCTCTGAATGCAGCCGGCATTCACAAAGTGGGCTAATCTTAAAACACAGTGGACATCGTTATGCAGAGAAATAAGAATCCAATGATGACCACATCTCCCAAAATCTTATTCCCAAGTCTCTGAAGTATGTCCTTGACATACCCCAGCTGACTTAATCGATGCATTTCCTTCAAGCACCCAATGTATGTTAAATGTTCGTTCACTTTGATGTTGTCTCTTATGGCACTTGTGAGAAGTCTGAGGACCACAGTTCATCTTGTGAGATGAACAACATTAAACAAAGCACACTAGGGGATTTGTAGCCCACCTGAATAGTCTGTGAGGGAGACTCTGGGCATGGAGAGATGGTTCGGTGATAAAGGGCACAGAGTGCTCGGCAGGAAACCATGCTCAGTGTCCAGCACAACTGCCTGTAACTTCACTTCTAAAAGATTCACTGTATACCAAATAATTTGTATGCCAAAGCAATGCTGATAAATGTCACACCAAGGATCTGATGTTTTTATATTTCTCAGTTGACGTAATAAAAGAGGGAAGGATGACACAGATTGGTACATTTTCACATTAAATAAATATTCAAAGTAGATTAATTTAATATATATATATGTATATATATGACAATAGAATTTGTTAATTTTCTCAGTTTCTTAGTGTTTAGTGCATGTAAAAACAGTTCACAGTAATTGAATACACCCTGCATTTCAGTATCTTTAAATGTGTGGTCATCCTTGTCTGATGAAGTAGCTGTCATTTCCCAGTCTCATATGTAAGGCAATAGACAGAGTGAGCTTCGTAGGAGAATGTGTCCTGCAGATGCAAGACTGGAACCCACGAAGCACACTGATTGCTCTCCACCCTAGGTGACTGAACTGATAAAATTAGTAGTTGTTTAAAAAGTTTGATTAAAATTGTCCAAGTTTACCTTTGTCTTTGACACTGAATAGCACTGAGGATTTCAGAGAATGAAACAATGCTTCTGAAATATTAATATTTCAAACCTAATTTGTTAATATTGTCACATTATTTTTAAAATATTTAAATTTATCATTAAGAATAAAATAGACAGAAATTCACTCTAGATAGATTTAGTATATAAATAATTGGCATTGAAATAAAAATAACTAAATAAAAACTAATGTAGTTCTAATCTCAGACTGGTCTGAGATCCCGAGCATGTGGAGACTGCTAACTATGCATAGGGTGCTGCTGTATGCAGAGCCAAATGATGAGAGATTGGTATGATGAGCTTGGGACTGGTCACTGCAGGAATATATTCAGATTTGCTTCTTAAACAGTTACAGCAGAGTCAGTGAAGCCATGGAGACATGGGGTGAGTGGCTTGAAGGAGGCATTTGCTGGGACTAGAGAACTGGCACTGATCCTGGTCCTTCTCTAGTTAATAAAACTGCCCCTAAACCCAAGATGGTGAACCTCTGCCCACATCTAAGAACACTGAAAGATTCTCTTGTCAAGTGTTTATAGTCAGAGACTGTTCATTTGTTCCCGGCCACCCAGACCCAAAATAATCCCAGAGAAACTATGTTAATTACAACACTGCTTGGCCTATTAGCTTAGGTTTCTTATTAACTAACTCTTACATCTTAAATTAACCCATTTCTATTATTTTGTATTTTACCGTGAGGCTCATGGTTTACCAGTAAGGTTCTCTGGCATTTGTCTCCTTTGGCAGCTACATGGCATCTCTCTAGACTCCACCTTCTTTCTTCTATCATTCAGTTTAGTTTTCCCATCTAGCTCTATTCTGCCCTCCCACAGACCAAAGCAACTTTATTCATTAACCAATAAAAGCAACACATGAACAGAAGGATTTCCCACACCATTTCTTCTTTTCTGTCCAAATAAAAAGGAAGGTTTTTAATTTACCATAGTAAAATTACATATAACAAAACAGTTACCAAGCAAAAATTATAATTACAATATTTAGTCCATTTTATATTTGGCAAATTAAGGAAAATACTCTATTATTTATCCTATACTTGTTAGTCTAAAGTTTTATATCTAATCTATCTTTTATTATAACCAGGGAAAAGTATAACTGTTTTTCAACTCTTTCAAAGACTCCAAAAGGATATAATGTTACTTAAGTAAACAGGAAGTACATTGTAAGCAACTTCCAAAACTCTAGAATTGACAGAGACATCTTGTTGCCTAGACAGTTACCCAAAGTTCTTCTGCAGCGGTAGGGCATTCATCTTCAGCCTACAGGTCCATAGTCTCTGGCAGACTTTTCCATGAAGCAGGAAATTTGAAAGACTATTTGTGACATGAAGGACGGCTTTTTGGGATTTCTGTCCTGCCCAGCCTCCCAGCTGTTTAGTCCCAGAGAAAATCACACAGATATCTCCATAAGTTATAAAACTGATTGGCCCATTAGCTCAGGCTACTTATTAGCTCTTGTAGCTTATATTAACCCATTATTCTTATCTATGTTAGCCACATGGCTCGGTACCTTTCTCAGCTGGGCAGATTACATCTTGCGTCTTCCGTGATCTGGGCAGGGCTGTGGAGGGAGCTTCCTGCTTCCCAGAATACTCCTGTTCTCATCGCCCTGCCTCTACTTCCTGTCTGGTTGACCCACCTATAGTTCCTGCCTGGCCAATCAGCGTTTATTTAAAACATGATTGACAGAATACAGACAATTCTCCCGCACCAACTATTTCACCTCTGTTGACAGTTTATCAGTCACTTTCTTCTGTATCCTGCAGAATGCCTGGCAGACTCTTTCATGAAGCAAGAACCCTGAAGGACTGTCTCACCTTTAGGCAAGTTCAGCAGTCATTCTTCTGTGGGTCCTGCATGTCTAGTTCATACAGCATACCATCAAACAGTCCAGGCAAGAGCAGTTTCTTGCCCAGATGTCTAACAAACTCCATAAGGATCCTCTTCAATGCCCATCATCCTCTTGAAGTTGATTGGTGCTGCCAGGAGCAGATGTGTCTCATTGTCATGAAAAGTCCTAAGTTCTTAAAACATTTTAAATGTCATATTCTGTTTGTCTTTGAAAGGTTTGAAGAATACCTATTCATCTGAAATATATCTCTGTACATCTAGCAAACCCACCTAACATGACTATAAGCTTAACTACTATAGATGACTATCTATTAGCCTGTATTTCTTAATTATACTTTACATTTTTAAATGAGCTACACAAACACAATACCTTAATCAAGAGCATAAATATACATATAACAAATTGATTTTAAATTTTTATCAATAAATCAAGATCCATACCAATGCAAAGTATTCACCTTTATAGTATATTCCCCTTTAAATGATTTAGCTTAGCAGCCATACAATAAAATGTCTCTCTGTACTTAGCTCATTCACAGTCAAAAATTCAAATAAAACACAGTAATATACATAATTCAGACTCTCTGTGTATTTTCCATTTTTACATGGATTATTTTTCTTTAATTTATGAATGTCTGTATTCTGTCTCTTTGAAGACTTTGTCTTATTTTTTTTAACTGTCCATACTTCTTTTATTCTCTTTCCCAAGTCTATGTACATTTATCCAACATTGTGACCCATTTAGAGGTCTTTTTTTTTTTATCTGAATCTGTCTTTATTGCATATCTGTACTCATTTTTTGATGAGGAGCACTTTTTAAAAAAAAATGTTAAATGGGTGTGGCTAGAACCACCCTCATGGCACTGCCTGTTTGTTCTGCCCAATTCAACATGGTGGAGGCATGTTCACTGCCTCTGCAAGCCTTGCACACAGCCCAGTTCCAGTGACTCAGTGGCTCTATGCTGTGCCATTAAACAGTTTGTAACATGCTGCTCACAGACCCCATTTAAGTGCAGGACCTCCTGAAAGAACCATAGTTTATTCTGAAAGCACAAAGCAGGAAGCTGGATCTTAAAGAAGTCATGCAATTTTTTTCTAACACTGACCCAGAAAGCCTCCTAAAGGAACCATGCCTCAGCAAACAAAGTCTATCTGAAAAAAGATGTGACTACCAAGAAGCTGTGCTTAACTCTGTCCTTTTGTGTCTAGAATTCTTTCCCAAGCTCTCCCAGTTTTTATGTGGATGTAGTTGGCCCATGTTGGTGCACCATTTTGTTTTCAGAGATTGCTCCTTCGTTCCCAGCCGCCCAGACCCAAAATAATCACACAGAAACTATATTATTTACAACACTGCTTGGCCTACTAGCCTAGGCTTCTTTTTAACTACTCTCATATCTTAAATTAACCCATTTCTATTTTTTTTTTTTGCATTTTCCCATGAGGGACTTGTGGTTTACCAGTAAGGTTCTCTGGCATCTGTCTCCTTTGGCGGCTACATGACATCTCTGACTCTGCCTTCCTTCTCCCAGCATTCAGTTTAGTTTTCCCACCTAGCTCTATTCTGCCCTGCCACAGGCCAAAGCAGGTGTTTTTCAGAGGACTCTAAAGAGTCCTGTAGATGCCTTAGGTACCCACTGGGGCTACTACAGGAAAATTCCACCAGAACAGTGGTACTTCACTGTGGTTTATTTTGAGATGGGAATCTTAATACACTGCCCATGTTGTTCTTGAACTCCTAAATTCAAGCAACCCTACATCAGTCTCCCAAATAGCTGGGACCACAGATGTATATATTTCAACGGCTGTACCTTCAGTCATTAAAATCCCTTGTTCAAGCTCGTAGGGTTAAGTGGTTTGGTGACACTTGAAACTAAAAGCCTGGGTGGTGTATAAATATAAAGCCTCCTTCAACTTTCCTTCCCTCTTGTCTCTTGCACTGAAATCTTGGTTTGGAATCATTGTTCCCTACAGGGGAAGGGGTAAATCTGCTGGAGTGAGTGAACCACAGAGAGCTGAGATTGCACATCTTTGCTCCTGAACATCAGAAGCTGTGTGTTTCAGAAGGCCTCAGCAACCATTACATCCTGGCCCTTGTAGTTGGAGGGTATGGCAACATTCCTTCACCAATGAAAGCAGAAGTTCTCAGTTGTTTGTTTCCAAAACATCTTTCCAGATCCCTGAAGGTCCTTTTCCTATGCAATTTAAAGGTCTCTCGTTATCTTCTCGCATCTGCACACAAGCTATCCCTTTCTGGGACACTCTTGTACTCGTGTTTTTCCATCTGGTTTCCTCCTTATGTCCCATCCTGCTAAACCCAGGTTTTATGATTTAGTGTAAATACTGCCTTCTGAGGTGATCTGTTGCATTCCAACCCATTCAGAGCAGAGTTTTATAGTCACTGAAATGACTGTGAATGCTGGGTGTCTGGCAGTGATGGAATGGAACTAAAGCAACTTCATGGTAGGGTGAGCTCTGTCACTTCTGAGACACTTCTGAGACAAGGCTATCTTCTGGTGCTTTACCTTGTAACTCTTCTCCAGTCATCGCTGCAGCTCCAGGTGTCTACTTTGGTGGTCACTGTGACTGAGGAGCTACAGAGAGTAGTGGCTGTGAGGTCCTACTAGGCTGTAGCCTGACCACCAGGGTCCTAAAGAAGCAGGAGAAACCCTAGGCAATACTGAGGAGACACTAGAAGTTTCTCTCTGCCATTTAGAAGTTGTCAGCTCTCATAGCTGCATTGTGGCTGGAACTGATGGCATACACCATCAACGATGTTGTATTATATCAAGTTTACACAGCGCATCACGTTTTCTAAAAATGAAACCATTATAAATTCTGGCAGTTTTCTGGTGTAATTAAAATGTCCAACAGGAAACCCCTGGGAAACCAGATGCAGTTTTACTATTTCTAGAGCCGACAGTGGCAGTGTTTCTTGCCAGCTTTCGTATCTTATGACCTATAAATTGCTCTTAATAGCTAATCTGTCATCCTGGCTTCTCACACCAGAAAGCTTGTTTCCTTATTAATCTGTTCATTTGCATCTGCAAAGGACATTTACAAATCCTCCGTTTGAAAACATTGCCGTACAGTGCCGGCCATTATAAATAATTCATCACCTGCGATAGAAGCTCTTATACCTAGGTAATAGATCTTTATGACATTATATTATTCTTCCAACCCTAATATAATTTGGATAAAAATAATTTTTATGAAAGTCCTCTGGCTGCTGGGTTACCATGGAGAACCTGTAACTGTTACTAATGACTCTGGAAGCCCAGAATATAGACTCAAACCAACTATTGTATCACACTTGAAAGGCATGCTGTTTATATAGTAATTGTGTAATATTCCTTCAGGCAGAGGTTTAGAGCTCAGGGCATTCTGATTGGACTGACTGTGAATACACCTGATACCAGTCACAGAGCATGGGCAACATGGAAATGACTTTTGATCCTCACATGCCTCCCTTTTCATGTGATACAGTGAAGTGTCCTCTCCCTGTAGCAGTTTGTTCACAGTTTTACGAAACGCCATCTAGGAAGTGTTTCCCTCCTTAGATTTTAACTTCTTTTGTTTGTGTTTCATTGATTTGTCTACTTTCATCCAAGAAGCATGTGCAGAAGCAGGAAGAGAGTGTGAAAGAAGCCATCAGGCTTAATGGGGTGGGGGGATAGAGTCAACTCAGAGGCTGAAACCAGGGTAGTGTGTACTTACTCTTATATTACATCTGGCTATGAACAGGGCTAAGAACTCTTGTATGGTCTGACCGTCAGCTTCCCGGTGGCACAAACAAAGACGTAAGTGTGGTGTTGACAGGTTGATACTTTCTTTAGAACGAAGCCACAGCAGCTGTTTGCAGAAGCACTGAATTCTAAACGGTGTTTTTGCCATGAAGTTGTCTTTGGGTGCTGTCGTGGCATTGTCGGAGTAAGAAGATGCCTGTAGTTTTTGTCCAAGTGTCTTATGTGAGCACTGAGTGAACATTCCAGGAGCCCTTGGCCATATACTTTTTATGAGAATTATTTTATTATCTCAAGTACAAGTCAGGCTGTAATGCACTTATTAAATAAGATGTGCCTGCCGTTTAAGGCACACCCAGAAGAATAAAATTCACTCTGCAGTTTCTCTGGGCTTGTATTTGGATAGCTATAGATTCTCCCTAAGGATTAATGATTTGTGACTTGAAGAAGCCAGATTGACCTTTGCACCTGAAACTGTCAGGGCTGTCAAGATTAACTAACACTGATTTAGGGGCCAGTTCTTCTCAAATAGGGTTTTCTTATAGAATGAACTAAAGTTTCATTGTAGAAGCTTGTGTGATTGGTACATGATCAGGCCACTAGATAGTTTGCTTTCCTAGTTGACTCTCAGGAGGATGTCTACTGGAGAGTTAAGTTACTAATTTTTGCTCAGTGGAATATCAGTCAGGATTGGTGGATTATGTGGTAATAACAACCAATTCCAGAATCTCAGTGGCTTAAACCAGAGCTTTATTTCTTGTGCCCACTCTGTGTTCATTACAGATCAGCCAGGGCTCTTGAACACACTCACTTGTACCCAGTGCCAGCGCTGGAGTTGCTGTGTGTGGCCCTTCCCAGCGACTTTATTAGTTAGTACTTCTAGGGATGTCACTACATCACATGCCAGGTTTGACGTGATGATAAGAGGAAGTCGTATTTGGGAAAAGCCTGGGATTGTCCACACTGGGTACAGACTCATCCCACCTGCTTTCCTAGGCTCAGCACTCACATCTGCATCATGCCTTGTGTGGGCTGTTTGCTTCCTGAATTACCCACCCGCCCCTCCCCCAAGGGGAGCTCTAATTTATGTATAAATAAATTTTCAACTAAAGGCCTTATTTCAGAGTAAAACATTGTGGAAATAGAGCTCTCACAGTTGCCTCCAATCTGCTTGTCCTTCACCGACACCTTCTGTATGGTATATATCACAAACGATGAGCCAAAGTTGATATATTGTTTATTGAAGTTGACATTTACAGTGGATTCATTCTATGCTATAAACTTAAATGTCACATATCTGCTATTGTATCATGCAGAACTCCTTCAGTGCCCTAAAATCCCTGTGCTCTACCTGGTAATGCCCCACTCACAGGCCCTTGGAACATCTTCACTCTGAAGCTTGCCTGTCCTGAATGGATGCAGAAAGGAGCTGGCCTCTTCCACCAGTGTGTACCTCTCTGGTTTCATCTGTGTCTTTTTGTAGCTTGATAGATGAACACCTCATACTGCCTCATAAATGCCACAGTTTAACCATTAACTGAAACTTTTTGGCTGTGTTGTTTTGTTTGAAGGTAATATCTTGCTGTGTGGATTCTGGCAAATTCAAGCTTTTAATTCTCCTGTTCCAGCCACCTAAGTGCTGGAATCACAGGGATGTGATTTGGGAAGTTGTAGACTGTGAGAAGATGGGGCCTAACCAGATGAAGTAGGTCCCTAGGGGTGGACCTTAAAGTATGACAGTCTGAGTCCACTTCCTGTTTACTCTCGGCTTCCGGACTCCAGATCCAATGTGCCCTCACTGTGATGTTTTCTCTCAGGCCATATGTCCTTGAACTTTAAGCCAAAGCAAATCCTCTCATTTCAGTGCATGTGTCAGGTTCCTTAGTCACAGCAAAGAGACAAGTGACCAAGTCCACCCCTAAATAAAGGGAGGGTTAGGTAGATATTTGCAGAGCACTGTAGTACCTTCTGTTGTGCAGGTAATGGTGCTGCCTGCCATCAGGAGTCCAGATGCTTCTGCTGTCCTTTTAGTTGTGGTGACAGAATTTTGTGTGTTGTTTTCTGATCGTCTTACCCACGTTTCTGAAATGACAAAACTTAAGTCTGCTGCAGTAGGAAGAGAAACTAAGATATACAAGTGTAAGAATCTTCTAGTGCCAGACCCTTACCTGGGCTGTCCAAGCACTTACAGGGGAGGATCCCAGGCTCACCAGTGCTCTTTAGTGCACATTGCCTCATAGTCTGACGTGCAAATCTCTCTCTATGCCTGAATCCAGAGCCTGTCCATGTTTCTGTGTTCCTTTGCTGGGCTGAGGGTATTTAAGAAAGGACCCAGAGTTTAGGAGCACTGAGAGGGCAGGGAATACATCATACATGTGGATTTGGGTGGAAAGAGGGGGGGGAAAATCAATATTTCTGCTACTAGCTACAAATACAATCCCATTTGCCCAAGTACATACAATTAATCAATTGACAATCATACCGAATATTCCTTAGGTAACAGTGTAAAATATAACCACTATGAAAAATAAGGGAAGCACATGCCTGATGGGAGGAAAAGGTGCACATCCTCGAACCTTGTTTAATGGTCATGTCATCGTCAGTCTGGCTCTTGTTTGGATAGTTTAAGTCTTACTTCATTTCTCAAACTCTAAGCCCTTGAAAATGGGTTGGTATGTGAAGTAATTTCTGGTTCTAGCTCAGGCCTCACGAAGCTTGGCAGGGTGGTGGGGTGACCGGCCCCAGTTGGGAGCTGTGTTTTGACAAGAAAAGGTCTCATTTCTATCTTTGTAGAAAGAGAGAACCATTGTATTCTTCTGCCCTGATAGTTTGCTAGTGATGCTTTCTGTATGCATTTTAGTGTTCAATACAGATGTTCCCAGATGTGTCCCCTGTGGGAAGCAGCTGCTGCTTTTCTGGCACAGAAACCTCAGCAAGATCAATATACAAAGGCAGCACGAAGCTCAGCATAGGGTCTGTGTGCAGCAGGCCTGGGGGTCCCAGTCGACGGGACCTTCACGTCTTCTTCAGGAGTCTGAACAAAGACAAGTGGATAATTTCAAACACACTTAGCTGATAAATGCCATCACATGTTATTTGCCCAGGGGCAGTAAAACACTAGGTTTTATTTCCTGTGAAACTGATAGGAATACAGATGTTCAGTCATGATCACTGTTGTTTTCAGCGACTGCTTCTAGTGTCTGCCTGGTAAGAGCCCAGCTCACGCGGCTTGAGGTCATCAGCACACACACACCTTTGCTGAGTTTACAGAGCACTGCACCATTACTCTGGTGCTATCAAGGCATTGTCCTATTGGATGCCAAGTGTGTACAATATTGTTGTTAGCACCATTTTATAAATACAGAAGTGAAATGATCTGATGTTCAACTCTGTTCCATCTGTGCTGAGCCTGTCCCAGCTTCAGAAGCTCTGATGCATACTCTGTCATCACACAGTTCTTCCCAGAGATGTGAGGGGGTAGGATACTGCCTTCAAGAGTCTGCCTCTGCAGAGCTAAGGGGAGGATGGCAGGAAAGGGCTGATGCCCCGGTCTTCTCCACACACCCTGGGAGGGAGGTGCATGATTGTTCCTCTCACACTCACAGAGCATCAGTGAGGCAGCTCTTGTCTCTTCCTGCCATTTAGAGAAGTGAAGACTCAGAAGCACAAGCTCTCTGAACTGTCATTTGGAGTTGTCATAAACCAGAAGTTTCCAAGCACAGTGACACCTGGGGTGCTGTGCCTGCCTGTGTCTTATAAATCTGTCCGCAGCACTGTTTGAAGGCTCATTGCCTCCAACCAGATCTGCTAGTGAAGCTAGCTAGTAAATTATTTATGGTTTACACATTTGACAGGGGCTCAGGGCTATGTTTGAAACACTCAGCTCCTGGCTTGTTGCTGTGGAAGGTAGAAATGGCTGTCTGGAAACCAAGGCTCCACGTTGTTCAGTTGTTGCACGTGCCAGAGGTAGGACACCCAGATAGCTGAGCTCCCAGAGGTAAGATCTGGTCCTTAGCTGCCTGGCTTCCCAGAGAAGGGCCTGTGTATCCTACCAAAAGGACATCAGGTTGTAGTCTGGACTATGGCCTCCCTCATGAGGTTTAGATGGGAAAGAAACTGTGCAGAGGACAGGAGGGGAAAGTACCACATGGAGAGGAAAGACACTGAGGCCAAGACTTATAGCAAATGAAGAAAAGATCGTGAGAGTGAGTGTTGGTGGGGTTTGAGCAATGGAGAGCCATGGTATGTAGTGACATTTCATTTGTATTTTAATAAATAAAGTTTTCCTGGAGATCAAAGAATGAAACAGCCCCACTGGCCAACAGCAATGACACACACCTTTAATCCCAGTAGTCACACTAGTTTGCCATAGAAACCAGGCAATAGTGTTGCATGCCTTTAATCCCAGAGAGGATTATAAAACAGGAGGAGACAGCTCTCAGACACAGTCTCATTCTGAGAATTCCTGGAGGCAGGATTGCTGTTTCAGACTGAGGTAGAGGTAAGAGCCAATGGATGGCTGTTTTACTTTTCTGTCCTTCAGGTTGAACCCCAATTTCTCTCTCTGAGTTTTTATTAATCATGCTTCAATGGTACAGTAGGTTAACATGGCACCTCACCTTCTGTCCCCACGAGGCTCAGAGTGGAGCCTGAGACCAACACTGTCTTAGTGGCATGTTGCCTTGTGACATCATTGCTGCCTCGGCCAGGGTGACTGATGCAGCATCATAATATCTCTAGAGCTGTATCTATCTCACGATTCAGACAAGAACCAAAAAAGCAAACTTATATGTGTTTATTTCCTCTCTGATTTCTAAATCTTTTTGTAGGAACATGTGTGTTGATAAAAAGCAACTCAATGTAGTTCGCTTTGCAAACATACCACTCAGAAACACTGTGCAAATGGTCTCAGCCACTATTAGCAAAAACTGCTACTTCACAAAGCAAAGCAAACAGGGAAAGCACATCACTCATATCTATGAGATATTAATGAAAGCCTTCGGAAGGGCATAGAAGAATACATCTGAGAAAGGAAGGCACAGCACTGTCTCATTGGTGCTCTCGAGCTGGAGGCCCTGGGATCAAGAGCTCCCTTTGTTCTCCCAGGGTCACATGTTCATGTTATGGAGGTGGAAACATCATGAAGAAAGGGGCCATGTGCTAAATGGCCGCAGACGTGTAATGAAGGAGAGGAAGGGAGACAAGCTTTCAAGTTTCAGAATAAAGGGAAGGGACAGCCTAGCATAACTTCTCTTTTATATTCTTACACAAAGGTCTTTAAAAACGAACACTGGAGTCTGAGACTGTGTGCACTTGGTAGGGGGCTGGAAAGCGTGTGGCTGCTTCTTTGATGCTTTAGTTTTCTGTTTGTTTTGTGCCTCTGTGTAGTCCTGTACTGGCATAGAGTCATTTTCACTAAGACCTCTCAATTTTAATCTTTATTATTTTTTCCATGGTGAGTGTTGGAACTCAGGGCCTTGTGTGTGCTATTGGCAAGTGTCTACTGCCATGCTCTACCACCAACCCCATCAAGACCTTGAAGACAGACAGATCTGATAGAGATGACTGGTGTACAGTGTGTTGGGTCCTGGCAGGTAGCCCTTCTCTGTGCTGAGAGGCTGCAGCTCAGAGACTCCAGAGGTAAAGGAAAACTAGAGCTCCATATGAGCCAAGGAGCAAGGCCAGTGGGGACTGTCCGGTTCGGAGGTGTTAGCTGGGCCCCACCCAGAGTTCTTCTTTGGTTCTGATCCTGGTATAAACCACAAGTCACTTGAGAGAGTAGGATAAGAGAACAGAGGATCCTGCCCCCAAGTATTATAAGTCATGGTGGAAAATATCCCCCTCATGGCTTCAAGAGAGGTGCGCAGGGACACAGCACCTCTCAAGGCACAGAACCACATGTGGGTCCCTAAGCATCTTATGCTCAGGGAATAGAGCCTGCTGCTGCTTACCAGTGCCCTGTGCTTGTCATGAGATTTGGGCATTCTTTGATATTCTCTTCCATTGCAGAAGCTAGTGAGTACTAACAGGGACTGTTCGAATTTCAGTAAAGTCTTCTAGATGAAAACTACATGGAACACCTGCTTACATGGCCATTGTCTTCTGTTAGTGACTTGCTGTGGGATGTGCTTTTAGTCAGTACTGATGGGCCTGTGGTCTCCTGATATAAATGCTGCTGGAAGATGGATTGATAATTCCAGACAACTCTCATTTTATCTGCTGAAACAAACCAAAACCATTATCTGTTGTTTTCTCATTTTCCTGCCTTGTCCTTCCTCTCCAGGCAGCTTCGTCAGCCCTGAGTAGTCTGGGCCATGTGTACACAGCCATTGGAGACTATCCCAATGCTCTGGCCAGTCACAAACAGTGCGTTCTTCTTGCCAAACAGTCCAAAGATGAACTTTCTGAAGCCCGAGAACTCGGCAACATGGGAGCTGTGTACATCGCCATGGGTGACTTTGAAAATGCTGTGCAGTGCCATGAACAGCACCTGCAGATAGCCAAGGACCTGGGGAGCAAACGGGAAGAGGCCCGTGCCTACAGCAACCTGGGCAGTGCCTACCACTACCGGAGAAACTTTGATAAGGCCATGTCCTACCACAACTGTGTGCTGGAGCTGGCACAGGAGCTGATGGAGAAGTCCATTGAGATGCGGGCCTATGCCGGCTTGGGCCATGCTGCCAGGTGCATGCAGGACTTGGAGAGGGCCAAACAGTACCATGAACAGCAGCTGGGTATTGCTGAGGACCTCAAGGACCGGGCTGCAGAGGGCCGTGCATCCTCCAATCTGGGTAAGAGCCTCCCTTTGTTTTGTGACCCTGGGCTAGGCTGGAGGTGGCTGGAGTAGCTGCTGTGTGTGTTTTTGTTCAAAAAAATTCCTTCCATATCTTTCCTTCAGCCATACCCCCTGAGCCTTCCTCTTTTGTGCTCTGAGAATTAAAACCTTGCAGTGCTGGGAAACAAAACATGCCACCCTTTAGCTTGTTCAGAGAGAAGAGTTCGTACCTCTTTCTAACAGAGAGGGGTGTGGAGGTGGTAGGGAGCTGTGTGTGGTTTAAGGGCCTGAGGAAAATATATCAGGGATGACTTTACTTGGTGAATTTACCCACTGTGTATCTTTTGCCACAAAATTATGTGTATTAAAGAATAATATTGAGTTTTAGTATGAATGCAAAATCATTTTGTGGAAGACCCATAAGGAAGATGTTCTTGCAGTTGGTTTGCTTTTTGGTTACAGTCAAGACAATATAATGTGACTGGTAGAAGCCCGTGCACAACTGGAAAGCAGGTGCTTTGGTGAAGTCGCTGGTCTCTGAGAGAAGGCACAGGTGTGTTTGGAAGTGTAAGTTGACTTCATTGCTGAGCCAGAGCTTCTGGTCACTTGTGAGCTCTGGAGGATTGGACATGGAGAGGATAAGAAGGCGACCTCACGGGTATCTGCCTGGGCTTCAGATATTGCTGGCTGTGATTGCAGCAAGTCCTTTCCTTAAGGGAACTGCCACTCAGAGGTCTCCAGCCCACTGACGCCCTACTAGCACTTTTCTTCCCTTCCCTCAGCCTCTGTTGCTTTTAACTATATTTGTGCCATAAAGGCCTGCAGGTTCTTAGGGCTCTGAAGATGACCTTGAGGCCAGAATGGGAGTGTAGGTTTGCAGAACTCTTCAGCCATTTGACACGAGGACATGAGGTTGCATCTACTAAATTCACACTTGAGAGCTGTACCACCGAGTCACATACACACCCAGTCCCGTTGGGGCTGCATTCATAGCTTTCCTTGTCCTGTGAGTCCCAGGTTCATTCTGTCTGGAAGAACCAAAGTGGTAAGTTCTCAGCTGTCTGTGTTCATTCTAACAAATACTGGTGTTTATTGACTGCTTACTATGTGATTAATCCTGTGTCATTTATTTAAGGGATAACAACACCCCAAAATCCTGTTCCTTTGAAGAGCTAGTAGCACAATAAATTGGGAAACCATTGCACACAGGAAACAACAGGGGTTTATCTACTTGCTGTTTCGGATCTACTCTCCTCATGTTTTTCAGTCGGTTCTCTGGAGATTATGTCATGCATTCTCCTCGTTGCTAAGTGGGGAGCACATCCTATACGTCTTTCTCATATGTAGTTGTTTTTCTAGATCATTTTGGTCAAAAATTTATCAATTTTCTTGACTTCTTTTTAAGAGAAGATCCGGTTTTTGCCTCTTTTAGTGCTGTGGGTGGGTGTGTTGGCCATTCCATTTGTTTCTGCTTGTGTCTTATGTATTTTTATCCCCTCTCCTGAATCCTTATTTTAGCTACCAAATGTCATACCTTAGACCATTGACTTTCAATGCAGTCGTGTAAAGGTCCTACATTTTCTTTGAACAGTGCTTACCCACCACATTATTTCTGTGTCATGTTTTCACTTTCATTGAATTTAAATAATTTTATAAGATAATTTATGACTTTTATTTGATCTATTTGCTTAATGTTAAACTACTTGGGGTCTGGGGTAGGGCTTAGTGGTAGAACATTTGCTTAGTATATATGAGGCCCATGGTTCAATCCTTAGCACTATGCAGGAAATAATCAAAACATTGGGCTGGAGAGATGGCTCAGTGGGTGAGTGTTTGCTGGGCAAGCATGAGGACTTGAGTTTTGTCATGGTTATGCAAGACTGTAACCCTAGAGCTAGTGGGATGGACAGGCAAAGAGAGGCAGGTCCTGGGGGCTTGATGTACTTAGAGTCAATGACAGAACTGTGGGGCAGGGCATGTCTGACAGACACCCAGATTGGTCTCTGAATTGCCAATGTGCAATTAGAGGTGACAGGAGACTGTGTATTCTTGTGTGTACATGATGTGCATGCATGTGGATGTGGATGCACACGTATATAGAGACCAGAAGCTGACACTGGCAGAGTCTCTCACTGAACTCAGACCTCCCTGATCTGATTGGTTCCTCTAGCTAGCCAGCTTGCTCCAGGGCTTCCCTGTCTCTGTCTCCCAAGCACTGGAATTATATGCAGACTGCCACAAGTGCCCAGAGTTTGTTTACATGGGTGTTGGGGATCCAAATGCAAGTTTTCACACATGTGCCGTAAACACTCTGTCCACTGAACTGTCTCCCAGCCTTTAATTTTCATTATATATATATATAGTGACTGAATTCTTCAAATCTATGAAGAGAGAAAGAAGATCAAATACAGGAAGAGAAGCATGGTTCAAGTTTCCTAAGTACAAAGCAGAAGGGATGGGTCAAGAAAAATATTTGAAAAAAATAAAAGGAAAAAATTGCTTACTGTTAGGAATATTCCTAATGCAAGCTCTCTGCCGATGCAAAAATCCCAATCAAGCCAAATCACCACAAGCCAAATTAAAAAACATCCAGGTTTGATGGGATTCCTGCGCTCCTGGGTGGCCCCAAGGGGAACCAGGAAGCCGCCAACATGATGTGTGGATGTGTGCCTATAATCCCAGCACCCAGGAGGCCAAGGCTTACCCAGGACATCAGAGAAAATCTTTGTCTCAAAGTAAGTCAAACAAGCAAACAGACAAAGACAAAGTGAAAGAAACAAACAAATTACAGGAATGAAGGCAAACACAGTATATTTTAGGTGAACCACAATGAGAAGCTGCTTCATCACTGGCAGAGAACCCTAAGAAACGTCGAATGAGGTCCCTTACACAGACAGAAAATGATGCCATATGGAAGCTCAGGTATTTAGGAGAGAGAGAGAGCACCAGAAGTGGTAAATAGATGGATAAACAAAACATTCCTTTCCCCTTAAGTAATTAAAACGACTGTTTAAAACAAAAATATAATGCTTTATTTAAAAATAATGCAGGTGTAGTAATCCATGTGGTAGCTGCAGCATCCCACAACAGGTGGGAGCCGATGCACATGCAAGGCTGTGAGGTACTTAGATCTCACAGGGAACATTCTGGGATTAACTCGACATAGACTCTAAACTGTGAAAAACTCTTGAAATCTTCAGAGCAGCTTCCAAGAGAAACAAAAAAGTCCAGCTACCAAGCAGGCAGAGAGGGATGGGTGCATAAAGGAGACTGAGGCACCATAGGATGGTGACCCAGCCATTACATTGCATTAAATGTTAAAAGAAAAGTCTACAGAAAGGGGGTGGAGTGTAAATGGAAGTTTCTGTTCCACGTGGTCCCGTAGCTGTTCAGTTCCAAAGAAACACACAGGGGCTTAAATTAATTATAAACTGTTTGGCCTGTTGCTCAGGCTTATTATTGACTACCTCTTACAACTTAAATTAACCCATTATTGCTGTCAATGTTTAGCTACGTGGCTTGGTACTTTTTCTCAGTGAGGCATTCTTGTTTCCTCTGCATCTGGCTGGTGGCTGTGTCTCTGTCTTTCCTCTTCCCAGAATTTTCCTAATCTGGTTGCCCCACCTATACGTCCTGCCTGACTACTGGCCAATCAGTGTTTTATTAAACTAATATGAGTGACAAATCTTTATAGTGTACTAAAACATTATCCCATAGCACTGGAGAGATTGCTCTGTGGTTAAGAGATTATCTGCTCCTGCAGAGGTCCTGGGTTCAATTCCCAGCACTCACCTGGTGGCTCACAACTGTCTGAAACTCCAATTCTGGGGATATGACACCTTCTTCTGGCTTTCATGGGTAACAGGCACATACACAGTGCACAGACATGCATACAGACGAAACACTCATATGTATGAAATAAAACCTTAAAAAAAAAGAAAATAAGATGGAAGCTCACAGAAAAACTACTGCTTACCTCTGTGTTGTCTGTACTTACCAAACATAAGTAGATAGTTATGTATGAACAGCAGAAATACTGTAGTAAGGTGGGGTGGGCATATTAGTGTCTGATAACATAGACTTTAAGAGAATGGTATATGACCAATGATAAAAAGAACCAAATGAAAACTAGTGTCCCAAGACCCCAGCAGTTTGTGTCTCATCAGCTTACAGGGACGTTCTGCACACCACAGATTTTCGTGGCGTGAGCATTTCAACGTCGTTCACGTAACTACAGCCAATTCATGCTCATTGTATCAAAACACATAAAGATAACTCAAGAAAAGAGAAAGGGTGTTTCATGGTCAGGAAAGTGTAGATGATTTCCTGAGGCAGGGGAGGGGGGTGGCAGTGGTGTAAGAGAGAAGGAACAAATGAATCCTAAGTGAGCATTAGCCTGTGGGAGAGCCTCAGAGTACAGTGAGCCATGGAATTAAAGAAACAAACATATCCACAGCAACAGGCAGAGATTTCTTCTAAACAGGCATTTCTCTCTCCCTTTCTTTTTTTGTCCCCCCAAGACAGGGTTTCTCTGTGTAGCCCTGGCTGTCCTAGAACTAGCTGTATGTACCAGGCTGGCCTCAGTCTCAGAGATATGCCTGACTCTGCCTCCCAAGTGTAAGTGGACATTCTAAGTAGTTAATAAATATATATTTTAAAAATTTCACTGACACTAATGAGCTGGACAGCAGTGCCAGCTGCTTGGCCTGGTGACACTCTGAGTGTTATTCCTTTGGAAGCCCTATAGTCTCTGACCACAGAAAAGTGAACCCTAAATTTAATGACAATACAGTGTCTAGAAAACTCCTCAAGTTTTCAATTTTTATGTGTCTGGTGCAAACTCCTGTGTGTGGGGTGCCCACCTGGAGTACTCATGTGAAACCAGGGAACACTGGTGTCCTGCTTTGTCACTCTCTGCCTTGTTCCCTTCAGACAGAGTCTCTCACTGAGTCTAGAACCTGCCATCCCATGTCTGACTGGTGATGACCATATTTATATGTTTATAGTGAAGGGTGCCAATTAAGCTCTGCCCGCAGGGCAGAGGCCAGCTGAGTACCCAGCATGGAACTGTCTGTGGACAGCATCAATTCTCCTGAGCAGTGGCAAATGACACCAGTCAGAAAGGCTTGTCAGCTGTGCTATCCACTTGTTACTGACTGAACCTTGCTCATGTAGATGCAGCTGGTCACATCATGGAGGACCTCAGTTTCTACTAAAGTCCCCAAGATTGAGCACACTGGCAGCAGAGCCACCAGATGCCTCCCCCACTAACAGGCAAGCATTATGCTCCCATGGGCAAGCATTCCAGCTGTGCCCAGAAACCTAGACCCTCTCGCAGGCAAGCCTAGTTGTTTCCCACAGAAGTGAACATTAAGATACGTATTTCATTTTTTATTTATTTGGTTCATTAACATTTCAGCTTTTAGCACTAAGATTTTCTGTGTGTGCTTGTGGGGTTTTGTTTCCCTTTACGTAGCCTAGTTATATGTATGACATGTGCTTTAAAAACCTCGGCAGCTAAGTCCATGGGGGTCTTTTGGGGTTAGACCCTTTAGTGGTTTTTAGTTTGGCGGATATCCTCAGACTGTGAGATTTAAAGTATGTAAGTCACTGGTTTTAGTGTAGTCCGGGTTGTTTGTTGGTTGCCTGTCATTTTTAGCCTCACCACACTCACTGTGTGCAGTAACATGGGCATGTATCTCACATTGTGGGAGAGATTTGCGGAGAAACTGCTTTCTGGTGCATCTATCTCGATCACATCAATGTGTCGCTCTAGCTTTCCCAGACAGTTGTGAATTCAACCTCTTCCTATGGGTAGGTGGCAGGGGAAACCTTTCTTTGCAACCTTTAACTTAGAGGCTTTCTTAGTTAGGGTTTCTGTTGTTGTGGTAAACACCATGACCAAAGCAACTTGGGGAGAAAGAACATTATCTCATCTTACAGCCTGTGGTCCATCAGCCAGGGAAACTGGGGCAGGAACCTGTAGGAACCTGTAGGGAAGAACTGAAGCAGAGGCCATGAAGGAGTAGTGCTCTCTGGCTTGCTCCCGCTCACCAGCAGTTTCTGGTATGCCCCTCCCCACTCCTGTGATTATCTACAGAAGTCTGGGATCAGAGAAAAGCTCCTGTCCCACTGCTGGAAGCCCCCACTTATTTTTAACCTCAACAATTTAACTTTTGTCCTTCCTCCTCCCCAGGGATCAACAGGGATCTTCTCAGGTAGAGCTGAGAGGCCTTTTGAGGTTGCAGATTTGGGTCACTTTGAAGCTGCTGAAGTCCCCATACCCTGTTCTGTGCAGGACACTGTCCTTTTTCCTGGTCTTTGTGCAGATTAATGATTCAAGTTACAACAGTGGTGGATGCTTTTGTGGAAAAAAAGTTATCACAAAAGGGAATGAATTGGGAAGGGACACCTGTCTCATTATGTTACTTCTCTGCCCCACACCTACAGTTAGCTATAGTTTAGTGGTTTGGTAGAACCTTCCAGACCCCTTACCATACGCATAGACTCATACATCTGTGGATGCAGGCTCGGCGACTGCAGCCTGTTCCACATATGGAATGGAGTCACTATACACCGCCCCAGAACCTGCTTCATCTCCCAGCCTCTCAGTCTCCAAATGTCTTGGAGGCATCCTTCCCTCCAGGTAGGGGTTCTTATGCTTCATTGTTTCTGACCTTTGTCTATCTTTGACCCTGGCTTTCTGCACACTGCTTCCAACTCTATTCTGTCTTTCCTCCCTGCTGTTTCTTGTGTTCAGGTGCCTAGTGAGTGAATCTCATCTCACACTAATGCTCAATAATACTGAATCCAAACATGAAATTTGGCTTTCCAACACTGGCCATTTGGGCTTTGCTGAACTCTTGCGGATAGCTCGCCTCATAATCCTGTATCTCAGTACCTGAGGCTGCTGTCTCTAAATGCTGAACTTGGTACTTCCACAATGCAAATGTATTCTCTCACAGCCCAGTTGTTGATAAAAGCCTGAAATCAGTTTCACTGGGCTAACAGCAAGTCCATCTGCAGTGGCCTGGGGATCGGTTTCTTTGCCTTTCCCTCCTTCTGTGGGCCACCTTCCTGTCTACCTACAGCACACCGGCAATTATAATGTTTGCTTCTGATACATGTTATTCTTCTGCCCCAGGTCACTAGCTTCTTCTAGTAGGGCCAGCCGGGCCTCTGTCAGGCCTGTCTAGTAGATCAGAGTAACCCCTCCCCCCACATGTAAGGTTTCCAAGGAAGGAGTGTGGGGGACACAGTCCAGCCTAGCACCCCATCCTGACTTTAGCACACTAATGTCTTTCCCGTGTCCTTTGCTCCAGCCGACTGTCCATTAAAGCTGTCCGGTAACTGTTCATTTTCTAGTTCTCTGCCCCCCACCCCCCGCCACTGCTACCCATGTGCTGTGAGAACCTGCCAGCCAAGCTCTTCTGCCATCCGCATCATCCATGTCCCCTCTGCCCTCTGTGGCAGTGTTAGTAGGCTTTCTTCTTTTCGGAACTTGAGTCATAGACAGCTGTGAATTGTCACGTGGGTGCTGAGATTGGAACCAGTTCAGAGGTTCAGTTCATTATCATTATGGTGGGATAAGGGAGCATGTGGGCAGACATGGTGCTGAAGAAGGAGCTGAGAGTGGAGAGGGAGCCACATCTTGATCCCACAGGCAAGAGGAAGTAGTCTGTCACCCTGGGTGTGACTTAAACATATGTGAGACCTCAAAGCTCTGCCTCCACAGTGAAACACTTCCTCCAGCAAGACCACACCTACTCCAACAAGGCCACATCTCCTAGTAGTGCCACTCCATTTGGGGGCGTTTTCTATTAAGCCGCCGCAGCTAAGAACAAGCATCTAAGAGTTCAAACACAAAGTGGTATGCCAGGGCAACGAGAACAGCCATGCCTTTGGAAAGAAACTGGAAGGGTTGGGAAGTTCATGTGAGTTCAATTTTCTGCACTCCCAGTAGTGACTTCTCCCTCTTCAAGGACCGTTGGCGAATAGAACTTCATCTTAGAGGCCAGGAAAGAAAGGGAGCCAGGGAGACTGGGGCAGGAGCACAGGAATGGGGGGCAGGTGGAGCCCAGAGAGAAAGCTTCAGGGTGTGGTGGGTATAGTGTTTCTATCAAAGAAGCCAAGGAGAGTGAAGCCTGTGGAGCCTGGAGAAAAGGTGGAGGTGAGAAGGCATTGCTATCTACTGCCTGCATTTCACCTGAAGGAACTGCATGGTCACTCTTGGGATTCCTGTAAACAGCAGAGCAGCCTGGAGGCTGTCTGAGTAACTTCCTCCTGGGAACTGGTGGTGCTGATGGGAATGGCCTTGGGAGTGGGCACCTCTTCAGGCTTTAAGCTCCAAAAGGCTGTACCTGTCACATTGTTCTAATTTAGGCCCTTTGAAATCAAACCACTGATGTTCTGTGGAATAGGTTGCTAGACTGATGTTCCAAGTAATCTTCTCTAGCTCCAGTTGTCACAGATCTTCTCATTGACTGGGAGACCAGGCACAATTGCCTCCATCTCCCTTTGGGATAAAGTGTAATTAGGAAAGTAAGAAGGGAAACATCCCCTGACCCACTCCCACCCCACTCCCATTCTACCCAAACAACCCCGCCCTACCCTCAATCCTTTTCTACCCCTGTCAGCCCTATCCCCATTCCCACCCCAATCTACCCTACCCCACTTCCAGCCCCAGCTCCACTTTAGTATCAGTCCCATCTCCATCTCTGTCACGGAAGATGGCAACTTAATTTGCTACACGCGACAAAAGTTTCTGTCCATCGGGTCCTGCAGCTATTCAATCCCAAAGGAACACAGAGGGTTACATTAATTATAAACTGTTTGGTCTATTGCTTAGGCTTATTACTAACTAGCTCTTATGTCTTAAATTCACCCATAATTCTTGTCTATGTTTAGCTACATGGGCTGATACCTTTTCTCAGTAAGGCATTCTAATCTTGCTTCCTCTATATTTCGCTGGTAACTGCATCTCTTCCTTTCCTCTTCCCAGAATTCTCCTAGTCTGGTTGCCCCACACATTTTTCCTACCTGGCTACTGGCCAATCAACGTTTTATTAAACCAATATGAGTGTCAAATCTCTACAGTGTACAAGAGCATTATTCCACAGCAATACACCCCTGACATCAATGCAAAGTTGGACCATTTTGGAAGTCACTGATCACACATGTCAGTCTCAACCTAGTTGTCACCAATGTTGGGTCTAAAGTGAGAGATGAAGAAAAGGTACAATGGAGGGAACCTTCATCTGGCAATGGATGGAGATAGAGACAGAGACACACATTGGAACACTGGACTTAACTCCCTAAGTCCAAATGAGAAGCAGAAGGAGAGAGAACGTGAGCAAGGAAGGCAAGACCAGAGGGAACCTTCATCCAACGATGGATGGAGATAGAGACGGAGACCCACACTGGAGCACTGGACCGAGTCCCCAAGGTCCAAATGAGGAGCAGAAGGAGGGAGAACATGAAAAAGGAAGTCAGGACCGCCAGGGATGCGTTCACCCCCTGATACAAGGGGACTGATCGAATGAGAGCTCACCAAGGCCAGCTGGACTGGGACTGAACGAGCATGTGATCAAACCGGATTCTCTGAATGTGGCTGTCATGGGGGCTGACTGAGAAGCCATTGACAATGGCACTGGGTCTTATTTCGTCTGCATGTACTGGCTTTTTGGGATCCTAGTCTGTTTGGATGCTCACCTTCCTAGACCTGGAGGGAGTGGGGAGGAACTTGAATTTCCCACAGAGCAGGAAACCCTGACTGCTCTTAGGACTGGAGAGGGAGGAGGAGAGGGAGTGGGGGGAATGGGAGGGTATGGGGAGGAGGGGAGGATGTGGAAATTTTTATAAATAAATAAGTAAATAAAAAAAATTTTAAAAAAATAAATAAAATAAAGTGAGAGATGAAAAGTGTGTTCTAACAAGGCCAGACGGAGGTCTGTCAATCATCCACTAATTTATCTGGAAAATAATTGTCCTTTCTTATTTAAGACATCTTTTTGTCTAGGAAGTAGCTTATCTGGAGAATGGAAGGAAGCTAAGACTAGTGTTCACTAATTGATTTGCTCCCTTAGTAATTTATACTTTGCTCCACAAGTTTTATTGAGCACCAGTTACGGGGTAGAATCCTGTACTCTTCCAATGAATAAGAACTGTGGTTCCGCCCCCGGGAACTTCTGGCTTTCCTTCAGTTGTGTACAAAGCCACTCTGGGCCATGTGCTCACGTTCATCTTCATAGTCAGTCCTTCCTACAAACAGGGCTTTGAGAACACCAACAGCATTAAATGTGATGCTTGTAATTCCTTGACTCTCAGAGACTTGTAGCGCACAGGGCTTATAAGGTCTCAAAAGACAATCTCCCTACCCTGGGGTTGATAATTTTTTCTGGGGGTCATGTTAGTGGGGGAAAGGGGTGGCAGGGGTGTAAATTGTGTCTCATCAACTGCAAATGATGGTGACCAAAAGCTGTGACTGTCTGCCATGCTAGTTCTGGAGTCTAAGAAAAGTTTAGATTCTGAATGACACTTCTAAAGGTCACGTTTGAAAAATAAATCCTGGACATCTGAACCAGAAAGTTATGAATTTCCAAGGTCACTTGGAATCCTGTTAGGTATTATCTGCACATACACATACACTGTAGTCATATACTACCCATGCATACAATTAGCTGTCTGCAGTTTCTGAAGATTCATGAGTAAATTACTGTGAACATGTACAACATGGTATTCTGAAGAGTCTTATAAATTATTTTGTAAGAAAAATATTCCAATGGGTAGTGGTGGCTCATGCCTTTAATCCCAGCACTTGGAAGGCAGAGACAGGCAGATCTCGGAGTTCGAGGCCAGCCTGGTCTACAAAGTGAGTTCCAGGACAGTTGGCTATACAGAAAAAGCCTGTTTAAAAAAATAAAAGGAAAGAATGTTACTAATACTCATTCTCTTTCATTCTTTTTACGTTTCAATTCGTATGTTGAGTTCTCTTCAAGAGGAAAGAAGTCTGACTCTATCGGTATGATTATAAATAGTAATGAATCCGGACCAGTGAGGATTTTTCTCTGGAAATCCTCAGAATGACACATGTGGCCTTATTCAAAGCAGCTTCTCTCCTGCCACAGCCTGTGAGACCTCACTGGAAGTTCTTGGCATGGTCACATGGACCATGCTTATGTTTCTAGCACCTTTTGTCACACCAGTATCCTTGTAAGATAAACTTACAAGCATCTCAAGATTAAGGGACATTTGTGATTCTACTAAGGTCACAGGGCAAAGGTTAGAATTGCTTAAGAGTCTAGGTCTCACATCCATTAGACTTTCCATCCCAACAGGAACCCCATGGGTTGCAGGCTGCAGTTGTAGACCTGCTACACTTACCAGCCTAAAGGTGAGTGAGTTAGGTTATACACCAGCCTGGAGCAATGGCCTTACTCTGTCCAGTCCAAGGCAGTTAGCATTTTCACAGAACCAAAGTCATTGTAAACATCCCCTGCCCTAGAGAAGGGGCTCAGGATACCTTGTGCTGGGCCAGACCTTTCAGAGAATCCATCAATCCTCACCACAGAGCCATGCCAGCAGAGAGAAGGTGTCAGTCAGCCATCCAGAATCAGGCCCCAGAGGCAGGACCTGCAGATGGCTTTGTACTGTGTGGAGCCAGGTGTGTGAGAAAAGAGACAAGTCTGATGGTGGCCCTGCTGTGGGAAGCCACCACACACCTCTGGTTCTCACCTGAAGGTGGAAAGAAAAACATGTAAATGTAAAAGAATTCATACCCCACATACTTTAAGACAGATTTTTTTCTAGACATCTAAAAGAAGGAACAAGACTACCCCATCCCAGTTAGAAGGAGAAATGAGAAACAGAGAGGTCTCCAAAGCAGAGTTTTTGAGTGGCGTGCCAGAGGACTTGTGCAGGATGAATCAATTCCAAAGCACGCCCTGTACTCTGTGCCCACACCTTCAGTGTCTGATAGATGATGATATCCGCCTGGACCTTCGGGTCAAGATTTGTCCCCTGCTTGTCTGGACACTGCTGCAACACCAGCATGGGTGGGTGGGGCAGTGTGTG
The DNA here is from genome assembly GCF_982192425.1 of Myodes glareolus. Lineage (NCBI taxonomy): Eukaryota > Metazoa > Chordata > Mammalia > Rodentia > Cricetidae > Myodes > Myodes glareolus. The sequence goes on from NC_142027.1 coordinate 128,892,167, forward strand.
TCCTGGTAGAGTGAACTCTGGACCTGCAGGACAATGCACAGCTGCTGTTGGAATCATGAAGAGTGCCTGTTGCCGGGTCCCAGAGTTGTGTCTCCAGCAGGCAGAGCCTGGCAGTGAATTAGCTTATGTTTAGCCTGGCAGTTGGCACTTGGTTCATTTGTAGAAGTAATTGTACGCTGATGTTATCAGCGGCAGGTAATTGAAATGGGTTTGATGAATTACTTAATTCCTTTTAATAGCTGAGTCTTCAAGAACTGAATAAAGAAGATAAGGTGATGGGGAAGAAAACACAACAGCTCTCTCTTTCTAATTAGTACTTGGAAGCTTTTCTCTTCTTTACACAAATGATGGTGAACACGTGAGGTTCTACACGTCTCTGAGTCAGAAGCCCCCATGGGGGCATTTCCCATTAGGCAGCCCTGCCCTGAGCACTGAGAACTCTTCACCCAGGACTTCAGAGGGTATTGGTTTCTGAGCACAAGTTTATTTCTCAGACTCGGGTGAGCAGGTCTGTCCCCTTCACTCACCTTGCCTTCAGCTCCTCTGTCGCCCTTTTCTGAGCACCTGCTGCCTGGCAGAGCACTGAGCTGGAGTTCCTCAGTGGCGTTAGCTCAGGCTCTCGTGGCCCACACCTGGCACTTGCACCTCCCACACCTGGAAGTCTATGATGTCTGCAGCAACACCCATGTAGCTAGCCCTAGCTTTGCCAACAGTGGCAAAGGCAGATGTGGCCATGGGACCTGCCATCTGTTCTGGGCTCTACCTGCTGGACCCATGCGATGTGCCTGCCGGAACTCAGAACACAAGGATGGGGGGCTTTCTTCCAGAATCTTGTGGTCCTGTTTTTGGATCTCAGGTTCAGTTTTCAAGACCCAGTGGTTTGGGGTGACTTTGAAAGGATTTGCTTTTGGCTGGTTTTTTTTCTTTTTTCCTTTTTGAAGAAACTGAAGTAACAGCAAAAGAATATAAAGCATTAAGATTTTATCTTTTCCATAAGCTAAGGTGATGTTTGGAGACAATGTAGTGATTGCCTGGACTGCTTCTAAAGGTCCTCTATGTAATGCTGTGAAGCTGGCTAAGGTTAGAGTGAAGATTCCCTGGTCCTCGGCTGCTGATGTGATTGTAGCAATACCCTTTGTGTAAATAAAATATACACCGAGAACCCTAACAATGTTTCTTTTAAAACTTATATTCATGTATGTATTTGTTTGTTTTGTGTGTGTGTGTGAGTGCGCCATGGCCCACATGTGGAGGTCAGAGGAACTGTGTGAGCTGTAGTGATTGAGTGAGCTCAGTCATCAGGCTTGGAACCTGGCGCCTTGCCAGCTTGTCTCAGCTGAGCTTTCCTCATGTTGTCAATTTTTTTGAGCTGTATGTGTAGGATTTTGTATCTTTCTGACTGTATCTAATACTTTCCTTTTTTGTTTTCTTTATTTAACTGTTTATAAATATCATATGTATGGGTACAATGTGATATTTGAGCTGTGTATATATTGTAGAAAGATTAATAACATCTACTGACTTTTTTCATGAAAACAGTCAAAATCTAGTATCTTGAAGTTTTGACATATGTAGCACATAATTATTAACTATGGTTACCATGCTGTGTACTATAATGTCAGAACTTACTCTTACCTACCAAGGCGTGTTCCCCTTTGACCAACATCTCCTCTTTCCTAGCCTCCAGCCCCTGACTCACCATTCTACTCTCAGCCTCCGTGAGTCCAGCTTTACCAGCTCCTAGGTACAAGTGAAGTAGGTAGTATTTGTCTTATGTGCCTGGGTGGTTGTACTAGCTACAATGTCTTCTAGGTTCATCTGTGTTGTCTCCGATGATGGGAGTCCTTCTTCCTGTGAGGCTATGTCATATCTCAACGTGTCGCTATTCCAATTGTTTTTATCCATCCATTGATGCACACGGGTACTTGCATATATTGGCTATCACACATAATGCTGAAGTACATAAGAGAAATCTGTGACTCGCTGATCCTACTTGTGTTTGTGGATTTTGTTAGTCATCAACCCCCTTTTCTTATATACCTCTGTCTAGCCTATCCAATCACAGAAGTCATCTTGGGCTCCCCACCCACTTCCCTCACATCCCAAATGACTCCCGCCCACCAAAAGCCAGTTTGAATGTGTTGTTACAGCTATGGCTCAGGGCCACCCACATGGTCACTTGCAACAGCTTCTCCTCACTAGTCCCTCAGCTTGTCCTTCAGTTCATGGTCCACATGGTTTCCATGGCAACTCCATAGAAACTCCCAGCTGCTCCATCTCATCATATGGTATCTATGCCCAGAACCGTGTTCTGGGTCCCTGCTGCCCTTAGGAGGAAAGCCCAAGTTTTTCATCAGCTGTGTTCACTTCTTCCCCAGCCCCCATCATCTCAGAGTACCTCTCAAATGTCTTCCATGTGTGGGGCAATCAGGCATCCAAATTCAGCAGGCATTTCATGGAATGCCCATTAATGTACAGAGGGCTGACCTCTCCTCTGAGGTGGTGTCCTCAGTTGCTGCGCTGACTTCATTTTCTGCCACTCATCTACACCCAGTTCACTGTTCTCCAAGCTTCTGACATTGCTCACACTGCTTCTTCCTGCCCAGATGCCATCTTCCTTGTATGGAGCTTCAGCACTTCCTTATTCTGTGTATACAGCTCAGAAGCCAAAAAAGACTGGTTTAGAGGTCTCAGTGTTCATCTCCAATTCCCGGACATTTTGCACGTGGTACTCTTGAGTATTGCACTTTCTTACCAGCTAGATTCTGCATCCTAAGGCTGGCATTGTGTCTTCAGCTCCTTGGTGTCCTTTTCACCTAGTGGCCAATGCTTGGTCCCAAGTGAGTATGGATGATAGTTTGCGTTCCTATCACAGACTAGCACAGATGATGTAAATTATAAACCATAGAAATTTATTTGGCTCATCCTTGTGGAGGCTGGGAAGTCTAAAATCAAGGGGCTAAATCTGACAAGGACCTCCTTGGCTGTGTCCTAAGGCTCCAATCAGAGCATGGCAGTACTAATCTAAAGAGCAGCTGCCGCCTGTCTCCTAAGCCCACCCCCACACGCTAATTTGTTCCAAGGTTTCATACCCAAGGCCTTCACAGTGACAAATAAACCTCAGTGTGTGTTTAAAGGGCAGCAAAGCCATGACAGTGTCTATTTGTCCTAATGGGGAGAGTTAATGGGAGCCAAGCATGCTGGGAAATGCCAGGCAGTAGCCAATTCCAAGCACAACCCTTCCTTTCCTCAGTCATGCTCACTGCGTTCACACCTGTGCCTCATTCTCCAGTTCAGCCTCTTGTTCTTCCTGCTGTGGATCTCAGAACCTAAGAGGCTCATTCTGAGTGACAGAGGCAGTTCTCAGACACTTGGTTGTGCTCCTTGACATTGCCGTTGCTGTAAACATCCCTTACATACCCTCCAACTATAAAAAGTTCAAATTCCATGATTTTTTCCCCTGTGGGTAGAAAATGTGTATGAAGCTGAGCTTGATTCCTAAGTTTTTGTTAAATTTTAAATTTGCGTGCATGTATGTGTGTGCTCACGTGCGTGCACACGCGCGTGTGTGGGTGTATGCATGTGAGTGCAGGTGAATTTAGGTGTTTCCTGAGATCAGAGGTGTAGGGTCCCCAGAGCTGTAGTTACAGATGTTTGTGGGTGCTAGAAACCAAACTTGGGTCTTCTTCAAGAACTGAACACACTCTTAACATTGGAACCATCTCTCCAGCCCAACTTTTTATTTCAAACTTTTGTTTCTGTGTGTGCTTGTTGTGTTGAGTGTATGTGTGCATGTGTTATATCATAAATATGTAATATATTATGTATTGTGTGCATGTGGTATACACTGTATGGTGTGTAGATTGTACGTGGGGATATACATGTTCAGGTGCTTATGTCCAGATACACAGAGACCAGAGGTGGGTGTTGTATGCCCTGCTCTGCAGCTGTTCATCTTAGTTCCTTGAGATGGTGTCTCACTGAGCTTGGAGCGAGGTTGGTGGCCTGTGAGTTCTTGTAATTGGTCACAGGTATATGCAGTCATGCTGGAAGTTTTTTCAAGACAGGATTTCTCTGTGTTGCCCTGGATGTCCTGTAACTTACTCTGTAGACAAGACTGGCCTTGATATCACAGAGATTTGCCTGCCTCTGCCTCTTGGGTGCTGGGATGATAGGAGTGAGGCGCCACTGCCCGGCTGAATTTTTTCATATGGGTGCTGGAGATTTGAACTCAGATCCTGATGCTTGCACAAAAAGTGTTCTTACCTTCTGAGCTATCTACCCAACCTAAAGTTTTGAAATGAACCAAGAATATGATGAGCTTGAGAAATAGTTAAACCATCGGGCAGCGATTGGATTTTATTATACCATTTTAATTTTATTTCTTTCAGTTAGTAGTACTAAATTAAGCAGATTTTTCTTCTCCTTTTACACAATCCTTTGCCCTACAGCTATATAAGACAGTCTGATTAGCAGGCTAACTAAAAAATATATTAACCTTTTGGATCTTGATCCAAGAAGTTCTGAAAGCCTGCTACAATGGGGCCTTTGTGCAAGTTTGAAGAGTGCTAATATTTATGACTTCTGGACAAGAAAATCACTAGGCTAGCACACTGTTTCAAGTACATGAACTTAATGGTCTGTTCTCTCCTGTGCTTAAAATCCGGCCTTAGGAAACCAATGCTGGCTTTGCTTTTTGAGTTATTCAAATAATAGGTTCCAGAAAGGAACAATGGAAAGGTCTCTGAGGAAACTCCACACACCTTTGAAGTGGCTTAGAATAAAGAAATGACACGTACTGAGTGCCCTGGTGTGTGTGGGGCACCTTCTTATGCAGTGCTCATCATGCCATTTAAAACACAGGCTTGTCACTCTTAGGAAGGAGAGCATCGAAGGACAGGAAGGAAGGTGACGTTGTCAGAGCCCATAGCAAGCGTAGAGAAGAGCTAGGGCTGGCGCCATGGCTATCTAATGCCAGAGTTGGTGTTCTTTGTACTGCCCTGTGCCTCCCTGAAGAAATGGCTATGTTCTCAGGAAAGCTCAAGGCTCTGGCACATCTAAGGAATGAGGACAATGTGACATACAATTAGAAAACCCAGAAAGTCAGCCCATTTCTCTGGCACAGCTTCTTGGGGTACTTGCTCTCATCCTCACCTCACTCACGTGTGCCTAAGCATTCTGGGGGCCTTCACGCTGCTGCCATTGCCCCTCATCTAGAGTGAAATTCACAGAGACTCCCCGTTTAAGACTGTCTACAGCATAATTAGTAATTTCATGGTGACTACAAAAAGTCGCTTTCCAGAGGTGCCCTCCAGGGCAGAACACGCATCCCTGGAATTGGAGGAAAGCCAGGAGGCAACTTTCAGTTGCTGCTGCTGACTCAGCCTGTCCCCACTTGACTTCCCGGCAGCGTGGTCTGCTGAGTGGGAGCGCTCAGAGAGCAGCACCTCTGTCCTCTGCATCCTGCTGGAGAGCTGGTCACTCTGGAAAGGGAAATTTCATCGGTGCCATTCAGAATGTCCCCAAGAGCAGCTAAAACTTGGAATGAATGCTCTGCCTTGTGCCCAGTGCTTGTGAAGCAAGCCTTCCTCAGAACAGTCCCTGTGGCAGAGTTTAACAGGCAGAGTTTAAGCCAGATTGGCAGAGTTTGCCACTTACTGGAAGCAGCAGCAGTCGGTAATTGCATTTCTCTGGTTCAGATGGTATGTTCTAGCAAATTCATTATGGAATTCTGAATAAGACAAAGACAGCTTATAGCGTGGCCCAGCTGCTGGGGGTGCTCTGGGAGGACCTATAATCTGCTCTGTGACTCGGTAAAACTGCTGGAGCTTCACAGTAAGGAGACCTGGAGTTCAACCAGGAATTCCAGACTGTCGCCTTAACCAAACAGATGGTGGCCCCCAGGTCGTGGCTCCATCAGGCAAGCTGGCATGTCTGCCTTCATAGCCCTAGTATGGAGAAAGACATCCACATTGTCCATGGAGAACTCACAAGACTCTGAATGTGATAAAGGGCCTGCAATGTGATGCTGAACTCCGTTCTCATTCCTTTTCTGGCCTCTGACCCCTAGGGCTTTAGAGTTCTGTGTATGCTTCTGTGGAGCTGGCTGCTTTTTTCCTTCTTATAGAAAGAAGAACTGCTTGAAACGTGTGTCAATTTCTCTTGTTTTGATTGCTACACAGTGACAAAGGACTCACTTTCAAAGCGATGTATGGGACTTGTGTAGTATCTTGTGGTTGGGGGTGGCAGGTACTTGTGGATATTGACGGCAAGCTTGTGTTGTGACCTTGCTGTTTTCACTTGTGAAGTGGAGATAATTACAGCACTTATCCCAGAGGATGGCCAGGCCTAAAAGTGTTCACGTGTACAAACTTCTGCCCTACCAAAGAGTTCAGCTCCTCTGGGAAGGAAGATGTCCCCCAAAACAGTTACAAGGTGAAGTGAGTGATCCACTCCATGGCTCCAGTGGGCCTATGAAGCAAGTTCTCTCAGAGTGAATGCCAGGCACATAAGGACCCACAAAAAATTACCACCACTAGATTGTGTCATGTGTGAGGAAAAGAACATCATTTGTTAACACAAAACTAAAATGCTAAAAACACGTGAAATGCTACTCCATACAAAACACCCGCCCATTCTAAGACTGTGATGTGCAGAGGTAAAGATGCCCCGAGCAGTGTTCTAGGACAGGCTGCTGTTTGAGCTCCTCTTTTGCTCACACCCCAGTGTCACTGGCTAGTATCCTCCTGGTTAGAAACATTTCAAATGAAAAAGATTGGAAACGTAATTTAAACCAAAGCATGGCTGGGGACTTGGTTCTGATGCTGGCTCTACATTCATTAAGGAACCTTTGGAGGAAGTCTCTCCATCCTGGGTACCATGCAGGGCAGCACTAGCAGATGCAGTGTGCAGTGTCCCATAACACAGAGATAGCCAAGGGTGTTAGATATCTGGGGCCTGAGCTGAGTGTCTGGCCTCTCCCCTGTGGGCCCTCAGCTAAGTCCCTTTAACTACAGGGTCTGTTTTTAAAAACGGGGGTTGGGAGACAATGATTAGAATCTAACTTGTGGGTTGCAAACCCTTTGGGGGTTGATCGACCCTTTCACAGGGGTTGTATATCAGATATATTATTGTATATCAGATATTTGCATTACAATTCATAACATTAGCAAAAATATGGTTCTGAAGTAGCAATGAAAATAACTTTATGGTTGGGGTCACTACAACATGAGGAACTGTATTAAATGTTCACAGCATTAGGAAGGTTGAGAAGTGCTGGATTGAATATTTGCTTTTTTTCACAAGATTGTCGTTGTCCACACAATGTTTGGATGTTTGGTTACTAAAGGTCAATGTGGCTAAAGTAAACACCACACCTTAGTGGGATTTCCTTGTTAGGGTACTCTCCTAAGAGTCCACAGCAAGGAACAGACTGCATGGGCTTCACAAGTGGCAAAATTAGGTTACCAATTTCATTAAGCAAGGCATTAGATTCCTTCCGAATTTTGTTGTTGCTGGAGACACCATGGTCTCTATGAGGCTCCTCAGATCCATATCAGCTCTCTCCTATGCCCATGGACAGTCTGTGCCTGCCCACTGGGGACACCCTGCCTACCCACTACAGGCTGTGAACCCCATCAGATGCCTATGTCTTCCCAGCACTAGCTCTCTGTGTTAATCTCTGACGCTCTGTGAATTGATGAGGAGTGCTTAACGGGATCGCAGGCACTCAGTGAATGGTCCCGCTGTTATTACACGCCCATGGATTTGTCTCTTTTAAAATGAGCTTGCAGATGTCTCCACTCATCTCAATTAGCAGACTTGAGGAAGGAGCAACCATTGCACGGCATCATTTTCTGCTTTCTAGAAGATTCTCACCAGAGAAAAATGACAAACAGCTAGTTGTTTGCACTATAGACCCAGATGTCTGAAATTGTGACCGATGACTTCAGAGCATCATCTTGAAGGAATCTGAAAAGCCTTCTACTATGAGGCCTGGGCAGGAGTAGGGGTGGGAATGGAGTGGGGGTGAAGCAGGGGTAGGAGGCAGCCAGGGACATGAAGACCTGAGTCTTGGTTCCAGACCTGCCCTGGTTTGTCTTGTGGTACTGAGCTGTGAGGTCTGGAGAGAGTTATATCAAATGTGAAAGAAGGTTAAGGATCTCTGAGTGGGCGTGAGGGCGGGCCCAGGATGCAGGCCCAGCGAAGGCAGCAGGGAATGAGCCTTCCCAGCCTGGGAGTGAGCTTGAGCCACTAGGTTCCTCCCTTATCTATCCTTTCACTTGGTTCCCAAGTGATGCCATGGTCTGGGGAACTTAGAGTAGTTCTCAATAAAAAACAAAACCATGAAGATTCTGACCTAGACAGATGAGAGAAGCCAGCTCCTTTTGTTTCATGAATTTGCTAGAAGTTTCTTTCCAGGCTGGTGAAAAAATAACTTTCTTTCCTTATACGGCTTAAACTGTGAGTCCTTTTTCTCTGTCTTAACATTCTGGGTCTTCTGTGTGATCTTGTTTTGTTTGCTTCTAAACATGTTTGTAATCACCGCAGACACAGCAGCACGCTCACACAGTGTCTGCTGGCATTCCCTGCTTCGAGTTCTAGGAGACCCCCCACAGTTCAGGAGACCCCCCACAGTTCAGCCACTATTACTTGCACTGCACCTTAAAGAGGGAAGCTGTTGTAAATGGTTGCCAGGTGATAGATTTCCTGTGGGGATAGGAACTGCTTCCCAACAGTCTTGTAACTGACAAGGAGGCCCACACTATCAGGGTGGCTTTAGGAACAGTTTTTAGCCTGGCTCATTATTTAAAGTATTTCAGTTAAATGGCCTTTGTGGTTATACACACTGACCCACGAGGTGGGCATCTGTTAGTGGTCTGCTTTTGTCCATTTGACTACTCTCTACCTATTCCTCCTCCTGTCAGTCCTTCAGATCATCTTTGGGCACCTGCCATCCTTAGGCATGATGCTGGGCGTGAGTCAGGGGACCTAGCTCTGCCATTGCCTGTTTTCACAGAGAGCTAACATGATTCCGCAGGCCACCTGTGCTGAAGAGCCCTTTTCTGAGAACTGTGACACCTCCCAACAAAAACAAACCCGAGAGTCACCAGCCATGTTCAGATGGATCATTGTGTGCACAGTGAGGCATTCAAGCATCCTTCACAAAGCTCACTGTGTTCTGGGGCCTCTAGAGTGTTTGGAGGACAGTGTACCTGTCTGATGGCTGATGTGGGAGGAGGGCGGGGCATATCAGGGAAGTCCTGCAATGGTTTTCTTCTTTGCCTTTTCTTTGTTCTCTTTTTATGGCTCCAGGATGGGCGTTTATTACAGCAGTTTGTGCTCTCAGCTCTTTTGCTGAGGCTCTGCATAATTTATGATCAAGATTCCAAAATGTTAGTGAATTGCTCCACCAGAAATAATGGAATGTGACAGCAATGGATTCCACATTCTTGGCCCAAATATTTGTGTCTGTGGTTAGCAAGTCATTTCATAGCATGATTGCTGCATTGCTCAAGCTGTGCCCAGGATGGATTCTGACAAAGGAAGAGAATTTGGGCGAATATAAAAGCACAGAATGGTTCCGACAACAGCACTGCGCTTATGTGCACCAGGAGAGAGAAGGTCTCCTGTCTTCTCTTCCCACAGATGCACTCCACCCCGCCAGGCAGCATAGCTGTATTGGATTTGTGGTTTCAAGCCCAGTCTGATCTGCTGAACGAAGCAGGCATCTGCCCTCTCAGTGAGCCCCAGGAGGCACTGCAAGGGAAGCATACAGTGAGCAGGGAATGTGAGCCTCGGGGAGACACAGGAGTACCAAAGACAGAATGCTGAGTCCGCCACATACTGAGTGTCTAATTGCTGTCCCTTGACTCATCTTTATTAGGACATCGTCCGGCGATGTCAGAAATATCTGGAAGCAGAATCTACTTTAAATGCGGAAGTCACTTAAATGACAAAAGAAGAAAAAGTCACAGTACTGAAGAAACTGTTTTAGTAAGTGAATCCTCACCCTGTGCTGATGTGGCTCTGTTGGGTTAGTCACAGAGGCTTGGTGACAGTGGAACTGTCTGAAGGCACTGGGAGGTTTGCCTTGGTCTTGAATTGTCCTACCTATGGAAAAAATGGGGCAAAATCATCTGACCAAATTCCTGGACTCCCCCTGAGGCTGGAGCTGACAGGAAGCAATCACCGTGGGCGTACAGAGAACAGCTACAGTGGGCAAGGTTCTAGTCTAGTAGACAGCTGCTTTTTCCCTTACCCAAACCACGGACACATCACCCCGTGACCAGTTGGAATCTTCACTCCTGGCCACACCACCACAGGGATCATGGAAAGGATCACAAAGTGCATGCGCATGCGGTTGCCTTTGTTTCCGCTCCCCTGCCAGAAGCCCTTCAGGAGACTCAAGCATTCCTGCATCCTGGGGCTCTTCCTTTACTGTTTATTCTGTATCAGCTGTGTCTAAGATGTAAAGAGAAAGCAGGGTGAGTATAGTAAAATCCTTGCTCACGTTTTTAAACAAAGGCAGGATCTGAAGGAAGACCCAGCTGAGTAAGGGGGTAGCAGAGCTGCACAGGCGCATTGACAACAGGAAAGAGTGATGGTAGGGGTGTGGAAGAGAAGGCCCTTTGCAAGGAGGGACTTTTATCCAGAGGCTGAGTAAGGTCCAGAATTAGCTGGTCTTGGGTTCTAATTCCAGCTTTGCTCTCATCTGCAGAAGAGCAGTCTGTGGAGACCAGGTAGCAGGAAGGTTTCAGGTTACTTAGTGACAGGATGCCTCCTCCTTCTCTTCTACATTTAAAATATTAATTTCAGCCTTAGAGTTTTTGGCCATGCTAATGAACCCATAACTAAAAATATTTACAGTAACTGTTTTCTCTGATTTAAAAAGTCAAGACTCAGGAATTTAACCTGAAAAAACGCATATTTCTGACTTATAGGTTTATTTATATGAATAAATAAGAGGGTGATAAAAACCACACATATTTAGTTATACATTTAATTAACCTGCCTTTATTGAGAAGATTACAGCTATTTCTAGAGCTTCTGGGCCATGGAGAGCATGGCTGTGCTGTGTGTCTTTAGGCTGTGAATCTTTTCAGGGAACCTAGGACACTGCACTTTTGGAGCTAGACTTTGAGCATCTTCCTGGGACTCTGAGTGATTCAGGTTGACCTAAGCCCTAACGAGAAGTGATAGTCTTTGGAAGTGTATCCCAGAGGCTGCAGCCTGGTAGATTGGTGTGGACACTGTCAGTTCACAGCAACAATAAATGCTTCTTTAGACAGAGTCATGAGCAGCCTTTTCAGCTCTGAAGACATTCAAAGGCTTAGGACCCCCCCAGACTCTGTCTATCCTACATGTTTCCCCTCAGACCAGTGGTTCTGAGCTGCTGAGTCCTTGAAGCTGTCAGCTTCATGTTGAACCCACAGCCACTCTGTAACATGTAGGGCTGGCTTGTTGGGGTTTCTGTCCCGCCCGGTACCCCACAACCGGCATACCCCAAGGAAAATCACACACAGGACTCCATAAGATTATAAACTGATTGGCTCATTAGGTCAGGCTACTTATTAGTTCTTATGACTTATCTTAGCCCATTATTCTGATCTATGTTAGCCATATGGCTTGGTACCTTTTTCAGCTGGGCAGGTTACATGTTGCTTCTCTGGTGGTCTGCGCAGGAGTGGCTGAGGGAGCTTCTGCTTCCAGAATACTCCCAGTCTCCTTGCTCCGCCCCTACTTCCTGTCTGGCTTTCCCGCCTATACTGCCTGCCTGGCCAATCAGCATTTTATTAAAATGTGATTGACAGAATACAGACAATTCTCCCACACCATTTCCCTCTTTTTTTTTTTTTAAACAAAGGAAAATACCCATAGTCCATTTGTTGGGAATGTGGGCGTAGTATTTCAGACTACTTCCTGCTGGTTGGGGGCGCTGGAAATCTTATGGGGACCTAAAGAAAATTTAGAGTTATAATCAAGTCCTGACTGGAGTATCCTGTGAGTAAAACCAATCATCTCATGCAGCAGTCTTGAATCAATTCTGGATGTAGAACTCAGACATCTGGGCCATCTGTTCCTACCGGGGATTTCTCGGGTGGTCGTCCTTTGTCAAACTGGATTTTTCTTAACTCAGAATGAATCCAGAGCCTCTCATTTTCTATGGAAACAAAAGCAAAATTTCTTCTCCAAAGTAACATACCTTTTGACTTCAGTTTTGAAGCCAAGGTATTTTCAAAATACCTATCTTGGGTTAGTTCAGCAGCATTTATAAACAAAAGTCTTTTAGCAGCTGTTGCTCCTTCCTCAGCATTCAAACAATTCAAAGAGAGCATAATAACATACAGTATCAAGATTCTCTTTGTATTTTCCATCTTTGTGTGGAAATGTGGCTTTATTTTAACCTCTATTTCTTTTATTTTTACTTTTACTTTTTGAGACAGGTTCTCTGTATATCTTTGTCCTGGAATAACTCTGTAGACCAGGCTGTCCTTGAACTCACAGAGATCCCTGTCTCTGCCTCCCCAGTGCTGGGATTAAAGGTGTGTGCTACCACACCTTAAACTCAGAGATCTGTCTGTCTCTGCCTCCCAGGCATTGGGATTAAAGGTGTGCACTACCACACCTTGAAGTCACAGAGGTCAATCTACCTCTACCCCTTGAAGTCACAGAGGTCAATATGCCTCTGCCTCCCAGGCATTGGGATTAAAGGTGTATACCACCACACCCAACTACTTCCTTTTTTTCTTTTTTACTTTTAAGAACTTTAACCTTTAGCCTGCATATATTTTTAACACATAGTAAACCATTTAGAGGTTTTCTTCATCTTTGAAACTCTTTTTACTGTATATCTCTCTTTTTGTGACCACATGAGTCTTTTACCAAGCAATATTGGTAGGACTAAAGCCGTTGCTTTGACAGCTAGATCCAGCCCATTACTTAGCTTTCCAGCCTCATGGCTGAGGTACCAGCCAGAGCTGTGCTCAGTGCCACAACTCTATGGCGTTTCAAGGTCCTTTACCAGCAAGCAAGCTGCAGCATTCTGCTCACAGACCACACTCAGTCGGACTGCCTGCCTGAAACAGTCAGAGTTTGCCCTGGCAGGACAGTCCAGAAACCAGCATTTTAAAATGGCACAGCTTTTTTCCTGCTATGGTTGAAAACTGAAAAGCATGCCTTCAGCTTTTCATCAACACCGTTTTAAGTATTTCGTGGCAGGACATCTTAATGAGCTGCAGGGTTTTGCAGCTAAAGCTGAGTCAGGAAGCCTCTTAGATGAGAGTGCTTGCTTGTATCTAACAAGCAGAGTAGACAGAAGAAATGGCTGCTACCAAGAAAACATGCTTTACTCTATTCTTTCCCAAGCTTTCTCAGGCTTTTTGAGGATTCAGTTATCCACGTGGGCGCTATATGTAACATGACGGCCGACTTGTTGGGGTTTCTGTCCCGCCCAGTACCCCACAGCCGGCAACTCCCAACGAAAATCACACACAGAGATCTCTATAAGTTATAAAGCTGATTGGCCCATTAGGTCAGGCTCCTTATTAGTCCTTGTAACTTACATTAATCCATTATCATTATCTATGTTAGCACATGGCTCCGTACCTTTCTCAGCTGGGCAAGTTACATGCTGCCTCTTCAGTGGTCTGCGCAGGAGTGGCTGAGGGAGGTTCTGCTTCCAGAATACTCCCAGTCTCTTTACTCCACCCCTACTTCCTGTCTGGCTTTCCCGCCTATACTGCCTGCCTGACCAATCAGCATTTTATTAAAATATGATTGACAGAATACAGACAATTCTCCCACACCACCACTCTGCACCTGAGTGGGGGTGGTTACATGCTATTCAGGATGTCCCAGGTAGCTGGGGCCACACCCAGCTCGCCCCAGAACAAGAGTTCTTCCTTGGTCACCTTCCTGAACTGTCCCTTTACTCGGGACACGGCTGGCATGTGGTGGGTAGGTCTTTCTACACAGATCATCTGGGTGGATGTAGTCAGCTGTGTGGTCCTAGACTCTGTGAGTGAAACCAGAGATCAGAGGGAGATGGGTGAACTCGGGGCCAGAAAGCTAAAGAGGCAGGGGAGGTGCCTCAGAGGAGAAAGGGACCTTCCTAAGAACATGGAAGGATCATGCATGTTAGAGCCAGCAGGACTGCAGGGACCCTAGACTTCAGCTCAGAGTTAGAGATTTGAACCACAGAGCTGGCTCACAGCTGGTGGGGTGGGGCTCCAGGCATGTGGGCTTCCTCCCTCCTACAAAGCCTAATTCATTTTGTACTTTGAAAGCATTTGTTTAGCGTTCTTGATTCTGACAGCCAGCCCCACCTACACTGCTCACTCAAGAAGAGACTGGTGGGGACATCCAGTCTCTGTCCCACAGGCCTGGCTGCTTCCGAGCTCTCCCTGGGCTTTGCAATTGAGCCTCAGAAACAGGCACGAGGAGTAGTGGCTTGACACTCAAAGGAGGCTTTGTTTTCTGTTACTTCGTGCTGCGCACTGTGGTGCTCACATTTCCTCCGGCATTCCCACCTTCCGCACATCCTTCAGTCGAGCCTATGAGTTGCTTGGAGGCCCATTTCCCAAACAAGCTCACCCCATACCCAGCCTTTGGGGCCTGTGCACCCCTTAGGACAAGGTGTAGTTCACAGAAGGCTACTATGAACCTGATTGTTTTGGTAGCATCTTGATATGCAATACTCTTCTAATCCCTTCAAATCTGTTCCATTTCCCCACACTCAGGAAAAGGCAGCATCCTGTTCCTGGAGGGCAGCAGGGGAGAATGTGAAGTCTGTGATTCATGTTTCTGTGTCACCATGAGTTCTGTATTTTGGGAGCTGATGACCATTATTATCTTCCATTTATTTGAACTGCTCTTTATTCTTTGTTCATACCTTTGAGTTCAGCTCAGCAATACTGATTTCCTTCTAATCGAATACAAGACTCATCAGAACTTCAATGCATACTGAGTTGTGTGCTGTTGGGAGACACAATGCTGCCCAGTGACAAACGACTCAGGATGTGGTGGCAGTGACACAGGGCCTTCACCTTCAGCCTGGGGTTACCTGCAGTCAAATTGTTTGGCCCCAGTAAGGAACAGGATTTCCCCCAAAGTGTCACTGACCAAGTCCTCAGCCCCTTCTCAGCTTGCCTTCATCTCTTATCCCCACAGGAGGAGGCACAGACTTTGGCAGAGCAGGCATCTTGATGATGACTCAATACTGGGGGCACGCTTGTGACAATCTGGTCCTGTGCTCTTGCTTATTGGTTACTCATCTCCCTTTGTACAAGGCCTTGCAAACATTTGCTTGGTGTTGTTGCTTAATTTATGGCAGCGAGAAATCTGTTGGAGCATTTGAAGGACTTTGGAGCTCTCTCCCTAGAGTCCAGTAGGACACCTCTTTGCATTATTAAACATTCATAGAAAGTGAGTTCTAACAACTTTGATGGTATCTTGAGATCATAATGATTTTTATGTGACACATTTGTTTACTTTTGACTAGCTAGATGATGCTACCGTCTGTTCCATGGAATGAATTAAACTCATCAGAAAGTGTTGAAGGAGAGCTGCAGTTTTTTTTTTGAAAGTAATTTTATTAAATTATAAAAGTTTCCATTTCCGCCCCTCTTCCCAGCACCCTCCCACTCCCCCCACTCCCTCTCCTCCTCCCTCTTCATCCCTTAGGGCAGTCAGGGTTTCCTGCCCTGTGGGAAGTTCAAATTCCTCCCCCCTCCCTCCAGGTCCAGGAAGGTAAGTATCCAAACAGACTGGATCCCCAGAATCCAGTATAGGCAGAGGAAACAAGTCCCAGTGTCATAGTCAATGGCTTTTCAGAAAGACTTCGGGCCAGCCACATTCAGAGAATCCGGCCAAATTCCGAGAATCTGGTTAGATCACGTCCTCGTTCAGTCCCAGTCCAACTGTCTTTGGTAAACTCTCATTAGATCCGTCCCCTTGTATCAGTGGGTGATAGCATCCCTCGCAGTCCTTATTTCCTTTTTCATTTTCTTCGTCCTTCTGCTCCTTATTTGGACCTTGGGGGGCTCAGTCCGGTGGAGAGCTGCAGTTTTAAGATCTGCTCACAGAGCTGGAGCGATGACTCAGCAGTTAAGAGCATATACTGCTCTTATAAAGTCCCACGTTAGTCTGTGTGCTCTTGTATGTGGTCAGAGAGCAGCTTGCAAGGATTGTCTCTCTCCCTGCCATGTGGATCCTGGGGACTTCAGGCTTGACAGCATGCACATTGCCCACTGAGCAAGCTAGCCAGCCTCAGAAACTTTCTATCATTATCTTGTAAATGAGTGCTAGAAATTTGCCACACAAAGTAGGAGATGGTTCACACCCACACCTTGAAGCTGCTGATTTCTTTTCCACGAAAGACACAGTCTTAGAAAAACCTTGCTCCAGTCAGGGAATGGACAATCTGCCAAGACAAGGAGTCATTCTGACATTGCTCCATTCTAGGCGACTCTGCCCCTGCAGAACTACACAATGATACATGGTAGTCAAGCTTGGGGAACCGGAGCTAGACCTCAGGAAGAAACAGAAAAAGAGGAGCAGAGAATAACAGCACAGTTCTCGAAGAGACTGGAAGGAGAACGTTTACCAAGTGCTGAAAGAAGTGGACTAAGTAGCCTGGAATCCTATATCCAACTGGAATGAGAATCAAGGCAAATCATCAGCATTTGTCACCAGCAGACTCGTCCCAAAGCAACAGCAAGAAGGTGCATTATATTGAAAGGAAGTGATGGAGAAAATTCTGAAACATCAAGAAGGAGGGAAGAATATGGTAAGAATACAGGCAAAGGTAACAGACTTTTCTTCTTGCACCTTGACCTCAGAACACAGGCAGATGCGGACATTTATCAAGGTAGCCACTACCCCAGGCCATATGACAAATTCAAGACAATTTGATTTGAAAAAATTGAGATCATCCAGAGTATGTTGTCCAAACTCAAAGGGGATAAACCAGAAAGTGAGAAAGAAACTAAAGAGCATTTTTACATCACCCATTGGTCAGAAGGTCTGGAGGGAAGGGAAGATTACATTGAACTGAGTGAAAGCAGCAAGGTATCAGAGTTTGTGGGACTCAAGCGGCGTTAGCAGGGTGATTCATTACACTATTACAGAAAAAGACTCAAATCTGTCCTCGGCTCCATCACCCCCAAACCAGCAAGGCAAACAATCGTCCAGGAGAAAGGACATTATAAAGTAAAAGCAGAAATCAGTGAACCAGAGCCCACGAGCAATAGGGAAATAGAAAACAGTGGTTAATAAAAATAAAAGCTGGTTCTTTGAAAAGATCAATACAGTTCACAAATCTGCAGTGAAACAAAATCTCAGTTTTATGAAAACTGAGAATGAAACAGAGGGTATCGTTGTTGACCTGCAGACATTTAGAAGGAAGTAGGGACGTGCTGCACACCTCCTGTGCACAGGAAGTAGGGATGATGCTGCACACCTCCTGTGCACAGGAAGTAGGGATGATGCTGCACACCTCCTGTGCGCAGGAAGTAGGGATGATGCTGCACACCTCCTGTGCACAGGAAGTAGGGATGATGCTGCACACAGATGTTTGATGACTGAAATAATGTAGATCAATTCTTTGAAAAGAAATCTGAGTAGTGATAAATACAGTAAGAAAAACAATTTTTATAGTTAAACCTCCCCCCAAAAGAAATCTCAGTTAGCGCTTGATGGATTCACAGAATAAATGTACTGAACACATAGAGTCCACACAAATGGTTCAGTCTCTCTTAAAAAACTAAAGGAGAAACTCCCAACTTCTTTAAAGCCCTTGACATCTTTCCTGGTCCCCTTAACAGGCAAAGGCTTGACATGCACCAAATGTATTTATTACATAGTATCATATATATATATATATGTGTGTGTGTGTGTGTGTGTGTGTGTGTGTGTGTGTGTAGTACTATATATATAGTACATATATATTACCTATGAGTATAAATTCTTTTTAAATTTATTATAGTGTATAGGCATGATGGCTTGGGGAGGTGTGCCACAGCCAAATCTGTGCAGCTCACAAAGGAGAAAAGACAACTCTGTGGGGTTGGTCACTCTTCCGTTTATGTGGTTCCAAAGATCTGACTCTAGGCTTCTGTGGCAGGCTTCTTTACTCACTGAGCCAGCCATCTTGCTGGCTAGATGTAAAATTCATAACAGCCTACTAATGAATAGGCATCAACTATATACTGAAAGAATTATATACCATGAATGAGGGCAGCTACAACATCAGGGAAGAAGACAGAGTCAACATTTAAAAAGCAAACAGTGTAAGATACTTTATTAATAAGCACATGATGTGTCTGAAGGTCCAGGACACCAAAACCAAACTCAGACAAAGCTGGCAACACCAAGTGCCAAGAGTGATGTGGCAGTCCCCTCATAGGTGTCTATCCTAGGAAAACTGAAAGTCCCCATACTGTCTTTGCAACTCCTTATTTCAAAGTGGAAAGAAAGGGAAAGGCTATGATTGGCAAAGGTCAGTGCCAGGATTGAAAGCAGGGTCTTTCAGCTTTTATCCAAAGCTTAGTTGCTGTATTGACACATCAAGAAACTTCATTTTCCTTTTGCAACCTAAAAAATGCCTAACCTAGATGCCAGGGTTGGTGGGGTCTCCTCCTTCTTCACCCAGCTGAATCCTGAGCAGATCCTGTATGTCTCTGCAGTCATTTACTAAAGGACTGCACGTGCCTCCTGCCCTTGAATCCTGTTAGCCTGTAACCGACATCCCAACAGTGTTGGAGTTATGGAGAAAAGATCAAAGATCCTGATGTCACCAGGCTAAGGACTATGCTATTCCAGGATAGGCTAGTGGTGTGGGAGAATTGTCTGTATTCTGTCAATCATGTTTTAAATAAACACTGATTGGCCAGGCAGGAGGTATAGGTGGGTCAACCAGACAGGAAGTAGAGGCGGGGCGATGAGAACAGGAATATTCTGGGAAGCAGGAAGCTTGCTCTGCAGTTCTTCCCAGACCACCGAAGAAGCAAGATGTGAGCTGCCCCCCCCAGCTGAGAAAGTTACCAAGTCATGTGGCTAACATAGATAAGAATAATGGGTTAATATAAGCTACAAGAGCTAATAAGTAGCCTGAGCTAATGGGCCAATTAGTTTTATAACTTATGGAGATCTCTGTGTGATTTTCTTTGGTGCTTGCCAGCTATGGGGAACTGGACAGAACATAAACCCCAACAAGCAAGCCCCTTTATGTTACAGGCTAGGAGTGTCTTTCCACAGCAAAGCTGTTGGCTGATTAGAATGTGCGGTGTTGTGAAACCACAGGCCTGGTACTGTATGTTGTCTCCAGGGATATACATCTCTGGCCACTACCACACTGGCCTCTCAGGTCACAGTGTTGACATTCCTGTGTGTATATCTCCTTACCCCTCCCTTTCTCTCTGTAGATGGCTAGAGCTGAGCATTTTGCCTTTTTCCTGGAATGTAAACTCTTGGAAACAATGGTCACCTAGGGGTTACAACACCAACTCTCTACCCCTTGCATTTTGGGCATAAAAAACAAAAAAAAAATCAAATTTTCTGAGTCTTTTGAGTTAAGGATGTCACTTCTTCAAGTACCATTTTAGGGATTAGCCCAGTGACTAAAGAAAACAGAAAACTATTGAGTTTCCATCTCCAAGAGCTATGCTAAAACCTTCCTCCACAGGACGACCCTTGGCCATAGGTTTCTGAATGACAAAGGCTTCAAAAGGGTCCACTACACCAACATCAGCCCATGGCAGCTCTCCATGCTTCTCAAAATTTACCAGCAAACTAAATATTAGCTAAATATTTTCCTGGGAAAAGTTTGTAAGTTTTGAAACACCCAAGCTTGTAAACATAATTACCAAATAAACCCTCCTTAAAAGGTGTGGGGTAGAAACTCTGAGTTACACGCAGCTAGACTTCAGTGGATCTGAGTTCACAGACTCAGCCGCCTTTGAAATGAAAACAAGTGGGAAATGTGTTTGTAGTAACGTGCACGCCCCCTCTGCCTTTATTCCCTAAACAACACAGCACTGACTCCACATCGGTGGCACAAGTCATCCGGGGAAGCCACAGGTTCGGCACAGGGACTTATCTGCAGGGGTCTCATGGGTAGGCGACCCTACCTGGATACCTAAGATCAACTCTTCCCCAGCAGGAGTCAGTGTCACCATCTTGTCCCAAGTCACAGGTTTGGAAGGCTTGGTAAGAGTGACAGTTGAGTGGCTGCCTTCCCAAGGATAGACAAAAACAACCCTGCTCCTCTGAGAGAATCATGCCTGTCTTAGGATTACGTGTTTTAATTTGGATGAAAATCTTTAAACCCTTTTTACATTATCTGCTGTCCTCTGTGGTATGATTGTGTTCCCCAAGTAAATAAAGCAATGAAGAATGTAAAAAATCAGTCTGTGGGGCTAGCCTAAACTTCTGTGGGGAGATTGAGATGATCCAATCCCCTCAGGGAGAAAAAAGTCAAAAATCCATATTTTCCAAAAGATAAGGCTGTTTTCAACATTATCATTCATCATAAACCCTAAATAGGCCGTGATATTTCTTCATCTCCCATTCTCTCCCCATGTATTCCCTAAAACTCCTCATGCCTGACTTAGAGGTGCATTGATAAGAAAAGCTAGATGCTTGTGCTCAGGCAAAACTAAACCGTCGTTCTGATGGCACTTGCAGGATGGAGATGCCCATGGTTGTTGCTGAGAAATGCTGTCAGGATTATCAAGATAAAACTAAGACATTTCTGAAGCATCAAGGAGGTGGTGTGCTTTTGTTTTTCCAACGCCATAGACATAGCCTGAAGCCCCTTCGGCTCTTCCTGGAGTGCAAACAAAGGCAAACACTTCGAAATTCAGAGAAGGGATAAGCTCAAATATCAGTAGGCTGAACCAAGTGTTGAATTAGCCTAAGCATTTGGTTCTCAGCCAGGAGCTCTGGTCAGACCTGGTCCTTTGCACATCCAAAACTTTTCAAGGGACTACTCGGAGAGCTGTTCCTCCGTGCAGAACATTCCCATTTAGTCCAGGCCTCCACACCATGTCCTAGGTCTCGTCCCCCAAGAGCTTGTTAGAGACTTAGCCTCTCAGGCCCAGTTGGTCAGCCTTGATGTGTTAACAAGGTCTCTGGAGATCCTC
Organism: Myodes glareolus; assembly: GCF_982192425.1. Classification (NCBI taxonomy): domain Eukaryota; kingdom Metazoa; phylum Chordata; class Mammalia; order Rodentia; family Cricetidae; genus Myodes; species Myodes glareolus. The sequence goes on from NC_142027.1 coordinate 128,913,310, forward strand.
ACAGACATGAAGCTGAAAGGCGCCTCAGTCTGCATCCTTCACAAGCCTCATCACCATCACTGGGACCAGCAGAGCTGGAGAAGTGCTAACATCCCATGTGCAGGGGTCATCATCACCGTTGAAGTGAGGAGGAGGAGGAGGACAACAACCACTTCTGTGCCAGGTGCCCCCTGGGAACCATGGGAACCACATACACCTCATCTTCCCACTGCCTTGCTGGTGTCTTCATAGCTACAGTCACAACTAGGAAGATAAAGCTTGGGCTTCAACAGCTTGCCTGGAGTTATCCAGCCAAGAATGAGAGCCGGGAGAACTGCCCCGAGGCGCCCTGCTTCCCAAGAATCCGAGGATGTGCTGGAATGAGAAAAGGTTTGCAGAGGTGGCTCTTAGCCTCATCTGGGTTTTGGAGTTGCCTGATGCATGCTTGGATCATCAATACCAACCTACAGATTCTGATTTTGTGAGTCTGTGGTCTGGACCTGGCTTTAAAACCCCCCTCATGGGCTGGTGAGATGACTCAGTGGATAAAGGAAGTTATCCTTTCCACATTTCATACAGCCTGAGCCCCAGAACTCAAGGTGGAAGGAGAGAACTGACTCCCACAAGATGTTCTCTGACCCCTCACCCAGGCACACACCCCACACACACAGTAAATAAACATAAGAAGAATTTAACTGCTCCCCTGTGATGCTACTCTGTACCCCAGGTTAACAGTGTCTGGCTTTGGCTACTTCACCTACAGCATCTGTTGCACTGGTACATGCAACAGTCATTATCCAGGGAGAGATGTGGGTCTTAGTCCTGCAGATCTGGCTGTCAATGCAATGGACATTGCTTTGTAGTCTTTGTAGCTGCCATTCCTCCACCTTCTTCACATGCAGCTCGGCCCTTGTCAGCAAGAAATGTTTACCCCGATTATTTCTTAGGTCTGTGCATAGCTCTCATCCTCTTCTTCATGACTGAGAACAGGTGACACAATCCAGGCCTATTCCATCACTTTGTGACACAAGTTGACTCTACATGGTCTGCACATATGTAATCAAGCCTTCTCTTAGCCACCGGGATGAGCAAATTGAGGTTTGCTGGGATCAAACAGTTTGCTAGAATGATAGGTCAACTGGAAAGGATCAAGCCCTAGAGAGCCAAACCCTGGGAATTTGAGTTAGTGCGGCCACAGGCTCTGATGTGTGCCAGTCTCAGGGCTGGAGGAGAAGGGTGTGGCCTTTTCCCCAGTTCACAATACTGAGGGAGACCGTGAGCAGCTGTTTGTTAGTGGTTGAAATTTTAAAGGCAAAAATGAGTGAAACTGATGATATTTTATTAACTAGATATGAAATAGTATTCTAACATGTAATCAGTATGACAACTTGTACAATCTTAGTCTCATAGTGAGCCTTTGAAATCCAATTTATATTTCTGCTGTGCCCTTAGTGAACCATTGAGAATGGGGGATGTCAGAGCTCAGGCACCATGGGACAACAATCTGCAGTCTCACTGGACCCTGTCCGTTCTATGTAGTCCCCTGAAAAGTTACACTTGTGACACTGGTCCATCAGAATGGCAGGTCCTATGACCGCTTTCTTGAGGAGAAACTGCCTGCTCCTTGGAGGACACACTGCTCTTCACTAGCGCCCCATGGCACACACAGCCAGCACTGTCATCAGAGTTGGAGGCTGTTTCTAGGAACTTGGAGATTCTAGCTAATTGGAAGCCACTGGGTGCTGCAGTCAGCCCCTGCACTGTCTCTCTTCTGCTCTCCAGGCTCCCCTGCACCAGCACAGTCTGTGTCCTGTTCTGTGCTTGTGGGTGTTTGTCAGCAGTAGTGCACGTAGCAGCACACCATTTTCTAATTCTCCCTCCCAGATCCTCTCGGGATCTTACACGGGGATGTGCATCACAAAGCCCGCAGTGGAGTAGGTTTTTTTCAACTTAATTTATGCAAATGCCTTGTAAGAGAAAACTCGCCCTTTGTCTCTTCCCCAGCCTCTTGTAATGAGCTGTGCAACCAAATTCCTTTGTCGTTTAATGGATGAAGCATTTCTGAATTAGTGACTAACATATTTTTATACTGAATAAATTTCATTAATGATTTTTTAAATCACTGTTAGGATAGCTGATGTGTCTTATTAATGACTGGTGATAATCCTTTCTCAAAGCAGCCCTGTAAAATCAGCTGCAGATGCGAGGCCCATCATCAAAGAAATGCAGATCTCCCGATGCAAGCCTGTTACCGAAGCCCAAGGTGCAAAAGCGCTCTTTATTCTTTCTTTCTTTGACTCAGAAAAGCCTTGGGCAGCTTTGGAGTTATGAATGTTCACCCACAGCTGGGACAGGGGAAACCATTCCTACATCTGTCACCCAGGGTTGTCACTGTGCCCTCTCCAGGCTGGGGGCAGCAGCCATGAGTTCAATCTTACTCCTGTGTGCACTGTGGTAATGCAGTGAGTGTTCACTGGGAAACACTAAAGGTTGCTTAGCAGCTTATGTCAGAGTTAACTGAACTTAACACATAAGGTGTTCCCTACTCTAGAGGCCTGGCAGACCCTGACCCAAGGCAGTGAGATGAGACCCAGGTCCATAGTAACAGTAACCAGCTGTCGGACTTCAGCTAAGTCATCCCATCTTTGTGCTCCACTTTCTCTGTCTGGAAGATGAATGATTAATGACTGTATGTCCCTGCAAGTGGTGATGTAGAGATAAAGAAAGTGAGGTCTGAGGCTGGTGGGGTCCTTGGAGGAAAGATCTGGGTAACAGCCCATCACCATAACTGCCTCTTCCTCCAGGGTGGCTCCTTCCCTGGTGATGCAGAGGACAGCTGATAATGTTGTGGGCTCTCTTGGAGAGGTTTGGTGGGTGGGGCGAGCCAGCTTATAATTCATTCTCTCAGTATGGGGAACTTCAGGGCTTTCCCCCAAGAGTCTGTCTCATTTATTCCTGCCCGAAGGGCAGAGTGACAGCTTAACCCCTGAAGCCTGGCTCGGGGAATGCCACAGGGATGGTTCTTACCTTTCTGTAGCTAGGTCCTGGCACAGAGTATGGCTCAGTCCTTGGAGCTATTCAAATGATGTCACTACACCCTGGAACCTGAGCTATGGCTGCTTTACTCTGTCATGTGAGCCAGAGCTGTGAGACAGGGATGTGGCTCTTGCTTGAGCACCTGAAGAATCAAGCAAAACCCTGCTGGGCCCACAAGCAGTGCCCTGTGTTTACAGAGAGCTGCTGGGTCCAGGTACAACTCCATTTAATTGAAGATCAAATGGGTAAAAACAAAAATAAGTCAAAATTGCTATATAATAAGGAAGATGCAATAGATTCTCAGGTCAGTGAACCCTTGAAATCTTTTTATTGTAAGTACTAAAACATTTATCATAGTTAAATATCATTTAAAGTTTAAAAAAAGATATAAAGTAGATGGCACTGGGAAGCAAGCCAACTATCCGGGCTGGTGATGTCACAGATCTTGGAGAAGATTCTGAAGCTGACACTCTACTAACCCAACATCGTTCTTAACCACATTCTAAATATTTGTCCTTATACCCACAGATAAATGTGGTTATCACTCCTTATCAAGGAAACTTTTCTTTGTAATAGGAGGATTCCATTATAGAAAACCTCAATCAATCAAAATGCAGCATGTTGGAGCCCAGTCCCAGTAAATACATCTACAAAACACCTCCTGCACTGAAGGCTCAGGGAGCATGGAGGAAGAGGGCATGGGAAAGCTGTCGGAGCCAGAGGATCAGGGAGTTTGCGTTTCCCAGTAACATCAGAAGTTACACTCATAAAGCTTCACCAACAGAGCTGCCCAAACATGAGCTAAACCAGGACAACAATAGACGTCTCAAAGTTGAAGGGGGAAAGACCATGAGGCTGCAACACTACACAAAGAACTGTAGTCAACTAAGGGGGAGGGAGAGAGAGGAGAGAGAGAGAGAGAGAGAGAGAGAGAGAGAGAGAGAGAGAGAGAGAGAGAAATAGTCTTCCCCAGGTAAGAGTACACCAATTTGTTATCCAATACAAAGTGATCATTCCTGAAAACATATTTAAAAGTAACATACAGATTGATTGGATGATATTTAGGAATATGTATGTATTCACATACATATATGCATGTGATAACAATCAATGAAAAAAGAAGCCATGAATTTGGAGGAGGGCAAAGGGGCATATGTGGGAGGACTTGTAAGAAAGAAAGGGAAGGGGGAAATTATATCATTATATTATAATCTCAAAGATAAAAATATTTTTAAAGGACATGGACTAGAGGTGGAACTTTCAAGGGGGGAGAAAGTGTTCATTTCGTCTCATATTCCAGGTCACAGTCCATCACAGAGGGAAGCTGCCGGAACTCAAGCAGGGCCAGAACCTAGAAACAAGCACTGAAGCAGAGGCCGCTCCACGGCTCTGCTTACTGGCTTGCTCGAGGTGGACATTTTATAAGGGAAAGGGAAATTTTGTGTGGGAAGGGTTGGGTGGCTAGGAAGGGTAATGGAGAGGATGGTGAGATACAGAAGAGCGAAGGCTGCAGGGAAGGCAGAATGGACAGAGCTGCAGCAGGGGCTGTGGGATGCAGACAAAGGGTGAGCACTGCTGGGTGGCTCAGGCTTGGTCTCTTCTCTCACCATGCCCTCATGCCAGGGGCTGCTGTGTGTTGTCGACTTGTGCCACCACGGGAAGTTTGGTCCTGCGTCCCCTGCCCTGAAAAAAGGTGGCTGTCCATCCTCGCCCTTCACCCATTTCAAGTGGACCCTCTTGCCCTGCTTGTTATGAGCATGTGATTCCATCCCAGCCTTTCTGGGAATGGCTCAGTTATAGTTATGTAGTGAAAGATGAAATACTAGCAGAACTACTGAGCTAAAATAAATTTTATTCCAAAATCCAGACCCGCGCACAGCTCTGTTTGCTACCACTTTGATTACTCAGAAATGCACAATTTCTGAAAAAAAAGAACAATTTTTTCGTTTCTTACACCCACACAAACAGCCTTGGACTGACAAGGAACAGAGAGATATCTCATCAGATTGCCTTTGTGGTCCTTAAAGAACCTGGCCTCATTTTAAATTCAATACATAGAATATGATTTTAAACCCCAAATAAAACAGTCCACATCAAAGTAAAACAAACAACATCAACAAAAAGCCAAACAGACTTGGGCTATGAGGAACTGCACTAAATGCTGGCAATGATTATCTCAATCTCCAGTATGCACTGTATCAGATCTAGGGAGATGGCTCCGTCAGTTCCATGCCTGCTGCGAAAGCATGAGGACCGCATTTGGATCCCATCACCCATGTAAAAATCAGGTGTGGTGGCATGTGTCTGTTGTCAGACAGGAGGGTCCTGTAACTCCTTCCACCTCTGACCTCCATGCACATGTGTACACACTTGTCCTTCCTGCACACACGCAAACATATACCACACACATATGTAGCCTTTCTTATGGATGGATGGATGGATGGATGGATGGGTGGTGGATGGATGGGTGGTGGATGAATAGATAGGTAGATAGATGATAGGCAGACAGACTGACTGACTTGAATTCCTGATTCCCCTGCCTCTGCCTCCCAAGCATTGGGTTTATAGTCATACATCTAGTCCTTGTGTACAACAGATTAAGTAAAGATGTGCTTCCTTTTTTCCCCATTCTAATCATGTTGACCATATAGTCAAGAGTGGCTGTAATGCTCCACATACTATATCATTCATATTGGTGGAAGGAAACTGCTTCTGTTGCATTGTGTCAGAAATCAAAACCTTTGAGACCCCAAAAGACTTATGCCTTTGTTTCACTGGTGACAGTAGTACCATTTAACAAGCCTTGGCTATAAGGGACGCTGGGAAATGAATGCTTAGCTTTTTAGCCATTCTAGCAAAGACAGCTAGGAAGAGGGAAGAAATAAAAACTGAGTGTTAGAGGCTTGGGGTAGGCCTCAAAGGTCTAGCGTGAATGAGGCCTTGTGTTTGATGCTGCTGCTGCTGCTGCTGCTGCTGTTGATGATGATGATGATGATGACAATGACTGATGGTGGTGGTGGGGATGATGATGATGGTGATAGTGATGAAGGTGGTGATGGTGGTGGGGATGATGGTGATGATGGTGGTGGTGGGGATGATGGTGGTGGTGATAGTGATGAAGGTGGTGATGGTGGTGGGGATGATGGTGATGATGGTGGTGGTGGGGATGATGATGGTGGTGGTGGGGATGATGGTGGTGGTGGTGGGGATGATGGTGGTGGTGGGGATGATGGTGGTGGTGGTGGGGATGATGATGGTGGTGGTGGGGATGATGATGGTGGTGGTGGGGATGGTGGTGGTGGGGATGGTAATAGTGATGATGATGAAGAAAATGAATATTGACTAAGAGCCTTTGCTACTTACCAAAAGTAATACTTTTGTAATTGTAAACGTGCATTCATCTTTGAGTCTACTATACTGTCTCAATAAATATGACTAAAAGAGTGAAAGAAAGCCTCAGCAACAGAGGGATCTTGAGTAGAATGGCCTCCTGTTCTCCATCACTGCCATCTCAGTCAGACAGGGGTGGATAGCACCTTGACATCCATGTTTATGGAAAAACTGGTTGCTGGATGCAGACGGTGGATCTCTAGACCTGGCAGGACAGACTGACAGATAGAGAAATCCATCCTCTACCAATATTCTAGGTTGTGACATGTTGAGAGCCAGTTTGGAACAGTCCTGTTTCAGCATGAGCTCTGAGTTTCCAACCCAAAATGAGTTTTTGAGGAAACCAGCACCTTTGCAATGGGCACGAAAGAGCCCATCTAGGGGCCTCCCAGTCCTCTCAATCAAACAACAAAGGGGAAACTGACAGTTCAGTCCCCTTTAGTCCTTTCCACGTTTTTGATGTTGCCCTGAGAAGAAGCCTGCATACAAATAGAGCAAATGAGCAGAATGCAGGAGTCACCTGTCTTGATGTCATTACACCAGACTGGCTAGGACTTCACTCACTCAGAGTTTGAACTCTCAATACAACTGGAATTTTAAAATGAAGCTTTTCAGATCCGCGGCTACAAGGCAGCGGGTCCCATGATCTGCTCTCAGCCTTGCTAGGAAACTCATTCATCTTGGAAACTGAATTTACGAAGTGAAGTCAGTTTGATGTGGCATCCTGTTCTTCCATTCTTCCTCTTTCCTATTTCTCTGGTCTGGGAAGGCCCTGCCATCCTCATCTTTTCTCTGCTAAAGGAGCAACATTGCTGCTCACCCAGATAGCATGACTGGATTCTGCAGTTGCTACTGCCATAGACTCTGACAGGGCAGAGTGACCCAGGGCAGTGGTTCAAGCCTCACATCTATCATTGCTTCTGTGAGTGGTTTGAGTGCTAGGCCAGCCATACTCCCTTACCCTACAATGAAATAAGATGTTGGGGGGCGAGGGCAAGGACTTTGGAAATGGGCAATACTCTAAAGCTTAGAGGCAACTGAAGTCTACAGTCCAGCAGGTTTTTGTAGAAGCTGGGTTGCAGAGGTTTTGAAGTGTATCTGGGAAGATGTGTTATGCAGAGTTTGGGGTCTAATGCTGAGAAGAGCAATTCGAAGTGAAACTGTGTATATGACGTTCACACCTACTGGTCCTGGTGTCCTAGCATCACTGAGACCATGAAAGAGGAATGCTGATATTGTTGTAGCTATTCTCACCCCCATCATTGTTTTAAGTTAGCATTACCCTGGGCAGACGCTAGCAAAGCCTGATGACCTGAGCTTGATCCCCAGAACCCACTTGGTGGGAAGAGAGAACCAACTCCTCTGAGTTATCCCCTGACCTCTGTAAGTGTGCTGCCACACATGCACAATAAATAAATACAATATTATTTTACATACTTTTAAAAGTGTTTCTTTATTATTAATAATGAAACTGAAAGACAGGCCATAGGTTCATATCTTTTCTCTTTTGGGGGGAGTAGAATCTAGAGCTCTGAGCCCGCTAGGAGAGTGCTCTGTCACTAAGTCACATCCCAGTTCTTAATTTATCTTCATGATGAATTGCATCTCACAATGGGGATGGTCACTGACAAAGCCGGAGTTGAAAAGGAAGGTTTCCGGTTTCTTGGACCTTTGCTCTAATTACTGGATGACAGCCCAGAGGCTTCCAGTTAACCAGCTGTAGTGACTGAAGAGTTTCAACTGGGCCGCAGCAGCATCTCTAGAGAAGGTGTTTTTCAAACTGTTCATTACAGCTTCCAGAGGGAGCTCTCCAGAGCAGCAGCACCCTGGCTACGCTGCTCCGCTACTATGCAGGTTAGAGTTTCCATTTTCTTCAGCCTATAGCACACTAGCACAGATGGGCTGCATTGCAAGAGGAAAAGTCCCCAGGTGCACAATGAGGCTTTTGTTGGCAAAGTTGTGGGAGCATAGCTGTGTTTCTGTCTAGTGTTTCTTCCCTTTGGCAGTGATTAGAATTCAATCATGAGGGCACTCTGATGCCTTGCTTGTTCTCACCAGCTTCAGACTTCACACAGTAACACTCAGATCTCAGCACTGACAACCTTGGGGGGACCTTCAAATCATACCCAAGCTGTAGCAGTGGCTGGTTTGAATCACTGGCCCCATAGCCTGCCACTGTTCTCACTACCAAAAACACCTGGCAGGAGATTTCTTTCTTCTCCATCCACTGCACACACTGTCCAATAGGAAACAACCTGTTTTCACATCACACACAGTTAGGCTGTGGTGCTCTCAGAGACAAACTTTGTATCCTTATGTATGATGATGTCAAGTTCCATTGTTGGAAACATGGTTGCGTCGAAGAGTGATACTGAATTACGTTTTATAAATAATCCCAGAGGGAGGCAGATCTTTGAGGACTGTTGGTTGACAATGTCTGATAACAGCCCTTCCTAGAAGGTGGCGCACCATACTGGTGTTTTCAATTTAATTTCATTATGATAGTCTTCAAGATGGGGAGACCTGAGGCCAGGAGGGGAGTAGCTGGCCCAGGTACATGTGCAATGAAGCAGCAGAGCCATAGAAGGGGTCTTGCAATTCCAGGACCCACGACTTCCTTCAGAACGCTGCCGTTCCTTCAGAACTGGCCTCTTACCTTATTCCGGTGGTAGGATGTGGTGTGTGGAATTGATAGTTCAAGGGTAGGCTGAGCCTGACAAACATGCAGTGGATTCCCTTGCCTGATTGTAGATTGTCTTATCAATGCAGAAAAGATGAACAGGACAGATTGGAAGGGCATGCGAGGCTGCCTGCAGGCTGGCATAGTCCTGGAGCACCAGCAGGGACATCTGGCCTGGAGGTGGTAAAAGTCACTTTAAGTGGCTCATTCTTTGCAAGTCTAAGAGTGCAGAGAGACTCAGCCCAGGGCGACAGAACAGGTATCTCAGTGTCACAGTAGTTCCACCCTGAGCCTTGAGACCCACTCCCTGCACGGCTGCTCAGAGGCGTCCCCCTTAGGAGTCGCCCGACACCCAAGCATGCTTTGTTTTCTCCAGCAGTGACTAACAGTGGGCCTGCTTCCCATCAGATGCTCTCACAGCATCCGTCTAGCCCAGACTGTTAGGGATGACAGCGCCTGACTCCTCCTACTTCATCATCATTGTGGAGCATACCTTCCCAGCCACCCCCTTGTCATAGGTTTAATTGCTATTTCTTCTACTTCATAATACAATTAATCTTTCCCTTGGGCTGAGATTTACAACCACAGAGGCCCAGGGGATGTTTGAGCAATTCGCCTACAGCCTGTGTCTCTGATTACCCAAAGGGAAGTAGGAAGTGGGACTGTGTACAAAGCCCATGGAATATATATGGGCTTTAGGGTGGCTTCTTGTCACTGTTTACACAGCTCTTGACTTAGGGACAGTGTCAGGAGGGGACCACAGAGCATGTAATCTATTTTCTTAAGCTTATGTCAGAAGACATGTGCTTCCAACAGAGTGTGCTTGTGGGAAGTCAGTGGAGGGTGTGCAAGGTTTCCCTCACCTGACCACTGATAGTCCACGGAGGGCTTGTGGGAGGGACAGAATGCCACAGCAGCAGGAGTGCATGCCGGAACACATCTGCTCACCTCTCGGTGAGCACAGACAGGAAGGATCCAGGACAAGGTATCTGCTTCACAGGCCTGTCCTCAGTATTTCCCTTTAGGTATGAACTTGGTAGTGTATTAATCCACTGATGAGACTAACACACCAGTGATCCAACCTCGCTCAACAGTACCACCAACTGGGACCCAAGTCCTCCACACATTGGCTTCAGGTTGTTTTGAGGCATTTCTGAATCAGGCAGAGGCAGCCCCTGGAAAAGCCTGCCTCCTTGTAAGACACTTGCAACTGATAAAGCCATATGGTGGGTGATTTCTGAAGTTATTTCCCATTTGAAAATATATTTTACTGTTCAACTTTGGCAAAAATAATAGAGACTTATCTACACTGTTCTCATGCATTTGGTTTTAGCCATCTGTTTACTAGGCCTGTCCCTACCTACCCACCCCAAACTTCGAGATATTTTCAAAACCATGTAGAACGAATATAAGTGAAAACTTGGAAGAAAGATCCAGGAATCTCAAGCTGATAGGAAAGGGTCTCTGGGCCACAGCTGGTGCTTGGAAGGGTCAGAAAGAGCAAGTGTAACACCCCACATCCCCTCCCAGCCTAGACTGGGAGGTATATAGGTATAAAGTATAAAGTATAGGTATAAAGTATAAAGTATAAAGTATAGGTATATAAGTATAAAGGTCATAACCATGAATTAACACAGGATATAGTACTGTTATCTCAATCTGCACACAATGTCCTTGTACCTCAGGTAGGGATGAGACCTGGTATCTAGAGAGTCCAGTGACCAGTTGATCGCTTCCTGTACTGAGGTCCCCAAGATGGAAAAATGTGCTTAGACCTGTATCAGGCCTTATTGCACGGAAGAGTCTCCTGATCCAAAGGGGGCTCCACAGAGTACACAGTGCCAACTTGTCTGCCTAGCTTTGTTATGTAACTGTTAGGGAAATAGTGTAATGACCCTGCATGCTGATGGCCTGAATTTCCTCATCTTGTCTCCTCTATTTGCATAAAGACTCCATGCCCCCCACACACACCTAGGATAAGTGAAAACACAGCTGGGACACTGAGCTGCTTCGTCTCTCAATAGTTCCATATACGCCCCACTGAGAACCTTACCCAGCCTGTCTGCTGTACCATGCCATACTTTCTTTGGAAGCACAGGGTCTGGTACAGCTAAGGGGACTGGGAATGAATTCTGCTGATAACTCCCCTGTTCTCCCTGAGACTTCCTCACAACCTTCACAAAGTAAGCCTGGAGTGGGGAGGTGTCTTTCCTGTTTCCCAGACCCCGTGTTTCCTATGAGGACAGCTGGATTCTCAGCTTAAAAGCAGAGGAAAGAGCCAAGTGGGCTCCAACAGCCTAACTTGGGCTGGGCCCTAATGGCAATCAATACGAAGTAGGGCCCACTGTGTGTAAAAAACCAGGCTCTGCTTCCAGAAGCTCAAAGGAGAGCCTGCCAGAATTTACTGCTCAGCTGTAATTGGTATCATTTTAGTGGAAATATTTTCTGTCTGGTCTGCCCTACTCGCCCACCTAGGCCTCCACAGAGTGCGCTGAACATGCCACCATGGTCCTTACCATAACCTTTGAGGTAGACATTATTATTCTGCAGGTAACCCACATGTGGAGACCCAGCATGGCCATGTGGCCACATGTACATTCATAACCGCGTGTCTTCTCACCACATACCTGGTGAGGGCTCAGCTTTGTGAGGCTGACTCTTCTGCCCCACTAATCTTCCTTTAATTCCCTCCCTGAGGCCCATTGTCACCTAGAGCACCCTGCTGACAGGGCCTCTGTAAATCTTCATCTGAGTGACACCCGGAAGGGCAGGAGCAACCACAGATCACCCTCTGCGTGTACAGTCATTCACTGACAGCTCTTGGCTGCCTTTATGTTGCTTCAACAAAGAGAACAGCTGCCAAGAGAGCACGCTGTCCCTACAGAATGCCCCAGGCTGGCAGCAGCTGGAACCTGCAGTGGGGGACACAGCAGAGGGAGAGGCCAGCTCAGCTTGGCCAGCCTCACTGCCCTTGTCTGGGTGTGGAAGCTATAATTTTGGAAGCCCTCCTCTGGATTTTTGTGAACTTGTGGAAGATAAGGAAGCAGCAGCAGCTGGCTGGAGACCAGATCGGTTTGCCATGACCAGCAGGCAGCTTCCTTCCCAAATCACTGCAACCCTGGACAGCCATTATCATCCTGACTGTTTCCTACTTACTACCTAGATCTTTGGGCCAGAGTAAGAGAAACAGACTCCCCTTCTGTGGCTTTGTTCACTGGCCAAACTACCTTAGGTGTTATTCACAAGGCATGATACATATGTGTTGCTTATTTCTTTGTATGTTTTTGATACAGTATGTTGTCCAGGCTGACCTTGAACTCACAACCCTAAACTATGCCTCTTGGGTGCTGGGATTGCAAGCATGTGCCACTATGGCAAGCTCTCATTCCATGTCTCTAAAATGATTATTATCTGACTTTATTGATTTTAGAAGTGGGGGGAGACTTTCGATTTTAGAAACAAAAACAGGTGAAGGCTCAAATACGTTATATGTCTGTCTCCAAGTCCATCGATGGAATGGGGTGGAGGTGTGCTCTTAAACAGGACTTTTGGTTTTGTCTAAAACTACATGCGATTTTTATAATAGGATGTTTTCCTGATCTTGGCCAGGTTCCTGGGAAACGGTGCAACTGGCTGTGTAGGAGGGCAGAAGTCACAGCAAGGCCTTGTTGTTGGTAGATGGCAAAAGGCACATGAAGGCACGCTGCCCTAGGCAGCCTTCTCTGAAGGCCTTTCTCTCTTTCTTCTTCCTCTTGTTTCCCACCAGCAAGCGATCATAAAGACTTCTGCACAATCGCTGCAGGAGAATCCAAATGCCGTGCACGGGTTGCTGAGTACAAGGGTGTCCCTGGGAAGAAGGGGTAGAGCAGGGTCAGGCAGGACTTTCTCTCAAGCACAGTGATTCTTGACTGGGTAGATTCATTTGTAGAAAGAAGAAAGGTAGTGAATGATTCATTTTATCCCAGGATGCTTGAAACCATGAAGCCTGAAGGAAGCTCAAGAGGACAGGCTAAAAGGAAATCTTTAACGGCAACGTCTCCAAGTTTCCATCATTAAAGACCCACCACGCTAAATGGTCATTTCTTCCTGGGAAGTTTGGTGTCTTTAACTTTGCCAGGGTCTGAAAGCTGTGCCCCTTCCAGAGAGCAAGCTGGTGACATCTCCAGCTCCATGGCTGACCACAGCTCCAGAAGTGTCACTTGTCTGATGGGATCGGAGCTTTGACTCCTCTTGTGCACACACAGCCGCTTGTCTGTGCAGCACAGGCTGCAGAGCAGAACCCTGTCCACTTGTGTATCACATGCTCTTATAGTCCGTGCTCTCTTTTATGCCCAGCAGTTGGTATGGTCACCAGTTTCAGGGCAGCATCATCTGTAATAGGGGTGCTTATAGTTTTTATTTGCCAATTTAGTGGAGGTAAAGTGGTTCTACTGGATTGGTTCATTTTTGCATTTCTTTGATTATTAAAGGAAACTAGTGCCCCTATTCCTCTCTGTGTTTCTTTGCTTGTCTGTTGACATTTATCATTCTTTGCTTATTCTAATGAATTGAAATCTTGATTTTTCTTTTTCAGCTAAACTGAATTTTACAATTTTTCACAGCAGCTGTTACAGTTTTTTGTATATGTCTCACATATTCTCTAGCGTGTTGTGTTTGCCCTTTAATTTTGTGTGTTTATTTGTAAAATATTCTCATTTTTTGTCATCAAATCTGTTGGGTTTTCCTGGTGACTTGAAACATGGGAATCCACCCCCCTGCGTTATTGACGAGTGTTTGGCCCCACCTTCAGTCTAAAGCCTTTGGCTCAGGATCCACTTTGCCTAATCACACTTTGCCTAACTTCTGTTTCCTTCCCCTTTGTTCCAGGGATCATCCACCAGATGAAAGGCGATTATGACACAGCCCTGAAGCTCCACAAAAGCCACCTGTGCATTGCCCAAGAGCTGAGCGACTATGCAGCCCAGGGCCGCGCCTACGGGAACATGGGCAATGCCTACAATGCCCTGGGCATGTACGACCAGGCTGTCAAGTACCACCGTCAGGAGCTGCAGATCTCCATGGAGGTGAACGACCGTGCCTCTCAGGCTTCAACTCATGGAAATCTGGCTGTTGCCTACCAGGCCCTGGGAGCCCATGACCGGGCCCTACAACATTACCAGAACCACTTGAACATTGCCCGGGAGCTCCGAGACATCCAGAGTGAGGCCCGGGCACTAAGCAACCTGGGGAATTTCCATTGCTCGAGAGGAGAGTATGTCCAGGCTGCACCCTACTATGAGCAGTACCTCCGCCTCGCTCCTGACCTCCAAGACATGGAGGGAGAAGGAAAGGTCTGCCACAACCTCGGCTATGCCCACTACTGCCTTGGAAACTACCAGGAGGCTGTAAAGTACTATGAGCAGGACCTGGCCCTGGCCAAAGACCTTCATGACAAACTGAGCCAAGCGAAAGCCTACTGTAACTTGGGCCTGGCCTTCAAGGCACTGCTGAATTTTGCTAAAGCCGAGGAGTGTCAGAAATACCTTCTGTCCCTAGCTCAGTCCCTGGATAATTCCCAGGCTAAGTTTCGAGCCCTAGGAAACCTGGGTGATATATTTGTCTGTAAAAAGGATGTAAACGGTGCAATAAAGTTCTACGAGCAGCAGTTGGGCTTAGCTCACCATGTGAAAGATAGAAGGCTGGAGGCCAGTGCCTACGCAGCCCTGGGTACCGCGTACCGAATGATCCAGAAGTACGACAAGGCCCTGGGTTATCACACACAGGAGCTGGAGGTCTATCAGGAACTGAGTGACTTGCCAGGGGAGTGCCGGGCTCATGGGCACCTGGCAGCTGTCTACATGGCCCTGGGAAAATATACAATGGCATTCAAGTGTTACCAGGAACAACTGGAACTGGGACGGAAGCTGAAAGAGCCGAGTCTGGAAGCCCAGGTCTATGGCAACATGGGCATCACAAAGATGAATATGAACGTGATGGAGGATGCCATTGGCTACTTCGAGCAACAGCTGGCCATGCTGCAGCAGCTCAGTGGCAATGAGTCTGTGCTGGACAGGGGTCGGGCTTACGGCAACCTGGGGGACTGCTACGAGGCCCTGGGAGACTACGAGGAAGCCATCAAGTACTATGAGCAGTACCTGTCTGTCGCTCAGAGTCTGAACCGCATGCAAGACCAAGCCAAGGCCTACCGGGGTCTAGGCAATGGGCACAGGTAACACGGACAGGGAATGGAGTTAAATACAATCACAAGGAGAGGAGCCGTGCAGGAAGGGCAGCTGCCAGATACAGAGCAGCTTGTTTCCACACCTCTCGTTTGACTTTTCAGCATTTCATTGAGCTAAGTGGGTGATATTACTGTCGCGTATGAAGAAACACTAGCCCAGAGAGGGTGGGCTAGTAGTACCTGAGGTTACACAGCCTCAAAGGACCTCCTGAGAGTCAAACCCAGGGCTCAGACTTCACATTTAGTACACAGTGATCATGATACAAGAGTTCATATGGAAGGAAGATGGACAGATTTGCTTAGCTGACCTCTGTGAATGCCTCCACAGTTTACAATGTGTTTATTAGCACAGCATTCCGTAGCCACCAATGACTCAACCCCATCTGGTAACAGAGGGACAGGAAAATGGTCCTGTGCATCAAGCCTCACCCATGTTGGGCACTTGCATAGCTGTCCTCACAGTATCCCAATGCTGTACTAAATACACATCCGTCTGGTACGGGAACAGGGGACACTGAGGCTTAGTCAGATGAAATCCATCTGCCACCAAAAGCCATACTCTTCCTGCTCATGATCATATTGTCTCTGAGCAGCACAAAGAAAAGCTCTGTTGGCCAAGGGATGCTCCCCTCCAAGGGGGGAAACCCAAGAAGGTGCCTATGTGGATAGTCAAGGTCTTCCTGGGGAGCGGGGATCAGGGCTCCTGGAGTGGAGGAAGAGGTCAGACTAAATCGTCCTCACAGACTGCTCCCAGAGACTCGGGCTGAGCGGTTTACAGCTCCCGGAAAGTGATTTCAAAAGCCCCCATCTAAGCAGCAGTGGGTGTGGGAGACCCGAGTCCCAGACCTTGCTATCATTGTGCCTATTAATATATTTTATGTTTCCTCGGGGGTGCGCATCCCACTGAACTGCAAGCTCTTGGGAAGGTCACTAAGGGATGACTTTTGAATCGCTTTCCAGATTATGAAATTCCTCTGTATCTCACTCTAAGGGCACATGATAGATTTTAGCTAGAGAAGGCGTTTAGAGTGTCTATAGTAAGTGACAGTGATGAATGCTTTTCATTTTCTCAAGGGCTTTAGCATGTCTGCACCTGCATGGAATGATCTCATGGCTTTTCTGTCTGCATCCCCACAGGGCTACAGGGAGCTTGCAGCAGGCCCTTGTGTGCTTTGAGAAGAGGCTTGTGGTGGCCCATGAGCTCGGGGAGGCCTCCAATAAGGCTCAGGCCTATGGAGAGCTGGGAAGTCTCCACAGCCAATTAGGGAATTACGAACAAGCCATTTCCTGCCTTGAACGCCAGCTGAACATTGCCAGGGACATGAAGGACCGAGCCCTGGAGAGTGACGCGGCCTGCGGACTGGGGGGTGTCTACCAGCAGATGGGGGAGTACGACACAGCCCTGCAATATCACCAGCTCGATCTGCAAATTGCAGAGGAGACCGACAACCCCACATGCCAGGGTCGAGCCTATGGGAACCTGGGTCTGACCTATGAATCCCTGGGCACCTTCGAGAGGGCCGTGGTCTATCAAGAGCAGCACCTGAGCATTGCAGCACAGATGAACGACCTGGTGGCCAAGACAGTGTCCTATAGCAGCCTGGGAAGGACGCACCACGCCTTGCAGAACTACTCCCAGGCAGTCATGTACTTGCAGGAAGGTAGGCAAAAGGCTCTAAGGGGGAGACTGCGTCACCTCTACTGAGTGAGGGGCTCCCAGGCCATGTCATCCCCACCAGGTTCCCCTTAATAGTTTCAAGGTGTTTCCTTGCCTTACCCCAGCTCTCTCAACTCCAGCTGCCCCCTCCCTCTGTTCTGGTACTGCCCCTAGCCTGCTGCCCAAACAGCTGGTACTCTTTGCTTGTTAGAGCACATGTCACATCCTTATCAATTGGATTCTTAAGACCTGGGGTATAAAATCATGAGGGTCTACTTCAGAAACATGTCCAACTGCCCCAAACCCTGGTGACCTTCTAGGAGCATCATGGCTTCCAGTTAGCTCAGATACAGTGTTTTCTCTAACAGTGCACAGACTGATGTCAAGGAGCAAAACTGGAAATTGGGCACCTTGCTCCTCCACTGCAAGCACAGATCAGTGGGACCTCACTCATGTCCTTCCTACGTGAACCAAAGTCTCACAGCAAAGGCATTGCCTTTCTCCTCCATTCTTGAAGCTCTCAGAGGGGCAAAGGGTCTCTAAGTGTGGGGGAGTGCGGGAAGGTTGCCACCCACTAGTGAAGGACTCCAGGTTTCAAGCAGAAACATCTTTGTAAGGACTTCCGCCTTTAGTCCCTTCGACCAGACTTTAGTTCTCAGAGCAATTCTCAGATTTTTTAAAAAAATCTTTCCTTGACAGTGGTGAGAACCAAGCGCATGTTCGCTCAGTTCCCACACAAGGCAGATCTATTGCCATTAGCTGTAACGCACAGCCCAAGGACCGTTTGTTTATGTCCATTTTTGTAGCTACTTCACCAAGGCTCAGAGAAGTTGGTGATTTTACCCTGATTGGTTCATTGCAGAGCAGACTCAACCACTGTCTGGAGTTGTTTCTGACCTCACAGAAACTACAGGGTTCGGGAAGCTAGACCCTGTTGTTTCCCAGCCCTGGGGGAAGTCCTTAGAGTAGGAAGCAGGAAGCTGAGTGGAGAATGCCTAGAGGCTGGCATTGGGATCTGTGCAGACCTGCAGTGGAGAAGTCCTGGAGCTGGAACCACTGTCCTACCCCTGTATGGCTCCTGCTGTCTATGTGGGGCTTTGTATGTATAGAAATGGGCCCCTAGCTTTGCTTAAATTCAAGTACTGTAACAGTCCAGTCACCTAGGTGTGGTTTGTGACTCAGCATCTAGCATCTGCAACAACTATTTTATTGTTTATTCCCTCCTGAAATACTGCTTCCATGTAGCAGCTGCTTTGTCCGGGCCATTGTCCCATAATCCCATGCTGCAGTTCATTTCTGTTGTTTCTTGTGATAAGTCTTCTAGAGATCTAAAAACTCCCCACAGTGTTTGCTTGGTGGAGAAGGCCTGTAGCCGAGAGCTCCACGTGCTCCTGACCAGGTGTCTCTAACGCGCTCTGAACAGGCTCAGGGTGCAAGCACCTAAGGCGCTCTTCAGGTGCCAGGCAGGAAGTACCGCAGCCTCTTTCCCCAGAGGCAGTTGTACTGGAAGTCACCCCAGCTTTGAGTGGAGCTGTGGACCAGCATTCCCTGCCTGCCCTGTGCAATGGAATCCTGTGTGAGTCTGAGTCCAGAAGACCCCAACTGATATGGCATGAGACGGGCTAACACCACCACTTTCCTTCAGCTCTTTCTCCATCTGGAAACTAGAAAAGGAAGTAGGTTCCATCCAGTGACTGCCTGGGGCTTTGTCACGTTGCAGACACGCTAGCCCTGAGTAGAGTAGGGTGGTCAGGCTCCCAGGAGGCAGCTCCAGTGCATCTGCCAAGTGCCATGTAGACACCCTCCTCACTGGGAACACAGCAGGAACCTGGCAAAGTCCCTCTCTCACAGAATTCGTCTTCTAATGGAGTTGCCAAAAGGACCATACTTCTCAGACCCAAGGACTTGCCAGACATCTGCACTGAAGGGTCAGTGTGGCAGGCCTTTGAAGGTTAGAACAACCAGAGCCGTCTTGGTTCTCCTAAGAACCATTGTCTTTCATGTGAATTATTTACAAATTCTTCTGTTGCCCACTGACATGATTTAAATTCAGAATACTGTTTCTGAGCTCTTTGAATCATGTGTTTTGAAATATACCATGGGTTAGGAGGCTGACCCTGAGCATCACTATTCACAGCAGCCACTCAGCTGACTCAGGACCACACAGGCCCAGAGTGCTCGGCGCTGGCTTCCTGCCCTGACTTAGATGAGCGGGGAGCCCTGGCTTGTGTGTGCAGTGGAGCTGTAGGAGCCGTACAGTGTTTTCTACAGAGGCCCCTGCTCTGTGCAGAGATCACTGGAATGCAGGCAAAATGACACTAAGAGGGTATAGTGACCAAAGCAATAAACTGTTACTGGCAGATTTTGCCCCACAAAGCCCTGGAGGTGGCTGGTGTCCTGAAATCCGCAAGCTTGCTGTAAATGACCCACACTGCAGGTGCATATGTGAAGACCATTAAAACAAGGACAGTCATTTAAGCCTTCTGGCTCATAATGGTGCTTGCTTTGCAACCCCACTGAGACACACCACAGTCTCAGGCTTAAGGGAGGAATGGACAGGACGCAGAGCATGTCAACAGCTTCAGTAGCAGGAGCAGAGTTCAACGCACACCACTCCACTTTCAAGAGACCCTCATGAGTCTCTTCATCCACGTTGGCTGGGTGTTGCAGGTGAGATAGGAAGCCGTGTGTTCTTAGCCTCTGTATCCATCAGAAGCTTTTCCCAGGCCAGCTGAGAATCCAAGGACATAAATGTATCAACCAGGAGTTTTCATTTGCAAAGCTCAGCGTTTTGCATCTGTGAGGGCCGCTGGTCAGGACCCATTGGTTTCCCTGTTTCTACCTGCCCTACAGCTATCACCTGGGCTCCTGCTGTGGCATCTCTTTGCTTGCTGTCACATTGGGAGAGTCCTCTCCCTGGGATGGTTTGGCCCTAGTCCTGTATTTCCTACAGCCATTCTGTTAACATTACCTGCTCCAGAAGAGCATCCAGTCAGTCCATCTCCTTATGTTTCCTTGTCTGTTTTCAGGTTTAAGGTTAGCAGAACAATTGGGCCGAAGAGAAGATGAGGCAAAAATTCGCCATGGTCTTGGTCTCTCCCTTTGGGCGAGTGGAAACCTGGAGGAAGCTCAGCACCAGGTACGCAGAGCTCCAGCCCAGGATCCAAAGTACCCACGATGGTTGCCTCAGCAAGTACTTTGCAGCCTTAGCTGCCATGGTGTTCTCAGAGGTGCTGGTCTCTTCTGCTGATGTAGGAGATTCCCAGCCTGAGAGCTGAGTCCTTGCAGCTGCCAAGACCCCCAGCCACCCATGGAGCAGATTAAAATGCTTTCTTGGATTCTTGTGCTGGGCGCTGGTTAGTGGTTAGTGTTTAACATAAAACCTCATTCTTCCACAGAGGGGTAAGATCAGGACACATTACTATTGGGTTTAATGACCTTGCAGGTCTCCAGTTAGGGTAGAGGGTAGTAAGTCCCTGTGGCCCCATGTGTGGAGGTGACTGAAGATACTCTATTGTCATGCTGGCCATCTGAGTGGATACTGTGAGTCGTGTGCCAGGCAAAGGGGATTCCTCTGTGAGCAGAGTGAGGCTCTTTCCAAAGATGCAGCCTGGGCACATGCTGGGACGCTAGGTGCTGACTGAGCTCTGTGCTTAGAAGGGTGAGAGGTCGGGGCTGGATAAATGGCTCTTCATGAAAGAGCATTTGCTGCTCTTGCAGACAATTTGAGTTCAGTTCCCAACACCCCCATCAGGCAGCTCACAGCTGCCTGTAACTCCAGCTCCAGGGACCCCAACACCCTCTTCTGACCTCCACAAACACCTGCAGACATGTGTGCAAGTGGGTGCCCACACACACCAACAAAAATTAAAAATACTTTTTAAAAAAGGATTAAAGACAATATAAAGGATTAATTCTGTCATTTCCTACATATAAGAATAAAAGTTTCTGTTAATGCAGCAGTTTCCAGTTTTGAAAGTGCTTCTTCTACTTCCTGACTCAGAATCCTCTAGGAAGGTGGACGACAGCTTTATCAACAAAAGAAACTAAGGCTTTGTGTCCTGGCCTGAGTGACAGCCATTGAGTATTGAGTAGCAAGGTTGCAAGCATGCGCCTCTCTCTTTCTTTCTCTCTCTCTCTCTCTCTCTCTCTCTCTCTCTCTCTCTCTCCATGTAAATGAGACTGGCTCAATGGAGGCAAACGAAGCCTGGTCTCGGGAGAGTCATGTCTAGGATCTGTGAGACCTACAGTCTCATTGCCCAGCCTGGTCTGTCTCCAGTGTACTCAAGGCCTGAGGGGGAGAATCATACTTGTCTGGTGACAGAAGTAGAGGCTTTTCGTTGTATTAATGAAAACAAGCTCTTGTTTGTGTTGATAATTGATTTTTAAAATTTCAGAACTTAAGTCTTAATCTTTCAAATTCCCTCATATGTCCAAGATTGGTCATGTAAACTATAGTTAGCTGGGGCTGAGGGATAGTTCTTCACGTCCACAAGGACCAGTCTTGCAGTCCCTTTAAAAGTCAGCCCCTTTAAAAGGCGTTTTATAGGTTGTGCCCTCAGGCATGAGCAAGAGCTGTCTTGCATCTATGAATGGCTGGATGTCAGTTATGGAGAGTGAACGACAATCTCTATCCCTGCAGCTTTACAGGGCATCGGCCTTGTTTGAAACGATCCGGCATGAGGCACAGCTGAGCACAGACTACAAGCTCTCCCTCTTCGACCTGCAGACATCATCCTACCAGGCCTTGCAGCGGGTGCTGGTCAGCTTAGGTGAGAGCAGCCGCTGTGTGTATGTGCGTGTGCATACAAGCCTGTGTCCGCATTGTTCAGTGAGGAAAGGAATGATTGGCTACTCATTTGTTTATTCGGCCAAGATTGGCAAAGCAGTGGATGCAAATGCCAGTGAACTCCTGGTGACATCAGTGAATGCACACTTAGCTTGTCTCATGGGCTGTCATGGACGTAGATTGATGAGCTCAGTGTGATACAACTGGCTTAATGACCGGAGAGCAATTCAGATAGTGAGAAAGCAGAACAAGTGTCCCTCTGCACCAGGTGTCCCTTCTACCAACACTTGCTTCAGTCCCCCTCTGGCCATGTGCCAAGACGACACTAGCCTCTTCTGTTTTCTCAGCCATGCATTTTTGCTACCTATTGCTTGTACTCATAGGCTTGCCTATGCCCTGAACTATATTACTCAGGGTTCTTCCCCACCTTCCCAGCCTGTGTATTGCAGGGTATCAGGACAGTCCACAGCCACCCTTCCCTGGGCTTTGGTGGCCACAGTGTCCCTTTCTTGCCTCTTCCATGGCCTGCCACTTCCCAGACGATTTTTGTATGAGTTACTTTTACTATAACAAAACACCTGACAAAACAAATTTCAGAAGGTTCGTCTGGGTTACGGCCCAATATGGGGTGGAGAGTAGGAGGCTGGTCATCCAGTCATAAGTGCTGGTGCTCAGCTGGCTCTCGCTCCCTCCGTGGCCTTTGTATTAGGTCTGGGACCCCAGCTGGGCTTTGCTGCTCAGGAGTGGGTCTCCTTTTGTCTGCTAAAGGACCCTTCAAGAGACACCTCTGGGTGTCTCCTAGGTGATCCCCAAACCAGTCAGGGTGGCAGTGAAAACAGACATCATAGTGTTCATCAAAATTAGCAAAGTGCTTTGGGCATTTGAAGCCTTTCTACCACCTGTCCTTCCCACACATCTAATGCTCGAGTTTCCTCTTGAAAAATAGAATGTGCTCTTGCCTGGGATTGTAATTTTTCGCCCATTATGATCACAGCGTTAAATCTTCCAGGACTTTGGGGCTAATTTTCCAGTGTGCACAGAAATTGTCCCACTGTTCTGGCTAATAAGTTAATAGAGTGAAAGAGGGTCTCTGCATACACTCATGTAAACCACTCTTTCTAAGGCTGCCTGGCAGCAGGGGGAGCCCCCTTGAACAGCCACTGCAACTGTTGCTTGAGCTTTCTATCTCCGCAGCCCTTGCTCTGGCAACAATTCCATGGTGCTGTTACCCTGAAGTCCATGCTCTGCAGTGTGTCCCTCACTGGTAGCCTGTGGCTTCGCATTGCCATGCTTTCGCACTGATATGACAAGTGTGCACACTGTCTTAGAGGAGACAGGGCTAGACGGTATACTGAAGGCTGAAGGAAAGCTTGGGAAAGAAGTGGCTTAAAATCTAGAGGTCTCAGAGGCTTCGACTCTTTGCCCATGGAATGATAGGAGCGCAGAGTGGGACAGCAAGGCCACCACCCGTGCAGGCAGTGATAAAGAACATCTGCCCAGAATCTCCATACCCAGTTTCCTTTCCCAGTTCAGATGGGCACTCAGCTGTACCCCAAGTGATAACACCTGTCCCTCTGTCTCCTAGGCCATCATGATGAAGCCCTGGCAGTAGCGGAAAGAGGTCGGACACGGGCATTTGCTGACCTGCTGGTAGAAAGACAGACGGGACAACAGGACTCTGACCCCTACTCGCCCATCACCATCGATCAGATCCTAGAGACGGTCAATGCACAGCGGGGCCTGGTGCTCTACTACTCCCTGGCCGCTGGCTACCTCTACAGCTGGCTGCTTGCTCCTGGAGCAGGTGAGGTGTCCATCTGTGAAACACAGAAAGTGAGGAGGCTAGGAAAGGGGCGGAGTGGGAAGGTGCCATCTTCTAGGCCAGATGAACAAAAGCCTTAGTTGCAGTGGCTATTCCATGGCGGACCATTCTACTAATCAAACAGCTAAAGGAGTTGCGGCTCCTTGCTGCCGGTTGAGGAAACACTGACAAAGGAGACAACAAGAAGGGTGAATGCAGCAGTTGATTTGTAAGTGGCTGCTCTCCAGCTGCGGAGTAAAGACCACCTGACAAGTGCTTTCTCCATGTGGAAATTAGGTACCAAAGCAACGATAACTCTCCGTTGTTTATAATGAAAGTCGTAAGCTTACATTTCTGAGTTTAACAGAATCAATTTGTTTTTTTTTTTACTAGTTCTGTTGAAAATCTGTTTTAGAAGTAAAAATCCTCTTTTGTTAAGTCAGCACTAAACATTCAGGATGTAACAGTTTCGTTCATACAAAACTACTAATTGACTGTGGGGCCATATTTTTTGCATAGTAAAATGTTGATGGCCTCACCATGTTGGAGACACCAGATCCAATTGGAGCTTACTGACTGGAGAAGTGGGTCTTATAATTGAGAATCCTGAAGATGGGGTTCTTGCATATCTGAAAAAGTTCAGCTGCCAGGGAGAAGTGACAAGCTTCTCTGTCCATCTGTAGTAAAGGCAGTGGTGTTGGAGCAATGATGGTGCCAGGGTGACAATGTCAGAGCTATGGCTTCTAAGCACTTGGGCCTGCTCTGCGTCAGCATGATCAGCTCTCCCTCACAGCCACATCCTCCTGGGCTTTCCACAAACAGCATCCTTACTCTTATCCCTAGCCTGTATTCTGCCTGCCTGTATCCCTGCAGACCAGAAGAGGGCACCAGATCTCATTACAGATGGTTGTCAGTCACTATGTGGTTGCTGGGAATTAAACTCAGGACCTCTAGAAGAGCAGTCAATGCTCTTAACCTCCAAGCCACCTTTCCAGCCCCACCCCAACCTTGTAATGCTATGTTTTAAGTTGTTATTTTTCTGGTGACCTAGTAAGTGACATCTGCACCCCTGCCTCTAAGTGGGGCTCACAGTCGTGTGCACAGAGTGTGATGGTTGGCAGATATTAAGAGCCTTCTCTGCAAAGACTGCATTGTTGGGGACACATTTGACAGGTGGCATGCCAGATCCATGTGACATGCCAGATCCATGTGACAATGAGCTGTGTGTAATGAGATACCTATTGTGTCCCTTTTTGTTCTCTGTACTGTTAATGAGACTGGAACTTTTGCCAGGGCTCTAATCCAATCGGAGGACCAGCGTACCTCATTACCATATGAGGACACAGTTTATGCTTATTGCCAGGAAGTCATGGTGAACTGCCTCTATATCACAGACCCATTTTTTCCCTCCCTTAAACCATTAGTGGCCATTGACCAGTTGGTTTTATTTTTAAATGGCTATCTGCTCATTATGGTTTGCTTTTGTGAAACAAAACATCTTTTGTGCCACTTCCTCTTGACTAGTGTGGATTTGTTCAGGATTTCAGTCTCTGCTGAGGCTTGATCTGGACACTTGCATACTGATCATGAAGCGAGAGTCCCCAGAGCGCTATTCTGAAAGTGCATAGGAAGGAATCCGACCTCAGGACTTTTGCATGCGTCATCAGAAGCAGGCCTGTGTCTTCATAGCATGGACTGTGAGTGAGCACTGCTCCAGTTTAGAAAACCCCAAAACCTCGGGGTCTCAGCATGCTTGGCAAAGAAGCTACACAGTACCTAAATTCCCCTCTCCTACCTTCATTTGATCTCTTGCTACCCAACCATCTGTGACATTGCCATGCTTACATTGTTGCAGGAATCCTGAAGTTTCACGAGCATTACCTGGGTGATAACTCAGTGGAAGGTTCCAGTGACTTCCAAGCCAGCAGCAGTGCAACTCTGCCCATAGCAACCAGTTCTGTCCTGGAGCAGCACATTGCCAGCGTCCGGGAGGCCCTGGGGGTAGAGTCTTACTACTCCAGGTAGGAGGGTGTTCCTAGTTCATCTTTGTTCCAGTTCGGGTGGGTTTTTCTAGGAATTTGGAGTCAGGAACCAGTAGAAGACACCTTGTAGGAATCACATACTTTATTGGTCTCAGCGCAGTCACTGCAGCAACAGTCAAAGGTCAAGCACACATGTCCCCTGGAGGGGGCTCTTTCATTAAAATCCTGAGCTGGGAAAGGACCTCTTTCTGAGATGTGGGGTCCTTGAGCAGGCTGCGGCACTGACTGTAAGCGTGGCTGTGAAGGTAACATGACAGCTAACTTAAACAGAGACAATATTCATCTATAAACAGGATACTGAGTTTGTGCTGTAGCTGATTGACAGAATCTGTGAGATCTGAATGTTGGAGGGCTGAAGTGTAGAGAGTTGGCTTCCCAGATATCAGGGCTGGGGACAGAGGTGGCTTTCTACAAATGGTGTGAGGGGACTGTGCTTCTGATAGTGTTTCAGTACGATGCTGGATTATCTTCTGTATGGAAACTGGTTTCCTCCGAACACTTCCTTCAAAAAGAAACTGCCAAAGGATATTTGTAAGTACCCAAGTCCTTGGGCAATGGTAGCCAAATGTTTCATTTCTCATGAAAACATCTACTCAGTTCAGTTAGGGCACCAGCAACAGATGTATTCCCTCCAAGTCCAAACTGGTAATTGAGGGAGTTTAGGGGGCTGCCTTACAGAGCATGGGTAAGGGTGCATGACTGATCCTCGAACACCTGTATCACCAAGACATCCCACTTTAGCTCTCTTCTGCTTCCTATACAGATGGGCATGGAAAGCCTATGGTCATGTGCCACATCTGTCCCAGAAGAGCGATAGACACAGTGTCAAGTTGCTAGTGCCTCCCAAGATCATGTGCAGCAGCAATGGCTGGAGTTTTAGGAGAGGGGCCGCTGGCCTTCTTTCCATGAGGGAGCACCAGCAGTCTTTTGACAGTCTAGTGGGTCATCACAGTACTTGTCATATTATACCCAGAGGACAGGGCTCCACAGCACCAGCTGTCCAGAGTGAAAGTAACTAGGACTTGTCCATAGCAGGCAGAGTTGGGTCTGGGCAGAACCTCTACTTTTGTCCTAAATAGCCTGAAACCACAGAGCCCAGGGTGTCTCTGTGCTCCCTTGGGCACTTTGCCTGGCTCCAAGTGTGGGTGCTTCTTGGGGTGCTATATACTTATAAAAGGGCTCTTACATGAGAAACAGAATAACCACTGGGCCGTGTAGCATCAAGGTTATAAGGGGATGGAATGGCCTCCTGGTTCAGATTCCTATCTAGCTGAAATCAATGACATAAGTGGATTGGGACTTGCTCACGCTGGTGTCAGAACCAGGGTCAAGGCAATTTTCACCCAGACAGACTTCCAGGCCAGGCCTGTTCTATTCTTCATTATCAAAATTAATATCGTATTTTGATAAAAGAGCCAAATCATATAAAATGTCATTTTCTAGCTTCTGTTTTTATGAAGGATGAACAGGCATTGTCCATATACACACTGTAGTTGCTGTCCATCCCAGGCTGGCCTGGCCTTGCCTTGGGCCATGCTGTGGTGGTCACAGGGGTTGATACTGTAGGGAAGTATGGATGCCCTCTGAGATTTAAACCATAAATGCACAGCATGTGTGTGTCAGGGTGACCGGGCCGCTCTCTGGCCCAGGAATTTTACTCTTGAAGTGAGAAGGAAAGGGAAAAGCTAGCCCACAGAGGAAATACAGGGGGAGAGTGAGCATGGCAAACTAGGCAGTGCCTGCCTCTGACAGTGTCCAAGGACTCAGAGACTGAAGTTCATCACAAGGCTCTTCCCACAGTGGATGTGAGGCCAGTGTGCTCTTTCTTATCTTTTTCATCCCCCCGCCTCAGGACTGGTGCAGCCGCTCTATACAAGTCTGCTGTGTGTCAGATACTGGGGTAGTGATGACCAGGGCAGGCAGCCTACTGACCGACCTACACTGTGGTCAGATACTGGGATAGTGATGACCAGGGCAGGCAGCCTACTGACCGACCTACACTATGGCCAGATACTGGGATAGTGATGACCAGGGCAGGCAGCCTACTGACCTGTCTACACTGTGGTCAGTAACAGGTGATAAAGACTTAAATCCCAGTGTGCGTACAAATGAAAATACAGGTGCAGCAAGAATGTGTGACCAGGAAATAGCGTGCACTGGGAGCTCCAGAGGACCCTAGTAAGAACTATGCTTCTGAAGTCATTGTATCCTGAACACATAATGACTTTAGAGACCCCTCAGGCCACCCTCCTCTTCCTTGGGTCCTGGACTTCTTGTCAGTCTTTGTGATGATTAACTGGTCTCTTGCATAGGAACTGTCCAGAGTGGCAGTGCTTTCTCTTGGACAGCCTCTAGAGCTGAGGAAGTTTCCTCAAGAGGGAAAACCTTTCTTGGGCAAATTCAGAATGTCAGTCTAGGTTTCAAACTAAAGCCACAGTCTGGAACTTAAAGTAAATGCACAGAGGTACCTGGATAAGCACCTGCTGCTTGAACCCTCTACACAAGCATGGGAAGGAACAATCCAGTGTGCCCTTTTCTTTACAGTGACTAGGTGGCCACCCAGGTCATTTCAAGTCAAACCCAGACAGAGGTGTTCATAGTTCGGGTGAGAGAGGGAGGAGCTGAGGGGAAGTGGTGGAGGTGGGGCAGGGGGCAGGGTGGGATAGAGAGGAGGGCATGACAGATGAGACATGCATCTTGTTGGATAGGGGCAAGAATGGAAAATAGTGAAGCTTAGCCCACATGAAAAACCCATGTCACTTCATCTCGGTTGTGGGGCCTGGATAAACCACACCCACAAAGGAAGAGACTCACCTTTGACCTTCACAAGTATCTCCCCACTGAACCCCACCTTGCCTGAGGGGCATTGTGTAATGCTAAAGGCTGAACCATGCTGCTTTCTTTACATTTTCAACTAAAGATTGTCTTGAGTTTAAACTCAGCCTCCATTAGAGGCAGGGACTAGGAAGGAGTTGGCAGTTCCTTTGTTCTTGTATCAGTGAGCACTGGAACCCTTAGTATCTCCCACAAGCTGGGGCTCCTTGCTTAGTGGTCACTCTGCCGGGCTGCCCTCAGTAGGTTAGATCCCACCTCAGGCTTCCCCAGGCCTGGAGCGATTCTGTTAACAGTGTGTGTTGTACGGCAGAGTCCTGCAGGGAGTCCTGGGGAGGATTTTTCCTGCAGTTTCATGAAGACAGTAAGAAGGTTTGAAGCATGCAGTTTTCCCCCTGCAAAGTCTGTCCTAATTTATAAAGCTGTACAGCTGGAGGATAGAATGCTAGACAGGAAGTTGAGTACGAAATTATATAATATAATGAATGAAGTGTGTTTATGCAATACACACATAAAATGGACTGTATTGTACGCTGATGGTGGGATTAGGGATGTTTGCTATGTTCGTTACTCTTTTCATCATTTCAGGGTTGCTGTGCGTGTTTATGTTTTATATAGTGGCCATATGTTATTTTTTAAGTTAGAAATAAATAACCACAGAAAACCTTCATCATCCAAAAGAAAACATAGAGACCTTCCTGTAATCTTACTGCGCAAAGAATAAGACACAAGTTTGGGAGCCCATCACCATATCTGGTCCTAGTAGATGGTATGCTTTTATTTTCCATTCTTGCCCCTATCCAACAAGATGCATGTCTCAGCTGTCATGCCCTCCTCTCTATCCCACCCTACCCCCTGCCCCACCTCCACCACCCCCCCTCTGCTCCTCCCTCTCTCACCCAAACTATGAACACCTCTGTCTGGGCATGCTGCGCTGACTTCCTGTGGCATCTCTCTCTATCATGCTGATAGCATACAACAGAACGTGCAAGTATATCTGGGAACCAGTGAGTCTGTCAGTGACTCTCTGACAGCTACATCACCCAGGATCCATCCCAACATGGGTGACAACTCATGAAAACTGCATCCCTGGTGTTCCTGCTCTAGCCAACCTTCCACTTCCTGTATACACTAGCATCCCAGACCATATGCTTTTGGGGGCCAGCAGGGGTGGTGAAGGAATCTCAGGTGAGGCTCAGATGACAACCCCATCCCTCAGAAAGGAGGATTCTCGTGAAGGCTGTCTGAAGACAGCCACAGCTGCTCTGATTTCAACATGGTGGGGGCCATGCCCTGTCTAGAATGGCAGAGACAGAACAGGCTGCCGTGGAATTGTAAAAATAAAACATCTGGGCAGATCTCTAAGTAGTTACAAGACTGAACTGGTGCCTAGCTCTTTCTAGCAGGGGCAAGTCCAAGGCCAGATGATTTCATTATAGACCACTGCCACCTCATACAGAGGAGCAAAGAGCATCCATGCAACTGCAAGGGAAGAGTCAGTTCAGATACATTTTATGGTAGACTTATCCTGACACCAGAACTGCATGATGCCATGAGGAAACCGATGTCCTTACTGTGGCTACACATGTAGGTGGCATTTTCCTGTCCTGACCGCCTACTCCCAAATGACCACTCAGAGGCTAGATATAAATTATAAATGCTCAGCCAATAGCTCGGGCTTATTACTAGCTAGCTCTTAAAACTTAATCCATTTCTATTAATCTATGTGCTGCCCCAAGGCTCCTGGTTTTCACTTCTATCCTATTTTGTGTGTCTCACTTGTTCTCCATCTAGCTAGCAACTCCTCTGACTCCACCCTTCCTCCTCCCGTCATTCTCAGTTTGATTTTCCTGCCTAACTTTGTCCTGTTCAGCTATTTTCCAGCAGCTTGTTTATTAAACCAACTATAGTGACATCTTTTCACACTATACAGAAGGATTATTCCACAGCACACAAATGCCTCAGGAAACACCAGAACCAATCAACATCCATGGAAAGGATGCCTTGTTCTAACCAAATGGGACTGATCTACAGAAAGCCGGAAGAGTTCAGAACCTGAAAATTTATATAGTGCATATGAACAGGAGGGCAGAGACGTAGTCTCAGCCCAGCTAAAGTGGAAAAGACACCTTATGACACCCTTTAGTGATAAAAGTATAAAAGAGGAAGAACGCAGAGGGCCCTCAACATTGGCACAACCATGTGTGAGGCTGGTCCTCAGCTGGCATCACCCCTTAGTGCCCTTGCTAGAGTCAGCAGGAGAATATACTGTCTCCTGCCACTGTCACCCAGAATGGGCAATTTCATCAGGGAAGTCAGGCCTGGGGGGAAGTGAAAGGAGGAAGTGAAATATGAAAGCTTGGGCCCCTAGAGTCGCAGGTAATGTGGACATTACATAGATTCATGTTGTAAAATGGAGCAGCGGGCTGTGTCCCACCACCCAGCTCCCAGCTAGCTTTACCCGAAATAATTACATGGAAACCGTATTCTTTTAAACACTGCCTGGCCCATTATCTCTAGCCTCTTATTGGCTAACTCTCACATCTTGACTCAACCCATTTCTAATAATCTGTATGTCACCACAAGGTCGTGGCTTACCGGGAAAGATTCAGCATGTCTGACCTGGCAGCTTCATGGAGGGTGGCTCTCTGACTCTGCTTCTTTCTCCCACAATTCAGTTCTGTCTTCCCCGCCTACCTATGTTCTGACCTATCAGGCGAGGCAGTTTTCTTTATTAATTAACCAATGGAAGCAACAGATAGATAGAAGACTCTCCTACATCAGATTCAAGCAGGTTGCAGGGTTCTGAGCTCAACCCAGAGAGCTGCTTCTGTGTCACATTAGAGCAACTGGACTGAACATAACCGAGAAAAGGTCTGCATATTGAGCATGGCAAACACTGTTGAAAGGAATTAAAGTAAATGGAAAAACGTGGAACCCCAAGTATCACTCACAGAAGAATGAAGTTGAGCCCTACCTGGAACCTTATACAGGCCCAGTCCAGATAGTTAAAGACCTGATGTAAGACCCAAAGTCATAAAAATTAGAAGAAAACAAAGGAAGGAAGGACACACACATCTAGAGAGGACACATAGGTGTAACATGAAAAGGCCAGGCCTGCTTGTTGGGGTTTTTGTCCTGCTTGTTTGTATTTATGTCCTGTCCAGTTCCCCACAGCTAGCTTGTTGGGGTTTTCTGTCCTGCCTGGCCCCCCAGCTGTTTAGTCCCAGAGAAAAATCACACAAAGGACTTCGTAAGTTATAAAGCTGATTGGCCCATTAGGTCAGGTTTCTTATTAGCTAACTCTCATATCTTGATTAACCCATTTTTCTAATCTATGTTAGCCATATGGCTCAGTACCTTTTTCAGTGGGGCAGCTTACATCCTGCTGCTTCGGTGATCTGGGCAGGAGTGGGAGGAATCAACTTCCTCCTCCCCAGAATTCTCCTGCTCTCCTTGCATCATTTCCACTTCCTGTCTGGTTTTCCCACCTACACCTCCTGCCTGGCCAATCAGCGTTTATTTAAAACGTGATTGACAGAATACAGACAATTCTCCCACACCACATAGGACTTGAAAATCCGAGTATAACAAACGGAATGGCTGCAGCGGAAAAGGCAGCAGATTCAGAATAAACCGAAAAGCTACAGCCCAGTGTAAAATGGGCAGAAGTGGGAATCACTTTTCTCCAGAGAGATACCAAACAGCCAGCAAGCACATTAAAAGATGTCCTGCATTGCTAGAGTAACATAAATCAAATGTCTGTGAGAGGCCGTCTTCACATCGGGAACAAAAAGTACCAAATAACGAGGACTGGGATGGGAAGCTAGAGGCCATAAGTGGTGTTTATTGGAGAGTGAGACAGTGTCGCCACTAAGGTAAACAGTACCGGGGTTCCCCAGAAGACTAAACATATCACTAACATATGGAAACAACAACCTCCCTGCTAGGTATTAAATCATAAGAATTGAAAACACAAACTGAAAGAAACAGGTGCACACCATGTTCACTGTGGCACTGTTCACAATACCCAAAAGGTGGAAGGCACCAAAGTGTCCTTCTAGGGGAAAATATGTAAGAAAATGTGGTATGTACATTCAGTGGGATATTATCCACCCTTAAAAAATAAATCAGCCAGGCGATGGTGCACACCATTAGT
The DNA here is from genome assembly GCF_982192425.1 of Myodes glareolus. Taxonomy (NCBI): domain Eukaryota; kingdom Metazoa; phylum Chordata; class Mammalia; order Rodentia; family Cricetidae; genus Myodes; species Myodes glareolus. Next base: position 128,945,895 of record NC_142027.1, read on the forward strand.
CCCAGCACTTAGGAGGCAGGCAGACCTCTGTGAGTTCGAGACCAGCCTGGTCTACAAGAGCTGGTTCCAGGACAGCTTAGGACTGTTACACAGAGAAAACCTGTTTTGAAAAAAACTCTAATAATAATAATAATAATAATAATAATAATGTGTGTGAGAGAGAGGTGGGGGGGGAAGAAATCCTATCATGTACCACAATCTGCCAATGAAATAAGTCCGGCACGGAGACAAACGCCATCTGACCTATGTAGGTGACACAGCTAAAGCAGCCAGACCGTTAAGCTGAAACTAGAACCCCAAGTGGAATAGGGCATCAGGCTAGAAGGGGACAGGGCAGGAGATGGGCGCATTTGCAGCTTTAGTTCCACAAGATCTAAGTTACACCAGAGTCACCCCACAGTGCTGCTGCAGTGCTAGCTAGGGTCGTGAGCCTGTGTGCTATATCTGCACAGCCTTCAGTGAAAGCACGCTCCAGTGTAGGTCACACCATTGTCGCCTGGCCACCTCCTGACTCCCTGTCATGTCCCTCTCCTGTATGCTTTTGCCACCCTCCTGCCAGGGGAGCCTTTCAGGGCTGTGTTTGTCACAGTTTCTGTGCTCTCCCACACAGCTAATTGCTGCCAGGGGTCTGATGGGCTCTGGGTTCCCATCTGCCTTCCCACCACTGTATAGTGGGGTCCAGCCTGCCACTTGGGCAGCTTTTCTGCCCTAGCATGACATCCTTCTCCACCTTGATGACCCAGTCATGCTGGGCACATAATCTCCACCTTCTCTAGTGAGGCCTTTTGAAGATCTGCTCAGGTGTCCTCCCCTCAGGACCAACTGAGAGTGAGGCAGATGCTATCCTATCTACTCAACCTTCCTTCTACCCTGTGATGGCCTAGCAACCTCCAGAATAAACATTCCCATGGCTTTCACCGGACTGAGCAAGTCTGTGGAGTCCACAGCAGCACTCAGACCCCCATTGGTTCTCAATAGTAATACAAGCAAACTGGCTGCTTTATAAATGGCATGTGTGTGTCTCCCGAGTGGATGGTGATGCTCAGGAGCTTGGACTCTTTCCCTCTCTTCACTGAGTGGAGCCTGACCCACAGAGAGGTCAGCAGGAAATACTGTGTGCCCGCCTGTCCATGCTGACATAGTTTCATGTTTTTATTTTCTCTCTCTCATGGTGGCCCTTGGAAACTGCATCTATATGCCTTGGTGTAGTTCTGCCTGGGCAGCCCTGGCGCCCACCTCTGTCCTCCTTAATGGCACTTTGCTGCTAGACAGAAGATTCCTAACATGGGTTTTAAAGTAATAGAGCGGCTTTGTTTGGTGCTTGCTAAGAACTTCTACCACAGATCAGAAGAGGGAGGCAAGGTGGGAACCGCAGGCCGAGCTTCCCTGGACGGAGACACCTAGACTTCCAGACACCTCACTATAACTCTGAAATGTAGCCAGGCTTGCTTGCATAGAAGTTGCTCCCTGAGCACCTGGAACAGAACTGTGGCAGTCTGGGAACTCTGACGAGCACACGGCTGGCTAGGTATGATAGTAGCTGGGTGGAAACTACTATTCTAGCTCCCATAGGCTGTGACTAAATTGCAAGTGTAGACTGCCCTGCTAAGGGGAATGTATTCTTCCACTGTAAAGAAATAGTAGGCCTTAGGAGGCAACTGTTGCTCAGGTTCCCCATTTAGTGGTTTGCTTTTTCTTCTTCCTCTTCTTCTGCTTCTTCTTCTTTCTTTTTTATTTTCTTCCTTTTTAATTAAGAATTTTTTAATACAATCTTTTCTCAATTTACATAGCTAACCCTGTTCCCTCTTTCTCCCCTCCTCCCGCTCTACCCTTTCCTCCACCCTATCCCCTATCCACTCTTGAGAAAGGGTAAAGCTTCCCATGGTGAGGCAACAACGTTCAACACTTCATTTTGAGACAAGACCAAGGCCCTCCCGCTTATATCTAGGCTGAGCAATGTATCCCTCCAAAGAGATGCCAGTTCAAGCACTAGGGATAAATTCTGGTCCCACTGCCAGTGGCCCCGCAGACTGCTCAAGCCTCACAACTGTCCCCCACATTCAGTGATCTTAGTTTGGCCCTATGCCAATTCCCCTGCTTTCAGTCCAGAGTCAGGGAGCTCTCACTAATTCAGATCAGCTGCTTCTATGGGTATCACCATCATGGTCTTGACCCCTCTGCTCATATTATTGCTCCTCCCTCTCTTGGACTAGCATCAGGTATCTCAGCCCAGTGCTTCACTGTAGATCTCTGTATCTGCTTCCATCATTTGCTGGATGAAGGTTCTATGATGGCCCTTAGCGCAGTCATCAGATTACGGGGAAGGCCAGTTTATGTGTTCCCATAGTGTAAGTTCTTTTGTCATCAAGTGCATTTTATCTCGAGCACCAACTGAGCTATGCTGGTTCACACATGCCACCTGACTTCAACACTGCTAGACTGAAGATGGGCATCAACAGAGCTGATGACACCAAGGATGGGAGGTGATGTGGGTACATTGTTAAATCCTTGGGCTATAGGAGGACAGATACTGCTTAGAAGGCATGTCCTAGGTGTGATCACATGAGCAAAGGCTACAGAACAGATCTATAAACAATATCCCAAGTGCTAGAAATGCTTTTGGTGAGGAACCCAAAGCAGAACAGCAGACAGCTTCCAAAAGAGATGAAAATGAAGTGTCCCCAAGTCACCTGCATCCTTTTGCAATGCAGATACCATGACCCTGTATAGAAAGTACAGCCAAGGAGTGAGGATTCTGAAGTTATCCCAGGTTCTTAATTTAAAGCTGGACTCCAGACAGGAGATGGGCTCAGTCAGAGGGACAATGGTGCATACTGTTTCCAAGAGCCTAATCGTTGTATGTCAAGGGTTGCTTATTATAGTATTTAAATTTTACTAAATAAAGCAAGGAATGAGGGAAATTGCTGTGATTAGTGTCATCACCCATATTCAGATTAAAGGTGAAACTTGCTGATGAGCTGACAGGCCAAGTCACATGACAGCTAGCTAGTACCTATTCAGCAGGTACCAAGGCAAGGCTATTGTGTCCTTGCTAGGTCATAAGCCCCATCGAAGTTATTATGGTTCTTTAGGGGTTTCAACCTATCTCTATAGAGATCTGTAGCTGGTGTTCTGTTATTGTCCTTGTGGTTTGACTATGCAGTGCCCCACAACAGGCTTGTGTGATGAATGTTTGGCCCCCAGCTAGTGGCACTGTTTCATGAAACTTTGGATGGTGGGAGTCACTTGAGGAAACCTTGAAGGTTGTAGGTGATCACTAGGTACCCCTTACCCTTCACTTCTTCTCAAGAGTTGAAGAAGCTTTTTCTGACTGTGTGTCCCAGGTGTATGGGAAAACAGTCACAGACTGAACCTTTGGAAGCTATGAGCCAGGATCGGTTTCCTCTTAAGATTTTCTCACGAATATTTTGGGCACAACTGCCCAAGGGTAACCATAGCACCCCAATCAATCTGCACTGGTAAAGGTTACTTTATGAGAACAGTGTTTCATTGCCAGAACACCATTGGGAAGACATGCGTCTGTACCTTTTGGCATTTATATTGTGTAGTGAAACAGAATTTGCATTTGTACTCTGACTATGGATCGTGCTGCTTTGGAAATATTCTATAAGCGTGTGACTTGTGCCAGGGCTGAGGCTGTCTTGCAACAGCTCAGCACTCAGTGTGTGGCATGAGATAGACACAGGAGTTACCATCTCGTGGGGTTGCTGTGTGAGGCTGAACAAGGCCATGTTCCCTTTGTCTAATCAGGGTCAACGCAACAGAAGAACTTAAGCAGAACTGTGAACCAAAACTGTGAACGAGGCTCCAAAGGCCAAGGGGAGAAGGGGCAGTGTAGGCAGGTCTGGTGCCTGCAGGGAGGAAGAGGCTGTTGTGGGGATCACAGCCTCAGTCTACCTTATGAGACCCCTTTCTTATAAGTGCCAAGGCTAGGTGTGGTGGTACATGCTTACAGTCCAAACACTTGGAGACTAAAGCAGAAACATCAGGAATTCAACAGCAGTCTTGGCTATGTGAAGCCCTGTCTCAGACAACATAAACAAAAATCAAAGAGGAGCTCCCAGGAATGTGAAGTGGGGGTATTGCTTGCACAATGTCTGTGGGAACTGGCTTGTGGCCACATCTAGGAGCTGACCTGCCCAGGATCAGCCCTATTGAAGATCTTGTCAAAGGAGATACCATATACTAGGAACCAGAGCCCCAAAGAAATCCAGCTGCAGGAATGAGTAGGACATACCAGGAACTTCTCTTAGGTTCCTGGTTTTCAAATCTGGGTTTTCAGAAAACCTGAGAAAAAAGTGAATGCTTGAGAGGCTTTGTGAGCCACTGAATGCAGCAGCCACGCAGGCAGAGGGTAAGGTATTCCAGGGAGCTTGAGTTTGCTGTTTGATTTCTTCTGCTGCTAGCGTGGGATCCCCTACATCCCATCCTACATGGCATGGCCTTTTCTAGAAGTCTTTTGCATGTGATAAAGGCAGGAATGCTCACACATGTGGATTAAGCTTGCTGAAACAGAGGATGCCTGCAGGGGTCTAACCCATACCTGCACCTCCCCTCCATCCCAGCCAGGTTCAGAAGTTACATAGCACATGGAGCTAGAAGTCAATAATACAGGTACAGGAAGGCCCTGAAGAAATTTAACCACCCACTGAAGGCTGGAACTGAGACCCACAGCTGCTCCTGAATGCACAGGCTAGGTTAGCATGGCATCCGTGCATAGGGCATGACATGGAGTGGCGGCACATCCTTCACAGCTACTTCATGTGTTTCTCCGGCCTCTTCCTACATGCTTGTGCCCTTGTGAACACCATGAAAGCACACGGCAATCTCCTGGACACTCGCCGAGGTGGGCAGAGCCAGAGCAGACAAGCAGTGATGGGACTTGAGTGAACAGCCACTCTGAGTGCCACGTGGGCATGGGAAGCCCTCTGATGCCTACCACACATTAGGGCAGTGAGATGCCCTTGCTGCTTCTGACAGATGAGCACAGACACAGTGACAGTTCGCCGTGATAAGCAGTGCCAGGCAGAACTGATTGAGGGGCTGTCACCTCGTGAAAATCTGTTTGTCTTTTTCTTAATTTTTGTGTACTCCTGCTAACTTAGGGGCACTGTGAGGTCAGACATCCTTTCCCGGCAGCCCTAAGGGTCTGCTTTGAGAAAAGAGTGCAGCCCTCCGTCTTCTGCTGGGTTCCAGGGTCCTGCACCAGCACTACCAGGCCTGGCATCAGGGGCTCTGGCTTGTGCTGGCCTCTGCACCCTCACCTCTGCCTCGCAGGTACACCAAGCAACAGCAATGCCTCTGCCCAAACTAGATGCAGGCTGACATATCCTGTCCCTGACGCCTGGCAGATGGCAGCACTGCAGGCTGAAATAAACTCTGGTCTAGGCTGAGGAGGCTGAACCTGCTGCCCTCCCTGCTGATTCTCCTCCCAAGGGTGGAGACACCCTGCACGGGGCTGAGGTGGAAAAACCAGGTGACACTGAGCCACTAAAAGCCATCTTTTCTTGAAAATTAAAGCGAGGCCAGAAAGGTTCTGAGTCTTGCTTAAATGGGTCTGGCTAGAGTTAAGAAAAATCACCATTTCCAGAGGGGCTACAAGGTGGAACAAGCTGAAAAAGAGCAAGGGGTGATGTGTTTGCTCAGAGTGCTGAGGCTCAAACCAGCATGACTACTGAGCATTGTTTTTCATATTTTTGTATTTTTCTTCCTGCCTGCTTCCTCTTGCTTTGGTTCAATGTTGAGTTTTAAGCCCTAAAGATAAAATGTTTTACAGTGATTGGGGACTTTGGACTACAGTGGTCTTGAATGTAGAGTGGCCACCTTTAAAAGACATAGAATTATCGTATGAAGAGTGTTGCACAAAGGGAAAGCTGCATGGGCCAGTCCCCTCGCTTGGCCTGTGATAGTGACACTCAACACTGATCGCACTATGCAGTGAGTGGCCACAGTAACCCGCCATTCAGAAATTATTTGCCGGCTGGGTGATGCCTGCTGTGGCTAGTTAATGCTCCTGTTGGGCTTCTTCTTCCCCATTGAGACCTACCTTTTCTTCTTTCTGACTAAAGAAGAGATAAATGGCCCTGTGAAGCCTTCTTTTCTCTAGACTCAGGTTCCGAACCTGCTTAGTGTGGCTGCACCCCACGGTGGTGTGCTCTTGCTCCCAGAGCATCCAGCTGAGGCTCAGCGTGGTCTAGTAAGGCCTCCTAATTGCCTGAACCATGGACTTGGAAATCAAATGTGGCTTTAGAGAAAGGCCCTCAAAGTCAGGTGCTGGCAGGTTATCTAGGGGGAGGGATCTGCATGCTCGCGTGCTGTTGAAGTTAAAAGAAAACCAAGTATAAAGCCTCCATTGCCATCCTACCAAATGCTGCATCTTCTGGAAACTGTGGCAACTTTTGTTGTTTTGTTTTTTTTTTTTTCCTGAAACTTCTGTTTGGCCTAATAGATATATATTCTTCTGTCTCACTGACCTTAGGAGTACTGTGGAAGAAAGAAAAATGTGCAAAATGGGAAAATAGAGAAATAACCTGTTACTAAGCAGTCAGACACATCAGTCAGTTAAAGAATCTCAGGACAGTGACTCTGAGAATGGGAGAATGACTCCTCATTGAGAAACAAAAGTTCTTCAGTTTGAAGAATTATTTTCAAAATGCAAATGTATTGCCCTAGATACTTCTTGAAATAAAAATATTTCCTGTGAAGCCCCAGCTCTCCTTCTGCACCAGCTACTCCCTTTTAGACACAGACAGGACCTGTGGGTCTGACACACAGCTTTCTGGGCTGCCCTGCACAATTATCTTGGCGATTTTGCTCAACCTTGCATCGGGCTTGGCTATGCGGATATTTGAAAGACTGTAGCCATTTTCCAGCAGTGCAGACTTTAAGTCATTGCCTTTGTGGGTGGTAGAGAGGGAGAGCAAAGTGTGTGGGGCACTGAGCAAGACAGGGTCCCTGTCACTGAAGTCAGGGGTAGACCCCCAGCCCAAATCTGAGGGGCCCCCAATCTTTTATGGGGCACTGACTGTGGGTGTGGGCCTGAAGGATGATCTACCATGCTCTTTGAATCCCTGATAGTTTTCCTGTGTTTGAGAGCTTTCAAGTGTTGCCTGGGGCTGGCAGCAGTATTGACAGAGAAGAAATCAGAGCTGCCATGACCCCCTGGAACACTAAGTGAGAGTAAACCTGAAGCTACATGCAGCTTGAACAGGAGATCTATGTCCCACAGGTTTATGTGTTTGAGCACCGGTCCCCAAACTGGTGCCACTGTTTCAGAAGGAGGTGGAAACTTCTAGGAGATAGAGTCTCGTTGGAGGAAGTGCATAACTGGAAAGTGGGCCTTGAGGTTTGGTAGTCTGGTCCCACTTCCCGTCCACCCTGTTTCCTGACTGCAGATGCCACATGACTGGTGGCCTCATGCACCTGTCACCCACCATGGGTCCCACCACGATGGACTATACCAGAAGAAAGTCTCCCTCTCTTAATTAAGTTTCTTTTATCAGACATTTGGTCCTGGAAACAAGAAGACTGGCATCCAAGCAAGCAACAGAGAGGTGATAAATGCCAGCAAGGGGCAGCTAATGGGGTGACCAGCCATCCCTGTTGGTCAGGTGCTGTGCTGGGCCATAAGGAACCAAAGGGAAACAGAGAATCGCCATCTTTGTGCTCACAGGTCAGAGGTTATGCGTGCAAGGATGTCACTGACCTCGACCGTTACATGATGGGCACCAAGTTGGCCCACCTCACCTTCTCGAAATAGTCCATCTTCGGTATTCCACATCACAGAGGACATGCAGCAGTTCACTAGGATTGCCACGTGTTCCCACGCTCACTGTACTCCTTTTCATCTCTGCGTACTGGCGCTGCAGAGAGGGGAGCCAGTGTGCACCCTGATGTATGGGCCTTGGTTTCCGCAGAGAAGAGAGAGAAGTGGATGGCCAAGCCCAGGCCTGACTCTTGCCATGCACTAACTGCATGGCTGTCACTGGGAAGGAAGTTCTCACGGGCTGTAGCAGTAATGCACACAGAAAGGAAACACACAAAGATAGATGGAGAAATCCAGACAAACAGAGGAATAGAGCTGAGCTTGGAAGAAGGCTTCAGGCATTTGCTAATGGGACCAGGACATGGCAGTCCTGGAAACACTCACACCTGCACCTGACTGCAGAAGGAGGTGTGTAGCTGTGCACTCATGGAAGACCCTGTGCTTCCAGCCAGAGAACTCAGGCTCACCTTGCCCTCTTCCTACTGGGCCTATTGGCTGCAGTGTTCCACAGGGCATACTGTTCGAAGGGAAAAGAGCTGTGAGACCTAAAAAAGCTAAACTCATGGAAATAGAGCATGGGATGGTGGCTACAGAGCTGGGCAGGGAGGGCCTGGTCACAGTGCATAAGTTGTGCATGAAGACCAAGGTGTGGCATGGGGACTGCTCTGGGTGATGCTGTGGTTTATGCTGGGCATTTGCTGAGACAATGAGGCCTAAGTGTGCCTGTGTCCCCACATTTTCCACACAGGTTGTAAGAATGAAGCTACCATGTACAGGTTACCAATTCATACATGTTACCCATTGTGGCAATCATTTTATAGTATTCATGTATATCAAAGTGTCCCCACACATCTTGGATAACAGTTTCTCTAGGCTCTAGGTACTACTTGTGTGGCTGCGAGCTCCCATGCTGAGTCCAAAGACAAGGGACAAATCTTAGCTAAGGGTTATGATCTAGACTGAGATATAAGCTGCTTTCCAGGAGAACACCTCACAGTGAAGCCCAGCAGAGCACTCCCACTGCAGCCCATTCGGGGTCAGTGCTTGCTTTGGGAAGAAAGGGGTACTTTTTAGAGCAGCATTACAGAATTCATATGATAATAACACCATATGCCTGCAATTATAGAGTCTTTGCAATACAAAGAATCTGGGAAAATATAACTCAATTTTTAAAACAAAGAAGCCAACTATTACCATCCCCGAGATGACTCAGAAGCTGGAAATCACAGGCCAGGGTTTCCCAGCAGTTATCATGACATACAAGGAACTGTGTTCACTAGCAAACAAAAAATGCCAAAGGTTTCATCATAGAACCAGAAACTTTTAAAAATAACAATGAAGCTCTGTGTCTAGAAATACAGGCTCTGAGATGAGGAGTCCAGCGAATGGGTGTTAATGCGCATAGAAATAACACAGAACAAGCAGGTTGAGAGGCAGGTGGATGGAGCACAAATCGTCAGAGTTGAGAAAAGAATCCAAGAAGCCAGAAAATACCAGGAACCAATAAGAGAAAAGCAGCAGCAAACACAGTGGGCATCACAGCCACACGACTGTAAGATCCTGTGTGCAGCAGGGGAGGCAGGTCTGGACTGTAGTGGCATTTCATTTGTATTTTAATAAATAAAGCTTGCCTGAAGATTAGAGAGTAAAACAGTCCCACTGTTCGGCCTTACAGACCAGGCAGTGGTAACACACACCTTTAATCCCAGTAGCCACACTAGTTGCCATAGAAACTGGGCAGTGCATGCCTTTAATCCCAGCACTTGGGAGGCAGAGGCAGGAGGGTCTCTGAGTTCATGAGCCAGGCAGTGGAGACTGACTCTCTTCCTTTGCTCTTCCCAGATTCTCCTAGTCTGGTTGCCTGCCTATACTTCCTGCCTGGTTACTGGCCAATCAGATTTTTATTAGATCAATATGAGTGACAAATCTTTACAGTGTACAAGAGCATTATCCCACAGCATTACCCCTTTTTTAATTTTCAAGACAAGACTCTGAATCTAGTCTCCTTTATTACTCCAGACAGTACTGCTGTCATCGGGGGTAAGGTGGAGGGCGCCTCCAGCAGAGGAAAAGGCAAGTGTTAGCTCCAGTCAAACCTCCAGGAACAAAAGCAAGGGGACTGGAGAGATGGCTCAGTGGTTAAGAGCCCCAGCTGCTCTTCTAGAGGACCTGAGTTCAATTCCCAACACCCACGTGGTAGCTCATAACTGTTTGTAACTCAAGTACCAGGGAGTCTGGCACCCTCACACAGACATGAGTGCATATAAAATAAATAAATCTTTAAAAAAGAAAAAAGAACATAACCAAAAGAAAGCTGCTCTTAGCCCGAGGGAAGCTGAGGTAAGCAGCACCCACTCTTCTGGCTGAAGGTAAATGCCAACCAGGAGATCAGTTCTTCAGAAAAAGAGTGTAAAAGGAGAAGGCTAAAGACTAGGACTTTCTTTCCTTCTTTTCTGTGAAAACATGTTTTACATAAAATATATTCTGATCATGTTTTTCCTCCCCCATCTCCTCCCAGAGCCTCCCCACCCTTCTAACTCCATACCTTCTTTCTTTCTCTTTAGAAAACAAAGCAGGCAAAGAAAAAGGAAAAAAATACATATAAAAAACCCATAACCTATAAAAACCCAAAATCAGAAACCATGATATACAAACAAAAGACCAGAGCCCAGGCAAAGCAACATGAGACAAAAAGCCTACAAATATACCATTGAGATGGTACTGTGTTTCCATCTACTGCTCGACACAGTGAGCTGGTTTTGAGGAGAAACTGAATGCTCCTCTGTGAGGGATGGGAGCTCTTGTCCACCTCCTCTCAGCTCTAGAACCCCATCCGGCTTAGACCTGTGCATGCTGCCTGAGTCTTTGTGTGCTCAGATGTGCGATGATCACTCTGATCGAGGGCTTCTTTCCATTGTGTCTTTTATTCCTTCGGGCTCTTACAAGCTTTCGCTCTCCTCTTCCACGTAGCTCCCTGAACCCTAAAGAGACATCCCATTTAGCACTGAGTGCTCCAAAGTCTCTCATTCTCTACACACTGTGCAGCTGTGGGTCTCTGTGTTCGTTAGGAGGAAGCTTTTCTGATGATGGCTGATCTATGGGTGTGGCAGAATGTTGCTAAGAGTAATTTTCTTATTTTTTAAGTATATGAAATTATATATATATATATGTCAGATTTCCCTGTGGTATTCACAATGAAAGCTTCATAAGACTAGGAAAAGGAGAGAATGTTTTAAGACCATGGGGCTGGGAGAAGTGTCACATTGTCAATCTTGTGGCCTTATGAGGGTAAGAAACGTTATAAACTTTGAACCAAATGTGCAACTAAGATAAAATGTAGAGAGTGCTTAAAATTTCATTCTACCAAAACCAATACTACATCAGACAGAGTGTGAGTGGCTCTGGGTCAGATACAGAAATTAAAGTCCCTATCACAAGCTGTAACCCCAACAGTAAGTTCATTTAAGGCCTAGGTGATTTTCTTAATGAATTCTATAGAGTATTTCAGAAAAAAGCCCGCAGGGCTGGGATCATAGCTCACCACCACTAGAGTGCTTAGCTGCTGTATAAAAAGCCCTGGGTTCAGTCTCCAGCATAGGAAAAAAAAAGTTAAACAACAATTTTTATAAGAGCAGAGCAGGGGCCCTTTCCACTGGTGGCATAAGATTTCTATCTGCCTTCTGCATAGCAGCATGAATGGCTGTGACAGATGCCCTATGGCCTACAATCATGAAGTACTGTCTGTCTTTCAAAATAAGAGAACTGGGACTGGAGAGATGGCTCCGTGGTTAAGAGCACTGGCTTCCCTTCCAGACGACCAGGGTTCAGTTCTCAGCATCCACACATCACAACAGTCTGTAACTCCAGTTCCAGGGGACCTGATGCCATCTTCTGAACTCTACATGCAACAGTAATGTGTGTGATACAGATATATATGTGGGCAAAACACCCATACACAAAAAATTATAACAATAATAACAACAGCAACAATAGTACTGACCCTTAACCCAGAATATCTAACGTAGTCTTGATAAAGAAAAACCCCATTGGCAAACACATAAGACCTGATTCCAGGCCTTATTAAAGTCATGATAGCCATGGCTACTTGCTTGAAATCCAACACTTGAGAAAATTAGGACAGGAAAACCAAGAGTTCCAGGCCTACCTGGGCTACACAGTGATCTCTGGCCTCTGAGGAACAAATGGCTAACAGTGTGGTACATGCATCTCAAGTGACTGACCCTGGAGCAGAATGGGAGCCCAGAAACAGGTCCCACTTATACTGTTATTTGACTCTGACAGAGAGATCCCACAATATATTGGGAAGAGAAGGTCTCTCCAAAAATAGTGCTGATTTTCTGAGCTGCAGCTGGGAAAACACGGGAAACAACAGCTATAGCTGCACAGCGTGAGAGGAGCCACCGAGTGTCTTCCTGAGCTAGGGCAACAAGAAACAACAGCCACAAAGTGAACAAACCGTATTAGGCGTCTCATGAACACTGCCACTCATCAGAACACATGAAGGAAAGGAGCAGGGGAGGCACATCTCATGTGGCTGACAAAGGACTCAAAATAGCCAAAGAACCTTATGACTCAAAAAATACAAATAGCTGAATTTTAAAATGTGATGAAATGTAAACAGAGTTTAAAAAAATAATTTGGTAATAGATACATCAAAAATATTTCATATACTAGTCATTTAGGAAGTATGGCTTAAACCATAAGGAACTACTAGGAGGGATAAAATGGGGAAAACTGAATATGTATGCTGGGGAAAATAGAGGGAGAAGATGGTTTGTGTACTGTTGGTGACTGTAGCCCTGTAACCGCCCTGGAAAGCCTCTGGCAGGGCAATGAAGCCAGTACCCTCACTGTGGGCATGGGATTCCACTGTGACTCTCACCGTGGGCATGAGATTCTACCGTGATCCTTACCAAGGGCATGGGTTTCCACCGTGGCCCTCACCGTGGACATGGGATTCCACCATGACACTCACCGTGGGCATGAGATTCCACCGTGACCCTCACCAAGGGCATGGGTTTCCACCATGAGCATGGGATTCCACCGTGCCCCTCACTGTGGGCACGTCATTTCACTGTGATCCATGTGCCTGGGAGAAAGGAAAGCATGTGATGATGGAGACTTCTACAAGGACAGCAGTTTCATGCCCAGTGCTGCTGTGAGCCAGTAGCCTGGGGCTGCTCTACATGCTGTGGCCCTCTGCAGTAAAGAATATGAACTAAATACCAACATCACACAGGAAGCCCAGAAAGCCTGTGGTGAGGGAAAACAAGTCACAGGAAGGGCAGACGCTATGCAACTCTGATCATGTACCTTCTGTGTAGATGGCGACTGCTTGTTGGTTCCCAGCACCCAGACCCTAAATAATCACACAGAAACTATATTAATTAAAACACTGTTTGGCCTATTAGATAAGGCTTCTTAACTCTTATGTCTTAAATTAACCTATCTCGATTATTTTGTATTTTACCATGTGGCTTGTGGTTTACCCATAAGGCTCCAGGGTGTCTGTCTCCTTTGGCAACTACATGGCATCTCCTTGACTCCCAACTAGTCTCTCTCTAAATTTCTGTTCGGATTTTCTGCCTGGCTTTATTCTGCCATGCCATTGACCAAAAACAGCTTCTTTATTAACCAATGGCAATAAAACATATTCACAGCATAGAGAGGGACATCCCATCACTTCTTGAGCAGCTTCAGTCATCTCTAGGGAAAAGGTAGGGTAAAGGCTGCCTCCAATGTGGAGGCTGAAAACAATTGGGGTGGGAGGTCATAAAGGAACTTTATATATATATATATTTTACTTTCCATTTCTTTACAGGGTTTTTAGCACAAGATCCCTGTCCAAGTCAATGTTTATATTAAGATTTGTGAAGTTCATTTTGTGTAGTTTTTATACATATTTTATATTAAAAGTATATAAATATTTTATATTAAAAGTATTGTTTTCCAGGTAATAATATGCCTTGTGAAATATTTGAAAGCACTTTACTGTAATTTACTGTATGTCATTAAACTGCACACTAGGAATAACTACCAGGAGGCAAAAGTAATGTCCAATAGGACCTGGTGAGACAGACACATGCCAAGTAAATAGTCTGACAGACTTCTGTGGGACTCCTGCAGGACTCCTACAGACTGATGACAATGAGAGGAAGGTGGGCTATGGAAAAAGTACGAAACCTAAAGTCACGTCTTAGAACCGCTAGTTTCTACCCATGTTGCATAGAACAAGTTGCAAGTTGTCCATCAATCCCCTGTTCTCCTTCACCAGTGAGGACAATCATCCTCACCTCATAGTGTGGTCAGGAATCATAAGGCCAGTCCTTACCTACAGTGTGCTCATCAGAGGTTGGCTTTCCTCCCCCCTCTACTCCCCCTGATCCTTGGGATTCTGCAGGTCCTGCCTTCTCCTCAGCATGTGTCTCTTCTGTTGTCCTTCCAGGGACCTCCGGCACGGGGCCTTGTCTATGCCTGTGTCTTTCCTTACAGTCTTCTTGTTTCAGTTATGTCTACTGAGAAGCCTTCCCCTGCTGCCACCCACTGTCTCTCTAGGTGTTGTCCCCAGGAGCAGAGCTGTGGAACTGTTTTGTGTCTGCCAGTGGGTGAGCATCACCAGCTCTTCCTGTCTTTTCATTCAGTGAGCCTGTGAAGCACTTGGCTGAATGAATCCTTGCTGCACCTCCTGCTTTGGTTCTGCTCAGTAGTGTGCTCACCTCCACAAACATGCACAAGATGAGGCCACAGAAGCACACTGGATTCAAAGATAGGGAAACTCTCTGTATTGTGGGCTCTCTTTCAGCTATTTTTTTTTACACTGTGGATTCCATTTGAGAGCTAGAAGGGATATGAGATTTTATGTGATTAAACTCTGAAATGTTGGCCATTCAGTAGGAGGACTGAATTTTCAAAACTGCTTGGGATTAGCAAGGGAACCTCTGCTATGGAGGAGGTACCTAAAGAGCTGTTATTGGTGGGGAGATATGTGGGTTGTCTAAAGAGAGGGCAGAACAATCCAGTGGTATAGAATGACATAACTAGTGACTGGGGTGGCAGTGCTGGCGGGGAGTCCACCAAGATGCCGGCTGTACATCAGGGTTATCACAGGGTGGAAAGGGGCAAAATGGCAGGATTCCCATTCCGTCCTTTGTCAAACCCCGCCTTCCCCTTGATCTGATCCTCACCCCTCTGTTCTTTCATCTGGGCTGTGACTCAAATGCTAAAATCAAATCCAAATGCCACGCTTGGCGCTCTCCGCTGCAGCCCAGAAACGCTGGCTTTGCATCTTGTGTGTGGCATACATAGCAGCCAGCTGAGATGGCCTCAGACCCGGGGGAACCTTTGGCACAACCTCAGCCTGATATTTGCATGTCTTCAAGTCAATGCAGGCTCACTGGAAGGCCTCATCTCAGTGAGCAATCTATACCAGCTCAGATCCTTAGTTCACCCATATGAGAGATGTGCTCCAGCCAGCCTCTGACCACTGCACATCCGCGTGCATTCACACTTAAGAGAGGGATTGTTATTGAGCGCCTCAAACCTGAAAGCAAGTGTGTCCTGCAGCAGGCTAGACCCTGTGCTCTGAGGAACCCCAGTGTGCAGCTGCGCAGAGCAAACACATCCTTCCAGAGCATTTTGTTCCTTCCTTTCCCAGGCATTGTTTACCTATCCTTTCTTCTCTCTAATCATTAAAAGGGAGATGATGCAGCAGGGCTTCAAGAGGCTGACACGGGAGGATCAGGAGTTTGATGCTAGCCTGAGTTATAAAGAGCCCATCTTGGGGGTGGGGAGAACATAAGAAAAGGGCAAAGAGAGGTAAGATTTCAATTGCCCTGGACCCATGGGTCCAGAAATATTAGTGGTGGGACAGCAATTCATGGCCCAGGGGTGAACAGGCACTTCTATTGTTCATCTAGCATTGCTTTGCAATTCGTACAACAAAAATAACTGCAGAAATCCAAGCTGTTCATGCCCTTGCTCTTTGGATTAATTTTCCAACATTCGGCCCCCAGTGGAGGTTTGTCTCTCTCAGTGCAATAGTAAGGATGCAAAGTCCCCAACCCTGAACCACCCCAAATGGAAACTACTTTTTTTATTTGGTTTTGTAACAGTCACTACCCAATTATGCTTCTTTAAGCATGAAAACAACAACAACAAAAAAAAAATGCGGAGCCCTGGTAGAATAATTTGGATCCACAGGAATTCACGGAGCTAGAACCAACAAGAGAATCCAGGCCACTGTGTTTCTAGTAGATGGCACGCATGGCCTCTGCCCCTTGGGACTCACCGGAGACTACTTTTCAAGCCCCACAAAGCAGAAGCTGGCTTTGCAGTATGGCTGTCGTTCTGATGCATCTGTGAGCACTGCAGACAGCCTCTCAAGCAGGTCCCTTGTCTCTTCTGCTGTAAACCCAGAAACAAATATTTAGCTGGCTGCAGAGAGCCATCCACATGAGTGCTGTCCCCCTGGGGGTCTTCTGAACGCAGCGCCTGGCTAGGCCTTTCACGTGACACAGGACATATAATATATTTATGTCTTGTGTAACCATAGAAACCTGTTGTATTGGGGAAGATGTTGCAATTCTGCTTCTCTCCAGAAAGATGAATAAAGCCACAGGGCAGCTGTTGCAGGCTGCAAGCAGCATTTACTAGTGTCGGCATTTGTGGACATTAACAAAGTATCCAATAGACATAAGAAGGTAAAAACTACTCTGTTATTTTAGACACTCAAAGCCAAGTCATCGTGTTCTTGTATTACCCACCCAATTTGTACTTCACTAATTATCCTGAGGACAGTGGTCTTGTTTGTGTGAGAACACTTTCTTTAGGGAGTCCCTGGCATAAGGTAAATAAATATATATTTGCTGTGCAACTGTACAATTGTTGGCTGTACAATAGGGCAGAAAACAGTGTGGCCGTTGAGAAGGGTGGGAAATGATGCCAGTTTAACCAGGGCTCTTCCACTCCCTGGGATATAATGGAAAGATTTGCCTTCCTGGTCCCTGTGAGGAAGGCAGTAATTTAGGGGAGGGGCCCAGCCCACAGTAGCAGTGGCCTGGCTGTCAGCCCTAGCGCTACTCATTTCTCTCTTCCAGTTCGATGCAGGAGCCCTGTGAGCGTCTTAATGTCCGTCGAAGCTTGCTTTGTTTAGCACATCTATGGTATCTCAACTCATCAAAGGCTTCACAAATATTTATTAATTATAAAACCCCCAAGGGAGCTAAGGAATACAAACTCCATCTCTTTCCCAATTAATTCTGCACCTTTCCATTCGGCAAATATGTATGCTTTGTGCCTCTTAATAGAGCAAGGAGCCCCTTGGCTCTTTTGTCTGTAAGTGGGTTGTTGTTGGGTGTGTGTGTGTGTGTGTGTGTGTGTGTGTGTGTGTGTGTGTGTTGTTTAAAGGAAGTATCCATGAAAGCTCCCAGTGCACCTGATAGATGATTTGGGCGACATCTGCTGGCTGGAATAGAATCAGGCATGTCGACCAAACCAAAAGCCATGCCCTTACTTTGCCCCAGGCCTTAAGTAAATCCTAAATCCACAGGGCACTGTGGACTGTGGGTGGTAGGTATAATCATAGCTGTGTAGGCAAGGCGTTTACACTTATTGTTATTATTTTCTTTATGATTGTTATTTAAATGGCAGTATTAGAATGCAGAGGATGTTTCCTGCCAGCTAATAACCATTTAAGCTACATTTGGGGGCTTTCATGACTTGACAACAGCTTCTCAAAATCTTGGACTATTAAACCCCCTACTGGGCTAATGTGGCAGAAAAAGACAAGAAGGGCACCAGCCAGAAGCTTTTGTGCAGCACTGCCTCTCCAGCATCTGGAGAAGCAGGTCCTTTCAGAAACCAATTAGAGGGAGAGAGGAGAGCACCCCTCCCCGCCAGCCCCAAGCAAACTCTGCACTGCCATGTAGGCTTCAGCCTTCAGGAAGTAGGCAGTGCAGACAGGAAACTGCACCAAAGCTCAGCAGAGAGAGAAGTCTCCATCCTGGGCGCAAGGGTGTGGCAGCTTTTCCAGATCCCTCCCCAGGAAGAGTACTGGCCACATTGTCCCCAGACTCCTCTTTCCCAGTGTGGATATCCTACTAACAATTCCAAGGAAGATCTAGGAATGGCCAATGACTCTGAAGGTCACATGGCTTCCTTAGAGACTGTATCTTCTATACCTAGCAGTCTCAATTTCAGACCAAGTAGACTTGGTCTGGTCACATCACCTTGTACAGAAATTTAAAGGTGAGCTGTTTGCCTAGATTTAGAGAATTCTAAACAAAGCTGCCACATTCTGCTCAGTTTGGTTGCAGCTGCCTTGTATGTTACAGTAGTATTTGACCGGGACATACAGGGAGCTGCCTAGAGCAGCTCCAAGCGCCCTGCCCCGTGTGCTGCTGTGCTGAGCTGTGGGACTCCCTTTGTAAGTTCACAGTATGCACTTGGCTGTGCCTCCCTGCTTACCCAAGCATCCTTCTTACTCATCAGGAGCCATTCAGCTTTTTACTGTGACTTTCTTTGGGACAGTTATAGAATAGAAGGCCAGGATCAGACTCCGCACCCCACCCAGGTGTAAAGACTCTAAGTAGCACATAGAAGCATCCTGCGTATCTGCTCCTTCAGAGCCTGTTTGATGTTTTCGTGAGTGAAGATGCTGGGCCTTGTGGGAGCTCAAAGGACCAGTGCATATCTGCTCCTTCCAAGGCCTGCTTGACACTTAGTGAATGAGGGTGCTGGGCCTCATGGCTACTCAGAAGACCATTATAGTTACAGTGACTCTTCTGTACTTTGCAGAAGGACAAAATCAAATGAAGATGAATCCATACACAGGGAATAGTGAGGAACCTGGTCCTGCTGAGAGCTGAGGGGATGGGGCAGGTGTCTGGTGAGCTTAGAGCTTCTAGCTTGAGTGATCCCAGGTCAGCATCTGTGCCTCTGAGGGTGGAGGGTGC
The DNA here is from genome assembly GCF_982192425.1 of Myodes glareolus. NCBI lineage: Eukaryota > Metazoa > Chordata > Mammalia > Rodentia > Cricetidae > Myodes > Myodes glareolus. The sequence continues at coordinate 128,964,654 of NC_142027.1, forward strand.
CTTAGGAAGGCCTGGGTCTAGAAACTTACCATTCTTTGGCTGCTTTGCCATAAACAGGCTACCCATGGTAAGGAGGGTAAAACATTCCCTTGGCTTTTGCCACAGGCTTAATGACAGCAGGCAAGGAGGGCCTTGACGACCAGCAGTAGAGCTCAGCTGCTACTAACTCCCACAATTCCTTTGAACTGGGAATCGGAGCTTATGGTCTATGAGGCCCAGAGCTGCTAACCTGGAGGGGTACCTGATGGTCCCGATGCACACATATGCACACCCACCTTTCCTTCCACTGCGATGTGATGTGGGGCCATCCCAAACCCTTACAATTTCCAAACAAAGCAGAGAAAGGAGAAGCCAGTGCCGTGGACTTGAGGCATGCACAGCATTCCAGAAACCAGACCCCAAGCCAACCCTGTAAAAACAAGTGAAAGTCATTTTCCTGGGAGCCACCTCATAGCAAGTGTCTTGCAGGCTCCACTGAGGAGCTGGAAGAAAGGGATCCTGGAATTGTTGTGAAACCAGTAGACTAAAGTGGTTCGCCTAGGGTGTGAAGGCTCCCTGTGTGATTGAGTTTTCATAGTTGTGTTGAGCCCACAATGCTGGCAGTGTGTGTGTCCCAGGCACAGGTAGTGACATTTAGGAGAGACCCTTAGAAGTCTAAGTCACTGGCTCACTCATGAGCTCTGTGAGCAGGACCAGAGCTGATGAGCCGTGCTCTAGAGCAAATCTAGATGTGTCCATGACATGGAGAGTTGATGGCTTAGGCAGAACAGGCTTCTCCCAGTCAACAGTGGTAGTGGTATCTGGAAACTAGGCTGGCACTATAGTAAAGTGGGGGTCACGTGACTGAAGTGACAGCTCAGTGGGGGGATGGGGGAGAGACTGGCAACAGAAAAGGGTTTCTCAGTGAGCAGCAACCGAAATTAATTCAAAATCAAAAACCTTGAGAATCTGAGCTCTGCCAGAGCTCACTCACCTGTATTGCATCACGTGACTTCACTGCTGATTTGGTTCTGAGCACAACACACACCTACACTGCACATGCCATCTCACAGCTGGGTGGGGTCCCTCACTGGCCTGGCCTCTAGTGAGCAGAGGTGAGTGGACTGGGAGACCCTTGTAGGGTCAAGCTCTAAGGTGCTCCCCCCACCTCCCAGAGGGTGGGGCAGTAGTGGGCTGTGGTAGCACTCATCAAAGTAGTCTCCTCCGTGTCTTTACTCCCTCTGCTCTGGGGCCTGACTCACCTAACAGGGACCAGAAGTCCAGGACAGTACTCAAAGCCTTTTCCTGTATTCACCTGAAGGGAATGTTGGCATTCCATATTCTTTGTAAATGGTTCGTGCACATGTGCATGCATGGCACACACATATCCCTCTTGTGTGGGCTGTGACTCACCCAGAAAATCAGTGCTTGTTTATGCTGTAGAAGTGGGAGAGGGTCTTTGGTGTCTTCCCTTACCCGCCTCTGCAGTCAGTCTTAGGTGATCTCCACAGGAACCAGAAGACAGTAAGTGCAGGAGACTAGATGACTTTACTGTTTATCTGACTCTCAGCATTTTCACCAAGGGATGCATGTACAACTGGGAGAGATTAAAAACTCCAGGAGAGACTCACAGTGACAACACAGGGACAACTGTTATGTTCATAGTATGCCTTCTGTTGCAGACTCTCACGTACATGCCTGCGTGTCACAACAGTCTCTGAGTGGAGCAGCAGATGTGCACAGACGTGCACATGCATCTGATTCCTTTATGGTCCTCACCGGGACAGCAGAGTGGGAAAGAAAAACGTCCCTTCAGGGTACTTCCCACCTTCCAGATGCTGTGCCCACACGAGTGTTGTGCCCACACTGACTACCCCCTGTGATTAACCTGGTTTGCCTGCTGGCCTTATGTCCCAGGGAAGCATCTGGAAGGGTGGGTTCCATCCTCCCAGACTTCAGGTCTTTCCATTCCAGCAGCATTCACAGGGACTGCATTGGGCTCTATCCACATCAAACATCAATTCAGATGATGCAGAAGTTGTGTGTCAGGGAGAATGCTATTGCCAACTCGCTCCCAGCAAAGACTTAAAAAAAAATAAGACACCAAGAAATGAGGCTTCATCCCAATTACAGCTTTCTGTATTCCTGCCAGCTGGTCATGACTGTTGTTTTCCCAAAAGCCAAGAAGCTGGACAACACCGTGAGCTTCTCCTCAGTACAAGCTAGGCCATTCCCGGCTGAGAGAGGCTCACAGAGCTCCAGGGTTCAAGGGACTTCTTTAACAGAGAAAATATATAGCTCAATAAAAACAATTTTTAAAAAGTCATGTGATTAGTAAAAAGCTTTAAAAAACATTTTGAAAGATAATTTTTATTCTTTTATCAGTTTAAACACAAGTCAGAATGTATTGATCGTGTGTGTGTGTGCGTGCGTGCATGTGTGTGCATGTGCATGAGAGGGCATGGGGAGAGGTGTGTGGAGGGAAGGAGAGAGATGCAGTCATTTCCCTTCACACAACCAGATTCTAGAGGTGACATGCAGGGAACTGGGTTTCAGCCTTGAGAGAGTTCAGAGAACAACCACTTCAGGAGTGCATGAAACAGAAGCCTTTTCTTCCAGGAGATCTGGGGAGAGGGTATGCTCTAGCAGCTGGATTTCTGAGGGCCAGACTGTGAACAAAGAGGGTTTGGACCAGCAGATTCGACATCAGAGTCATGTATGACTGTAAGGTCTGGGATGTGATATTTGCTGAGGAGAGCAGCCTGTATCTGAGGAGTCCCTACATCTTCTTCTGTGTACATGCATATACTTTCTCTCTTGAGTTTTCTGGTCTCTACAATATCATAACTACTGTTTCTGGTATTGCCAGGTTTGTGCAGCAAAGCCACACAAGTTTCTGGAGACACTTCCTTACCCCACACCAGTTTTTTCCAAAGCTTAAATAGAAAAGGTATTTTCTAGCAACGTTAAGGGACAGGACTCAGTGAACTGCAGCTCAGCTTTGCAATGTAAGAGGAAAGCAGGGGTTACGTGGGCAGGGTCATCCATCACTGCTCAGCTGCTTCCTTTGGCAGTTATAGTTCACAGCTTCAGAGCAGAAAGATGGTCACCTTCTGTGGCTCTGTGTTTACACAGTCTAGAGTCAGCCTCAGGAAGCCACATTCAGATTTCCCTGAACTCAGATATTAAAAGGAACATCTTTATGATCAGGTGTCAACTGTGCCCTGCTTGTTTTCTCCAGCATGGTGTTCGCTGAGACAGCCCACTCTCATAAGGAAGGCCAGACTCTCCCCATATTAACTGTCTGCTAAGATTAACTATAAAGAGCAGAGGGGCTGGCCTGTTGCCCAGGAGAGCTCTCCAGATGCTCAACTTCTTCCGTTTCTTGCACTCTTCTGAGTAGCTTCCGGGGACATGGTTTCTCAGCTGTTGACAGGACTGTGAGAATCCCAGGAAAAGTGCAAGGTACTTGGCCCTGAGGGCAGGCAGTGGTGTCAGAGGCACTGAACATGTGCAGTGGCCATTCAGTGAGAAGAGCTTTTCCTTGAAAGAACTATCCTATGATCATGGGGCTCAACATGTAGGAGGCTGCCGCTCCTCCTGCATACAGGGACTGAATGCTGGCTTCTTGCTGTCCTTTCCAGCTTAGAACTGTAAGTCAGTTTGCAGCAAGTGTGTGCTCACTGGCACAAGAGAAGCTTTGAGGCAGGAATTAAAATGAGTTAGAAAGGGATGCTCTGACATAAACAATGGCATGCCTGTGCAGAACCCCTGCCAGTTGATGGACATGTGCTTCCAGGGACCAGGAGGCCATGTTTGCAAGTGGAAATCCTTTCTGGAGCCTTTTGCCAACCCATCTGTCCCTAGAGCAGGATGAGCCCTAGCAGCTCCACAGCACTGATTCATGGCTGTCTCTTCGGGGGTTGCCACGATAAGCATGTTGGAGTCCAGCTCTGGCCAGGATGGTTTATCTTTGCCAGAGTATCAGGCTATGGCACAGCTGGAGCAGGTACAGACTGGCTATGTGGGCACCTTGAAGAGGCTGCTATTGACTCTGGATTGCTCTCTCTCCCTCCCTTCTAGTTCTTACCAGGGTACCAGTTTATGCTATGACCTTTGCCCTCTATCCTTCATAGCTAGGTAAGCTAAACTTCTGCTAGCCCCACGATAGGCAGCAAGAACAGGGCCCTCACCATCCCTTGGGAGCCCAGGAGTAGAGAACACCAGGGCAAGAAATTTAAGCTAGAATCCTTAGGTAATGAGACTCACAAAGGAAAAAAAAAAGTATGGTGCTCAAGGGAATTAATGAGTAGGGCCAGAGCTTGTTAGACAGACCAGAGAGTAATCACTACAGGGTACAGGGGAGAGAGGCTGGCCACGGTGCCCAGGACATAGTTGACCAGGGTGTCCCCTTTCCACTGCTCCTGCCAGCTCCTGGCTTCACCCATCCCGAGGCCTTAATATCTTCCCTAATAAGCTGTAACTAGTTGTGCCTGCAACACCAGCTCTTCTTGATGGTCCTGCTGCTCCCATTATGGTCATCAGAAGAGTGACCAAAGCCAGGCCTAGTCAGTGCCAAAGGCCTTCTGCAGAGCGCCTGTGGAAGACTACTGCATGCTTGCTGGCACACTCCCTTCTCACTCCCACCCTAGCTGTTCCTACAGTGTTTACTGTTATAATTTACAATCCATGTACAGATGATCATGACCGTCCAGCCCCTTCTCTGAGCTTCTCCAGGCAGAGGTTGTATTCATTCAGACCAGCCCCAGTTAAGGATCTGATATACAACAGTTGCAGAACAGGAAAAAGAATTCTGTTAATATAGGATTTTTTTTGTTTGTTTTTTGAGACATGGTTTCTCTATATAGCCCTGTCTATCCTGGAACCTGCTCTGTAAAACAGGCTGGCCTCAAACTCAAAGATCCACCTGCCAGATTAGGATCTTAGCAGGTGGAAGTAGGCCTAGAACACATGATTTTCCTGCTTTGACATCTCAAGCACTGAGATTATAGGCATGCCCCAGCACATCTGGTTCATGACTGACCCAGTTGCCTATGGCCAATGAATGAGTATACTAAGTATAACTTACTGTTCTTAACCTCAGTCAGTCCTAGATAATAGCAGGATTTATTCTGCTTTTTCAGTTTGCTGGGGTAAGAAATAGAAGACTACTCTGTCACTTGAATGTGGATAGTTTGGGCTTTAAAAGGTGTGTAAAGTCATACAGAGATCACAGCATAGGGATTGGCTAGGAAGCAGTGAGCGGTCACTCTGGAGACTGAACCCTCACCGCATGAGCCCCGAGGTCTCACTCTGGATATTTCCAGATGTGAATGTGACTTGAGCCTGTTGTGGAGGTGAATCTTTGTCCAAGAGACCACAGGTGGAGGAGGAGGAGGGGGTATGGTGATACGTGGGCACCTTTGTGGCCATCTTTATCTCTCTGTAGAGTATGCGGCGTGCACACTAAACAAGCCTCTAGTCATTTCATTCATAAACCAGGGTTCTGATGGATATTTCTGTTTATTTAGAATGTGTCATGAGGTGTCCATTAAAATCTGCCATGGGGGAGGCATATGAATTCAAAACTTGTCACATCCTCATTCCCTACCTTGGGGAGGGGAGGGACTCAAGGAGCCTGTACCATCCATCAAAACCACTCATGAGTCTGTCTCCTCATCTGGAAATGAGGAGGCTGTGGGCCTAGCATAATGCCTGGTGTAGTGTAGGTGATTAGCAAATGTTTCTAGAATGGACTAGAATACAGCCTGTGCTGGGGTTGTCCCACTGCCACAGCAAGAGTGCCTGCTCCTCCAGGCGTATGCCAAATGCCGGGGCACATGCTGTTCACACATCGCTCCACCTGTACAGTTCACAGCTGAGTGAGGCAACAGGCACAAGTGAGTCACAATGTGGAAGGCAGTAGGGAGCCCTTGGTGTGTGTCCTTTTCCTGATGGCTCTCTGATGTTTTTCCACAGGGCCTGTGCCAGCAGTGAGACAGAAAGCGAAGCTGGAGACATCATGGAGCAGCAGTTGGAGGAGATGAATAAGCAGCTTAACTCGGTGACCGACCCCACAGGCTTCCTGAGGATGGTACGACACAATAACCTCCTGCACAGGTATGGCAACATGTCGCAGGGCATGGAGCTCTGGTGATGTCAGATAGCTGTAGAGGCAAACCTGGTTCTTCGTCTTGGCACTAATAATTCAAACAGAGGTGGGGGCAGGCTTTCCACCATCCTTTTTTGATATGATGGAGCCCAGGGATGTTCTGCTGCCATGCCAGCTCTGAGCTAACTCTAGAGCCTCAGGAAGAAGCTGAGCGGCTCTCGCCTCTCTGCCAGCTTCTCACCAGCCAAGAAGCCAGTGGAGTAGGAGTGAGCAATAGCCCAGAATGAGCTTGTCCACATCAAGCCTTCCTGGCCCCAGTTCCCCGTCACTTCACAAATGGGTGAGTCATGGTGAAACTGCCACACCTGTGTGCTTAGGTTAGCCATATTTTATAGTGGTGTTTGTGGTGGCGGTACTGGTGGTAGTGGTGGTGGTTGCTGTAATGGCTGTGATGGTGGTAGTGCTTGTGTTGGTGTTGATAGTTTTGGTGGTAATTGTGGTAGTGTTTTTAGTGCTTGTGGTGGTAGCAGTGTTTGTGGTAGTGGTAGTGGTTCTGATGGTGGTAATGGTATGAGTGATGGTGTTGCTAGTGTTAGTAACAGGAGTGTTGATCTGGTGGTGGGGGTGCTAGTGGTCATGGTGGTGGTGGTGATAGTGGTAATTGTACTGGCGATGGATATACTGATAGTGGTGTTGGTGGTAGTGTTGATAGTTGGTGGTAGAAGTGGAAGTGATTGAGGTGGTATCATAATTTATAGTTCCTGTCTTCAAGGACTTCAGGCTGCCTCAGGACTACAGGGGCACTGGACTGGGTGGGTGGCCCTGCTTGGCAGCCCTACTGTGAGGCCACTGTTACCTTGTTTGCTGCAGCCTGGTTTCCTGTCATTGTGTTATCATGGAGACAAAGGTATGTTTGCCTTCACAGGGCCCAGAAACCTTGGGAAAAAAGCCAAAGTCTGGAGGGTGAAGCTGGTGCTGCCTTTTCCTGCCCTTGATGCAAGGCCCTCCTAGCCCTCTGTCATGCACAGAGGTGTGGGATTACTCTAGGCTTGTGATCTAGTATAAAGATCCCACAACTTGACTCAGGCCTCACTGGGGTAAAGTAATGTTACACTGAGAAGTCAGCTTCCCCAGTCCTAACATAGGGATAGACTCTAGCTCCCTTCAGTGTAGCAATTAAGGACCTAGTCTGCAAATACTGACATAGCTGGCTTTCAGACACATGGACAGCATTGCAGAGATAGTGGCTTTCTTGCCGCACAAGAGTGAAGCTGAGTGGCTTCTAAAAAATGTGGAGATGACTTTGAAAGGATTGGAAATGACCTGTACTTGGTGCAGTGTACCCGTGTCAGGTGCTAGCCATAGTAGCGTGCAGCTCTGTTCCTTTTTCTCCCATCACTATGCATCCTCATGTGAGAGCCACCGAGGGAGACCATTGTCCCCCAGCACGCCTATATTCAGGAGCTGCTGCACCTAGGGGCTGGGATGTGTCCACAACCATCAATTTTGGAAAGAGGGTTTATGTCCGGAGTGGCTCAGAGACAGAGCCTCGATATTATGTGGTGCTTGCTGATGCATTCAGACAGCATGGTGCTCCCCAAAGGCAGGTGTGTCCCTGGTGACCCAGTGGGAGGCAGTAGGCACTGGCTCCTTGGTTGTCTGTCTCTCTGCACTAGGTCCCTTGACAAGGTCCAATCAGAATCAGACATCCCACTTCAAGGGGAGCCCAAAAGTTTGCCAACTTTCCATTCCATCTTCTGACTGAGACCAACCCATGCCCCTTCCCTGTGGCTGTTCTCAGCAGCTGCTGGATCTAGGAACCTGACCCGTAGATAGGCATAGATAGTAGTGACCACTCAGTACCCCCACCAGTCCTGATAGTGCTGGGATGGCACCCACCTACCCACTCCTGATTCCACATGAACCTGGGCAAGGTGGAAGAGATTGACTTTCTCTAGGTTCCTGGCTTCCCTCCAGGCAGTGGAGGAGTGATTAGATGCAGGTGGGAAATTAAGAAACAGCTGTCAGAAGCCACTTGCAAAAAGACCCATCAGGCAGTGACATGCTTATTCAGAAGAACAGGAGACCACAGGCCACCTAAATTCCAGCTGTGCTGGTTGTATTAAATGCAAAATCTCTCTCACAGGCAGTGTTTTCTTCACTACTTTTTAATTCATGTTTTTGTCCAAAACATGCTAATCCCCAGATTAGGAGATGAAAGCAGGCTGAGGAGTAGGCTCAGCCTGGCAGGCCCTCATGCTTCCTGTCTGATGCTCTGGCCTCATTTCGATCTCCCAGGCCTGAACCTGACAATACCAGACTGCAGTGGAGGAAAGTGAGAGCCGGAGAGCTTCCAAGTCTAGCTCTTACTTGCCATGCTTAGTCAGCCCAGTCCCGGGCGGAGGGGGGGGGGGGGGGAGTGTGTTAGTGCAGTGCTTCCTGAGCTCTGTGGAGCGCAAGTGATGGACGCTTACGTCACACTTCGGAACAGTAGCAAAATTAGTTACAAAGCAGCAATGAAATAAATAATTTTAAGGTTGAGGTCACCACAACATGAGAAACTTATGTTAAAGGTTTGCCGCATTAGGAAGGTTGAGAACCAGCTGCAGGCTGTGACACACCCCACTGTCCCCGCTCTGAATGCTTCAGCACTGGCGGTTCGTAGGAAACAGTGGTATGATGTAATCCTGGAAAAGGGCCTTGCTAGATGGCTGGGTCTCCCAACAGATTGGTGGCAAGAGGGGGTTCGGCTCTCACCCCACCCTGAGGCGAGCGGGTGGTCACCTAACCTTTACTCTCCTGCAGGAGTCAGATGGTCAGTGTGTCACCGTCTTTCCTACTCTCCCCTCTCTCCATAGTCCGTCCCCTCTGCATGACCCACAAGATTCCTGGGCCTGTCTTAACTGCCTTCCCTAGAAGCCTTTGCCTGGCACTGGGACATGGCCAAATGAGGCTCTCCTGTAATGAAGGTCATCACACACACACACACACACACACACACACACACACATACACACAGAGCCATTGCCCCTAGGCTGCCCTACCTGAGTGCTCTCCTCCTCTCAAATCCCCAGATGCTTTCTGTTGTAGTCACTGTCTGCTCCTTGTCTCTCATCCCCCCAGGCTACACACTCACTAAAGCTGGGTGTCGTCTAGGATCTCTTTCTTTGTCCCAAGGTACTGGTTACCTTGTTACTGTTGAACAGGTCTGACTCACTGATGGGAAGAGATGAGCAAGCAAGAAAGATCTTTGGTCAGGATTAAAGCAAACATTCAGTCACCCACCACCACCCCAGCAAAGAGAAGACATCCATGAGCACCATGGAGTGCTTCCCTGATCTCTGTTGGCTCTTCCCAAAGAAGTGAAGGGCACTGTTCAAAGAAAACATGGGAGGCCAGTCCTACCCTCTCCAACTGACCCTGGGGGAATGCCCTTCTGGCTTATTCTCAAACTAGCAGGCTTGCAAGAAAGACAACCCAGAGCCTCACAGCTAGACCCTGAAGAGCCAGCACAAAATCTGGCCTGTCAGATACAAAGTCTCCCAGACCCCACTCACCTTCCTCAGGGTATCGCCCTGGGCATGCATTCACCTGCTTTTGCTTGGGCTCCTCCAGAGACTAAACAGGAGCCTTCTGGGCCCATGGAGTACCTCTGCCCATGGACAGCTCCTCCCAGCACGTCTCTGAGAGGTCGTCTTGGGATTGTGTGGGGATGCAGAGGCCCTGGCAAGGGCCGACCATGTTGCTGTCATGATGGGTAGGTACGATGGCTGCCACACAGGCCTGTAGTCTCATCTCTCCATACCCAAGCACCAGCAAGCTTGATGGGCCCCTGTCCTGTCCCTTAAATGGTGTCAGCAGGAAGAATCAACCAAGTTTCAGGCATACTACAGAGAACAGATGGAGGAGCAGAGGCCAGGTCCATTGCCATTCTGCGTTTCTGCGGAAGGTGGTAGGGTCTGTGGGGCAGCGGTGTATGTCAGGTGGGAGCGGGCTACGGTGTATGCCAGGTGGGAGCGGGCTACTGTAGAGGTATGTTAGATAGAAAGTCTGGAGAGGGGAGGGGTGGAGGCGGAGCCGCTTACAAGGCAAGTCATCCAGCTATCTGAAAGAGCTCCAACCAAGGTGGGAAAGCCTGAGGAAACAGCTCATGCTGAGGGGGACCCCCTTCTGTGAGCCCAGCCAGGAGGAAGGCCTAGAGCTAACAGAACAATTCTGGCCCAGGCAATTATTGACCGCTCTGCTCCCTCCCCACAGATAGAGTCACACCCAGCAGCCTGTGCTCCCCCCCACCACCACTTTCCCATTGTTCTATAGCAGTGCATAGGAACAATACAGCCTGGGTTGAGCTTGCTCTGTCTCCTCCCTGCACAAGGCAGACTGCTGTGCTGTGCAATCCTCTAGAAGTAGATTAATAGACATCATCTGAGAAGCTAGCTAATAAAGACTACAGCCTGAGAAAACCCTCTGCCTAGAGCTGAGCTGTCATTTACCCAAGTGGAGCTGGCCAGAATGGATGACAAGGCAGTGATTCAGCGCCACCTTCTGGATCCTTGTGACAGTGCGAGTCTGCTGCCACAGCATACAAAGCTTGACCCCTCCCTGCCAATGAAATTCTGTGCCTTGCCTGCAAAGAGCAAACAGCCTCTTCACAGGCCCAGGGCAGCTGCCCATGCTATAGATCCTGCCACGATGAGAGAAGGGGACAGGACCCTGGGGACACGCGTGCTCCTGGGCCAGTATAAAGTGGAAAGGTATATGTCTTGCCCCAGCCCTGGCCCAGGTTTCCTTGTCCAGCCAGAAGGTAGTCATGCAGCCACTCTGCTGGAGCATCTCTTCAGAGAACAATGTGCACACTTCACCTTCGGGAGAGATCTGCTCTTCTCTTCCATGTATCTCTGGATATGGAGTGTCACTCCAGGGTCATCTGCACAACACTGACTCTGACAGCAAAGCCACAGCACACCCTGTCACTTGTAATTGCATTTCTTGAGTGACAGGCCTCTGCACTTCCAGGAGCAGTACTGCCGTGTCCCTGGAAATAGGTGAAGTGGGACAGTAAAGGACTGAGGGTACAGAGGAGCCACAGCCAGGGAGGCACACATGGGTCCTGGAGGAAAGCCTTCAGGCTTGCTCTCAGGCAGCAACTGAGTAGCTGTCACAACTAGCAGGCAGAATACTTGCTGCTGCCTGATGCTGTGTCTAGCATCTGGCACAGTCCCTGTCCATGCAAGCCCTGCAGCATACAGTGGAAACCATACACTACAGAGCTCAGCAGCCCCACGGAAAGTGCTAGCCACCAGTTAGCCATGTTGAAATCACATGAGCCAAGTCGAGTGGCAGATTTTGTGACCTCCTCTCCATCTACCTGCATGGTTAGTGCTCTTTGGGGCCCCAGAGACTGTGACTGTGCCTGGCAGGCAACCAGTGCTTAAACACATTTTCTGAATGAACCAGTCAGCAACTGTCCTTGCCATCCTTTGAGAGTATGACTCATGGGCCCCTGGGGGTTGAAGGTGCCTCTGTGTTAGTGAACCCCAAGTAGCTGCACAAGATGCCCCCTCTACAGCACTTTCCAATCAGTGGCTCTCAGGGCGCCCCTGAGATACAGAGGCAGGGTCTGGCTGGGTTGGGCCAGTGGATCCTTGCCGTGGGTTGCAAGTTCACTGATGCAAATGTTATTTTCCTTGTTGGCTGCACTGACCCTCCTGGTCCTTGTGCTTGACAGCACGATTGCTCCATATGGGACCAGCACTCTGGGATTATGTAGCTGGCAGCACAGAGATGGATGCTGTTGTGTACAGAACTCAGGGTTGTATGACTATAACCTGCAAGGGACGAGCATGAGGTGGAGTTGGCAGGCATGCTGTGAGGCCCAGCAGGCAACCAGAATGATGGAAGGTGAGCCTGATTCCTACCTTCGTCCTGTCTTCCCAGGAGCTGCCAGAGCATGACAAGCTTATTCAGTGGTACTGTGTCGCCCAGCAAGGATGGGACTTCCTCTCTCCCTAGGAGGCAGAACTCATTGGCCAAGCCACCACTCCGTGCCCTGTATGATCTGCTCATCGCGCCCATGGAAGGGGTAAGTGCCTCCTGGGGCATGAGGCTCCTTGATATCAGAAAATATCATTTACTGGTCAATGCCCATGCATGTGCCCCTAGAGTACTCAATGGACATGGACACACATTCTTGGCTGGCTGCTCATAGCCAAGGTCCTGAGCATCGAGTTGGCAGGTCTGAGTTTGCACTTAGCTCTGCTCTGTGCAGGCTGAATACATTCAGCCTCAGTGCCCTCATGTGTTCCTTGTCTAGTCTAGAGGCCATGAGACTCAGAGCAGTGTGCATGTCAGCACTAGGAAGTGAATGTCTCCCACCCAAACTTAATCCTAGATGTTCATCCTGCTGACCTAAACCAGTCCCTTGCTCTTCCCCTGTGTCAAACAGAACCAGTGTCCAGTTTTAAAGACACCACACAGACCACCTTGCTCTCTGACTGGCGTGTACAAGCCACCCTGAGCTTGGCATACCCTTCTTAATTCAGACAATGCTTTTTGATAGAACGGGGACCTTGGTGAATCTGAAAGTTTAGGGGCCCTATTGCAGGCAGGGCCACCACAACCAGTGGGTCTGTCTAGAGGCAGGAGCACCCCTCAGCAGCTCTCTTTGCACCAGTATCTGCAGAGGCACTGTGTATCGTGAGGCCACAGCTTGTGCATGATCCTTCATCCCCAGGGCCCCTCCCTGGCCGTCCAGCAGTGTTTCAACTAGCCTACCAGTTGTGGGATGGCTGTTCTGCTTGCTGGTGCCCTGTGGTCTCTGCCCTTTCCTAACAAGTGACCCTGGCCACAACACTTGATATCTTTTCTCTTTAAGAAGTGAGGACCATCTGCAGGACATGTCTGGTTAGCACAGGGATCAAAGGGAACGTACTCAAAAGCATTGGGGCAGCAGGCAGGAACCGTCACCTGGCCAGGGAAATGGCTGTGTCCAGACTCCTCCCTCAAGATCCCATCAGCCTTTCCCAACTGCAGCTTTTTGGATACGATTATTTCTGGAAAGGCTGGGCCCCTTTCTGTCACACTCTTCTCTGTCCCTTCTTATCTTTACCCACTCCACATTGCCCTGATAAGGCTCTGGCTTTGCTGAATGGGGAAGTCTTGTGTTTCTCTCCTGCCTTCTGCTGCCACCAGAAGTCCTTTATAATCCTGCTTCTCCACTCTCCATTCTTCACTTGCTTGAGCCTCCGCGATCCTTTGCTCCTAGCTGTTTGTCTTGTATTTCTGCTCCATCAGTGCTGAGTTGTTGTTAGGGAGTGGGGGAAGATGACTGTGATGTGATCTCTACCTGACAGGCTCCATCCCAAAGCCCTGTCCTGTCCTCAACACAGCAACATGGCCATCCCAGGACTTGACTCTTGCCTGCTTTTCCCTTGTGACTCAATTCCCATTTCCCAGTCAAGGCCAGGCCCATCCCTCAGCAGCTGGTGTGAGGGAAAGTGCTTATGGGCACTAGGGAGAGTTCACAGAGCTGTTTGCGGTCAGAGGCACATTTGCATTTGGTGTGATACAGCACAGCCCAGAAAACAGAAGACCCAGGGAGAAGCCAGGTAGTGGCTTTTATGTGGCAAACTGGGGATTTTCCAAGAGCTAGAAGCAATCTCCCAGCACCATAGCCACACAAGCCAGGTTTCCTGTGCACATACCTGCCAGAGCCTACAGTTGGGCCATGGCTGAGGCAGCTCCTGGTGGAGGTACTGCTCATCCTAAGAAACCACCACTTGCTGGTGAGTCCAAACAGAGCTGGGTACTATGGAATCAGCAAAGAAAATTGGGGGCAGGAGGCGCCCAGCTCCCACCTGTGGGGAAGTTCCAGCATCATGGCTGCCAGAGGGGACTCTCCAAGTGCCTGGAGCCCAGGAAGTGCTTCAGACAGTCCCTCTCCCACAGATCTTCCTCTGTGGACTGTTGAATGAGAGTGTGCTAAGTCTGCCCACCTTCATGTCCCTGCAGAGGTACAAGAAGGGTGGTCTCAGCTCTAAACAAGCAGAACAGCCAGCATCTAGCACCTTCCCAGTGCTGACCACCTGATACCTGCCCAGACTGGTCCACTGCAGGTGAGAGACCAATGTCTGTGCCCATGTGTCATGATTCAGAGCATCACTGACTCTAAAAAGATTCCTCTGTAGGTCAGGAGTCTAACACAATGGATGAGCTTGGCTGCTTCAAATAAGGCATCTGATGAAAGCTGTGTAAAGCCCTGAAATAAACTATGAGAACTGGGTGACCCTTGCTAATCAGACCTGCCCCTGGCTAGGGCCTGTCCTGCAGTTCCAGCACTCAGGACACCACAGCAGGACAGTGTGAGCCAGGAGTTCTCAGTCACTCTGAGCAACGTGGCAAGACTCTGATCAATGTGTATTTTAAAAACAAAAGAGTCCACTGTGTTTTAAGAAAAGCACTTCTGAGCTGGGCAGTGGTGGTGCACGCCTTTAATCCCAGCACTCAGGAGGCAGAGGTAGGTGAATCTCTGTGAGTTTGAGGCCAGTTTGGTCTACAAGAGCTAGTTCCAGGACAGGCTCCAAAGCTACAGAGAAACCCTGTCTCGAAAAACCAAGAGAGATAGACAGAGAGGGAGGGAGGGAGGGAGGGAGGGAGGGAGGGAGAGAGGGAGGGAGGGAGGGAGGGAGGGAAGAAAGCACTTCTGAGTAGCTGGAACCCACATTTGTGCCCAGTTACAGCTATGCACTTAGCACATATTTAGACACACCAGGTACTCGCTGCTCTGAGTCGAGACAACCTAGCAGCCAGGCCAAAAGTGGCATGTCAGCTGGAGGAACTCATTAATTCCAGGAGCTCCCTCCTTCATAGCTGCCCTATAGCAGATGACCCAAAAGAACCCCATATCCTCCTATAAACATGCCACACCTCTCTGGAGACCACCAGAGAGCGATATGACACTGCCAGCTTCCAGAAACAGCCCATCCCCCATATTTGCACAGAAACCGCAGATCAAGCCTGGAGCCTGGTGACTAGGAATCACGGACACTTGGAGCCTGAAGACTGGCCTCTTCATGTGGAGCATGTCTTATGATTTTTTAAAAATGCTGCAAGATCCCCGGTGGCAGTGGGCAGCAGAAATGCTGTAGGTCCCAAATGGTGGTAGTGGGCCATGTGGCGGCAGGCAGCAGGCCCTGGGAGCAGCCAGTCCCAGGCAGAGACAGCTGCCGGTCCCAGAGCAGTGGCTGGTCCCAGGCAGGGAGACACATGGCTGCATGGCTGGTGGGCAGGAGACAGAGACACAACATGCAGAGTGAGGTTGAATATTTATTCAGGGGGTTATGGAGGGAGAAGGGGAGTTAGAGACAGAGAGAGAAAGAGAGAAGAGGAGAAAGAGACAAAGAAGAGGAGAAGCGGAGAAGTGGGGAGAGAGGCAGAAACGAAGTTGCCTCTCCGAGAGGAAGATAGAAAAGAGAGTGAGCTCAGGCTGGAAGCTGAAGATCAGCCTGCCTCAGCTGATGGGGGAGGGAGTGGGTGTGGCTTGTCTCTTAAAGAGACAGAACAACCATTACAGCAGGTAATTATCTGAACACCTGCCTTCCTTCAGCTGTGGCCCTATTGCTAGGGGACTAGGCCCAACAGTATGGAAAGTGGACAGAATATTCTACTGTAGGGGCATACCAGCCTTTGGCTGAGCACATTTCCTGGCAAGTGTACTGTCCTATCAGGACGGACAACTGTGTCACTGTCTTCCAGGAGGCATCAGCGAATGCTAAGTCAGATCCTGTCTGATGTCACTAGGGAGCAGTAGGAAGTGTTTGGAGTGAAAGGCTGGCAGGAGTGGGAATGAGGTACCCACCTCATATTTAATCAGTGGTGTTAAGGACACCTGTCTGGTCTGACTATTTGGCTGTGAGAAGACAAGGGAACCATTTCATCTCTGAAGCTCATGTGACCAGACCAGCTGTAGCCAGTGACTTGGAGTCTGGCCCTGCACCTACCAGCAGCATGTGTGACACTCCTCTGCCCACACACAGATCTTCTACATTGCAACAGGCATCACCCAGTGCCAGGTATTGTGGTCACTAGGCAGGCTGGCAGCAGGGCATTCTCCAGGTTGGCAGAGTCACTCTATGGAGGCCCAGACTTAAGGACCTTTTGGATCCTCAGACTTTGGGCTTGCTTTAGTTATAACCTGTCACCCTCATCTTTTTATTCCTTTGCTTTAACTCTGCTTGGGGTAAAATCTGAAGCTGGATGTAAAAACAGAGACTATTTACATAACTTAGCTACACAGCTGTCTGCAAAGGCCAGAGGAAAATGCATAATGGAAAAATGACTTGTGGTCAGGGGTCAGGTGTGGCACAAACCACAGGCTGTTCCAGCACATCTGAATCACTATGGATAGCAGCATGCTATACTCACGCTTGAGCACATGTGCTGTGGCCTGTGCTACTGCAGTTCCCTTTGCTTCCTGGGTGCAGGCAGGTGGAGCATCGCCATGCAGAGCCACCCACCCTATCTTGCTGTTTCCCTTTAGACTTGATCTCTGTTCTGGAAATGCTCTTCCTTCCTGATCATGAGCTCCATCATAGTAGTCAGGTCAGGAGGTAAAGACCGACCGCAGGCTAGCAGGAAGGTAGTGGGAAGGGGCTAGCTAGGAGCGAGATAAGCCATTAGGATGAAGGAGCTCTCCTGTCCAATGGGCAATGTCCTAGGAGACTCCAACAGAAGTATTAGGATATGAGGCTCAAGAATATCTCCAATCTCATGGTTTCCCCTTTCCTCTGAATGTATTGTGTCTGTCTCCAGGTGGGCTTGACTCATGACAGGTTATTCCCAAGTCCTTCTCAGTCATATGCTGCACACTAGGCCATCACTGCCAAGTCAGTGCCCTCCGCTCACAAACAGTCCCGTGCTCTCACTTTAATGGCTCCACTCGCCTGAGCCAGGCCTTTCTGGCCCTTTCTAGCTTCCGGTGCAGGGCCTGGCCTGTCACCCATGTTGGCACTGCTACCTTCAGAGTCTTACTTGGCAATGGCTTCTTATACACAACTTTCTTTTCTGCACGTGCACACACTGTAAGTGTGTGGGCAGGCCTGTGTCCTACATTACCTGGCCTTTCCTGGTTTACAGTGGGCACAGGATAGGCTAAGGCTTCTAGGGAGGGAACTCCCAACAGCAGAGCCATGTGAGTGGATACATCACTGTCCAGGAAATATGGCTGCTGTCTTTGTGCTTGTGGCCAGGTCCTATGGCATTTGTAGAGTTAGCAGAGCCCCTGTGACCCTGCACCCAGACTGCATTTGCTCTGCAGAGCTTCCAGCCTGCTCACACTCCTCTAGCCCAATGGATCATACCCACAGACGAAACAAGGAAAATGTCGCGGGGATAGCAGTGGCCTACAGGATGACATCTGGCCCATCCTGATTGAGCTTCGACAATGGAAGCTCAGGAGGACTTCACAGGCCCCAGCTGGCATCTGGTAAAATGATTCCTATGACTCCGGAGCCCAAAGCTTGGATCAGTTTTGTGTGCAGCAGGTCACCTGAATCCCATGTTCCCTGGATCTTGTGAGCAGTGCCCTCACTGACCAGCATCACCATCCTAGGTCAGGGCCCTGTCAGCCCTGCCACTGAGATCTGTCTTGGGATTTGGTGTGCATGAGGCCTAGATGCTGGCAGCCCTACTGTCTCTGCGAGCTCACACTCACTGCCTGGGCCACGCAGCAGCTCATTTAGCTCCTCTTGGGAAATGGTTCAGGAAGCAGACAAGAAGTAACCCAGTGGTTTCAATTTCCTACCTTCTCTCAATTTAGCCAGATTATAAAAGGAAACAAGCCCTTGTTGATTTGGAGGCTGCTCGTTCATTTCCTATTTGTAGCCAGAGGCTGTTCATTCATTTCCAAATCTATATTAATTGCAATTCTGTTTGGCCAATAGCTTAAGCATATTTCTGGCTAACTCGTATATCTTAAATTAACACATTTCTACTAATCTGCATGTTTCCATGTGACTGTGGCTTACCGGCAAGGGTCCTGTGGGCTCCAGTGGAGGCATCTGTCTCCTGTAGGCATCTACATGGCTTCTCTGTCTCTTTTAGCCTGGCTCTACTCTGTTAAGCCATTGGTCAAAAGCAGCTTCTTTATTAACCACTGGTATTCACAGCATAGAGAGGGGAATCCCACATCAAGCCCTGGGGTTTGTAAAGCCTGAACTTCTCACTAGGCACATACCACTTTGGGTTAGCGAGCACATCTGCCACATTCAGCCAGGTTCCCTGGCAGCAGGCAGCTGGGTCAGAAAAGCACATTCACTACTGAGGGTACAGCCTGTCAACTTCACCAAGTCAGACTGAGGCAGGCAGAGTGCTGGACCCAGGAAACAGGCGTCAGCAGAAGACCTGCTACGCTTGTTCCCAGGCTCCCCTCTCCTCCTCCCCACTTCCTCCCATGCTCTGTAGTGCAGGCTTGCCTGAACTCACGACAGTCCTCCTGCCTTACCCTTCCAGAGTATCGGGATTATGGGTGTGCATCACCACGCCTAGGAGCTCGGTCATCCTCACAGCTGCCTTTTCTCTTTGAGTCACAGCCTCCCTTTTTCATTGGGGTCCTTTGGGAAAGGCCACCTCTGTGGAAAATGGGCAGGTGTCTTCATGCTGTGGCTTGTACACAGACCTCCCCAGATCCTCGTCCTAAATTCTGTCAGGAGAGATGCTGCCTCTCTGACCCCTTCTCATCCCTGGAGGTCATAAATGGAGACAGCACCTTAAGAGCCCTGCCCTGGGGAGCTGCATTGACACCTAAACATCACAAAATTTCCTGGACTACTGGTGCCCTGACTCCAGGTCTTCCATCCTGGCTCTGAGCGTCTAGCCTTGTGCTCATCAAAATGGGAGACTTAACAGGCTCGTGGGGTCCCTGCTGCTAAGGAGGGTCATTGCACGTACTCCTCAGTCCTGGTACCACCACAGCTTCCCCGCTCTATTCTTGGGGATGCCTCTAGGACAGTTCCCTCTGCATTCAGTTTATGCTTCCAGGGCAAACACCTGGATCTATGACAGTTGCTGTTTCTTTGGGTGTCATTCCCCTTTAGGCTGGTGACTCTTGTCTCTCAGCTCAGGTCACCAGCAGGCCTTGACAGACTGTCCCCTGACTGCCCTCTGAGACAGACAAACTTATTAACACGTCTACAGGGTAGCATCTCTAATACCCACAGCCTACAAACCTGCCCTGACAGTTGACCAAAGTGACCTTGGGTCATGAGCTGCCCCCCCGAATCAGCCCTTGTGCTTACTCCACAGGGCCTGATGCACTCAAGTGGCCCTGTGGGCCGGCACCGGCAGCTGGTCCTGGTT
The DNA here is from genome assembly GCF_982192425.1 of Myodes glareolus. NCBI lineage: Eukaryota > Metazoa > Chordata > Mammalia > Rodentia > Cricetidae > Myodes > Myodes glareolus. The sequence goes on from NC_142027.1 coordinate 128,984,098, forward strand.
CTGGAAGGGGAACTCTACCTTGTCCCCTTTGCTCTCCTGAAGGGCAGTGCCTCCAACGAGTACCTATATGAGCGCTTTACCCTCATCGCTGTGCCTGCTCTTCGCTCGCTTGGTACACACTCCAAGGTAATATACTACCCCACTCGGGGGCCATCTGCCTGTCCATCTGCCCACTCCCACCCCCCACGTTGTATCTTGAAGAAAGGGTGGGATTAGCAACCAGGCCCAGAGCATAATTCATATGGGATAGTTTCTGCCTCAGTGGTTTTGAAGATCTTAATTTTTAGTTTCTAGTTAAATTCTAACTTTCTTGAGTCAGAATCAGTTCAGGGGGAAGGAAAGAAATTCTTAAGTCTCATTGGCTGACTCCAGGTCCCAGATGGGATGTGAGCTGGTGTCCTCAACATTGCCTGGCTCACACAGTACACTAGGCAATTGGGTGATGCCAGCTTCCAGAAGCTTTCACTCTGCTGGCAACAGGGAGCTGTCCTGGTATCTGAAGGAACAGGTGGCACTGGGTCACAAAGATGCTGAAAACTTAGGGTGAATGATGTTATCAAGGACACCAGATGCCCTGCTGACAGTGCTGTTTCCTTCCCTTGTAGTGTCACCTGAGGAAGACCCCACCCACATATTCCAGCTCCACTGCCATGGCTGCAGTCATAGGCAACCCCAAGCTCCCATCAGCAGTAATGGACAGGTGGCTGTGGGGTCCCATGCCTTCTGCAGAGGAGGAAGCATACATGGTATCAGAGCTTCTAGGCTGTCAGCCCCTTGTGGGCAGTATGGCCACCAAGGAGAGGGTCATGAGCGCACTGACCCAGGCTGAATGTGTTCACTTTGCTACCCATGTCTCTTGGAAACTGTCCGCCTTAGTCCTCACACCCAACATGGAAGGCAACCCTCCTGGCAGCAAGAGCTCCTTCGGTCACCCCTACACGATCCCCGAGTCACTGCGGGTGCAGGATGATGCAAGCGATGGAGAAAGCATCTCAGACTGCCCACCGCTGCGGGAGCTGCTCCTCACTGCTGCTGACCTCCTGGACCTGCGGCTGTCTGTGAAGCTGGTGGTGCTCAGCTCTTCCCAGGAGGCCAATAGCCGAGTCACAGCAGATGGCTTGGTGGCACTGACACGGGCCTTCCTAGCTGCTGGTGCCCAGTGTGTACTGGTGGCTCTGTGGCCAGTACCAGTAGCAGCTTCTAAGATGTTTATTCATGCCTTCTATTCATCTCTGCTGAATGGCCTAAAGGCCAGTGCCTCCCTAGGTGAGGCCATGAAGGCAGTGCAAAGCAGCAAGGCCTTCTCACACCCCTCCAACTGGGCAGGTAGGCAGCTGAAACCTGTCAGTGGGCCCTGGGTGTTCCTCTCAGTCTCATTCTGCAGTTGGGGGAGGGCAGGATGCGGGCTCTGAGTGCCAAAGCCCTCATACTCAGCACCTGGAGGCACCATCACCACTCTCAGAGTGAATGCATGGCTCTCAGGCTTAGTGGACAGTGGGTACCTGTCATAGTGACACCTGATTTTAAAACTCTGTGACCCTTGATGTGGCCTCTGCGTGCTATGTAGAGCTCACCAGCCTTTCTGCAGTTCCGTGTCCCTGGCAGGTATTGTGGCTCCTTCAGGGCAGCCCTTACCATCCACCAAGGCAACACAAGGCTACAACATGGCTGTGCCATTGAACTTCTGGTGCTCTGGTAGGGCAGGTGTCCCTTGAGATTACACCTATCCTGTCCATACCCCACAGCATCTTTGTAGAAGGCCAAGCCCTCTGCCTGCCCCTTCGTTTCTACAGGGGCTCCCTGCCCTGTGCTGGTTTCCTGGGTGGGGTGTACTTGTTTAAAAGTGGCATTCATTTGTTTTTCTTTATGGACAACCCAGGCAGGCAAAGGAACTAAGGGTTCAGAAAGGAGATGGATTAGCTTCTGTTGCTTAGCTGGTTTTGGTCTTTCATGCTAGCTCAGGCTGCTCCTTCTGAACTGGAGGAACATCTCTACCCCTCTGGTTGCTGGTTCTGCCCCAAGTTCTCTCTCCCACAGGGCCTCTTGACAAAGAAGTTTCAGAGTGCCCAGTCTAGTGGCTGCTCTGGAGGCCCCTTCCTGGCACTCATTGAGACAGCCAGGTGGTGTGGGTGCCCAAGAGGCCAGGGACTGAGAGCACACCCAGCAGCACCCAGCTGAGCACTTGGGAGGAAATGATCAGGGCAGCAGTACTGTCCCCTAAGGTCCCTCTGTGCCGTCCTCAGGTTTCACACTTGTCGGGAGTGATGTAAAGCTCAACAGCCCCTCCTCACTCGTTGGCCAGGCCCTCACGGAGATCCTGCAGCACCCGGAGCGGGCCCGGGATGCCCTACGAGTGCTGCTGCACCTGGTAAGGGCTAATGGGACCCTGTGGGGAACCCGGGCAAGGTGCCAGTGAGAACCAGCTGGGACAGCACGAGATGGGGAACCCAGCACAAGGCATGGTAACCAGATCCAACTGCCCAGTTTCCTACCTGAAGGGAAGCAAAATGCTGATACTTCAAGGTCTCTGGGAGGGTGTGGGGAATGAGTCCCAGGAGTGCGGTAAGACTCGGCAGCTTACAGACCCACTCAGGAAAGGACTGATGTGCCCTTGGCCAGCCCAGTTTTCATGAGGCGTCTGCACAGCAGGTGTTGTAAGCTAAGACAGCTACACAGAAGGGACAGCTAGAGGGGTCAGGGGTTAAAGTCTGACCCGGACTACAGAATACCATCTCACCCCAAAATAAAAGTCACACAAAATTTGTTCCATCTTTCCCCTTTGCTGAAATCATGGAGAATAGTTCCCAGTCATTCCCAACCCAGCCCTGGCCCAGCTGGGATCCATGTAGCATGAACACACAGGCCTAGAGCAAGCACCAGGTTAGAAGCTCCTGCAGAAGAGCTGCTACAGGAGCTGGAAGTAGGCTGCAGTCCAGGTGGACAGACCACCTTGGCTGTGTAAACCTCTTATCTCATGGGGAAGAATTAAACTAGACCCTTCAGACCCTACACCCTGGGCCTGATAGCTCTCTTTGTATATCCATTCTTCAAGCTTGGGTCTGTGTGGACGTTCTGAACCTTAGGGAGTCAGCATGTACTGTACCTAGGGGAGCCTAGTCTCGCTGTGAGCAGCCACACCCCAGATCCCGAGGATGCTGAGAGACTGGCATCCTATGGCTACAGCCCTGGGCCCTTTCAAGTTCCCCACCACATTCAAAGCACTCCTTCCATGTCCCTGCAGACTTCTCTTGGGCAGCAGTGCCCTTTCCCCACACTCCTCTGTCCAGCCAGGCTCCTTGAGGGCCTTATGAGACCTCGAGCTACAAGAGTGTTTACTGCTTTCCTCCATCCGTGGTTAGTAACCAGCAGAGCCACACACCAGGCTCCCCTGCCACACTTTCTTATAAAGTGCCTCTTTCTCCTGAAGGAGACCATGTGCCTCTAAGACTTTCTGTCCCAGGGACAGCCACGTCTAACTGTTGTAAATGGATACTTCTGTGCCCCATTATAAGAGAAGCCTCGGGTGACATGGGGGATAGTCTGCAATCCTCTGTGGAGACATGTGCCTCAGGGCCTGTGGCAACTCAGGACAAAGCCAGGTGTCCACTGGAAGTGACTTGACAGGCCAACCAGGGAGCAGTGCTGTTGGCATGTACATTTTCTGGGTAAATCCCAGAATTCTGCAGAAAATGAGAGTTGGCAGGGCTGGGCACTGTTTTCTGCAATTTGCTGTAGTGTCTGTAGAGTGAAGAATTGCAGACTTCTCCTTTGCCCTAGCCATGCAGCTCTGATGACAAGATCCTGATCATCATACCCTCCTATGCCTAAGGCCCAGTGATCTCTGTGTCCTTAGTCCTCAGGTAAAATGGGCTCTCTGGGTGGCAATAGTCAGCACTACACTGACTTCCCCAAAAGCACCAGGAAGAGAAGCAGAGCTGACCTGGCTCTCTAACTGTCCTGTTCCCCACTAGGTGGAGAAGTCCCTGCAGCGCATCCAGAATGGGCAGCGCAATGCCATGTACACATCTCAACAGAGTGTGGAAAACAAAGTGGGTGGCATCCCCGGATGGCAGGCCCTCCTCACTGCTGTGGGCTTTCGGCTGGACCCTGCTGCCAGCGGCCTGCCGGCAGCTGTCTTCTTTCCAACCTCAGACCCAGGCGAGAGGTTACAGCAATGCAGTGGCACTCTCCAGGCCCTGCTGGGTAAGCTGCTATGGGCAAAGGTGGGGGCTAACACAGAGGGAACTGTGAGTCACAAGAATGCTAGACCTGGCTGGGCAGAGGTGGCCCATACCTTTAATTCCAGCATTCAAGAGACAGAGGTAGGAGGATCTCTGTGAGTTTGAGACTACCCTGCTCTACAGAGCAAGTTCCAGGACAGCTAGGGCTGATATAGAGAAACCCTGTCTTGTAAAATAAAGAAATAAATAAATATAAATAAATAAATAAATAGAATTTGCAGCTAGAATTATCTCCATAGGCAGCAGAATCCCAAACAGCCACTGATGCTTGTCTTATGTCTCCCTCACTCAGTCTTCCTATCTACAGTGGTCACCTGGGCTTTGTTCCTCCCTGGTGGTGTTTGGTGGTCCTGGGAAAATCATACCTACAGATTAGCAGCAGCCATGCTTCTGGTAAAACTACAGACCAACTAGGGTGACACAGAGGCGGACCACTGGGGACCAGGGCATCCTGAAAACATCACTATGGGAGAGTGAAGTGCAGGATCAGGGTCCCTCTTCTCTGGAGGTCACTTGCTTCTGTCCTAAGCCACACAGGGACATGTCTCTGGCTGGGCCACCCTGTGGCAAACTTCCCTCAGCGCTGAACATCTGGAACTCTTTCCGCTGGAGTGCCAAGACTGTCTGAGTAACATCTGCTCCTCTGTCCTGATTCAGGTCTGCCTAGCCCGGCCCTCCAAGCACTGTGCAAGCTCATTACGGCCTCAGAAACTGGAGAGCAGCTTATTAGCCGGGTAAGTAAAGCCAGGCTGGACAGACCCAAACAGGAGTACAGAGTGTGGCTTCCCTGCCTTAGGGAATGGCATCTCCAAATAGGCAGTCTACAGACAGGTTCTTGACAGGTTCTTGGGTCATGTATCTCTAGAACCCTCCATTCACCCTGCCACCTCACCCAGCTTTCTCAGCTAACTGACCAATCACAGCCACTGTCCTGAGCCAGCAGGCATTGAGCCAGGCCCTGAGTACAGCACTGAGGGCAAAGCATGGCAGCTTTTGAAGAAGAAGCTATTTTGAAGAAATGTGGGTGGAATTCTATGTCCCCCTGACTTTTCTTCTGGCCACTGAGAGTCAGAGCTCACCCCAGGTAGAGCATGTGTGGGAGGACCTCAGGATGACATTCAAGGGTGCATAGTGGTTTCCTGGCCATTCTGGAGACTGTAACTTGATACAGTAGTGCATGTTGCCCTGGGGTATATAAACCAGTCTTGGCCATGTGTCAGTATGGGTTTCCGATGTGAACTTCACCAGGGTAGACTCTCAATGGCTCCTGGAGACTACTCTGCCCTGGGGCTGTTAGCAGTCAGGGACCTGACTTCCTTGAGTTCCTGCTGGTTTATAATTAGCCTCATCTGCTTGCTGTATAGCATCAGGGGACACTCTTAGAATATTAAATGTTAAAATATCCAGAATGCAGCTCTGTGTTCTCCAGACAAGAATGCAGAACTTGAGGCCAGGAGCCTTAAAGTGTGCCAGCTCTTTACGCCTCTTGCTTTCATGGAACAAAGTGACTCTGGGTCTGCTCACTGTGGGCTCCAGAACAACTGGACACTGGCTGAGGCACAGCTGTTTCTCCTTGTGTCCCCTGCTGCCTCTTGCTCCTCTCCCTGGTCAGAACCAGGTTGGTGCGGTGCAGTGCTTCCTATAGCAGCGATCAGCTTGTGTGCATAACTGCTATGCTTGAATCTAAACTCTCTTCTCTTCTCTCTCTCTCTCTCTCTCTCTCTCTCTCTCTCTCTCTCTTTCTCTCTCTCTTATACTCTACTGGCTGAAGGCTGTTAAAAATATGGTGGGAATGGTGAGTACAACTTTAAATAGCAACTACTGTCAGGTGAGCACCTTGCCTGCCCATCCCAGTACCCTGCAGCTCTGAGATCACTGGCTGTGCACATGCACGCTGGCACAGAACTCTGGGCTGGGGTTGCCCCCTCCTCTGCTCTGGCTACCCCTTTCCTGTTCAACTCTGTCCTTGATTTGACCTCTGAGGTTCCTCTAGAGCGGCAGTGACAGAAGCAGTGACAGACGTAGGAAGAACAACCGCACTCCAGAAGCAGACTTCACAGTGACACTTGAGTGGGTCACCTGAGCTCTTCCATGAACTTGAGGTTACAAGATGTAGTGTTCAAATCTTCCTAAAGATGGTCTAACAAAGTCCATAATCTAAAACAGAGGAAGCCAACCCCAGTTTCCCTCCCCGACCTCCACAGCCTCTCCTCTGCTTCATTGAAGGCAGAGACTGAAGCAGAGCTGGGGCCCCAGGGGGCTCCCCCACCTTTGCCCCTCACATGTCCTTGCCCCACTATCCATGACCAGCACAGAGGGTAGGAGGTATGACCACACTGTACAGGGACCTCCAGAGGCAGCAGGTGTCATGAGAGGGCAGCAATACATGGCAGATAACATGAGGCTTAGGCAGGGTGGGCCAAAGTTTGGCAGGCCTATTCTCACATCTGTCTGTCCCCACCCTAGCTCCATCAGGTGCTGGTCCAGCTGCAGGCCTGCGAGAAGGAACAGGACTTTGTCTCAGCTCCCATTCCGGTCTCCCTCAGTGTCCAGCTGTGGCGTCTCCCAGGGTGTCATGAGTTTCTGGCAGCTCTCGGTAGGACCAAGTATCTTGACTTAATGAGCTAATTCATTTCAGTTTTCTTTGCAGTTTTCCCTCTTTTTTTCTGTTGGGTAAAGCCTAGTGATATAGAAATAGATCAACCAAAGATGTTAATGCTTCAGCCTGCTTCCCTCTATTACAATGCCCTCTAGTCTGTCCTTATGTCCCCAGGACAGATCAAGCTTTCCCACATCTGCAGGGGGCTGCTGACTGGAGGAAGGACAGTGGCCAGGCCAGGCCTCAGACACTAGCAGTAAGGGAAGGAGGACCAAGGGCACCATGAGGTTAGGTTAGGGATGGGGCACACCAGGCTGAGAGCAGGACCAGGGCCTCTAGGCCAGATGAGGAGGCCTCTGAGTGATGTCAAAGACAGTCTGTAGAAGATGCTGACATGATGCCACTGCCACAGAGACCATCGGATATCACGGTACTGTGCATCCTTGTGCTCTGCCCTGGGCATCTACTCACTGCTGGGGGCTAGCTGCCTGTGTAGAAGGCAAACCCACACTTTGTGTGCTCTATGTTCTGGGCTGTTTGTTTTTTGTCCTGAGTTAAGGCAAATCTGGTGAATTGGTATATACGAATGCCACCAGAAGCAGAAGAGGCAAATGGGAAAAGTTGGCTCCATGTCATACGGTTGTCTTTGCTTCTGTCTTAACTATCAGCTGCCTTTGTGGCAGTGACACTGGGAGGTGCGGCTCCATCTTTTTCTGTCATCAAGGCTAAAATCAAGTAGTGTGGTGTGAACAGTCAGCCCTCCCCATCTATGAACACCATGTTTCCAACCCAGTTGGGTCATAGGGATCATCAGTCCAGAAGGGAAATAATCCCAGTCCTGGCTCCTCCTAAAGCTACTTCCACTTAGTGTCCTGTGTGCCTCTAAGCTGGTGTTCAGGAGGCCACACACACACACACACACACACACACACACACACACACACACACCTGGTCCTTGCTGGAGGCAGCATGGGGAGGAGAGCAGTAACAGGTCTGGTCGTAAGAGTCTTTCCATCCGCATCTGAGTTCCCTCTGCCAACCTAGCACAGGGCTGTCAGTGGTGGGAGCAGCTGACTCCAGACTGGCAAAAGCAGAGGATTCTATTGAAAGCATTTCATTTACACAGATACATATCCCTTTAAACAGTGACTTCTATGAGGCATACTTGTTTATTCTTTAGTCCAGAGAGTAAAGTTTCCCACAGCAACCAGAATGCCCTATGGGTCTTCCAGGGAACCTCATTCTGAATGGAAGATATGTCAGAATCCAAACCATGAGTAGAAGGGGAACAAGACACCCTTTTGGTGAATGGCCAGTGGTTCAGTATGAAGCAGTGTGCACTCTAGCCCCCGTCCTCTAACATCGGGAACCTCATACAAGCTCCCTTTCCTTCCCAACCCCACAGTCTCCAGCAGGGTCAGTGTTTCTCAAGTAGGAAGTCTGTCTGGTCTCTTCTGGGGACAGTCTTTGGCCACAGTGTCTGGGAGAGTCTTTGCGGGCTGCCTCTGCAATGCTCCTGGACACATCTGCCTGGAAAGTGAGCAGGTTGTTCTGTGGCTGTGTCTACGTGTCTAGTCTCACAGAGCCTGACTTCAGGAAAATGGCAGAACAGCAAGGCAAAATTCCATAGAAGCAGGTAATACTGTGCCCAGTTCTGGGAGAGAAAGCCTGATACCCTGATCACAGCCAACTGGGAAATCCCAACAGCTATATCTTCACTGGCACCCTGCCATGCTGCCTATGGTGAGAACCACACACAGAATATGGCATCTTCCATGTTCCTCTAGGTTTTGACCTGTGTGAAGTGGGCCAAGAGGAAGTGATCCTGAAGACCGGGAAGCAGGCTAGCCGTCGCACTACCCACTTTGCGCTTCAGTCCCTGCTGTCACTCTTTGGTAAGCAGCTCCCTGTCCCTCTAAAGGACATGAGTGAGGCATGTTTAGTCTGTGTTAGCCTCTTCTGGGGCAGAGCCCACAGAGCTCTTTGCTCTGGAGAGCTTCATTCTTGGTGGATATGGGCAGCAAGCTCATTAACTTGCCTAAGGCCAACCTAAGAAACACCAAAGTGGGGGCAAGGCTGGGGGACAGTGGAGCTGATGGGACATGACATGGTATCAGGACATACCTGTCCTACTCCACGGTCATGCGGGTGAGCACAAGGTCCTTGGGACCTAAGGGCATGCCTGGCCTGATTGCTGCTGTTCCAGGGATAGCTGGATGACAGCCATGGTCTGAGGGCAGCCAAACCAACAGGTCCTGCTGAAGACTGTGTACTGTGACAGGAAAGCTTGAGGGGATGCCAGGCTTTCAGAACAGGTGCCAGAGTGAGACAGCCTTGTACGCACATCAGGAAAGCAGCAGCAGGAGGGGTTGGGGTGCTGTCCTGGGTACATCATGTTCTAGAGCATCTCTGAGATGCTTGCTGAGGTGGGGGCTGGGAGACTAGGAGGAGCTCTGTGCCCTGTGGTTACTGCATGGCCAAAGGGCAGTAGCAGAGGGTATGGGTCCACTGCAGACTAGCCATAGGATAAGCACTGGACCCGGTGTATGAGTTCACTAGTGATAGTCACAAGAACAGTAAGGACTAGGGCTAGGGTGGAAGGTGACAGGAGCCGAAAGGGCTTCCCAGGTTGAGAGGCCTGTGGCTCATGGCTAGGCATGCCCTAGGGTGTTCTACTTATTGTTCATGAGGACGGGGGTTAGTTCAAGTTGTACTTATGCAGTGTGCAAGTCTTTACTAGCTCCTAACATCAAGGATGTCTCATGAAGGAAACATCAATTTGTAAAATTCTAACTGCCCTTTGGCCCGGATTTTCTGTCCCTAGATTCCACAGAGCTCCCCAAACGCCTCAGCCTGGACAGCTCATCCTCCCTGGAGTCACTGGCATCAGCACAGTCTGTATCCAATGCTCTGCCTCTGGGTTACCAGCACCCTCCTTTCTCTCCCACTGGGGCAGAGAGCATTGCCTCTGATGCCATCTCTGTGTACAGTCTCAGCTCCATTGCCTCCTCCATGAGTTTTGTCTCCAAGCCCGAGGGGGGTTTGGAAGGTGGGGGCCCCCGAGGACGACAGGACTATGATAAGTCCAAGAGTACCCACCCACAGCGAGCCACCCTGCCACGGCGCCAGCTGTCCCCTCAGGCCAGATGTGGGGGCAACAAGGAAGAAGAAGAATATGAGGGGTTCTCTATCATCAGCATGGAACCTCTGGCAACCTACCAAGGTGATGAGAAGGCACGCTTCTCCCCAGAGCCCAAGCAGCCCTCAATCAGAGCGCCAGGTGGAGCAAGGCTTTCAGTCAGCTCCAAAGGAAGTGTTAGCACTCCCAATTCCCCCGTGAAGATGACCCTGATCCCCAGTCCGAACTCCCCCTTCCAGAAAGTGGGAAAACTGGCAAGTTCAGACACAGGTGAGTCTGACCAGTCCAGCACAGAGACGGACAGCACAGTGAAGTCCCAGGAGGAGAGCGCTCCAAAGCTCGACCCCCAGGAGCTGGCCCAGAGGATCCTAGAGGAGACTAAAAGCCACCTCCTTGCAGTAGAGCGTCTTCAGAGGAGTGGTGGCCCAGCAGGCACCACTGAGAGGCATGACCGAGAGGATGGCATGGTAGCAGCACCCAACAGTACCACAGTCTTCAGAGCTTCAGAAACCAGCGCCTTCAGCAAACCTGTACTGTCCCATCAGAGGAGTCAGCTGTCACCACTCACCATCAAGCCGCAGCCTCCAGCCAGGAGCTCATCGCTCCCCAAGGTCAGCAGTCCTGCCACATCAGAGATGCTAAGCAAAGATGGCCTGAGCTCTCCGAGCAGCAGCCACCCATCACCTGGCCGTGACATCCCAGCCTCCCCGGCAGACCCACCACTCTTTAGACTCAAGTACCCCAGCTCTCCTTACAGTGCCCACATTTCTAAGTCCCCCCGGAACACATCCCCTGGCTCAGGCCACCAATCCCCAGCGTGCAGTGCGCCATCTCCTGCACTCTCCTACTCCTCTGCTGGCTCTGCTCGCTCTAGTCCAGCTGATGCTCCCGATGAGAAGGTGCAGGCAGTGCACAGCCTCAAGATGCTCTGGCAGAGTGCACCCCAGCCCCCCAGGGGTCCCCGGAAAATATGCCGAGGTGCACCAGGAGCCTTGACATCCAAAAGAGATGTCCTTAGCCTGCTGAACTTGTCTCCTCGACACAGCAAAGAAGAGGGCGGGGCAGACAGACTGGAACTGAAGGAGCTGCCTATGCAGCGGCGTGATGAGGTGCCACCCAAAGTCCCCACCAACGGTCACTGGTGCACAGAGACACCAGCGCTGACAGCATCTGGTGGCCTTAGCACCACAGCTACCACCCACCCTCTGAGACTGCCCTTGGCCAATGGTTACAAGTTTCTGTCCCCAGGAAGGCTCTTTCCTTCTTCCAAATGTTAAAAATATCTTGGCCCTGACTCAGTGACAATATAGCCAGAGTCTCGGGGTTCTTATCTAGTGCAGTCACCCACACAGCCACTGATACCATCTCTCCTCAGACAGGTGGGGTCCCTGGGCAAGGTCACTACCGTGCCAAAAACCACTGTACTCATGAATAGCTCCCCTGGGTCAGATTCATCAAAAGCAGGTCTTGCATGGGGTGGGAACGGCCATGCCTTCTTTGCCTCCTTGCTTCTGCTTCTGCCACAGGACCTGTGGGAGGAAGGCAGCACCAGTTTTGCTGCCAAATCTCTATGCACACCTTTCCTACAAGAGTACGGACAGCTCTTGTGCTCCCAGGTGCTGGTGGGATAGAGAACATTCTAAGTTAAGTTCTGCACTGATGCATTACGTTAGCCAAAAGAATTATGGTTTTTAAAATGCCAATTCTTTGTGATTAAATTGTAGCCATTTTGGTGAATACCAGAAGTCACAGCCACAATGCAATAACTCATGTTGAAAGCACTTCCATCCCCAGCTGCTCCCCATGAGCTCAGCGTGGGGCCTTTTGACCCCACTGTTGGCCAAACTTGAATTTTCTTTAAAAAAAATCTGTACTCTTATCCAGGCATTTTAGAACTATGCAATTGTGGTTTCAAACACAACGTTGTGCTTTTAAAATATAACTGACCTTTTTTGTACATGGATAAACACTTGGTTTTATTATCAATAGTACTTTGCATTTATAACTATTATTTTTAAAAGCTCAAGAAATTTTAAATGTCAAATTTTGAATATTCATCCATAAGTATTAATCAAGTTTTCTTGGGGGTATGGTTGAAATTATTCAATTTACTTATTTAAAAAAAAAAAGATAGAAAGGAAAAAAAAATGTCCCCTGGCTAGCTAGACCAGAACCCCACCCACTTGAGCTGCCTTGCTGCGTTTATTCTCTTCTCCCAACTCAAGCCCCGCAAACCCCTCTCTCCATCGCCAGGCCCCACAGCCTGGCTCCTACCACCTCTGAGTCATTATATATGCACTGCGACAGTGGGAGTCGCAACACCACCAGGCCAGGGGCCACTCCATGTTAGCACTGAGAGTCAGGTACTCCTCAATGAGAGCAGTCGTCCGGACCAAGGCCCACCTTCCCAGGAATGGGAAGGGTGACATCAGGACCCACAAGGGCACTTCTCACCTTGAGTAGGATCTGATTTTGATTTTGTTTCTGGTTGTAGCTTTTTAAAGCAGGGTCTCTAGCCCAAACTAGCCTCTCAGATTTGCGGCAATTCTCCTGCCTCAGCCTTGAGGCCTGCACCACCACACTATACTATGAACTTACTCTGTAGCCACTGACTGCTACCTCTGCCTCAGTGAGCTTTTTTAAAAACTGACACTGTCAGCTGGCTTCATGTTATTCTAGTGAGTTTGGCCATAGAGTTCTGCTTTTGACCCAACTACCTTGTTGACCAACACAATAATAAGGCTATCACATTTAACCTGACCCCATCCCTGGGAGAGAAATACTTCATGAAAGCAGCATGTACTACCCTATGTTAGCAGGGAGCTAACTCGCCATGTAGCAAATGAAAACCAAACCCAGCACTGTGCATTCCACTTGCAAAATCAGGTCCTCGGCAACCGAGAATCAACCTCAGCACAAATGCAGGTGACTGAGTCCTGTCCTCCTCAGCCACCACCTCAGCCTCTTCCCCCAAGTGCCCAGGAGCCTGGCTCTTTGTGCTTTGTCCAGGGTGCAGCCCGACATCAGCAAACACCTCCACTTCTCAGCCCATGTGTGGTTGTCAAGCCATGGAGGACTCTAAGGCTGCCCTGGTGTACTCCTAGGTACACTGTTGTTTTCTGATTCACACTGAAGAGCCAAACAGTACCTGGGATGCTTTTTATTTATCTTAGATTTAAGTTTCAATGAAGGAAAACAAAGTTGACAAAATAATGGGACCAGTGTGCAGATCTGATCATCGCTGTGTCAGTCCTGGTGATTTCATGCACGTGAAACAGTCAAATGAAGTTTTTGGCTACACCATTAAGAGGGTACTTCAAATTACAAGAGACTGCAGGACTCAGAGTTCCGTATGGGTCAGAGGTTAGCAACCATGATCCGCAGACTAAAGCTGGTGAATGAGTTTGAAGTTTTGTTATTTGTTTTGGCCATAAGCCGATAATAGATTTGGCCTTTTAAAATGGTCAATAAGTACAACACAAGTCTTGATTCTGCCTCTTGGTTGGCACAGCCTGAAGTCACCTATTATCCAGCCTTTTAAAAGAAAGGGGGTGACTCATGGAGCACACAGCATAAAATGACACTGAGATTTTGTGCCACAGCCAGGAAGTATTCCAGGAGCCTGGAAGGCTCGCACTCGGTGTTGGTGGCTCCTACCTAGCCTTGGCTCTGCATCCTGTATGAGAGGAGCCAACAGATGTGGGTCAAAGGTACAAAAGCGTTCTCTGTCTCCTCTTTGCTGGTCCTAGAGATGTTCCCTTAAGCTCAGGAAATGAAAAGTTTTAATAAATTTTTTCTTAAATGTTCTACCCTGCTCTACCAGACAAAGACATGCCCAAGACAAGCAACAGCCTCCCGCTGGGAGTTTGGTGGGAGCACAGAGCAAGGTCATAGGCTGCCCCAGCTATCACCAGTAATGACTGCAAACTAACCTGAAAATCACCTCCAAAACTTCCATCTTGACCCACACTATCTCTGTAGCAATGTGCAGGTCTCACCTTCCTCCCTTTTAGAGAAAAAAATGAAATCAGTGTACACTGATGGGCGGTGAGGTGCTGCCCACAGGGCCCAGCTGCCCAGCACACACAGCATCTGCAGTGACCCTTAGCTGTGCCCTTCAGCAGACAAACGGCAGCGGCGCAGCTCTTCCTCACATTTTTTTTTATCTGAATTGACTGTACATGTGGCTTGTGAACTGGGCCCTGTTTGTAGCGAGCCCTTCAGAGATGTCCGTGCCAGCACCCACCCACCCACCCTCATCCTGGGCACCTCCCCACTTGGCATTCACGCTCCTTATATGCATTGTTAGCCACCTTTGGCCTACATGGACTTTTTTGGTAAATTACACAGTTTCCAGACAGCATTAAACTTTTTATATTATGAAATTTGCCATGTAAAAAGAACTTCATATTTTTATTGAGGCTGCGGGCGCTTGGCCCTTCCTTTGTGATTTAGTGTCTATTAAAGCATGAGCTTGTCGGTTTTAACCATTGTCTCCGAGTCTTTCTATGCATTTCTCACAGTTCCAGAGTGGCTGTTATAAATCTGAATGACCTCAATTGTAACCCTGTCAGGGGACATCAGGAGGACAGCAAGGTATACATGTATCAGGCACTCTAGACACACATAGAATCTTAGATGGCCAACACCTTCGCTCTTCTAGAATCACAGTGGCGTGCCAGAGATATCTACTTGAGCAGTTACTTGGATAAGAAGGAAAAACAAAACTGGTTTTAGCTATCTGATCTCCTATCTCAGGAAACTTTCAAGGAAGCTTTTTCAGGAAGAAGAAAGCAGTCCGCTGTGTGGAGAGAGGCGAGGCTAGTGAGTGGGACCAGTAAGAGGTGAGGGCCATTGAGTGATGTCCCATTGAGTAACTGCAAAAAATATTAAGCAATAGCATATAAAAACATTGATATTAACCTGCTATGTCAGAACAGAGGGAAGTAGACTGGTTTTCAAATGCATTAAACATGCATAAGCACAAACTAGGAGAAAATTATTAGTAGGGGACAAATACCATAATGAAAGGATGGGAAAAGGAAAACAAAGTTCTGGTGAAATGAGCATCAGGCATGCCAGGTGAGCTGAGCAGGCAACAGTCTGTGCTGTTGCAGAGCTCACCACAGCACATGTCCTCAGAGAGCTCATAACAAAGGATGAGGGAAACTCCATCCTAAAGTAAAAGATGCAACAAGAAATCAGAGGCCTGGGCTGGAGAGATGGCTCAGCAGGTAAGAGCACTGGCTGTTCTTCCAGAGGTCCTGAGTTCAATTCCCGGCAATCACATGATGTTTCACAAGCATCTATAATGAGATCTGGCACTCGCTTCTGGTCTACAGACAGAAATATATATATATAGTTCACTTCACAGTGAACTTAGGAGACAATGACCTTAACAGAAAGGCAAAAGTCTAAACTTGGTGCCACTGACTACAGAGTCTCCAAACTCATTGAGGGAACTGTGGTAGGTGGCCCATTTCTGAGAAATATCCTGTCAAAGAGGGAAACTTCAAGCCATAACCCTAGCTAGCTGAAAGACCAGAGTATGTGGTAGGTTAGACAATTCAGCAAACAGAAAACCTGCCTTGGACAGTGATCCTGCGTCCTTCACAGCACATGGAAGGTGTTCCATGAAAGCAGCATGTAGACCACATAATTATTCCCAAACAGCTGAGAAGAACACCGATCCCCACCACACAGCCACGTGCAGCACATAGGCGCTACAGTCCTCGGCAGATATGTAAAGCACACTACCTGATACAGAAATCAGCAACATGAAAATATGGCCTGGAGCAGAGTCACAGGACAGCACTTGCCTAGAATGTGTGAGGCCCCTGTTTCCATCCCCAGCACCATGGGGTGAAAGCCCACACCACAGACCACAGTGTCAGCAGACACCTCCAGCCACCCTGGGGACCCCTAGGGCTTGCTTCTTTGTCCACAGTAGGAATGTTTCTTATGTATATGTCTCATTTCCAGGCTTCTGGAACCTGACACACCTCAATAAAACACATTTTAATTTACACTTGTATGCTTCTTTGGGGAAAATTGGAGTCAGTAGCCATCAATGTTTCCTTGGACTTAGTTCTGTGGGCTCCATGCCTAAGTCAGGCACATCTTTCTGTAAACCTTACTCTGAGGGTAATTGCTTATGACCCATTGGCCTGAGAATTGTTATGGCCGTTGTTGAATTATGTATTTAGGGAGTAATAAAACACAGAATGCATCTGGACACACTTTCTGAAATACTTTTAATTGATGGTTGGTTGAACCTATGGGTAGGGTACAGAAAGCCAGCTTTGTGTAAAACCATAAGAATAAAACTGGCCTGGCCATGGTGGTGCACGCCTTTAACACTAGCACTTGAAAGACAGAAGCAGGTGGCTCTCTGAGTTTGAGGCCAGCCAGGTCTACATATGGAGCTCCAAGATATAATAGGAAAAACTCTGTCTTAAAAACAACAACAACAACAGGGGGCTGGAGAGATGGCTTGGAGGTTAAGAGCACTGCCTGCTCTTCCAGAGGTCCTGAGTTCAATTCCCAGCACCCACATGGTGGCTCACAACCATTTGTAATGAGATCTGGTGCCCTTTTCTGGTCTGCAGGGATATACACAGACAGAACACTGTATACATAACAAGTAAGTAAATCTTTAAAAAGTTTTTTAAAACAAAAACAAAAAGCAAAACAAGTTGCAATTCCATAAGAAGTGGCGTGTAGATGCTTGAACAAGTTCTACATGTAACTGCAAGATCCTGGGGAAGGGCCGCAGCTCGAAGTTGCAAGGGCCAGGGGTCAGCTGTCTCAGCACAAGGGAGGCAATTCAGGAAATCAGAGGAGTCTGCAGCTCAGGTTGTCAGTGGGATGGGCAGGAGGAAATGCTATCAGCAGAGATGCTATAGGGGTAGAAAAGGGAGCACACATGCTGAGCAGTGTGTATGTGTGTGAAAATGCAGCTCCAGAGGCCTCGCCTGTAATAGGCACAGTAGTAGGAATGCAGAGGACACTGGCAGATGTGTGGCATCTTGCTAGCTCGCCTTCTGATACTGTAAGAAACACCTGAGACTTCAGTTTACAAAGATAAATGGTGATTTTATCAGGTGAGTTTCATTCTTTGGCCTCTGCTCTAAGCCTGTGGAGTGGAGACACATAGGGGCAAAAGCACAAGGACACAAACCCTGATCACTTTCTGATGAAAAGTGAGGAATAAGAGATGGGACCCCACAATTACTTCCCTTTCAAAGGCAAGTCACCACTGGCCACACACCAGCCCCTAACATTTAATAGTTCCTGCAGCTCCTCACTACACCAGGCAGCCTTCGGGGATGTTGGGAACAGAGTCACGAAGCACCTTACAATCCTGCTTACTCTCACATCTCAGTCATTTCCAGGTGAAAAGAATGGCTAGCCAGAAACTAACCTTCAAATAGAAAAAATGGGAAGGTTCCTAACAGTACTGGGGGAGAAACCGGCGACAGTCCCCTGGCCCCAGCCCAACTGACAGCTTCCAGGAGAAAAGACTAGATGCCCTCCAGGGGCCAGCTTCTCTGTTTTTACAAATGATTTTGAAAATATGAAAGTAAGGTGCCATGTCCAAACCATTCCAATATGAGTAGGAGTATAAGAAGATAGGCCCATGTTATTATGAACAGAAATGTTGGTTTTTAAATCCCTACATTTTTAAAAGATTTTTAAAGATTGTATTTATGGGGGGGGGGTAGTGGCAGTGTAAGCACACAAGTGTAAGGGCCTGTGGAGGACAGAGAGGGCATCAGGTCCCCTGGGGCTGGCGTGGTGGGTGCTGTGGAAACTCGGGTCTCTGTAAAAACCACTGAGCCATCTGTCTACTGCCCCCACTGCTGTATAATATTAGCTTAAGATTTGTGTATGCTATGGAATATTTGTTTAATGATACAAAGATGGGTTGCATTCTTTTATTTAACTCTGTAAAGCTCTGTTACTTTGCCTGCCTAAAACACCTAGTTGGTCTAATAAAAAGCTGAATAGCCAGTAGCTAGGCAGGAGAGGGATAGGCTGGACTGCCAGACAGAGGGAATAAATAGGAAGATAAGTCTACAGAACAGCGAGGAGAGAGGAGAGAAGAGGAGGATGCCAGGGGCCAGCCGCACAGCCAGCCACGGAGTAAGAAGAAAAGAAAGATATATAGAATAAAGAAAAGTAAGAAGCCGAGAGACAAATGTAGTTAAAGAGAAATGGGATAATTTAAGCTAGAAAAGCTGGCTAGAAACAAGCCAAGCTAAGGCTGGGCATTCACAAATAAGTCTCTGTGTATTTATTCAGGAGCTGGGTGGCAGGCCCCAAAGAGTGAAAAGAAAAGAGAAGTCAACTACTCCCTACCCTATTCCTATATTTTAAATACAAAGAAAATAGCTTAGTATGGAGGTACTCCCTGTAATCCCAGCACTAAGGAGGTAGAGGCAAGAGGACCTAAGTTCAAGGCCTTGTTAACATAGGGGTACATGAGACTCTAGCTCAAAACAAATTCTAAACAAAAGGAAAAAAGAGGGCTTTGAAATGGATGTGTGTGTTACTGGCATTCACACTGGCTGTTGGCATTCCAAAGGGGCCGAGCACTGGCCCTAAGTGGGCATCTCTAAGCGTCCTCAGGCATAGAAACCCAGTAGTGTTAAGTAGAGGGCATTCCTGGGACTGAGGTCAGAGCGTGTGCTGTGCAGTTCATACTGTGGCCGTGCTGGCGACAAAGCCTGTGCAGCGACAGCCATCGGGATGTGTGGGCTTGCCTCCCTCAGGTTTTTGTTTTGAGGCAGGGTCTCATGTAGCCCAGGCTAGCCTTGAACTGATCCTCCTGCCTCCAGTTCCCAAGTCCTGGGATGGTGAACAGATCTATAACATTTTAAGACACTGCAGCTGTAACTGGCCGTCCTAGTTGCAGAATTGAACGCCCTAACTTACAGATCAAAGCCTCGGGCAAGCTGCCTGAGAAGCTCACAGCCTGCATAGCTAGTGGTGGGCCACCTGTTGATCAACGCTGGAAGTTTCCTGCTTGCTAGGGCTTCTCTTTAAAACCTGATGCTTATGCTTCCACAACACCACAGTGTGGTACCTCTCCCTCTAACACCCTCTGCCAGGCTTTCCCATGTATGACGTTCCCAGCACAATTAAATACCCGCAAACAGCAGGGGAGTGACAGCCTTGTGCCTGCTCTAGAAAACTAGGTCAAACATCTGGGTCCAACAAACTAAAGGGCCATGGTAGCATCTAGACAGCACTTCACGTGTCAGATTACCATCGCCCAAGCCAGCACATTTATTTAATTGGTAGCAATTGTACATTTGGGCTTCCAGAGGTAATAATACTCTTCGTTGTATAAATACCCTCAATATAGTTATATTAAATAAAAACTTCTAAATCAACTCCCAGAAGCAGAGCTTATGGCCTGCCCTGTAAGTCGCCAGAGAGGGAGTAAATTTGAGTTCTTCTTTGCCTGGCAGCATGATGCCAAAGTCAGAACTTTTGTATACACAGGATTTTTTCTTTCATTTTTTTGTGTATGGGCATTCTGCCTACATGTGTGTGCAGTGCCCTCAGAGGTCAGAAGAGGACAGCAGATCCCGTAGAACTGGAGTTACAAACAACTGAGCCGCCATGTGGCACCCAAACATTTGGCAAGAATTTCCACATAAAAGTTTTTTTTTTTAAAGGATTAAAAACAGATTCAGACGGGAAGGGGAGCAAACAAACAAACAAACAAAACATCTAAATAGTTTACAGTGTATTTTAAAATATATGTAGGCTTGGGAGAGAAAAGAAAAAAGAATAGAGAAAGTACTTTAAAAAAAAGAAATAGAATAGTCAGGTGTGGTGGCACATGCCTTTAATCCCAGCACTTGGGAAACAGAGGCAGATGGATCTTTGTGAGTTCAAGATTAGTCTACAGAGTGAGTTCCAGGACAGCCAAGAATACACAGAGAAACCCTGTCTCAAAATTCCAAAAAATAAAAAATAAAAATAAAAGAAATAGAGTAATAGTAAAAAGCCACGTGACGATGGAAAATACACAGAGAGTCTGGATACTATATGTTATTATGTTGTCTTTGAATTGTCTGACTGCTGAGGAAGGAGCAACAGCTGCTAAAAGACATTTGATTATAGATGGTGTTGGATTAATCCAACCTATATATTTTAAAAATGCCTTGACTTCAAAATTTAAGTCAAAAGATATGTTACTTTGAAGAAGAGGATTTCCACAGGAAATGAGAAGCTGTGGATCCATTCTGGGTTAAGAAAAATCAGGTTTGATCAAGGAAGACCTCCTGGAAAATCTCTGGTAGGAACGGATGGCCCAAATGGTCCGACATTTCAGAGCACTTCTGTTGCAGTTTCTTCTGAGTTCTGCATCCAGAACAGTTTCAAGGCTGCTGGCTGAGATGATCAAGCCTCAAAGAATACTCCAGGCAGAACTTGACCATAATCCTAAATTTTCTTTGAACCCCATAAGATTATCAGTGCCCCCAATCATCAGGAAGTAACCTAAAAAAGTATGCCCACATCTCCCACCAAAAAAAATGGATTATGGATGTTTGTCTTTGTTTAGAGTGCTGTTTACAAGTTGTTATCAATAATGGTTAGGGGGAAAAAACTAAACAAAGGAGAGAGTTTGGGTATAGAGTTTATTTAGTGAGTTATGGAGGGGAAAGGGAAGGAAGTAAGGGGAGAAGAGAGACAGAGAGGGAGGAAGGTAGGGAGGGAGACAGAGAGAGAGAGACCGACAGAGGGAGAGGGGGAGGAGAGTGGCAGTAGTTACTTTTTCAGAAGAGGGACAGGAAGAGAGGGAGCAGGCTGGAGGCAGATCTGCTTGCCTTGGCAGAAGAGGGGTTGGGAGTGGGTGGTGCTTGTCTCTTAAACAGACAGGGTACCCAGGTAACAGGCCAGGCCAGCAGATCATTACATTCCCATCTCTTATAATAAAAAGGCAGGAGGTTAGGCACAGCAGGTTAAAGGAATTGGGACAGTGATTCTCAAGACTGCTTCTGCTTATTTGTGGGCATCAAAGTCTTTCATGGGGTGGGGGTGGGATTCAGAAAGTTGGGTGCTGGTCACATCCTGGGGTAGCTGGTCACTTTACTGCCATCCAGGGTCCGTGGTATGGAACCATCCAGTGTCTCCTGGACCTGGCATGATGCTGGCAGAGCAAAGGACAAAGTTAAGTTCAGAATGAAGAAGTTTTCAGTACTAGGGAACTGAGAAGGGTGTATTTGACCTATTTAAGGTGGATCCTTCAGTTCAGCTCCCTGGAATCACAGGAATTTTGAGTTTGTAAAAACAAGTTTTAAATAGCATATTTATACCAAAATGACTGTGACATATATTTTTGAACAATGAGAAGTATCTTTAAGACTATGAAAGGCAGAGTGAGAGAGAAATTTGATAAATTATATTTGTCCTCACACCTTTATAACTTGTGAGTATACCTTAATAACTTGTATTTGTATTTTACTGAAATTTGTTTGGTTAGGTTGTACTTTTAAACTGACAAAACCTCTCAGCTGTCAAACTGATCAGTGATCTTTGACAGGGATAAAATTTTACTTGAGTTATTGATTAAAAAAACAACAGAGAACTTACTCGGTTGTCTACCTAGAGCCTCTCCTCAGGGTCCTCCATGGTCATTGATGGTCATATTTGCCTTTTGCTGTTTAGTCTTGCAGGTTAGAAATCTGTAGGAGGACAAGCCTACCTTGGCCTGAGTAGCTAGGCTGTCAATTCCGGTGATTTTGTCTGCTGTCTGAAGATCTTCAGTTTAGATGAAAGGCAGTTTTACCTAATGGTCAGCACTTGGCAACTGATGAAGTGAATTGCGGATGGACATTGTTCTGTGCCCATTTGTCTTCTGTCTTCTTTGGAGGAAGTAGAGTGCTGCTGCTAGAAGCCAACCTGTCTTTGTTATGAAAAGACTTTTAATAATTAAACATTTAAATGCCATATTCCCCAGATCTCTGAGCAGTTGAAGGCTATTTATTAGGCATAGATAAGTTATAACTACAGTATAGGACCTGCTTGGAGAGGTGGGTATAAGCTTGACTCTACTGGCTCTCAATAGGTAAGAGCTACACTCATAAAAAGACAGAGAGAAGAACAAAACTACTTGCAGTAGAAGGTTAACAGCAGAACGTAGAGAACAGCTCAATATATTTTATAGCAGGGTTGGATTACATAGATAATATTTTTGTAAGAGACTTAAAAGTACACACCAATTTAAAATATGAGACATATTGCTTTCTTAGTCTGGAATGAGATATAATAGACAGACAGTTATAACATTTAACAGTAAATATACGTGCATTCACACCCAGTTGAATTTGAGTTTTATACACATATATACACACAGAGTTAAAGCTAACTTGTGTTTATACATAATTAACTCAAGTCACATGCATTCACACACACATACATACTAAACAGGAGGGGAAAGTGTGAAAAAGAAGATACATTATATCCACCAGTAGATAGTTTGACTATCAAAAAGATTGGCCTAATTAAAAGTCATGAATTTACTAACTTTTACAGGGTGTTATGGATCAGTTTCCTCTGAGACTGAAACACTCTATCCTGAAGGAACAGTGTAATGATCTGTCCTGTCCCTTTAAGAGACAAGCCACACCACTCCCTCCCCCATCCACTGAGGCAAGCTGATCTTCAGTTTCCAGCCTGAGTTCCCTCTTTTTCTGTCTCCCTTTTGAAGAGGCAGCTTCCATCTCTCCCTTCTCTTTCTCTCTCCCTCCCTATCTCCCCCCTTCTGTTCTTCTCCCCTTCTCCCTTTTCCCTCCATAACTCACTAAATAAATATCTAACCTCACTCTGTATGGTGTGCCTATTCATCTGTCTCTCACCCGCCATGTGGCTCCCTGCCCGAGACCAGTCACCATCAGAGACCTGCAGCATGGTCTCATGGTGTGCCCGTCTGTCTGTCTCTCCTTGTGGTCTCATGCACCATCCCTGCCTGGGACTGGGTGCTCTCGGGACTCCCTGCCTGTTGCCTGCCCCTGCTTGGGGACCTGTGGTGTGATCTCATGGCCCGCTGCCCGCTGACCCCTCAGGGATCCTGCAGGATTTTATTAATCCATTACATTGGTGCTGTCAGACTTGGTAGGCCCTGCTGCCTCTCTCCCAGGGTTGGGTTCAGGAACTGGGTATTTTTTTCCTCAACAACCATGTATTCCATTTGCCTGAGTGCTGACCTCTATGCACACCAGCAGCTTCGGTGGTGAGTTTTCCTCTTCCAGCCCCCATCCACAGCCTTCATGGCTATGGTTGAGTCCTTCACTGCTTTCCATAGCTAAAAATGTGACTGGACAACCCAGGGTCAGTCCTCCCACACTAGCACTGCACACACTGTTTGGTGCATTTGACTGTTTGGTGCATTTGACTGGGGGCCCAGGGTCCCTTGGGTTTTTCTTTCTCCTTTTTTCTTTTCTTTTTATTTTATTTTGGACCACTTGTCAGTGGTTCCCACCATAAGAGACTGCTCAGAGTGGCCTCTAACCTCTCTGGCTTCCAAGTTGTCCAGACCAGAGCCAATCAGGCTTTAACATCTTGCATATAGATAGAGAACACTCTTCTACAAGTTCTGTGGTGATCACTGCTGTTTCATACCCTGCCTAGAGAGGGGAGCCGTCCCCCTATAAGCCTTGTGGTGTCGCCATTTTTGTGGGTTTTCATGTTTTCAGCTGTGGTATAAACCTTCACTTTGCTGGTGTCCCACTAGTTCCATTGGCTCCACTTTTCCTCAAACTGTCTCTGCCACCACTACTGCTGCCAACAAGATTGGCCAGATCCATGAGGCGGCTGCTTTCAATTCCAGCCTTTGCTCCCTACCACAGCATGTGGCATGGCGGCTTAGCAACAGGGCGGATCACACCTCTAGGTCTCTCTTCCATACAACATGTGACTGCTGCCATTTTGACTAAAGTCAGGTGAACTTATCACCATCTTAACCGAGGTCAGGGGACATCGTTGCCACATTAACTGAGAGCCAGGTCAGGTGATCAAGTTCTGCCATCTTTACTGAGGTATACCCTGCCTGGTCACCCGATTTACTTATGTTTTTGTCTCTAAATTACTTTTGTTGACTCTGTTGCATGTGTGTTTTATGCAGTGGCATGCCTTTGGTAGGGCCCACCAAGAGCATCCACTTCATCCAATTCCTGTTCACTCTGTGTGTGTGTTTATACATGTAACTTAAATGCATCTATGTTTACTGTTAAATGCTATAATTGTCTGTTCATTGTATCTCATTTCGGACTACAAAAACAATGTCTCATGTTTTAAACCGGTATATACTTTTAAGTCTCTTAAAAATACAGCATTTTATTAATTCATTTCAAACAGTCCTTAAGCAGGTCTGTTACAATGAAAACAATGAAACAATGAAAACTTAGCTTTAGAAATCTCTGAAACGAACCAGATTCACTAGGTCCTTCCTTGCAAGAGTAAACATGCAAACTGCTAAGAGTCACTATCAGGCAAACCAAGCTGCAAAGAAAACTCCAAAATCAAACCAGCTCCAGGAAAAAGGTTGAGATCAACAGAGCTGCCTAGAAGAGGTTTAGACTAAAGCAGCTGGGAAGAGCACACTCTAACCTGCTGAGTTGCCTGTGCCACAGATATCCAGTATTCCGAGTTTAACTCATGCTAGGGTGGACATGGGTGGTGCAGTCGGCTTTGAATCATTTCTGGCCCTGTAAATAACCCTTATCCATATTCCTGTTAGTAACTGTCATGGACCAGCCTTGACAAAAACACCACTTGCCAGGGTAGGGGCACTGGAATTTAGAAACATTAGTAAAGAATATGAAGACGTGAAAATAATAAGACAGAAAAACATAGAAGAGTTTCAGGAGGGAGTTCCAGTAAATACTGAAATCGCCCACATTTAATTTCCAATTGCTTAAAATACCCGGCTGCATTAACATGATGCAAGGCAATGAACATACCAATTAAAGGTCATGGGCTACGTCCATAGTTAAACATTCTGTTGCTAGAACAAAATAAATCACGCTCACACCCTAGACCAAAACATCCTGTAGGCAAATCACTCTCTGGGTGGAATCCTTAAAGTAACTGGAACCTTAGTTGGATCTTTAGACTTTTGCCTGAGGTAGAGACACACCTACTTCTCTATACCTGAAATACAAGGGCTGGCTATGAGCCACACCTATTGACAATAACCTTGAGAAAGCAGGACTCTCTCTGACCTAAATCTAGGTGGGACCTTTGTTTGAGGGTAGAAACACAATAACCTTGAAGGAATAGAGGTAGGTTCCAACTCTCTGACCTTTGGTCAATGTGGAAATAGGCTCACATTTTTGGGCATCCACAATTAATTAACCCCAATAAAACTCATGGTTCACCAGGATGGACTTTGGTGGTATCTGTACTGCGGTTTGTCATGGGCTTCCTATCTAGGGTGAGTAGACTTGTGTGTTGCGTCTCCCCAGGAAAGTCTTATCAAACAACACAAGGTCACTGTCACTGCTGATGGCAATGCAGCATCACAGCTGCTCAGAGATGTGAACAAGTCATACGTGGAAGGCAGGGATGTGTTGCTGGCATGTGCCAAGTCTCATGTCTCATGAACTCACATTTCTTTGGTCTGATTCCCACCCTCGACTGTTCCCCTCCATCTCTGATTGCTGAATTTCAGGTTCTACAGTTACTACCATGAGATTCACATTGGGAACCATTTGTCATATCCTACGTCCAGGAACAACTGTCAGATCTGCCCAGTTTATCTGTATGTGCTTGGAGAGAAGTGTGAGGCCTAAGAGACAGACAAGAGACAACTGATAGGTCGGGAGGGCATCCAGTAAATACTGAGATTCGTCCTGTGTTTATTTCTCATAGGCTTTATATACCCCAATCCAAAGAGGAGGGAGAAGACAACAGACTTCTCTACCAAAATACAAAGAACAATGTACCTTCTCAATACCCAAAGCATCAAGTAACCACACCCTAGACCGAAACCTCCTTGTTAGCAGCCACTCCTTAAGTCAAACCTTCTATCAATAACCTTGAAGGAACAAGAATAGGTCTGAATTTTCTGACCTTTAGTCAAGGTGGAACGGATTCACTTCTGTGGGCTTCCACAAGTTACCCAGGCTCCTCATAGCAGGTCTTGGGCTACATTCTTTACTTGGGTGTGTGAAGGGATCTGGGGGTGGGGAAAATTTAAATTAACTTTTCTTAAAGTTTAAATACTGACCAAGACATAATTTGGTCAGGACCACTCCCTGAACTTTTCCAGATGACTGGCTCAGCTAGATTCTTGAATGTCTCTCACCTAAAAATTGATGGGGAAAAAAAAAACATTATTGTCAGGGATTCTAGAGATAGCCAGTTATTTTCGGAGATGTTCTGTGGTTCTTGCACAATGGCAAGCCTGGGGGGCGGTGTGCAGCTTCTTTTCTGCCTCTGCTTCTGCAGGGTTTACAAGCTCCCAACTCCTTCACACGTAATCCATCCATCTGAAATACTGTAGCCTGCTCCATTGACTGGATCTGATTTAGAAGTACCCATGAAGTATTCTGACCCAGGTAAGTATCTAAACTAAGGACATTATGCATAGGAAGGGTGATGACAGTGGCCTTGTGCAGACTAGGGAAGCATCCACCCATGATGGTGGCAATGGCATGTTACAAAGCAAGATTGATCCAACACATAGATATGCCAAGGATCATGGGAATTAGCCTTCTTGCCTAGGTAGGAGGAGTTAAACAAGAAAAGTTGGAAGCAGCCTTGGGTGAGAAAGAATCAGAGATATGTGATCTTATCACTAAATGAATCAGTACAGGAACAGCTAAGAGAGCCTGGCAGCAGTAACAGCACAGAAGCAATGGGAGCATGCACAGCCCCAGGGCCTGGCACCAAGGACCACTTAGCATTCACAGGAAAGTGGCTAAGAGGAACCAGGATATGTGGCCTATCAGAATGCAACAAAGTGATCATAGGTTCGCTGAGGCTTTCAAAGGACTCCACCAACTGTTAAGAAGCTCCCATGGGATAAAAAAGCCAGAATTCAAATATTAAAAATTATGCTGGTGGACTGATAGGATGGCTCAGCAGGTAAAGGTGCCTACTGCCAAGTCTGATGACTTAAGTCCAATTCCTAGGGCCCACATAAGAGAGAACTGACCTCTGCAAATTATCCTCTGATCTCCACATGTATGATGTGTCATGAGCATGCTCACATTGTCACACTCACAGACACAATGAAATGTAATGATTTTTCAGGAAACACACTAGTTACAAGCTATAACCCACTGAATAAACACACTAGTTACAATCTATAAGCCACTGAGTATGCACGCTAGTTTCAAGTTATAAGTCACTGAATAAACACACTAGTTACAAGTTATAAGCCACTGAATAAAGTCAGAAGCGAATGGATAAATCCCAGGTGTGATAGACAGCAGGACAACATCCGTATGGAAAAGTGGCTCCAGGACCTTTCAAAAGGTCTCCCTTGTCACTTTTCTTGTGTACATGGAATTTTCTGGAGCATGGGAATCTACAGATTTTTAATTGTCCATGTCTTGTTAACCATTTCTCCATCACTTGGGCCAACTCTTCTCCCCTGACTTCGACTCTACTGTCCACACTCCTATCAATTACCATCCACAGCTGGAAGTGAAACCTTACTGAGTTTTCTGTCCCTTTTTACATCCCTTAAACCTGTTCCTATTTTGTTCTGAGATATGGTTAGGCTACCATTCGGGCCTCTCCAGGCTGGTTTTCAAGCTGCTTTGTGGGACAAAAGCAGCCTTCAGTGCAGTGGGTCTCTACCCTTTCACAGGCGGCCTCTCTGGGCCTCTACCCTGGCTGCTGCTCTCCAGGCTTTTCCGTCGTTCTCTTTTCTCTTTATATTGATAAACACCTTTGACAGTGTGGCAAGGCCACATAATTACTTTCAGTCAGTGTAAATATCTCTTCTCCGTGCTCACCTCCAGTCCGGATGGAACGTGTCCCAGACTCAGGACATCTGAAGTAAAGCACAACAGAAACTGATGGAAGTAGGTTAAGCAGAGGTTTCTGGTCTGCACATTGTGCTTGAGAAACGAGCAGTTGTTAGTAAGTTACTAGGAAATAGTTTTCCTAGTTACCGATTTGAAGTATTTGGGGGATTTAAATGTTCTTTATTTTTTACATAGTCACTTTTATCAATAGTTTCTTCTTTTCTCCCTTCCCTCTATCTTTCTTTCAGTTTTTGAGACAAGGTCTCACTATGAAGTCCAGGCTAGCTGAGAACTCTGTATAACTCAGTGTTGCCCCAAATTTGCTATCCCCCATGGTGGTTTGGACGAGATTGGTACCCACGGGCTCTTATCATTTGCATTCTTATTCCTTAGCTGATAAAATGTATGGGAAGGATTGGAAGGTTTGACCTTGTTGGAAAAAAAAATATGACACTAGGGGTGGGCTTTGAAGTTTCAAAATCCCACACCAGGCGCTCGCTCTCTCTCTCTCTCTCTCTCTCTCTCTCTCTCTCTCTCTCTCTGTTTTTCTTTTGTTGCAGGTATTTGATCACACTATGAATCCCAAGATTGCATTATTTACTGGAAAAACCTGTTTCTAGTTGTAGTGTGGCTCAGTCCTAGTATACACCTTTAATATAGAGCTTTCTGTTTATTATAAACAGAATTAAGTAAAAGCAACCATAGGTCAAGAGGTGGAGCTAACAACCAGTTGACAGGAAAAACCCATAGAGAGCAAGAGGGAGTCAGGAGGATGGAGAGAAGACAAACAGGAAGTAGGAGGGAGGGATATTCAGTTTGAGGAGTTTTGTTTGAGACAGTGTAGGAGAAAGCTTTCTTTCTGGGCCGTTTACTGAGAAGGAAGGTCGGCTCGGTGCTTTCTCTGCCTCTCTGAGCTAGCTGGTTTTCACTGCAGCATCTGGCTCTCAAGACTTCATTGATAAAATTGAACAACTGAGATTTAGATTAAAACAGCAGTCTGTGGATCAGGATGTAAAGCACCTGCCTGTCGATGATGGACTAGCTCTCTAAAGTGTAAGCAAGCTCCTAATCAGATGCTTTCTTCTAGAACAGTGCCTTGGTCATGGTGTTTCTTCACAGCAATAAGACACCCCCTGACTAAGCTTCCCAGTTTCTGGGAATATAGGTGTGTACCACCACACTCAGCTCTCAATATGTCAAACCAAATACATTTAAAAAAGCTTTTGATTTTGACCTGGTTTTTTTTCCCATATGACTCAAAACACATGATAGAAAAAGATAAATGAGGTGGCATTAAACTACCAGCTTCTACACAGAGAAACAGGCAGTAGAGAGAAAAGACATATCATCTCTCTACCCAATGGGAACGGGAGACGATGCCTGCATAACACACATCTGATAAGAGACTAATAGAGAAAACATAAAACAGACCAAACAACTCAGTCAGAAGTCATCAAAGGGCCTGAATATACATGTCTCTGAAAAGAGGCAGACAAGGGCTAGCAACAACATGAAAGAACACTCAGCAGCATCTGACACCAGGAAAAGGCAGCTACCCTCTGATGCTCTGCACACTTGCTCATTCAGCCAGTGGAACTAGATGGAGGAAATGGGACTATCATGCTGCACAGAATATAACTTCAGAGTAACCATCATAGGATACAACGAAGACAGAGCTGTTCTATGACTCTATGACAACCAAAGAAAAAGGAATCGTTATGCTGGCATGCGTACTTCCACATTCAGGGCAGCATTATGTACAATGAACAAGACACTGAATCAAGGTAAGTGTCTATATATATATATATAGATAGACACCAATGAATGGATGAAGACAATATACTTCATGATATATAATAATAAATAATATAAATATTATATATAATAAATATAAATAAATATAAATATTAAAATAAATATTATTGATAATAATAAATAATATTATAAATGTTGATATTATGTATTAATAATATATATTAATATTATATTATATACTAATTTATATTATAATATTATAAATAAATATATAATAATAATATATTTTTATATATAATAAAACCTTATTCAACCTCTAAAAAGAAAAGATTTTTGTCATCTGCAATGACACCGGTAAGCCTGTGGCTATGTTGAGCAAAACAAGTTTGGCAGAGAGTCAAATATAGACCTTCTCACTTATCCTGGGGGATCTGTCAAGGACTAGAATTTCAAGGCAGTTTGACTGGTGATGAATATGCAGGATAGAGGGATGATTGATGTACTTGGTGTAGAACCTCACTCATTACATTATACAAAACAGCATTCAATCTAAAACTTAGGAATTATTTACTTGTGGACTTTTCCATTTACTATTTTGGTCTTTGAGTCAGGTAGTGGTGGCACATGCCTTTAATACCAGTGTTTGGGAGGCAGAGGCAGGCAGATCTTTGTAAGTTTGAGGCCAGCTTGCTCTACGGAGTGAGTTTCAGGACAGCCAAGAGCACATAATGAGACCGTGTCTCAAAAAAAAAAAAAACAAAAAACCAAAAAAAAAAAAAAACCAAAAAAAAAAAACTAAAGGATGACTTTGGCTGACCACAGGCAAATGAAATTATAGAAGATGGAAACTCAAGATGAGTGGTGACCGCCCTGCAGGACCTCATTTACACATGAAATCTAAAATAGCAAGGCCATCCTCACCAACTATAGTCTGCTAACAATCCCAGGTATGATGGCTATTCTGGGTTGGTTGTTTGACTACATCTGGAATTAACTAAAAATTCAAGTCACTCAAGGGATTTTTCTTTACTTCTTTACTTAATTGTTTCATCTGATGTAGGAAAACCCATCTTAAATGCAGATCACTTGAGGTGGGAGGAGCCATCCTAAATCTAAGCCACATAGTCTGGTAGTAGTAAAGGAGACGGAAGAAGGAAGCACTTGCTCTTTGCTTGGTTGCCCTCACTCTCACTGGTAAGTTCATTCCCTCAGTGGCATTAGAGTCTACTTCTTCAGGATTCTGACGTAGACTTATGACCAGCTGAGACATCCAGCCTCAGAGACTTAACTACCTGATTCTGGGAGTTTCCATTGTTAGACAGCCATTATTGGGTTAAATGGATCACAACCTGTGAGCTACTCTAATAAATTCCCTAGACAGACAGATGATGATGATAGATATATAGATAGATAGATAGATAGATAGATAGATAGATAGATAGATAGATAGATAGATAGTCAGTCAGTCAGACAGATTCATTCAATCAGATGTGTCCCAGGAAAAACCAAAAGGGCAAACTAAGCAGAAAATTAGTGCAAAATAGAGAATACTTTCATTTAAAAAAATTATGTTTTGTGTGAATGTATCACAGTGTGTGTGTGTGTATGTGTGTGTTTGTGTAGGTCAAAGGACAACTTCTAGGAGTCAGTTCTCTCCTTCTAACATGGGGCTCATGGGGCTCAAAATCAGGCTGACAGGTTTGATGGCAAGCACCTTTACCTGCTGAGCCATCTCATCCACCACAATAACATTTATTAGCAGCTGGAGAAAGAACTCTAAATGAGCAGCAAGATATTGGCACTTCTTTTGTGAGTGCCTGTGCATGTGTGTGTGTGTGTGTGTGTGTATGTGGGGGGGGGGGTGCCTGTGCAAATGGAGGCCAGAGGACAGTCACAGGTTTTGCACCTCTGTAACTGTTCACCTTGGTTTTTGTGAGTCAGGGTCTGGCTGGCCTGAAACTGTATAAACCAATATAAACCAGGATGGCCTCCTACTCACAAGATCTAACGTTTGCCTCCTGAGTGCTGGGATTACCTTGTTCATCGGTCTGGGGTTCATTTACTCAGCAAGGATGGGTACCATCCCCAGGCTGCCCCAAGGTCTTCCTACTGCTGCCTCCTCCACACTAGGGTTATAGTTTACACTACCACACCTGGCCTTACATCAGTACTGGGGACTGAATCACTGGAACTACAGCTCACAGCACCACGCCTGGCCTTACATTGGTACTAGGGACTCAATCTGGATCCACACACTTGCATAGCAAGCACATTACAAACTGAGCTGTCTCCCCAGCCCAGCATTCCTTTTGATTTTGAATTTTGTTTATTTATTTGTGTGTGGATGAACATGTAAGTGTGTGTGCACATGCCACTGCATGTGTGTGGAAATCAGAGGACAATCTGTGGGAACTGGCTCTCTCTCCACCATGTCAGTTCTAGGGAGCAAGAAATTTTACCCACTGAGCCATCTCACTGGAACATCAGTTCTTTTTGTTTGTTTAGTTTTGGTTTTTCGAGACAGGGTTTCTCTGGAGCTTTAGAGACTGTCCTGGAACTAGCTCTTGTAGACCAGGTTGGCCTCAAATCACAGAGATCCGCCTGTCTCTGCCTCCCCAGTGCTGGGATTAAAAGCAAGTGCCACAACCGCCTGGCTCCCAGTCAGTTTTTAAAATTATGATGTAGACATGACTGAGTTAAGATTGGTCTTCAGATAGGCAGATACAGGAAGTTTAAAGGTTGTAAGAATATTTACTCTAAAACAACCCACTGCTTTGAGTCATTACACATCAGTCACAGAAGCAAGCACTTGCAGTGTGAAAGGGGAAATTCTGACCCTGACTTAAAGACATGTCAGAAGTTTGCTATTTGTACCTACAACAATAACACTGGATTATGCCAGATTTTATAAAGCAAAGCATATTTTCATTGGCCATGACCATGCATTACCAAAAATAAGAGACAGGGTGGCTCTCTCCTGTGTCTCCATCCCTCCTCACCTGCTCCCGAATTTCCTACCTTCACAGATTTCTTGGGGTGACCTCGTGCCCAGCGAAGCTGCAGTTGATTTGCCCATCGCTTCCTAGCAACTCTGGGTAACTTTTACATGGGGACACTGAAAAGCATTTACTCTGAAACCTCTCTTCTGTCACTCTTTTTTTTTCAAATATTTATTTATTTATTATGGATACAATATTCTGTCAGTGTGTATGCCTGCAGGCCAGAAGAGGGCACCAGACCCCATTACAGATGGTTGTGAGCCACCATGTGGTTGCTGGGAATTGAACTCAGGACCTTTGGAAGAGCAGGCAATGCTCTTAACCTCTGAGCCATCTCTCCAGCCCTCCTGTCACTCTTTAACCTTATAAGCGAACTATTTAAAAAAAAAAAAAGTCTAGCCGAGAAATCAGGAAACTTTTAAATTATGAATGATCAGAAATGGGGGGGGGATTCAAAAGTCGTTCAGTCTGACAAACCTTCCCTCCAGCACCCAGACTGGGGAGTGTACGAACAGAGTCTATGCAAGTGAAAACAGAAAAGGCAATTACATTTTATTGCAAGAAATTTAGAAAATATATTTTTTAACAAAGTTAGCTATTCAAAAGTGTTGCCTTAGGCTGCCTGTGAATAGCTCCTTTTCACAAGTGTGAAGTTTAATGGAAGCATCGGCATTTACAAGCAGCACCAAAGTGGTGTCTTAATTACAGCCGCATTTTCTGAGGCTGCGAGAGAGTAAATGGAAAGAGAAATTAGTTTTACAAATGGCTTCATATATCTTTATGTTATAACCCCTCTATCAAGTCACAGATGGTTATCTTGAACTTCCCAATATTATAGGCAATTTTCTTTTCCTTGGGCACACCCAAATCCATCACCACTCTCAATTATGTCTTCTTTTGGAATCATTGATAATAGCTAAAGCTGTTTCTCATAATGATTTAAAACTTACTGACCACATGACGTAGTCTTTTCCTTGTTAGGTTCTATATATAAAGAAAACTTAAGATTGGTTGAAAGTCCTGGGTCTGCAAGAATGCAATATAGTTGTTGCATGACTCTGTGCAGGTCTTGGCCTGACCTAACTATAGTGCCTAGTCCATCACTGTAGTCAAATGTAAGAGCCAGAGCTAGGGGAGAAAGGCTGTTACTGTTTGTCATGTAATGCTGTTCACATCTTCCTTAAAAGAGAGACAAGGAGTCTGTAAAACTATGTAATTTTTTAAAAGCCAACAGAATTTTACTTTCACATGGCCCAAAACTTCCTATCAGAAAAACGATCCCACTGGATGTTCTATCTTCTTTTGCAGGCTCCAGTCCACATCATGTATTGAAGTTAACATC
This sequence comes from Myodes glareolus, assembly GCF_982192425.1. Classification (NCBI taxonomy): domain Eukaryota; kingdom Metazoa; phylum Chordata; class Mammalia; order Rodentia; family Cricetidae; genus Myodes; species Myodes glareolus. The sequence goes on from NC_142027.1 coordinate 129,018,169, forward strand.
AGCTAAAAAGTCCACAAACTTATTTTTTTACAGTGTTTCAAAGTGTATCTTTGGAGCCTGTCCTGTAACTCCTTCTGTAGACCAAGCTGACCTTGAACTCACAGAGATCCTCCTGTCTCTGCCTCCTGAGTGAGTGCTGGGATTAAAGATGTGTACATCACTGCCTGGGAGAGACTTTCTTATCTCACAGAACAGACTTCAGGGAAAAAAGCAGTACGCAGCAAGGAGAGAAATGCTACAGAAGTGAGCACAGAGCAGAGCCTGCTTCAGATGCTCTTGCCCTACACAGGTGCATGAACCTATCTGAACTCTGTGCTGCCCTCTTGTGGAAGGGTAAGACGTTTCAGCTCTGCCAACTTTACTATTAAAACATAGATATTTTTTATGAGTTCTTTTAGAATTCTGTGCCTCCTTTGACCATTGTAACTCTGCTCCCTCAACTCTTCCAAGATCTACCTAACATGTCAGAAAAGAACAACTGTAATGGTTATTCTGTCTCTTTAAGAGACAAGTCACGCCCACTCCCTCCCCCATCTGCTGAGGCAGGCTGATCTTCAGCTTCTGGCCTGAGCTCATTCTCTTTTCTGTCTTCCTCTTGGAGAGGCAGCTTCGCTTCTGCCTCTCTCCCCACTTCTCCGCTTCCCCTCTTCTCTGTCTCTCTCTCTGTCTCTGTCTCTCTCTCTCTCTCTCTGCCCCGCCTTCTCCCTTCCCTCTCCATGACCCCCTGAGTAAATATTCAACCTCACTCTGCATGTCGTGTCTATCCATGTCTCTGTCTCCTGTCAACCCGCCATGTGTCTCCCTGCCTGGGACCAGTCACTGCTCTGGGACCAGCAGCTGTCTCTGCCTGGGACTGGCTGCTCCCAGGGCCCGCTGTCTGCCACCACATGGCCAGCTATTGCCATTAGGGACCTACAGCATTTCTGCTGCCTACTGCCACTGAGGATCTTGCAGCATTTTTAAAAAATCATAAAAACAGCAAAAACCCTTCAAGATCAATCTTTGTTGCCCAAATAGTCTTGGATAGCCTTCCTCTGGAGTATGGTCCACTTCCACAGGCCATCAACTGACAATAGCTTCTTGGCTAAGGGTGGGACCACATGCCCAACTCCCTTCTCCATGTTGGAATTTGGCTGGGCTTGGCTTGTAGAGGCCTTGTTCATGCTGTCAGAGTTGCTTTAAGGTCATATGTGCTGCTGCCATGTTGTGTTCAAAAGCACTGTTTCTTATAGTCCTATATTGAATAACAATGGCCCCAACAGGCTCATATATTTGAATGCTTAGTCACCAGGGAGTGGCTGGGTCTATTTGAAAGGATTAGAAAGATTAAGAGGTGTGGCCTTGTAACAGGAAGTGTGTCACTGCGGTGGCTTTGAGGATTCAAATGGCCATGCCAAGCCCAGTTTTTTTCTTTGCCTATACATCAGAATGTAGCTCTCAGCAGTAGCTCCAGCATCTGCCTGCATTCCTGCATGATGATAATGGACTATACTTCCAAAACTGTTAAGCAAGCCCCCAATTAAATGCTTTGACTTATAACAGTTGTGGCCTACAGAAATGTGTATAGAGCATTTTCTCAATTAATGAGAAATGTGGGAGGGCCCAGCCCACTGTAGGCAGTGTCACCCCTGGACTGGGAATACTGGGAGGTACAAGAAAGGTAACCAGATATGAGCCTGAGAGCAAGCCAGTAAGCATCCTTCCGCATGATCCTTCCTACAGTTCCTATCCTGACTTCTTTCAATGACAGACTATGACCAGGAAGTATAAGATAAAATAAGCCCTTTGATGTCATTATCTCTCTCCATAGTACCTTCTCTATCCTGTCCTGTCCCCCATTTCCTCACCCCAATTTAACCCTTGCTGTTGTGCCATTTTCCTTTAACCTTTCAGGACTCTCCATCCTTCTAGAGAGATGCCTGCTCATCCACGGTCACTGCTGTCCTGTTCACAATAGTCAGGAAAAGAAACACCCTAGATGTCCATAAACTGATGAACTCCAACAATTAACAAGTGCTATTTCACACCAGACAGTGTCTGTATAGCTGAAGAAACACTTAGCTAAGTGAAGAGGAGAGACTCTTTGGCTGGCTATATACCTGATGGAAGATTGAAATCCAAGATATGTAAAGAGCTTTAAAATATCAAGAAAACAATTCGACAAGAAAAAAAAAGAATTCTCAAAAGAAGAAATAAAACTGGCTAAGAAATACACGTGTTCACCCTCCTTAATAATTAGGGAAACACAAAAGAAAATAGTTCTGAGATTTCTTCTCATCCCTAATCAGAATAGCAAAGATATCAAAACAAGAGACAACAAATTCTGTGAGCTGTGGGGAGGAGGCCTCACTCACTGCTGGTGGGGAGGTGAACTAGTACAGCCACTCTGGGTATCAGTGTGGGAAACCCTCAAAAAACCAAAACTAAATCTAACATGTGACTCAACTGTACTTTTTGTCATGTGCCAAAAGGACTCAACATCCTAGTCTACAGATACTTGCTCAGCCATGTTCATAGATGTTCTATTCACCATAGCCAGGAAATGGAAACACCCTACATGTCTTTCAACTGATAAATGGATGAATAAAATATACATATGTAGTGGACTAGTATTCAGAAATAAAAAAAAAGAAAAAGAAAAAGCATGAGGATTGCAGGTAAACAAATGGGCTTGGCAAATTTATTAAATGAAGGAACCCAGACCAAAAGGAAAAAAGCCACATGTTCTCTCTCACCTGTGGTTTCTAGATTCATATCTTCAGATAAGTAAATAACATGGAGTAATGACAGAACAGGAAAGTGAAAAGGGACCAGAGGAAAGGGAGGGAGTTCTATAGAGTAGAATAACAGGAGGATACTTGATATATGAAGGGGTAAATGGAAAAAACAGGGAAAAGGCTTTAGTTGGGGAGGGAGGACAATATCGGAAAGGAAAGGAGGAGGGGCAAAAAAACCACTAAGAATGTTTGAAGAAGATATTTACCTAACATTACATATAATACATATATGTGGCTTAAATGAAATTACCTCAGTTAGGATGATAATACTTCCCCCAAGAACCATAGACTAACTAATAAAAATCCCCAGTACAGGGCATACATAACCTTTTGAATTGCTGGTCAGGGGAGTTCAAGAGACTCTCCAAACAATATAGCCTATTGCTATTGCCCTTAGTTGTCTCCTAGAAGTTGAAGGTGAGCCTCTTTTGCTGAAGACATCATGCACTTTGGACAAAATACTTGAGCTGGAACTGACCCAAAAGCTTCCTCCCCAACACTAACTTTCACAGTGGTAATGTGGCATGCAAGATGCTAAAGCCAAAAGGAAAGCAATCAACAGATCTACCCAACTGTGGCATCTATGAACCACAACAATGATCTATAGTCATACATTTCTCTCCTGCCTGCCAGTTCTCAAATAACCAACAGAGAGGCTTAACATTATTTATAAATGTTCACCTGGTAGCTCAGGCTTGTTACTAATTAGCTCTTACACTTAAATTAATCCACTTTTTAAAAAATCTATGTTTAGCTATGTGGCTTGGGACCTTTATTAGTATGGTATATTCACCTCTTGCGTCATCTGTGTCTAGCTGGCAACTCCTGACTCTACCTTCTCCTTCCCATTATCCGTAATTTGGTAACCCTGCCCATACTTCCTGTGTGGCTACTGACCAATCAGTGAGATATCCCTAAATATGCAACACCTTGGCAGTAACTGTGATGGCTATTTTTGGTTCAACTTGACTACATCTACCAAGTGAAAATAAAAGGTGCTAGCTTTGACTGGGGCATAGAAGAGAAAAAGACTCTTCAACAGGTCCAGGTCGCTCTTTCACTTGGACTGTATGATTCAGCAGACCTGGTGGTAATGAGGTGGCAGTGGCAGACAAGAATGCTTTTTGGAGCCTTTGGCAGATTCCTATAGAGGAATCATGGAGGAGACCTTGGGATTTAGGAACAAGGATTTACCATGCTGCAGACAGCTATTCTCCCTTAGAGACAAAGCTATTGGCTTGCTATTGGGCCTTAGTAGAAACTGAATATTTGACAGTAAGCCACAAAGTTGACATGTGACCTGAGATGCCCATAATGAGCTAGGTATTATCTGACCCACCAAACCATAAATTAAGATGTGCAAGGCAGCAATCCACTATCAAATGGAAATGGTATATATGTGCTCATGCCTGAGCAGATCCTGAAGGCAAAAGCAAATTATATGAAGACGGTGCCTAGAATGCTTATGTTTTCTGCTCCTGTTATAACACTGTCTGCTGCCAAGCATGCATCTATAACCTCTAGGGGTGTGCCCTATGATAAGGAAGAGAATGTGAAGGTCTGGTTTATTGATGGTTGTACACGTTTTGCAGGCACCATCCAAAAGTGGACAGCTGCAGCATTACAACCTCTGGGACAACCCTGAAAGATGCCAGTAAAGGGAAATCTTCACAGTGGGCAGAACTTTTGACAGTACATGTGGTTGTAAATTTTGCTTAGAAGGATAAATGGCCAGATCTGTGATTGTTTACTGATTCATAGTCTGTAGTTAACCAATGGATTGGCGGGATGGTCAGGAATTTGGAAATAGTATAAGTGAAAAATTGGTGAGAAAGACATCTGGAGAAGAAGTGTGTGGATAGATCTCTCTGGATTGGCAAAGAGTGAGAAGAAAACCTGTATCCCATGTAAATAATTATCAAAACACTACTTCAGCAGAAGAGGAGTTAAGTAATTAAGTAGATAGGATGACCCACTGTGTAGGCAGTCAGTTTCTTTCTCTAGCCTTCCCTGTCATTGCCCAGTGGGCCAAAAAACAAAGTGGCCATAGTGGCAGTGATGAAGGTTATGCATGGTTCACATCATGGAATTCCATTCACTAAGGCTGATCTGGTTACAACCGTTGTAGAGTGCCAGATATGCCAACAACAGAAATCAACACTATGACACTATTCTCCAGGGTGACTACCCAGTGACCTGGTGGCAGGTTTACTACACTGGACCACTTCTTCCATGGAAAGGACAACTCTTTGTTATTAGTGGAGTAGATATTCATTTTGGTTATAGGTTTGCCTTCCTACATGTAATGCTTTTGCCAAAACCATCATCCATGAAATTACAAAATTTCTTACACAGTATCATAGTATTTCACATTCACTGCTTCTGACCACGGAACTCTCTTCACAGCCAGAGTTTAACAAATGGGCCCATGTTCATGAAATCCACGGGCCTAACCATGTTTCCTACCACCCTGTAGCAAATGAATAACATAATGGCACAACTACATTATAGAATAACATAAAGACACAATAAATGCCAAAGGGGTCAGTAGCCTGGAGAGCTAGGGCAGGGTTCTCCGGAAGGCAGTACATACTTTCAATCAATATATTGGCATTATTTCTCTCATAGAAGAATCCACAAGTCTGGGAATCAGGCGATGGGAAGGGAATGGTTTCACTATCATCATCTATTATAGTTAAGCTTCTAGTCATTTTAGTTAGGTTTTCTAGATAAATAGAGATATATTTCAGTTAGATTGGTAATCTTCAAACATTTCAAAGGCCTACAGAATATGGCATTTAAATGTTTTAAGAACTTAGGACTTTTCATGATAGTGAGACACATCTGCTCCTGGCAGCACCAATTGCTCCAAGAGAAAAATGGGCATCAAAGAGGCTCCTTATGGAGTTTGGGGCAAGAAACTGACCCACAGAGAAATGACAGCTGAACTTGCCTAAAGGTGAGATTGTCCTTCAGGGTTCCTGCTTCATGAGTCTGCTAGACATTCTGCAGTACACAGAAGAAAGTGACTGACAAACTGCCAATATAGGTGGAACTGTCTTTGAAATTTCCTGCTTTGTGAAAAAGTTTGCTGATTGCTATGGCTGAAGATGGATGCCCCAATGTTACAGAAGAACTTTGGATGACTGTCCAGGTAGCGAGATGTCTCTGTCAATTCTAGAGTTTTGGAAGTTGCTTACAATGAACTTATTGTTTACTTAGGTAATATTATATCCTTCTGGAGTCTTTGATGGAGTTAAAAAATTGATAGTCATAGTTTTCCTTAGTTACAATAAAAGGTAGATATAAATATTATAACTGTAATTATTGCTTGGTACCTATTTTGCTATATGTAATTTTACTATGTTAAATTTAAAACCTTCATTTTCAATTAAACAAAAAAGGGGAGGTGATGTGGGATTCTCCTCTGTATGCTGTAAATACCATTGGTAAATAAAGAAACTGCCCTGGCCTGTTGATAGGGCAGAACTTAGGTAGGTGGGGAAAACTAAACTAAATGTTGGGAAAAAGGAGGCAGAGTAAGGGAGAAGCCATGGAGACAGACATGCTGAAACTTTGCCGGAAAGCCACTGCCATGTGGCGATACACATGTGGAGATTGGTTAAATTAATATGTAAGAGTTAGCCAATAAGAAGCTAGAGATAATGGGTCAAGTGGTGATTTAATTAATACAGTTTCTGTGTGGTTATTTTGGGAGTCTGGGCAGCTGGGAAACAAATAAGCAGTGCCTTCCAACATATCTTGGTGTTACCATGTCCTGTGATTAAAGTCAATGGAAACAACAACAGCTCAATCCAGGCAGGATGACAAAAGGCACAGACTCTTCAGGAATGAAGGTTATGAACCACTCCTCCAGGAAAAGAACCAAGACCTGCTGAGGTGTTTGCTGAGGATAAAGGAAATGCAGAATGGATAGTAGAGGCAGGTAGTTATAAATATCATCTAAGGCCACATGCCAGTTGCAGAGACAAGGATTCAAATCGACATTAGTGTTACTTTCATATTTTGTTAAGAATGTGTTTGTGTAGATATTTGTGTGTTCTCTTTCCTTAATTCCCTTATCATCAATTAAGATAATATCAGTGGTTATTATATATTACATTAAGTTTTGAGATATTAAAAAATGTCCCCTCAAAGGACACTGCTGTAGGGAGAAAGGGCCAGCCAAAGAAACCCACTCTGACTCAGAGAAACCAGAGTCAGTGAAAAAAAACAAAAAAACAAAAACAAAAAACAAAACAAAACAACCCTGTCTCTGAGACCTGAGCCAGTGAAAGAAATACTTTAGCCCTGAACCCATTAGCAAAGAAATACACCCTGACCCTGAAACCAGTACCAAAGAAACATACTTTGGCCCTAGAATCAGAGCCAGTGAAAGAAATATGCCCTGGCCCCAAAACTAGAGGAAAAAAAAAGTGAAAGAGATACAGTTTGACCCTGAATCCAGAGCCAAATCCACCCCTGATCAACTAATCAGAAGACCAACCAATCCCTGAGCAGAGATCTAGCCAATCTGAGGTCAAGGGACTGAAATCTGACCAATTCCCACCCTGAAAAAACCTCCCTGGAAAACTCCTCCCCTGAGAAGCCCTACATAAGCCCTGCATCTGTTGAGTTTGCTGCTGCTCTTCTTCCACCCCAGCAGAGGCAGCCACTCTCCTGGATTCTTCCCTTCCAATAAATCTCTTGAATGAGGTTTGGGTGAAGACTTTCTTTCACTGGAGCAGAGTGGAGCAGGACTGTAACACTTTCTCTGGGAAAGCCTTCCCCTAACAGAGCAGAGCTGTTTTTGGAGCCTAGCTATAACACCTTTGCTGGGGGAGCCTCTCCTGCTGGAGCAGAGCTGTTACACTGGAGAAGCCTTTCCTTAGAGCTGGCCTGTAAGCTACTATGCTTACTGTGTCGTGTGCTATTCCCTGGCTCCCGACTGCCAGGATAGTTTTCCATCCAAGCTGTAGCACTTAGTACTCCTTCGCTCCCAACTGCCATGATCCCATTCCATCTGAATCACAATGCTTACAACTGCCACCTGTTCTAAAATATATAACGCATTTGTGGATTATGTGGATAGCCATACTGTATCAGGCATAATTTTTCATTATTTCATTTGAAAATTAAGCATGGCATAAGGAGATGTGATTGCGTGTCAAGTTGACAAGGGGTGAACTTGTGATGGCTATTCTTGGTTATCAACATTATCACAACTGGAATTAACTAAAAACCCAAGTCACTGGACACACCTGTGAGGGATTTTAGTAGCTCGATCATTTGATTAACTGTTCTTTGCCTGTCTGCTCTTGCTCTCCCTTCAATGTCATTAGTTTCCAACACAGAGACTAAAGGCCAGCTGAGACATTCGGTCTCATAGTCTGAACAACTACTGGGAGTTTTCCACTGGGAGACAGTCATCATTGGACTAGCTGGACCACAGCTGGTAAGCCACTCTAATCAAACCAATACATATGTATACATATATACACACACACACACACATACACACATATAGTCTATCATTTCTGTTCCTCCAGAAAAATCCCAACTAACACAGTAACTAACAGCTGTCTAATTGGATAAAAGGCCTGATTAACAGGAGGTAAATTATGCCTGGTACAGGAAACATAGCCAACTACATGCGGCTAGTGAAGCCATGGATATCGGAGGGGAATCTACAATTGTCATTTTACTAAGCTAGCATAATCCCTAACTGCATTATAAATACTTATCCTTATACCCACAGATAAGTGTATACCTCACCCCTTTTCAAAAACCCTCTTTGCAGCAGCAGGAGACCATTGCAGAGAACACTGGCCATTAGTGCCCAGTCACGGCTGATATGCCAACAACACAGTTCTTGCACTTAAATGCTCAGCCGTGAGATGGTGCCTTCTCCTAAATCTCAACATGGCTCCCTAAACAAGACCTGAACAAATTCAATGATCTGACATCCCATACTTATGCGGAATATCTCACCCCCACCCCTGGATGAAGATCTATGAGCAATTAACAACTGCACTCCAGACAGAAGCAAGGGGAGAATTAATCTTCCCTAGGGATGAGCCCTGACTGAGTGGTCAGTCCTAGCAACTTAAACATGCAGGCAACATTGAATTAACTAACAAGTTGCATTTATTTATACATTCATTCATTTATATGTATGTGTAATAATAATGGCTAAAGAATGAAAAGCCAGGGAGCTGGAGAGATGGCTCAGCAAGTAATAGCACTGACTGCTCTTCCAGAGGACGTGGGTTCAATTCTCAGCACCCACATGGCAGCTAATAACTGTCTCTACACCAAGATCTGATACTCTCACACAGACATACATGGAGGCAAAATACTAATGCAAATGAAATAAAAGTAAATAAATTATTTTTTAAAAAAAGAATGGAAAGCCCTGGTTTTTAGAAGCAAAGGTGTGGTCAGACGTGGGAGTAGTAAACAAGGGTAGGGAGAAATGATGTAATTATATTTTAAGAGTTGTATTAAATTCCCAAAGAATAAACAAAAACATTGTTTAATAATAAAAAACATATGTGTATGATGGTATGTGCAACTGTGTGCACATGTCCGAGGTTTCAGATGCCCAGAGCTGGAGTTTCAGCACCTGATGTGGGTGCTGGTCTTCTGGACGAGCAGGAAGCAACTTAACATCTTTCTAGCCCCCTTCCTGGCTTTATATTTTAATTTAGTGATGCTGATCCCTGGAAGATTTTATATGGTTCACATTTAAAAAACATCAGTTGCCATGTGGTATGTTACACAGGTGCTTCATCTAATGTTGTTTTTGTTGTAGTGTTGAAGACTGAACTTGCCACTTCTGGCACGTTAGGCAAGTACTCTATAGACAGAGCTACCTCCTTAGTCATTCCATATCTTATTCTCATTCCCTAAAGCAAATCTGCTGCAGATGGTAATCATCTATTTTGGGTTGTGTAAATTGAGTCTCTGCAAGATTCTTTACCTAGGGCTCTTTAAGTCAAAGAGCCAGGATTCAGTTCCAGGTCTTCTATTCCAAAGTCCAATCCAGTTTTTCAAATTGGTACGACTGACCCTACTGCTTGGGACTATTTCCAGTTTTCATAAAAATATTCTCAAGATCATCCAGGAAGAAAAATAATATGGTTTGACAGAGTACAGAGTAAGCAAGGTGACTAACATGTGCCTAACATGTGCGTTGACATGAAATTATGCCTATAATGTCTAAAGTTCACCAGTTCCCTGGGAGTCCCACCAAAAGGCTCCTGGATCCCAAGTTATGAATCTCAGCGAGTGGAGGCAGGCAGAAGTTTGAAAGGTTATGTCCAAACGCAGTATTCAAGCGACTGTTCAAAACTGATCAGAGTTGTGTTACATCTGTGTTACTAGTGCACAAAGCCCATGATGGACACACTGTGTTCAGGAATCTTCGGATTAGTCTCAGTAAAATCTACCTTTCATTCTTACTGTAATGAGCTCTCCTCCTGGAAAGTACATATTGGTGAAATCAATACCTGACGTGTGGGGGGGGCTGGTATAACTCGCCTAATCCAACTGGGTTGTGTAAAAGTTGGATTTGTTGAGGATTAAATGTTTGGATAAGGGTTAAGCTACTAAAAATAATGGTTGCTCTAGCAGACGACCCAGGTTTGGTTCGCAGCACCCGCATGGTATTTGACAACTGTCTGCAACTCTTGTTCTACGTGATCCAGCGCCCTCTTATGGCCTCAATAGGCATCAGACACGCACATGAAGCAGACATAAAAGCAGGCAAAGCAACCACACACTTTTTAAAGCACAAGGGACCAACACATCCGGGTTAAAACACTGGTCTAGGTTTCTAGAACACGGTCCTGCTAAATTTGAGGCTCCAAAACCTGGCGTCATCGGCTTCCACGCCTGTGTGAAGTCTCTAAAGTGCACGATGGAAGCGAAGTGTCTGACAGAGGAGAACTTCCTCTGGAAGCAGTGAGGAGATGCAAAGCCAGCCACAGCACAACGCCGTCTGGGACCCCCGACTGAAGAACTCACTCGAAAACTGCCATGCAGCGGCCTGGGGGAACGTCTGACAGCACGCAGCCCCAGCGCTCGCCGAGTCTACGCAAGCGCGGCCCACACCGCACGTGCGCGCCAACGGGCCGCGCAGCCGCAGTGGAGGCCTCGTGCGCCGAGGGTGGGGCGCGGACTAGGCGGAGTTAGCCCCCAAGCGCTCTGACGCAATGGCCTGCGGCGGAAGGGTGCAGATGCGCATGCGCGACCGGAGCTCAGACCATTGGGAGGCCAGGTTGCGCATGCGTGCTGAGAGGCCCGGCGGTGGCGGTGGCGGTGGCGGCGGCGGCGGCGGCGGTGGTGGCGGCAACTGTGAGGGGGTTCCCGGAAGATGGTGCTGATTAAGGAATTGTGAGTGGGTCGGTGGGCTAGAGTGAGGGTCCGGGACGCGAGCTGAGGATGGTCGGTTGGCTCAGTGTGGGGGGCACCCCTGGGACGCCACGAACCCCTTACTGGAGCCCCGAGGCCCTGTGCGGAGACGCCGCCCTCAATAGTCCGCGCCTGGCTCAGCGGCGCGGCCGGAGCTTCCGTGGGAGCCGGGAGTGCCCGTAGAGGGGTCGCCCGAAAGTTTATGCCAGAACGCCGGCAGACTCAGTGGACCTGATCCCTAGCACATCTCCCTACCATCGATCTCTGGCCCCGCACCTCTAAGATGAGGCGACACTGGCCCCACCTACTTCACCAGGCTAGATGCGGCGTTAAACACATGGTGTGGCAAACGAAGATATCCCCAGGTGCATCGGACTGGTCCCATGATTTTGTTTAAAAGTTGTGGCTTCCCGCTTCTTAGAGCCGTGAACATTACAGGAAACTGTGGTGGCAGGGAATGTTCAGCTGTCACCTGAATCAGTGTTCCTTGTGCAATTAGGGATTTCAATATGACCCATTTTGTTGTTGCTCTTCTCTCCCCTCCCCTTTCATTTCAAATTCTTTTTTAAAAAGGCCCTAATTTCGCTGTGTAGGCAGCTTATCTGTATTAATGTCAACTTTGTTTAAACAAACAAAAAAATCACTAACGCAGTGCCTCTACTTAACACTGCCCAGATTCTATTTTCTACTCATCTACATTTTCTCTTGCCCATCCCAGCATTGCAAGATCCCCTTATTAGTCTTTTGTTGCTCTGCATATAGGCTTAACTCAGGGGCAGTCTGTTTTCTTTTCTGTTTTTCCTCAAATTAGTAGCTCACCACCTTCGGGCAGTTTATGTTGTTTGTCTTCATGTTCTCTCTACGGTGCACACTATACTCACTCTGATATCCAGCTCTTAGAAAGTCGTTAAGATGGTTAACAAACATTTGGTGGGTTTGTTTTGTTTTTTTTTAAGATTTATCTTTATGTGCATGAATGTTTGCCTGCATGTGTGCATGTGCACCACATCGTGCAGTGCTCTTGAAGGGAAGAAGAGGGCATTGAAGAGAGTAATGAGCCACCATGTGGGTGCTGGAAACTGAACTCAGATCCTCTGAAAGAACAGCAAGGCCTCTTAGCCACTGAGCTATTTCTCCAGCCCCTCAGCAAACATTTGTTCATGAATTGATGACAGATTACATTTGTGCGTGCGTACGTGTGTACAGGCAGGAGCCACAGCCTGCTTTCGAAGGTCAGAAGACGACTTGAAGGAGTCAGCTCTCTGCCCCCATTAGGGTCCTGTGGCTGGAATTCAGGTCGTATGGAGTTAAGTGCATTTGCCTGATGAACCATATCTGGTCTGAACAATCACTGCTTTTTGTTAGTGACAGGAACCTGAAAAAGGCTTACTTTGACATTCTGCATGGAACAAAGATTTGCATTTAAAGCATATTCATAGTACTGAACTTTGAGCTTGTATGAAAACTTTCTTCCAAGTGATTTTAACAATGTATCTTGCAAGCATCACCTCATTTATTATTCTGGTTGCAGATATTAAGACAGGAGACTATGAGACAAACAGGACAGTGTGTGTCAGTTGTACACGCACAACTGAGTATGGATGCCCATGGAGGCCAGATACATTGGATCCAGTTGGAACTGGCTATGAGTTGTCTAATGTAGATGCTGGGAAATGAACTCAGATCCTCTGCAAGAGCAATACCTCTGAGCCATTTCTCCAGCCCTGTCTTTTGCAGACTTTTACTTTGTGAACATTTAAATGCACTGAGTTAATAAATGCTGATATTTATCCAACATCTGATTATTTTTCTGAAAGCATCCTATGTTAAAGTTTTTGATGTTTAGTTTTTATGGTGGTCTCCCCTAGGTTTTTTTTTTTTCCTCCATCTAGGCTTTTAAGATAAAGACTGTTTCCTGTTAATGTGTTCTATGTTCAACACAGTGTAAGTACTCAGTACCATTAAATGAAGTGAATTTTCTGTAGTCAACTCCATTTAGTTGGTACACAGACAATGAGTAGGTGGTTCCTATGAAAATGTTGGTAAAGTAAAATACTATCATAGATGTTTGTCATCTTAAAACATCTTTTTAAAATAAGAATCAAAGAATTAAAAATAGCTTCCAGGGCCATGCATGCCTTTAATACCAGCACCGAGAGAGATGATCTTTGTGAGTTCCAGGGCAGCAAGGGCTGCGTAGTAAGACCCTGTTCTCAAACAAGATAAGACAGGAGATGACTCTCAGGGTAGACTGGCCCCTGCAGTTATCCAGCAATAGACGAAGTTGCCATTAGTGTAAATCTTGGTTTTAAAGTGTTTGTTGCTGGTTCTCTTTGGAAAAAACACTTTGATGAGGATCTTTAGAGAAGTTTGTGAATTTGATTTATCATTCTAAAAGTCATAGCCACTTTTGTTTCATGAAAGAGATTTCTCTGAGAGTTGTTAAACATAAATGGGCATCTTCTGCTAGTAAGTGTTAAAATTACCCAGCTGTGATTCTTTGTTTTGTAACTTTGGTGAAGACTTCCTTTCTTCCATCTCTTCCTTTCTACAATCCTACAACTTTGTTCAGTCCTTTAATATACTAATAATAATTCTTGAAAAGCTTCTCAGAAGACTTCTTTGCTTTATTCTTCATATTCCTAGCCACCTACAGATGGTCTTTTGAGATCAGTCATAGCTATGTCTTGGGAAAATCCTCTAGCATTTCTATTGCTTCATTAATGAACTTAATAAATTCTTTACCCTATGTTACAGACCCTGAAAAAGGTATCTCAACTTCTCTTTCTCACTTGCCTTTCTTTGATTTATGTCCTGTGGAATGAGGCATCAAGTTATTGTGCACTGTAGGGGCAGGGTTTAATGGAGGGACTTAACAGCTTGTTTGTTTCCCATGAGAAATAGAAGTTTGGGGCTTTTCTGAGTGTTGGGTGTCCATGGTTTTTAGATCACTGTTACACAGGGTGACAGTGACCTGTACTAGGGGGAGGAAATAACAATAAACCTGTTTTGTAGAAATAAGGGATTTCCTTGTCAAAAATCTGGAGGTAAAAACTGGTAAACGTTGTGATAAAACACAACGTAGTTGTAGACTTTTGAGTCGTCGTCTTGTACTACGTTATAGTAAATGGAACTCTAAAGATAACCTTTGTGATATCCACTAGCCCGAATAGGACAGTATCAAACACAGATCCACCTTCCACTGGCCTTGCCTTGGGAGGGGTATGGGATTTGTAAGGTGTGAGGCTGTCTCCTTTACAGACATTTTTGCTTGTTCCAAAGCCCTTCACTTTTGTCTCAGTAAACTTGAGTAATTAGATTATGGAGGGACTTTTCTAGAAACAGTCATTTGTGGACTTCAAGGCATGTTTGTATTCTGAGAGAAATATCAAAAATAAAATATACATAGGATTAGAGAGAGCTCTGTGGCTAAGAGCACTGACTGCTGTCACAGAAGACCCATGTTGAGTGTCTTGTGACCTCTTGTACCTGCAGTGCCATCTGCTGGTTTTTGTGGGTGCTCTATCATACACATTAAAAATAAACCTTTAAAAATGTACGTGTGTACCAGAGATAGCACATGTGTGGTGAGTGACCTGACCAGAGAGTCTGCAGATGATGGACCTTGCTCATACTTGCTCAGCCTGCACAAGAATCAAACTTCTGCATCTCAGATCCTATGGCAGTGAAGCGGGTAGCCCTCTGGGTTCAACAATGGCAGTCTTAGACTTGTAATTGAGACCCTTAGGGTCCTAGGCTTGCAAACACCCTCTCCTATAAATGGCATTCTTGTCCACTGTGTCACTAAATTTAAAATTCCAAGCTAGGCAGTGGTGGCAAACACTTTTAATCCTATCACTGAGGAGGCAGAGGCAGGTGGATCTCTGTCTGCATTTGAGGCCAGCCTGGGCTTCAGAGTAAGTTCTAGGACAGCAGGGATACATAGAGAAAGCCCATCTCAAAAAAAAAAAGAAAGAAAGAAAGAAAGAAAAGAAAAGAAAAAATTACTGAGGTTACATTGAGTCTAGAGATGTGTGTTTTAAAGCCATATCAATATGTAATGTAATATACTTTTCTTTTTCTTTTTAGTCGTGTGGTTTTGCCGTGTTCTGTTCAAGAGGTAAGTTGTTTTTGGTTCTGCACATCCCATTGGTGTGGTTTACTGCTCTGCTGGTCTATGCTTTTCTTGTAATATGCATTTGCTTTTGCCTTCTCTTTTGGTTCAGTCCTGGCATCTGGACCCAGGGCCTCAGACATACTAGGCAAGCAGTCTACCAATGAGTTTTATTCTCTGCCTTCATTTTCTTTCGCTTTCCAGTTTTTGTGACAAAATGAGTCATATTACAGATAACTGTAAATAAATTTCTGTTATATTGTCTCATTTGGAAGGATCGGTAGAAAATAGTTTAACCAATGTAGAAATTCTTTCAACACTATCCCAGAAAAATGAGGTTCCTGTCTCAATTTAAGTATTTCCTATGTGAGAGAGCTTGCCGCTGAGAGAAGAGGTGGCCTCCTTTACTACTGGACGTTTGTCTTTCCGCAGAACTTGCTTTTCTGTAACACGTGTGAGTTGAGCCTTCTCCTGTGGTAACACTTGAGCTTTTCTGGTAGTACCTCTGCCTGCCAACCTCACCACCCCTAAGACCTCTGTTCTACTTTAGCAGGTTAGAGTTAAACATTTCCAGTGTATCCATTTATGCTAATTTGTGACCTTATGACTTTACACAGCTGGCTTCACTGCTACATGCACCGTAGTTGTTGCTCTGCACTGAAAAGGTATTCTAGGTATGATCTTGCCATCAGCTGACATCGGGATTATGGTCTTGGGCATTAACGGAAAACCCACATCCCGCAGTACAGGAGTCTGAGGAATTGGCAGGTGTAGCCTAGCTCAACTCCCAGGGCCCTTCTGAACGTGTACATATTAGTTCCTCAGCTGACAGTAGACCCAAAGCAGAGAGTTGGATGTTTGGCAGAGCAGACTGATAAGCTAAGAAGTGACAGGTAACAGAAGGACAGGCAAAAGCAGAACTGAGAAAAGAAGTGGGTTTTGTGTGGTCCTGAGTACAGCTGTGTGGTGACTGAATAGGACTGGAGTTTCATCACATCACAAACCTGCTCTTTGTTTGTACAATTGATTAATTGAACTCAGAGGTGGAACTTGACATTTATTTTGTAGGGTTTATTGGGGCTGGGAGGGTAGCTGATTGAAACAACTTGTTGAAATCTGGAGTCTTGATATTGTCAGCTCAGATTTTTTTCAGCTTTTTATTATACTCAGATTTAACAAGCATGCCCCCTTCCCTGAGTCTGAGTTACTCTTTTTTGGATTTTCGAGACAGGGTTTCACTGTGTAGCCCTGCCTGTCCTAGAGCTCACTATATCTCCTGAGTGTTGGAATTAAAGGTGTGGGCCACCATACCTGACCCTGCGTTATTTTTCAAACAACACCAATGAGAAAACCTAGTAGCATGCTTTAAGTTACCAATTCATTAGTCTTTTGGGGATTCCAATCATTTTGTTTCTTCATGGATTTTTGTTAGACCAAATTTGTCCTCTGTTTTAAAGACATTTTAATCCTGTTTTGAAATCTGACGTATTGAAAGTAGGTTGTGAAGGACTTAAGAATTACGACATTGGCATTAGACTAACCAAGGCAACATGTCAGAAAACAGAGGGAACAGCTTCCCCTGCAGTCCAGATTCTTTTGTTGGTTGGTTTTGGTTTTTTGAGACAAGGTTTCTCTCTGTAGCAGCCCTGGCTGTCCTGGAACTCTGTGACCCAGGCTGGCCCCAAACTCACAGAGATCTACCTGCCTCTGCTTCCTGAGTAATGGGACTAAAGGTGTGTCCCACCATGCCCAGATCAGTCTAGACAGAGTCTTAGGGAACACTGAGAAATTTCTTTAGTTCCAGCCTTTCAGACCCTTCCAAGTCAAATTGAGTAATGAATGCTGTGTGGGGGTAGGGCTATTAAGCTAGCCAGCACAAAATTGCATCCCTGTGAGCATCAGATGGGAGTATTTCCTGAACTTTAATGATCCTTTTATTCTCTCAAGTATAATTTTAGCTTTGAATTATGAGTTCTAGAGGTAAAATTTTGTGTTTTTACTTTGAAAATAAGCTTATAAAGGAGAAAAATACTGCTTTAAGCTGTCTTAATCAAATTTGAAGAGATTGGCATTAGTCCCATGGTTTAGTCCCTGGAACAAATGAGCACATAAGAGCCTCGGTTTTACCCCTTATGGTGACTGTTAGTACACAGTTCAATACTGCTGACTCATGGGAACTGCCCTACCACTGAGATCCCTGGTTTACTATGCAGTAGGAATGACTGAGCACTACCCAGCCTTTCATGCTAATGCTTACGTGCTTATATTTCTAGACTGTTTGTGCTTATTGGAGAATTTTGTTGAAAAGTTCTGACCTGGGATACCCAATACTGTATCTTTTCAGTGGTGCAAGGTCCAAATTGGCACATGTGTCTTTGGTCATAAAAGAGACCCAGAGCTGTGCTAAAAGGTCTTGAGGCTTTTACTACCGCACAACATACTCTTCATTACTGAGAATGGAGAGCTAGCGGGTTGCTCAGCCTTAAGGTTACACGTCTAAGATGTAAGAAACATAAAAATGTTTCACAGGTTACAAATTCTTGGTTCAAAAGTTGAACTAAGTGCTGACATTCTCTTGATACATAATGCTATATAAGTGAAATATTAGTAACTTTTGTTTGTGAACCATGGAAATATGTGACCATCCGACATTGTCATTTGAGTTCTGTTTTCATGTAGAACACACACTGAATACTTATCTTTATTAAAGTTTTAACATAGGAAAGTTCTGAAAGCTTTTATTGACTTAGTAAAACTCTGCTCTTTGGAATTTCAGTATCAGGTTGGACAGCTTTACTCTGTTGCAGAAGCGAGTAAGAATGAAACTGGCGGTGGAGAAGGAATCGAAGTCTTGAAGAATGAACCTTATGAGAAGGATGGAGAGAAGGGACAGTACACACACAAAATTTACCACCTGAAGAGGCAAGTGGGGTTTCCACCTGTGACCTGCAGTACCTACCTGGCAACCTCCTTATGAGTAGGCCTGCTGAGCTATAATATGTGGTGACGGTGTGTTGTGCTTCAACTTATTGTGGACCCCCTTATGTTTATACTAAATTGTAAAAGAGATACATCTGTCTATAACAAAAGTTCAAACAGTAGGGCAGACTGTAAAATTCAACCTTCATCCTCAACCTGGGAGAGAGAAGATTACTGGTCAAGAGCACTGGCTGCTCTTGTAGCGGACCTGGGTTTGGTTCCTAGATCTCACATGATGACTCACAGTCGTCCACTGCTTTAGCTCCAAGATATCCAGCACCATGAGTCCCAGGCACACGTGTAGTACACATACAGGCAAACCACTCATATACATAAAGTAAAAATATATAATTCATCCTCACTCCTTGCCATCAGTACTCTTAAAAAGAGAAACACTTGAAATACTTAAGGGTTTATCCTTCTGGATCCTAGTTCATCCTTTTTTATTTTTTTTTTTTTTGTTTTTGTTTTTCTTTTTTAATGTGGGTTGGTGTGTAGGTTCTTGAGTAAGTATGAGTGGCATAGTTTATTTGCCTGTACCTTTAGGACAAAGAAGGATCTACTGGAAAGCCATGATGGTTTCAGTCGTCCTTCAAAGTTCCATATACTAGTCTTCCATATTTTTCTGTTTTGAATTTTTGCCAGTTTCCATTTTTTATTTCTTTTTTTATGAGTATGAGTGGATGCCTGATGGTGAAGAGGTCTGTGTGACTGTGGTTTTTACTTTTGTTTTAAGTTCCCTTGTGCATTCCTCTTAAGCTGGAGTCTTGAATCTTACCCATACCTTTTCCTTCAGATATTTTTTTTTTTTACAATAGAAAATGCATACCTGAGAGTAGAGATGGCTCTGAGTCATTTGTGAACCACCTCCCTGTCTCTTAAGGTTGGGCAGGCATCTCTGCTTGTCTTGGTTTTCTTCTCTGTACATTCAAATAAATCTTACTTGTATTCCTAAAGCACCTTGAGGTTGTAGATGAACTTAGGTGATTAAGCTTAAATTTTATCATTATTTTCTTTTATAAAGTTATATTTGTGTGTGTGTTGTGTGTCACAAGAGAGGAGTTGTTTGTGGAGGTCAGAGGAGGGTTGCAGGGTATAGTGATACACCAGATGTGTGTGCTGGAAACTAAACTATCAAGTTCTCTCAACCACTGACCCATTTCTGCAGCCTCTCTTTTACTATTTTTGATTCATCCATTAATTGAGTTCTACAAACAACTAAAAGTTCCTTATTAAAAGCACTGAATACGCTGGAGGGTTTAATGTGTCATGTTTGTATTGTTCTGTGATAACCCTTTGTAGATTACAATTCCAAATGTGAAAACATTAGCTTGCTGCATTGCTGTGGCAAAACACCTTGACCAAAAATAGCTAGGTGAGAAAAGGGTTCATTTGGCTTACAAAGGGGCAAGTTAAGACAGGAACTGAAGCAGACCCTGGAGGAATACCACTTTAGCAGCCTGCTCCCCCTGGCTTGCTCAGTCTTCTTTCCTGTAGCACCCAGGACTACCTACTCAGGGGTGGTATCTATCCCTACTGGCCCTCATCAATCATTAATCAAGAAAATGCACTTGCATTACAGACTTGCCGGCAGGCAATCTGGTGGAGGCCTTTTCTTAAAAGTTCTTATTCCCAGATGACTAGCTTGTGTCAAGTTGATAGAAAACCAACCAGAACACCTCTTGAAATAAATGTGAAATATCTTGTTTGAAACCAAAAGGTTCAGATATTAGAAAAATGGCACCTTGTTATGTAGAAAAGGTCTATTACTGGGCCATTAGGTATTCATACAGTTCCATGTTTTTAAAACCTAATCAGATAAAAACTCTAGAAAGTCATTAAAATGTGAGGAATGTTTGTCACTTCTGCTGAGATATTGGTGAATGCATTTTTATGGGAAAGAAGACTATTAAATACCACTTTTGAAACATTTGATTTAGGTAACTCTCCAGCGATAAATAGTAACTCTTAGTTGAGGAGAGCTATAAATATGGTCACTGCAATTGGTATTATTGCTCAAAAGCTTATTTGGACAGGATATTTGGACAGGATAGAACTTTGAGGCTTGGTAGTACCAGATCTCTGGAGGCAGCCCTAGAGTCACTCTACCTTTTCTGTGTACAAGTCCTGAGACATGGACAGTTTATGAGTTTTGCCAAGAAGTCATGGGAATGCACACTTGCCGTGGTCAGTAAGTGACAGACTTACATACCATGACTTTTAATTTCTCTTTTGCTCAGAATATGAAGTCCCAGGCCTGAGGACCCATTGGAGAATCCAGTGAGCACAGGTTCCCTAAGAAGGAGCAGAAGGGAGCTAACGGGATGGTGAGGGCTGCTTGACTTTGTGTCCACTCTTACCAGACCCTTCAGCCCCTGTCCAAAATGGTAGCTGTAGATAGAAATACAGGGAAGCATAAAAGGAGAACAGGAGAGAGGGCAACAGTGATGGAACTTCGTGGGAGAGATGGCCAGAACGTTGCCATCAATAGAGACCATGCAGACCATTGCTACTGTCAGGGAGCAAGAAAGACTATAGGATGCGGTCAGGCCTCTCAGATTCATTGCTTTCACACTGATAAGCCACCAGATAACCACATTACAAAAGGGTACAGATGACTTAGCGTCAAGTAAGGCCTTGATCCTAGGAAGGATCCTTCAAGGGCCTTGTGTTACATTTTAGGTGGTGCCCACTAACCTTGTTTATAGGCTTAGCATTTAATTTTTTAGTTAAATCAAGTTCTGTGCCCTGTCCCCACTTAATATCAGTAGAATCGAAGGTTTTATTTAGACCACCAACACCTTATTTTACCAAATTGTGAAATTCTGTATTTCACTTGACCCACAGTAACCAAAGTCTAGACTCCTTGGCTTCTTGAATATAGCTGCTTGTGTATGAAATAAAAAAATACTGTTCAATTATTATTTTGGGTTTTTTGGTGTTTTGTATTTTGACTGGTCTCCTTGTGTAGGTCGGGTTCCTACTTGTGATCCTCGTGCTCAGCCTCCTTGAGTGTTAGCGCTGTAGACTGCACTGCCACACCAGGCCTAGCCGCTCTTGACTGTGCAGGACACCTGAGTGTTAGGCCTATCAAACAAGTGGTTTGCAGAGCTCCCCTATTCCCTGGGCTAATCTTATTTTCTAGGGAGTACCTTTTGAAGCCGCAACAGTTTATTATTATGCTATTGTTATTATTTTAAATGAAGTTCCAATTTACTGGTTTTGTTTGTACTTATCCCAAGTCACTGGCACACACCACCCTTCACTACTAGGTCTTTGTCCATTTGGAATCGATTTTGCCTCACCATTCATTCTGCCCACTCCTGCACTTGGTTTAATTTCCCACACAGAGCCAGAGTAATCTTAAAATTTGACCCAGGTTGTGTTGTTCTCATTCTCAAAGCTTTCCACAGCTTCCATATAACACAAAGAATGAACTTCACTCTCCAGCTTGTTGGCATGCCGACCACCCAGTCTCTGACTGCCCATACCTCACTGGCTGCCCTGTCTGGTCATCGTCTTCCTTTGGTCACTACAGTAGCCATGCTAGGAACTGCCATAGCTCAGGCCTCGCTGTCCTGCTCTTTCCTCTCCTGCAACATGCTCTGCCCTGTGGTATGGTTCTTGGTTTTTGTCTTCCATTGTTTCTGTTTTCTTTCCTGAAAGGACAGCTATTTTGGGATTGCCCTGTTGGTTCATTGTTTCCAAACCCCCCAGCATGGCAATTAGAGTCATTTAAACCATGTAAGTCTCTCTTGTTTTTCTTATTATTCTGTGACAGTTTTCTACCCTGAGCTTGAGAGACTGCTTAGTTGTATTGTTGCAGAGGACAGTTCTGAGTTCAGTTCTCAGCACCCATGTCAAACAGCTCACGTGTTACTTCAGCTCTAGCTCTGGGGAATCTGATGCCTTTGACTTCCGATGGCACCTGCATTCACATGTAGCATTTTTGTTTTTTAGCTGCCCTGCCTGGGAACGAATGGGTTTATGACCATTATTCCATTATAATCAGATCTTAATACAGCCTCCTTTCAACACAGTAGAATAAAATACTGCAGTTGACTTTGATACCCAGGTTGAATATTCTTTTTTTTTTTAAATGTTTATTATTTATTATACATACAATATTCTGTCTACGTGTGTGCCTGCAGGCCAGAAGAGGGCACCAGACCTCATTACAGATGGTTGTGAGCCACCATGTGGTTGCTGAGAATTGAACTCAGGACCTTTAGAAGAGCAGGCAATGCTCTTAACCCCTGAGCCATCTCTCCAGCCCAGGTTGAATATTCTTAAAGTGTGTGATGGAGGTGTGCCTTCTGAGAAAACCTTCATGCTATCTATGGGCTTCTCTTTGCCAGCCCACATCTAGACAGGGTACTTTGAGGTGAGATCTGCTAAGAACATCAGAAGCAGTCACTGTCTCGTGAATGCTTAGGGGAGGAGAGGAGAGAACTTTGAAAGCCTACCTCCATTTCATAAGTTTATTTACTGTCATTTCCTTTTCTCAGGCTCTCTAAACTTTTAAAGTGATTTTCATTAATCAATGTGATAGAGGAAGATAGATAATTTAAGATAGATGAGATAAGAGATAGAGGAAAAATGATAGCCAACTTCTAGTTGCCTTGTTAAGAATGTGAAAAATGTCCACTAATGAATATTTAAAATCTGAATTTAAATTATATTTTGTTTATTTCATGTACACATTTCCCCAGGTCTAGTCATTAGTAGTCATGAAGAGAAGCTTACCCATGAATGTTCTTATGCTAAGTGCAAACCTGTAGTGAGTTTGGAGCAGCTAGCTCAGAAATGGAAATTTCTTAACTGAGATTTTAAAAAGGAACTTAAATGGTAGAAGCAGTCTTCTGGAACTGTGATAGGAGACAGTCAAGGTTAGGATGGAAAAATATTAGAAGTGGGCATGTTGGGTCATAGTGCAGAAATAAGGATCAGAGTTCAAATCCCCAGCACTCACAGAAAAACTGGATGTGACTGTCTACACCTGGAACCCCAGCACTGTGGTGGACAGAGATGGGAGGATTACAGGAGCTTGCTGGCATTCAGTATAGTTCCAGGTTTGGTGGGAGACTTTTTCAAAGGAATAAAGTGGGAAGTCATAGGACAGGGCACTTAGCATCCTCTGGCCTTCTTAAGTATGCACACTGGGGAGTAAGCAGGTTTTATACTGGTTTATAGGTATTAAACTTTTTCCACTGTTGGGCCTTGTAGAATAAACTGTTTCTGACGTAATCTCTAGGGAGTTTTCCAGCTTTTTTTTCTAAGTTGACTGACTGAACAATTGATAGGTTATTTGCCGTATTCTGAGATGAAGTATATTCTAATTACACGTAGGTATTACATTATGCTCTGTTGGACCTCACATTGCATAAGGACTGTTGGTTCTCCTTCTTAGCTGTGTGAGGTTTACACTTGATGTTCGTTGTGTGTGTGCAGTATATGTGTGGATGAACTTGTACATGTGTATTCACATGCTCATGAGTGTGCATTGTGTGTAAAGGTCTCAGGGCAGCAGTGAGATGTGTGTGCATGTGTGCCATGGCACACATGGGGAGGTTAGAGGACAACTGGGAATCAGCTTTCTCCCTAAGGATTGAACTCGGGTCATCAGGCTTGATGACCACTGAGATGTCTTACCAGCCCCTACCCTGTCTTCTTAGGCATGCATCAGGAGCTTGCCTACTAGGTTATGCTGTCTGACCAGCAAGCCTCAGGAATCCTCCATTCTCTAGCTTCTCAGAGCTGAGATTACAAACTTGTGCTTGACTTTTTACATAGGTTTTAGGGATGGAGCTTGGGTCTCATAACTTCTCCCCAACCTGCCTTTGACTTTAAGAAAACATTCTTTTTAGTTATCCTGACTTGATATTTCTGAAGTTGGTGTGAGTTAGCCTACAGTTTGAAAAGAATAAATGAGAATTGACCTTCATTCATTGTTATCTTTGAAGGGCATGAAAGCACATGGAAAATTCTTTATGTCTGCCCTAGGATTGTTGCTTGCCCCACCATTCAAACTATATATTTTTTTCCTGTGATATAATTTGTCTGAATAGTGAAACTCCCCCAGCTAGGTACTCCACCCATGTCGTGTCCTTTGGGCCTGGCATTTTGGGTTCTCTCTCTTCATGCCGCACAGCTTTCTGGGTGGTGTGAGGCTTCTCGGGGGTGCTTTGTTTAGCCTCCAGCATTGAGTTTAGGAATGGCTTCTGTTAACTTGCTCACCCTTAAGTCCTTTCTGGCTCCCAAGTTGGCTTAGTTTGTTCTCTGTCTTATTAGACAAATAAGTTTGAATTTTACTATGATATGTAAAGAATATATAAAATGTTTGAAGTTGGGGGTATGATGTAGTTTGGCTTCTATGATTTAACATCTGAGTTACTAACTAACTGAGATAATGGAACAGTACTTGCCTTATAGTGTTCCTGGGACATTTAAATGAGGAAAGCACCTTCCTTTAACCTCGGCAGTCAGTTTTCGGGGCTTGGGGGACTTTCAAAATTCTAGATACATCATAGACATTGTGTTTCAATTTTTGTGACTTTAGAGTAGATAATACAAACTCCAGGTTAGAAGATCCAAGCAGTATGCCCAGTGTTGACAGGTTAGAAGGTAGAGTTTGAGAGTTCAGTATAGTCTGTGTGGCAGTGTCTCTGTCATAAGCATGTTCAGTTCATCAGTATTTTTGTATAAACTGCAAAGACAGTTTTCTTCTTGTTAGCGACTAGTGCTTTCTGTTTATAAGAGTATATCAGTTGTCTTCTGTTTATAAGAGTATATCAGTTGTCTTCGAGTGCTGTTCTTGATGGGTTTTCACAAGTCTGTGGATGCCAGTCATGCATTTAACCTTCTCCTCTGAGCACATTTGAGGCAGCTAGCAACAGCCATTTCTTGAACTTACATTTTTCTTTCCTTTCCATTCTTTTCTTGTCCAAGTCAGGGTCTTCTACATAGTCCTGGATGTCCTGGAACTCACTGTGTGGACCAGGCTGGCATCAAACTCATAGAGATCTGCCTGCCTCTGTCTCTCGGTGCTGGGATTGAAGACATGTGCCACCACACCAGGCTTTTTTTGATGAGACAAGGTCTCACTCTAATTCATGCTAGTCTCGAACACATGGAGATACTCCATTCTCAGAGCTGAGGTGACTGCTGTTTAGACATAACCCTGCATTTATGGCATGCTTCTGTTGTGGGGAAGCCTGGCCATGTGAGTGACAGTGTGTGGGCTGGGTAGCTTCGGTCACCTGTGGGATTTCAGGGAAGTTGATTCACACTTGGTAGATGGTGAGGACCACACACACACATTTAAAAGGGTGGAGATGAAGCTTAGTGGTGCAGTACTTCCCTACCATGTGTAAAGTCCTGGGTCCATACGTAGTACCACCAAAATATAAAAGACACACACACACACAGTAACTTCTTTTATATAGCTAAACTTTCTTCATGATTTTTTAACATTAATTTGATACTTGATTATTTTGGGATTGAAATAAACTGTTAGTGCTATATAGTTCATCAGATTTAGAATGTGATAACATTTTTGATAGAAACAAAAATGATGGTACAGTTGAAAATGTATCCCAACATCTCTCTCCTTACAGCAAAGTTCCTGCATTTGTAAGGATGATTGCTCCCGAGGGCTCCTTGGTGTTTCATGAGAAAGCCTGGAATGCTTACCCCTACTGTAGAACAAGTAAGCTGGTTCCAGCAGTATTGCACCCTTCTGCTCTTATAAGGAGAGGGACGCTAAATGCCCTGGTCTTGAGGATTAGACCAAGTAAAGCCTCCTGTAGGGTCTTAGGTAGTCTACTGCGTGGGTGATGGCCACGGGAACCACTGGTTTCTTCCTCAGACCTATGCATATCCCATTCCCAGATGACAGCCATATGGAAGTCCTGCTAACTGTTGGCTTTGGAAAGATCAAGTAAACACAGAAATTATAAAGATCATGTACACCCAGAGGTGTCTTTTGTTGTGTTCCAGCAACACTCTAAGAAGATGTTAAAGATTTATTTCCCAAACTGTTTTCATATATGATGTTATGCTTTTGCGATATTCTTATTAGCATTATTTTAAATTAAGGTAGATTGTTTTCCATATTGCTTTGCACTCCATAATCTAGATTGAGGATTTCTTGGTGTCACTTGTATTGGGACCATTTTGAAGATATAAACTACTAAGTGTTACATGTTTGGGATATGTTATATGTTAGTCCACCTGACAAATACGGGGACAGGCTGTTTTGACTCCATCTAATTGAAGTTTTTCTTGTTTTGCTGCCCGCCTCTTCTCTCTGCCTCAGTTGTAACGGTGAGTAGCACACAGTATTCCTTAAACTTTGTTTTTACATCCTAATGTTTCCTAGCTGCTGCTCACTTTTTGCTTAGGCCCCCATTGCTTCATGGCCTGTCCTGTGTCCTCCCTGTGCTGTTCCCACCTCATATGTCCTAGGCTTGCCTCACGCTTCTTATTGGTTCTGCTCTGCTTTTGCTACTCCTTTGAATGTCAGAATTGCTCAGAAAATTGCCTTTTCTCTGCCCTTGTGCTGTCTGACAAGTGGGAGTGCTTGAATTATGCAAGTGTCATTTGCTGTACCCAACAAGCCCCAAAAATCAGGAGCTGGGGCTGGAGATTCATCTTGACCATTAAGAACACTTGCATTAAGAAGGTTGCTCTTATAGAGGACTTAGTTTCGGTTCCTAGCACCCACATGGTGGTTCACAACCATCCATAAATCAAGTTCCAGGGATTCCGATTCCCTCTTCTGACTTCGGCAGGTACCAGACAACATGTGTGGCCCATGTACATAGATGTAGGCAAAACACTCATACACAAAATAAAGATAAATCTAAATAAAATGGGGAGTTTATTTGGATTTTGAAAAAGTACACACTGGGGTACTGTACGAGGAAAGACTCCCAAAGGACTGTGAAGGATGCATCACTTTCTTGTTGTGTTCTCTGCAGAATGAATATATGAAAGATGACTTCTTCATCAAAATCGAAACATGGCACAAACCTGACTTAGGAACATTAGAAAATGTAAGTTTCCACTATGCACTGAAAGGGCCGGCATGTAGCTGCTTCATAGTGTGCTTGGTCCACATGTATCAGGCCCTGGGTTTGATTACCAGCCCCATCAGAATGGTGCCAGCTCATGGTACCAGCTCTTCACCTGAGTGAAGGCTGTGGGAAGGGGGATGACTGAAAATAGTCCGCTCTCCTTAGTGCGATGATGACCCTGGCTTAGACAAGCTCCTGGCAGCACATCTGTGTCATTGGGGTGAGGCAAGCAAGCCAGACACAAATCTGCTTCTTCTATCAGTCCTTGCCTTAATGCTTGAGTGAACTCTTCGGAGATCACTGTTCTTATCAGCAGCTCTCTTACATGGAGCAAAGACAACGTGGGTGACTCACAGATGGTGCGGCATCCAATCCCTACCTGGGGTATTAGTCGGTTTCCCTCTGTTCACCAGAGCGGTTGTTTACTCTGATGTTTATTTCCACTTCACTGTTCATAACAGTAGCAAAATTACAGTTATGGAGTAGCAACAAAAATAATTTTATGATCGGGGGTCACCACTGCATGTGGAATTGTGTTAAAGGGTCACAGCATTGAAAACCACTCTTCTAACCCCTAGTGCAGCTTGTTGAAGTCTGGTTGTCGTGTTACATTTGCTAGCATAGAGTTTAAGGGTTCCAAGCTCTGTGCTTATATCATTTGCATTAAACAGGCAAAACACATTTTGTTACACAAATCACCTCTTAGCTCTACTATAAAATTGCCCTGACAGATTTCTCATGTATACATCCACCCCTCATTGGCGAAGCAATACAAAGAGTAAAAACTGTCTAGAGCTCAAGGTTACCAGTTGCTATTT
The DNA here is from genome assembly GCF_982192425.1 of Myodes glareolus. Classification (NCBI taxonomy): domain Eukaryota; kingdom Metazoa; phylum Chordata; class Mammalia; order Rodentia; family Cricetidae; genus Myodes; species Myodes glareolus. Next base: position 129,046,349 of record NC_142027.1, read on the forward strand.
TCTGAAATAGTAATTTGTCCCATACTGTGTTCTGAGGTACTCAAGCTAAGATGACATATGGAAATGTAGTGCTTTCCTGAAAAAGAACACACTAAAGTATTCTGTTTCTCACAGGTTCATGGTTTAGATCCAAACACATGGAAAACTGTTGAAATTGTCCACATAGACATTGCAGATCGAAGTCAAGTTGAACCGGCAGTGAGTACTATTTGGTGGCATCTTGATATGTCCACTTCACATCTCAAATAATCTTCTGTCTTTTGTATAGTCTGCATTTCTACACTGAAATGATCCTGGCACTCAGGTCTGCTCTGGACAACAGAGGCCCTGGAGGAAGAGAAGGTGATCGTCTCCCATGCTGTGGGCAAGGCTTATGTTAGAGACCGTTTGCTCAAAAAGTGTTTCCAAAACACTTTTGTTTACTGCTTTAAAGTCACACAGGTCTTTTATACTTTTTATGTATGAGTAAGAAAGTAAAAAATCTTCCTTCCTTACTTAGTAACTTCCTTACTAAGTTTTTACTAGTTCAGTTAAAGCTAGTCCTGTTAGAATCATTTATATGATCGTTTAGCCAGCTAGCATGCTATTTGAATTATTTTGCTTGTTAAGCTTTTTAAATTTTATATGTGTGGGTTTAATGCACAGCACACGTAGAGGTCAGAGGAACAACTTTCATGAGTTGATTCTCTCCTTCCACCTTCACATGGGTTGTTACGGGGTCAAAACTCGGGTCATGAGGCTGACCTTACCCACTGAGCCATCTTCCTAGCTAGCTCTGTTTTGATTCTTACTAAATGTAAGTATCTGTACCTGCTTCTCCTCACTTAATCTTCCTTCCCCATGCCAGGTGAAGACCCTCGCTTGTTTTGATTTCCTGGAGTTGGTAAATACTAACTCAGGCCTATAGCATGCAGGTACTATATTGATTTTATAGCTGTGATAGCCAAAGATTGTCTTCTGCTCTGCTGGTACTTCCCTGGTTTGGTTGTTCAGTGTCCCCTACCATATCTGTTTTTAGTGTGTGGTCTCTGAATTTGAGCAGTGTTGTCAACTCAACAGAAATAACTCAAATACAAACTATAAAGGTAAATCTAAAACAAAAGTCTCTGACTTTTGTCAGAAACACCTGGGGTTGAAGTTGATCGTTACTAGGCTGGACACCGCTCTTTTAGGGCACCTCCCTACTTAGAATTTCCTTGTTAAGCTAGGGCAATGGTTTAATGAGTATGGTCCCAGTGCCAGATGGCGATGCCTGAGGCTGACCCCTGGGCTCTGCAAACACACGCACCATCACACACCAATAAATATAATGATAAATATGTGGGCACTGAATAGTGGGGGTGATCCGAAATTGGGTTTGTTTGTTTTTAATTGTACTGTGATATGAAGTTACCTCAATTTCAAGGATATTTTCACCTTTGGAATTATGTAAAGGAGGCTATTTTAATCTGTTCAAGTGAGGATCATTCAAATGGTGTCTGTTCTTTTTGTTGGGGATGTCTTTTAGTCATTATTTACTGTATGTAAAAGAGTGGTGAAAAGGAGAAGTATCTAGGATGTGAGAGTCAACAGGTTAGCTGGTCACAGACACGGTACCATGAGGTACCGTAAGTGCAGTGTGGCAAGCCCTTGGCAAACCCAAGTTATTGGGTGCCCTGGGAACAGCATTAATACGTTGTTATTTGAAGTGATGTGTTGGCTAGTCAGAATAGAATGGTGGCACCAACTAAACCTGGACCTTTGTGGTTTGGTAAAATATAGGATACGTCTGGTTTTGCTGGGAGCATGAGGAGTTTTCATTCTTGTTCTAGAACAAAAGTAGACAGTGAGAGTGTGGCCAAGGCAGCCTTCTGCTCTGCTACCTTACAGGTGAGAAGGCCCCACGTTTGCAAAAGCTACACAGGTGGTTCTGTGGGATGATGTTTGGGCTGGATAGATGATGGAAAGAGTGGATTGAACCTGGGCATTGTGATTTGGTGGGGATGGTTGTGGCAGAGAATGGTACTCTGAAAACAGGTTTTACATTCAATGGCTTTGCCATCTCTAGGCTCTTTGATCTTTGCCAAGGTTTTGTGACCTCCCTGTGTACAGCTGTTTAATCTTGTGCAAAATGAGGCTGACTACCACACAACACTAAATATGGGCACCTTGCAGTAACTAGGTTACTATGTGCAGGCCTGGCTGTCATTGCCAGCTGCACTGTGCAGGTGGCTGCCCCAGTGTCACTATGTGTGTGTTCACCTGCATTTTTTCTCTTTTCAATTGTATGTGTACAAAGATTTATTTGTGTGTGTGTGTGCACACGCTTGTGCATGTAGGTGCCTTGGAAGGCCAGAAGAGGGTATCTGGGTTCTTTGAATCTGGAGTTACAGGGTGTGAGCTGCTTGGTGTGGGAAACTCTGATCTTCTTCAAGAGAAACAAGCACTTTTTAACTGCCGAGCCATCTCCCCAAGCCCAATTTTCTATGGTTTTGCTTTCCAGGGTTCATAATTCCTATTTGCAAATTTACACTTCAGATATGAGTAAATGCAAATTTAAAATATATTGAATTTGTAGTAGCATTTTTTATTGTGATAAAATGCACACAATATAAAAGTTAACTTTTGAATCCTTTAAAAATGTACAATGCAGTGGCATAGTGAGTATTCACGGTCATACAACCATCACTGTCTAGTCCCCTGTTCCTCCCATTCCTTCTTAACCCCAGCTCTTTGTGACCACTGGGATTTACCTGTTGGGCATTTCTTACACCACATGGCCTGTTGTGTCTGAATGCTGCTTAGACTGCATGATTTCAAGTTTTATTTGTATTGTAGCATATGTTGGTGTTCATCTCTTTAGGCTTGACCATATCACACTGGATGAAATATTACATTTTGCTCAAACTTTCATCGCTGTTGGGCATTGTGGCTGCTTTGACATTAGTATCACAGGGTCTTTTGGTCTGTGTGCTTTCTTAGTCCTGATAATGGAAGCGTAACTGATACCATGTAGGATGTCAGGTGTAACATTAAAAGAACCTAGCTTGAGGGACTGGAGAGCTGCTACTCTTACAGAGGACCTGGATTCAGTTCCTAGCAGCCACATTATGTGGCTCACAACTGTCTGACTCCATTTCCGTGGGGATCTGATGCACTTTGGTCTCCCTGAGTACCTGGTGCACATAAACTGACACAAGTGCTCACACATAAATAAATAAAAGATACTTTTAAAGGAATGTATTTGCAATTTTAAAAGGGCAGTGTTGTCATAGCAGGCAATATGTCAATGCACACTTTCCATACTCAAGATCAGTGGTAGTGCCTTGCAGTCTGGGTGAGATCAGCCCAGTACTATGATCTAGCTAAATCGTAGAGGTTCACAGTGCTGCAGGGGACAAAAGGTCACCAAGGACTCAGACCCAGAAAGGCAAAAATGAGTAGGGTTGCAGTGGTTGAAGGGAGTGTGTGTTTTACGTACACCTTTGTCATGCATGCATCACACTCTCAGGTCACAGTCTTTGTTCATGTGTCTGTTTTTTTCTACAAAGAAGTTGGACCTTGGGAAAGAGTCTTGCTGTTAGCTTGTTCCTTAGGCTTCTGCACTCTGCCTGTGGTGATTGCATAGTAGGTAGGGAAGAGCAGGAAGGAAAGGTGAAGGTGCCCTGTTAAGATAAACCTATGCAAGCTCATGTCAAAAAAAAAAAAAGAAACACGTGGTTTTGGGTTTGCATGTGTGCTCCTTCTGTCTTCCCCCTGCCGTGTTCCCGGCCATCCAAGACCATCGACTCCTTTTTTTTTTTCCCCGGTTTTTTGAGACAGGGTTTCTCTGTAGCTTTGGAACCTGCCCTGGAACTAGCTCTTGTAGACCAGGCTGGCCTCAAACTCATAGAGATCCGCCTGCTTCTGCCTCCCAAGTTCTGGGATTAAAGGCATGCGCCACTACCACCCCGCCTGGTGGGACTGCTGTCTATTAAACACAGGCATTTAATTTGGTTTAATCTGGTCTGATTGGAATTCTTTGTGCAGGCAGAGAGGTTCTGTTAGAAAATATTTCTAACACTCAAAACTGGGGCTACAGGTACATGAGAGACGTACATGGCTGCATGGATGTTAGGTCTGAACTAGTAATTTTGAGAAAATAGGTAGTCAAGATCTGTCAGATTCGGCAAATGTAAAATAGTTGAGTAGAGGAAACAAAAATTTGAAAGGAAGCTTAAACCTTTTCACTCCATCTGGTGGGAGTTCTCTGTCACTGCAGGTGGATTTGGTCTAAACGGTTCAGTTCAGAGTTACTCAGGCTTGCTGGACTGTTAGATGGCTCATATTTCACTCTTGTTGTCTTTCTGTGTTTGCTCATTCTTAGAAGCTGTGTTTTACCGTGTATTGAAGGGACTAATTTTGACCCATGGTGTATCTGCATATTTGGCTAAGCATTCTGACGTATTTGTATAATTGAAGTGGCATTGTCAGTATACCTCTAGAAGCAAAGATTTGTTGAGGGGTATTTCGTTGATGCCTTTTGGAAAAATTTTATAAGACTTGATTTAGGTGGATTATTTTTTTTTAAATAATCCACCTAAATCATGTATACATGATTTTAAACATGTATACAATGTTCTGTGCTGCATGTCTGCCTGCCTGCCAGAAGAGGGCACCATGTGGTTGCTGGGAATTGAACTCAGGACCTCTGAAAGAGCAACCAATGCTCTTAACCTCTAGCCCCAGGTGCATTATTTCTTAAAGAAACCAGTGGGCTGTCTGATATTTCTGTGTAAATAACTCACTCAGTTTCTTTTGTTCTTTAGATTGTCTCTGCCTTGCAAAACTGACTTCCTCTTTGAGAGAAAGAGGCATTAAAGTACGGTGCCAGTAAGATTTGTACCCTTCAACGAGTAAAGGTCCTCCTCTGGAGTTTAGCAGTCACAGAGCACACTGTGCCAGCGGAACACCTCTGTCCCTTCACACTTCTCTGTCCAAAACCCCTGTGTTCCTGCTCACATTCCCTGCCTTCAGTTTTCTCAGTACCTTGGGCACCGCTTGGGCAAGGGCAGCACTGAACTCAGAGGCACACTTTTGATGGGGAGTGAACTTTGCAATGGAGCTTTGCTGGATTTTTTTTTTCCTGTAGTTGTTAGCTGGTTTTGTTGTTGCTGCTGGTGTTTTTAAATGAGGAAGTCAGGAGGCTGAGGGACGAGGGTTGCTTGAGCCCAGGAATTTGAGACCAGCATGGGCAACATAGGGAGATCCCCATCTCAGAAAAACAAGATAAGAAGAAAGTAGGAAAAGATAGAGAGGGTGGATTTTATTGTGCAGACAGTAATGGATACAGTAATGGATACCACTTCCTGATCCTACACCATGGGAAATACATGGTGCTGCCTGCACTGCAAAGATTCTGAGCCGCTATTTGTGGTCTGTTTTTGTTCAGGTTAAAAGTGTCTTAATAGATTGTGTGTACAGCATAAAACATCCAAATGTAAGTTTGAAGATTTCCCCCTTCTAAGATTATTGTTGATACATAACCACAGCAAAATGTTTGGGTTTCTTTAACTGCCCTGATGAGATGCTCACGCATAGCCTCAGCTCATTTCCAGAATTGTACACAAATACAGCACTTGACATCTGCTTCTGCTTTGTTTCCTAAGGTATAAAATCTGAATGTGGCCCTTTTAATCATGCCCAGCACTCTGTCTAAGTAGCTTTCCATGATTTGTATACAAAAGTCACTTCCCAGGAGAGGCAGGCTTATGAGCTTGAAGTGTGCACACCACTAACAGCAGAGTCCTTCAGTTTGGAAGTAATTTGAAAGAAACAAGCACAGTTTTAAAAAAGAGAAATTGGAACCATATTTAAAGGTATTTATGTGAAATGAAAAAGAGTTTGTCAGCCTTTCTCCTGGCTTAATACATGCTGTGTGACTTTATAACTCCCAGGATGGGTTTCTCTTTTCTTTAGTAGAAATGATGAAATGATAATTCAAAATTTTGAAATCTAAAGCAATGCATTTTAGTATGCTTTAAAGAAGTTAGTAATAAGACTATATTAGTGATTCAGAAATATTAGATTACTAGAAAGATACGGTTTACAAATACTGTTGTAGTGCTGTGAGATGGCTCTCAGATAACGGAGCTTGCTGACAGACCTGAGTTCAGTCCCCCGAATGCACATGGTATAAGGAGAGCCAATGCCTAGTAGTTGTCTGGCTCCCCACACATGTGCTATGGTATACAAGTACTCACATTTTTACACACACACATACCATTTTTTAAACTATAAGAATATAACTTAATATGGTGTTGCACAATATTTTTCTACCATCTTAAAATGTAGCAGGTTCAAAGAGAATAACATAGTCCCCTTATGTTTCAACATGACTGTGATATTTTTATTTGTGGTCAAAGTATTTTTTTGAAATGAGGCATTTCAAAACCAAAAATGACACAGTTTTAGGAACCTGGTGATAGATCACTAAGGACAGGAAGAGGCACCTATTTCTGGATCACAGGAAAGGGTGCACAGAGCGCCCTCCCACTGTGCTCCCCTGCGGATCCTGGGGCAGCTGTTGCTGTGGCTGTTCAGCAAGCTGGACTGCCTGAAGTTTGCTGGGCTTTACTCAGTGCTGTTTGCTCCTTTGAGCCCTCCCCCACCATGTTGATATTCAGTGCTTTCCTCCTCACTTGCCTGTGTGCCAGATCACCTTCCTTTTACTGTCTTTCCCTTGCAGGCTCACAGTGTGCTCTTGGAGTGCTACTTTGCTGTGTGTTCCTAGTACTTACTCCACTGCCTGGACTAGGATCCTAGGATTGTTGATTCTGGACTCTCTACCACTATACACATACATCTTTTTGCAGTAGAAAAGCTTGTAGGCAGCTTTTTCCGCCTGGGGGCGTCCTCTTAGTGGACACAGGCCCCTTAGTGGATACAGGAAGTTAGTTGTTGATGACACTCTCTTTCCCTTGAGTATAGGGCTCATCACGCCTCACCTGTGGAGAATCCCATGAGGCACAGCATGCCCGGCATCCCAGTGACCCTGCTCCTGTACACTTGTGGGAAGCTGTGTGCTAGCACACAGGAGAGATTAGAGAGAGTAGGAATCGGGAAGCAAGAAGACTCTCAGTTGGAGGTCAAGGCCCAACCTTTACTTAACCTTTATTTGCACTATTAAGGAGGGGCTGTCATTTCTAGCAGTCATTGGTAGCAGACTCCAAGGGAGGCTGGCAGCTTCACTTTCTAGAGTTGATTGAGAGAGCACTGTTAGTTTACTTAGGGCAAAGGAACAATTGCTGGTTCATCAGTCCATCTTCCTGGTTCTCAGAAACAGACTTTTTGGAAAGGCATTGCTTTTTCTTTTGATTTTGAGTTCTGTTAGACCATGCTTACACTTTATGTATTTGATCTATAATCTTGGTAGCATATGCTTTACTGTGCTGTTTCTAGAGGGAAAAAAATAATTATATAATTTTTAAGAGATAAAAGAATGTCTTTCCTAAACAGTCTATACTAGGGGTTTTTCCCCCTCTTTTTATTTATTTTTATTTTTTTATTTTTGGTTTTCCCCCTTTTAAAAATTAGAATAGAATCTGGTTAACCAGTGGTGGGTGGACCCTGATAGCTTGGATAAGCCATCAGTCTGTCTATATAGCTGCGATTTAGCTGTGTGTGTGTGTGTGTGTGTGTGCGCGCGTGTAAGAGAGAGGACAGCTTGCAGGGAGTTGTTCTATCTTAGGAGTTTGTAGCTGATCACTAATGTGTAAGAGACTTTGAGAAGCTTTGCTCGTGATGCATGTGTGAAGTGGGAGGACTGTGCCCCAGCTGCCAGTGTGATATGTGCAGGGATAGCCCTTGAATGGAGGAGAAAACAGCTCTACGTCTGAAGTGGCTGGTCTTGCTTGTGCTTGTAAAACATGCACTTTCCATTTACTCATCTCACTAGCCTTTGCTGCACAGTGAAACAAGCCCTGGACAGGATCTTTCTTTGTAGTGAGTTGTAAAGGGTTCCCCTTTCCTGCCCCACCATCTTCAAAGAGAATATAAATAATGTAAGCATGGTTGCCATTAAAAATAAATGTGAAAATATTTTCCCACTTTAGTCTGCTGCCTTACATGGTCAAGTACTTCCAGCGTGGATTCCTGGTGTGTTTGGAGACATGATTGGCAGCAGTGCCCTCTTGTGGGAAAATAACATACTGCTTTTTCCATGTGTACATTTCTGTTAAAAATCAGTGTGTAAAAACATCTTCACAAAAAGTACTTTCTGACTGGACCCCACCACAAACCAGGTTTAGAAGAAAAACAGTAGGGAAGGTGGGGGAGGGAAGAATTCTGAGAACCAGAAAATGGTTTTGAGCAATTTCTTGTTAAATTTTTTTAAGAGGTCTAAATTATTTTATTCTATATATTTATTTGAGGAGACTTCCTCTGGACCCTTAGCTGACCCAGAACTTGCTGTGTAGACCAGGCTGGTTTCCAGCCTCACAATCCTGGATTGAAGGTGTGGTCACTCTGACAGCACTGTGATATACTTAGATGCTGTTCCCTAAGTTGAGCAGGAGCAGAGGTCTTAATGTTATGCTTTTGGCCCTTTAAGGGGCAAGCCACGCCCACTCCTGTCATCCCCTGACCTCTCCCCGCCATCTCGGATCCATCCGGATCGCTCTCTTACTGTCATCTCTTGGGGTTCCCCCTCCCCCCTGCCCTCCTTCCCCTCCATAACCCCCTGAATAAATATTTCAATCTCACTCTACGTGTTGTGTCTATCCACGTCTCTGTCTCCTGCTCGCCTGCCATGTGTCTGCCCGCTGCCGGGACCTACCGGGATCTTGCAGGGATCCACAGCCAGTCTCGGACAGGCGGATCTCAAGCCGCTCTCCCGGGACGCGCGGATTTTAACATATAAAACTTACAGTCCTGTTTTTAGAATGTAGTATTGAGGGCAGCAGCCTAATTCCTGCTCTGGGGTTGTGGGTAATGTGTTTGAGCAGGGAACACCCTTTCCCTTCCTCTGGGGCATGACTAAGCATTGCTGGAGAGCTATGCTGCCTGGCTCTGTCCAGAAGTGCTCAGAAAACACAAGCACAAATGATGGTGCTGGAGTCTGCTTTTACAGAAAGGAAATGGCTTTATAGTTTTTAGTAATTTTATGCCAACAGACCACACAGGATCCTGGATTGAGGAGCTACAGGGCAGGTAGGGCACACCCGGCCCAGCAAAGGACATTCCCTATTTAGCTGATACCATTTGCTATGGTGTCTTCTATGATGTGCCGTCAGTTAAAAGGGAACAGAAGTGTTAGAACACTGCCAAACATCTTAGGTGCAATTTGGTTTTAAAATGAATGAGGAGTACCTTTGCTGACAATGGCATGTTTATTGTGTTAAAACTTATTTCATTGGTATCTAGACTCTTGAATGCCTAAGTTGAAATAATTAATTGTATGTTTATGTGTGTTTATATATAGAGATATACATATGGAGATGTTAGGATGGGGACACATGAGAAAGTCAGGACAGCGTTGTAGAGTTGATTCTTTCTACCTTTACATAGTTCTGGGATTGAATTTGGGTCATCGGCTTACACGGCAAGCATCTTGATCTGCTGAGCTATTTTGCCAGTTGAAATGCCTTCATTTTTTGTTGGTGTGTTTTGAACACTGATTTATTTATTCATTCATTCATTCATTTTGGTTTTTCAGGACAGGGTTTCACTGTGTAGTCCTGGCTGTCCTGGAACTCACTCTGTAGACGAGGCTGACCTTGAACTCACAAAGATCTGCCTACTTCTGCCTCTCAGGTGCTAGGATTAAATGCGTGCCCCACCACCGCTTGGCTGTTTGTTGATTTCTTGAGATGGTATCTCGCTGTGAAGACCAGGCTAGCCTCCAAATCAGAGATCCATGTGCCTCTACCTCCTGAGTACTAAGGTTGTTAAAGGTATGTGCCATGACACCAGGGTCACAGTCGCTTCATTTTTAAGGGGTATAACATAGTAACATATAGTAATGACAGTGTTAAAATAATAAGTAACAGGGTAATTCTGTACATAAAACATAGCCAAAACAGTAAACTCAGTCCCCTTGGGGTGAAGGGATGGAGCGGGAACCACAGGCAGTTGTTTTAGGCACTGTCAACACAAGCATCTGCACTGTTTACCACAACGACATCTCCTTTGGGAGCACCATTTGTTTTCCTTGCTCTGTTGTCATTTGTCCAGTGTGTCATATCACACATTTTGTAGTAAACTTCTTTTCCAGAGCTGAAATTCTGAATTCTCTTAGTAATCTGCTCTCATAAACAGGGCATTGACTTCTGGCTAGGAACGGATAGCGTTAGAAAGCAGGAAGCCGCTAGCTTGGTTGTTCTTTAACCTACCTACCATGGGGTACCTACCATGACATACCCCAATGGCTGTATGTGGCTAGGCTGTGGTAGATACCCATAGTCCATCTGGGATCATCTTGCCACTCCAGGACTGTTTGAAGGGTCTCTGTAGAATTAGAAAGAATGAAACACTCTGTCCGCACTTCTCAACCACGCTGATTGTGTCTTTGGTCTCCATACAGGTGTTTGTAAATGTGGTTTTAGGGGTCATGGAAAGCAAGATTCATGGAGGGTTGCATTATAGAATATTTTTAATGCTGTTTTGTTCCTCTGAGGTGCATTCAGTAACAGAAACTAGGCCAACAAGTTATTGACAATTAGTGGACCTTTGGGACTCTGCTTTAATGAATAGATAAGAATGATTTGTAATTAGCATAATAATTATATGCAAATGAAGGCTTCTGAATTGCTCTAAAACACTTCTGAACTGTTTAAACAGCCCTCCTGAGATCTTGTTACTCTATTAATTTGTGTAGCAAATCTTTTTTTCATAGATCATGCAAAGATAAACTTCAGCCCGGCCCCTATGCTAGTGATTAGGAATTCCAAGGTGGTAGAACCTGAATTAATGAGATTTACTTATACTGTATTAATGGTACTCTGTGGGAACCTGCAAGGGTGAGGAGTCACTGGGGAGATGTAATTAAAAACAGAAAAGAAAGCTGCTGATTGGAAAATAACTGTTGAAATTGGTTTATTAAACAAGTTAGTAAATGTTATTTCTTTCTCTGTTATTTGTTATAGTAACATTCAGTGCAAACACTCTTTTAAACATGCTGGCCTGGAGTATGGCTTACGTTTTGTCAACTCCAGGCATACTGTCAGCCTTGGGATTAGAGATATTTTCTTTTTTTTTTTTCCCCTAAGGGCCCTAATATTTAAAGGAAGTAGAGTGGTGCTAATAGGTTGAATGCTTGTTATTTGTCTTTACATTCCATTTAGCCTCTCCCTAAGCTTTGCTGAATTGAGCAGTAGTACCCTTCCATTTTAAACATAGTATCTCTGAGCTGTTTGAGTAGACACCTAATTAATCATCATATGCTAAAGTAGAACATTTGATAGCAGGCCGCGGGATCCTAACGTTTACTTTGTGAAACTCCCTCTGGGCAGCAGGTTATATAGACTGGGTCTGTTCTTTATGAGCAGGTATCAGGGAGTTGCCATGGCTGGTGGTGCTTTTGAGTAGCTGTTCCTGTTTCTGCTTACCCTCACCTCTGCTAACCCAGGCGCACTCTTAAGTGGTTTCTGGTGTCTGGGGCTCATCTTGATTTTCCACGAGCTGTCAAGAAACTTACCTCCTACTCCCTTCCCTATTCATAATCATGAGTTAAATCTGGGTGCAAGGACATACTTAGGTTGGCTCAGCAAAGGTTGTATGCTTGTATTTTGGGGGACAGCCACTAGGATAAAAGATTCATAAAATTAATATTCTTTGTCTTTAAAATTAATGTGGTTTCTGATGAGTGGTGGTCAATAACAGATGTGTACCCGAGAGGTAGTGTAGCTTTCCTGTTCCAAGACAGAGCAGTTCCTTAGGTGAGTTTAATGACTGCACTCTTGTGACTCCATTGTGGAGACACTAATCCATTTATTTACCATATAGTACTTTGTTCTCCGGGGGTATCTTGGCTTCCATTCGACTTCATTTTTACTTAAATGAGAGTTTTGGTGACATAGCATTGGTTAGCACGAATTTAAGTGTGTCTTACGCTGATGCCAGTGTGCTTTTGTGTCATTTGAGCACTATTGATGGAGGAGCAAGTACTGTCTTGAAAGGTGCACCCAGCTAAATAATGATGATTTCACAGGTCCTTATCCTGACCAGGCCTCTGGGCATTGTCTAGATAATTAAATATCTAGGTAATTAAATCACAAAAAGTGCTAAGCACAATTCACCTTAGTATAATAAGATTTTGCTCCTTTAAACCGGATTTTAAAACCTGTTGTTTTTTTTAAGTGTATTTCCTTGGCCTAGTGAATTTGCTCTTTTTTCCCAAGGATTACAGAAAGTGCATAGCAGATTCAGCTTTCAGAATACCCAGGAGCTGAAGACTCAAGCAGACTGCAGCTGTCTTCACCCACAGTATTCTAAAAGAACTAATGAGATGAGAAGCCTGCAGCTGGTGGCGAGCACAATAAACCATGAGCCAGGGGCTTCTCTTCATCAGAGCCTCCCTTTCCCCCTGGGATCCCAGAGGAGACAGAATACTAACAAAGCCAGCAGGCTGTCTCATTCCACACTATTGCTCATTTGCAGCTGTAATTGGTAGCTGAGGTTGCATTCTGTATGCTGAAACTGTCATACATGAAGGAATGTATTTGTTCATTGTGATATGGATATAAATCGACCAGTTTTCAAATCCAGAGACCAAATCAGATACCCAACATAAAATTCATCAAGAAGATTCTATTCAAAAAAGAAAATAGTATTTATTGTAGAAATACAAAATTGAGATTGTGAAAACTACATCCACTTTTTGCCTTTTCATATTATGCTACTTAATTCAACTGATTAAACATTTACGGATTCAAACTAACTCAGGCAAAATGTCTAGGTTTTGACAAGGTACATTATTCTCACCTGTCAGGGTTAAGGTGCTATTGTTAATAATTGGGTTATATTATATTTTTAGTATAATATCTTTAGTGATTGCTGCTTTGCATTCTTAGAAAAAAAAAGAGAATGTTTCATTTTGTGTATACACCTCAGGAAAACCCACTTGGATACTCCTGGTGCTGGGGCTGGCTTCTTGGTTTTTTTAAATGTCTGCTTCCTGGGATTACTGACACCTATGGCTGGCCTGTGTGGTCTAGTTATGTGAGCCATGGAACAGATCAAAGAGTTCAGTAGAGGCTGGAGAGATGGCTCAGTGGCTTAGAGAACTGGCTGCTCTTCCAGAAGACCAGGGTTCACTTCCCATTACCCCACATAGTGTGATTCACAACCTTCTGTAATTCCAGTATCAGTGGATCCAGTGCCACCTTCTAGCTTCTTCTGAGGGCAATGTTTGCATGTGGGATACACAGATACACATACAGGTAAAACATCCATACACATAAAAGTCTGGTTGAAGTCCAGGTATAGGGAACTTTTATCAGTTCCTCTTCGCTGGATGGTGAACTTCATGATGCGTTTTAGAAAAGCAGCCATGGCTACCCCGCATTGATGATGAAGGCTTGCAGGTGTGCCTTCTGAAATAGTGTCAGATCTGGAGTGACACTTTCACAAAGTTTTCGGTTTCTTTAGTTTCTGCATCTACTGCAGAGGGTTTCTGTAGATGTGTGACATAATCTGCCTGCCATGGAACTGGGGTAAAAAAAATTTTCCATTTTCCCCCTCCTCTAGTTGACACCTTTGCTGGTCTCTTGGGGCCGACTTGGAAATGATTGATGCCAGTCAGAATTTAAACTGAGTTCTCCCTTCTTTGTAAGTTGCTTGGCCCTAGTGCGGGGACTGCCTTTATTCAATGCCATTGGTTTTATTCCTTTGACCCTAGAGGCAATTGTGTACAGTTTATTTTGTGTTTATTTACTCTTCCCATGTGTATGGGACAGGTTTAAATTTCATAGCACTCCACAGTTTTCCATACTCAATTCTAAAATCCTGTTTCCCTCTTTCCTGTCACAGTTGAATACATCCAAAGCCAAGGCTTGTCTTGCTGCTGTGGCATGTATTAGCCTTCTGCATTTTTACTATTAATGTCGCATAAAACAGTAGTACAACCTATAACTGTCAGCTACTCACACACAGAAATGTGTTTACTATTCAATTCACTACAGTTCAGGTTTGGTTAAAAAAAAAAAAAGAAAAGAAAAACAGGACTGGTATTGCCATGGCCACATCACACCCCAGTCAATAAGAGAAAAGGGGCGTGGGTTCGCTCTCATAGGCTGGTGAATCATGACCAGCCTTCTGGGCATTAGTCTGATGGTTAGAATTTAGTTGCTGAAATATTTTAAACATGGTATGCCTTTCTTCCTACTTTGGTTTATGTTTTGTGAGACAGGGTTTGTCTGTAGCTTTGGAACCTGTCCTGGAACTCACTCTGTAGACCAGGCTGACTTAGAACTCACAGAGATCCCCCTGCCTCTGCCTCCCGAGTGCTGGGGTTAGAGATGTGCTGCACCATCACCCGGCTTCTCTTTACTTTTGAATATGAAGGCCACTTGTCTCTTGGAAGGGGTGTGTTCTTAACTGGTTTTTTTGGTTTTGATTCTGACTGAATGTTCTCTCTTCTCCTTTGGTAGGTAATAGATACTTCTTGGGGTTTGGGTACCTTTTTTGTTTTGTTTTGTCTTGTCTTGTATGCCACTTTCAACTAGACTGATGTTAGGAACCAACCCTGTGTTCTGGCCCTTACTGTCCTGTGGTAGCTATCCCATAGGGTCTTTGATGGAAGGAAATGGAACTAGAAGTGATTGATGTAATGATGCTTTTTAATTTGGGGGAAAGGTGAGCTTTAATTTCGAGCCTTTGCTCTAGAAGAGAATTGTTTAGAGGTTTAGAGGTATGCTTTTGTTCAGGTAGCTTACTTCTGCTTCTGAATGCAAGTTTTAGGATCCCCTATTCAGTTGCTTCTTTCCTGAGTCTGAGAAAGCACATCAGCTTTAATGATGCAGGTGTGGGTCTATGAACTCATCCCTGCTGGCAGAGAGTGAAATCAGTGCTGTTGTACACAGACAGGTGAAGTGACTCTGGTTCTGCTTGTCTCCCTGTGTGTCCTTTCTGCATAATGTTGACTGGCCTTATGTCCTGGCCATACCACATTAACTATTTCAGATTATTGAGACCCAGTGAAGCCAGCCAGGTTCATGTGTTTAATAATTTCAGCCCTTTCTCTAGTTTCTGAGACAGTGTTGAGATGACCTCCAGTACAGAGTCACATGTTTACCCAAGCATGCTTCTGAAAAGCTTAGTTTTTTCCCTGATCCTCACTCTTTTTCTTTTTCACATGGTTTATTTATAACACTCCCTAGGAATTAATAGCATGCCATATGCATTTACTAACTGGTCTCTTCTAAGTGACCACTTGCCAGTATATTTTCTTCGCTTTGGAGCATGCTCCATGCATGCTTTGCTTGAATGACTCTTACCTAAGAACTGCAGTTTGCAGCCAGGGTTTCCTCTCAGCCTGGTTTGGGCACTTTCTGCACAGTGTTTGTGTCCTTCACAAGTGCTGTGGCGCACCTTGGGTCTGTGTTGTGACAATTAGTGAAATTCCCGCTGTTTGTGCACACTCCAAAAATAACTTGGCTCCTGTGGAGAGAGCTGGGGGAGAGGGACAGGAACTTCAGTTGAGTGAAATGATTTAACTCATTTTGTACAATCTGCCAGGCAGGATACACTGAACGAAACAGAGTTTACATGCATGAGTCGTAGATTTTTGTGGTCATCCCTGGTTTGCTATCACTGAAGAGTTTCACTCACCCGTCCCTACCTTTCATGACAGTGAAGGACACAGATTTAGCCAGGAAGGGAGGAGGAACATGCAGGAACAGGGCCTGTGGTCTATTGTAGTGCAGTAGTGGCTCACAGTGGCAGAAGCAGCCCAGTGCCACCATGTACAGGTGTTGTCGAAAGTCAGGTGTTAGTTCTTCAGCATGTCTGCTGACTGTCAGCCCTCAAACCCTAATGCTTCGCAGCCCAGCAACTAATCTTGGTGGGCTGCCATCACTCAACACTCCTAATTCCATAGTTGAGACAAAAGTTTAGAAAGTAATGTGATACAAACTGCAGGTGCTGCGTGTGGACCATTTCCCCGTGTGTAAAGACACAGGGAGCTCTAGCTGCAGAAAGCTGCCTGGCAAGATTAAAAAATGGTTTCTGGTTTTCTTCTTCATCTCTGACTCCGTTTTGCTTTACAGGACTACAAAGCTGATGAAGACCCTGCATTATTCCATTCAGTCAAGACCAAGAGAGGCCCCCTGGGACCTAACTGGAAGGTACTGGCTGCTGACCTTGCTGACAAGTGGAATCTTGACAACATAATAATTGACAGGTCCCAATTCTTAAAAGAGGTGGTAGTGTTTAAATAAAAGATAAACACTGCACAGAGGGTTTTCTTTGCTTAGATAAGGACTTAGGACCATTTGCAGCTGGCCTGTAAGTGCATGCTACATTAACAGTCATGCCGTGAAGAGGGGCAGATGACTTGTTCTTTGGGGACTGTGACATCTTCTGACTCCAGACAGTACAGAAATCCTTTTAAATGAAGGTTTCTAGTTGGCATCTGCTCTAAACAAGTTCCCTTCACATAGGTGTTTCTCTGACCTTTTTAGTAGATAGGTTTCTGGAGAGCTGAATACCAAAGCAGTTTTCGTGGCAAGTATTTGCATTCAGGTAGAGCACACCTTCACTCCATTCATTAAGTAGGAAAAGTAATTCCAACATAGTCTTGTTGTATAGTGCACTCCACCAAATGGAATCCCTTAAACAAGGCTTACAGTGTTGGTGGCAGGTTACTCTAATTAGTTTGACAGACCAGGAGGCACATAAACACCCAAATCTGACCTGAGCAGATTTTTTACTCACAGGATTTTCTTGGCAGCCAGGCTCTAACAGACTGGTTACATCAGGAGACATTACAGTGCTGGCTGCTGCTGTAGAGGATCCCTGAATGGCCCTATTATAACTCCTGTTATAACTATATTGTAGACTGTTGCATATCAACTAAAACGAAGGAGGGATCTGACTTTGTTTAATGTGAAATGAGCCATTGCAGGGTGTGGTCATTCATGGCTTTAATCCCAGGACTCAGGTAGAGGCAGTAGATTTCTTATGAGTTCAAGGCCATCGTGGTCTATGTAAAGTTCCAGGACAGCCAGGGCTACACAGTGAGACCCTATCTTAGAAAGGAAAGACAGAATCATAATTTGTCTTATTTTCACATTTGTTTCCAGTGTAGAGTTCAAAACTCTTCCAACCTAATAACCATGACTAGAGACTTAATGCTCAGGAATTGGTAAATGTCACACAAGCATCATCTGAGTCCACTCTAAGGATTTGCTCAGTGTCCCCATCCTCCTTTTCCAGGTTTGGAGCTACATCTATAGACACCCCTAGGTCAGGCTGGTGGCTCTCCAGGGTATATCCCTCTATCCCTGCTGAGGTGATGCTGTTATCTTTGGTACCGACTCTGGCTAGCAGTACTTTCACAGGGGATGAAGAAGCAGAAGGCTTATGATAAAATACTGAGTTCTTTCACCCAATTACCAGTGTCTGGAGTATAGGTTTTACACATCTGTCACATGGTATGTAAAAATGCTGAGTTCCTTCACCTGATTACCAGTGTCTGGAGTATAGATTTAACATACCTGTCACATGGTGAACCTTTCTGCCTGGGTGCAGGACTTTCGCATGGGCACTTCTAGGAGGTTTTCCAACCAACTGTAGAATTACTTAATGTTTTTTACTTTTGCTTGGCTTTTCTGCATCTTAGGAAATTAGAATGTGTGTAACTAACTTTGCTTGTTCTTGCTTTGTTACTTTGATGTATGCTTACCCATAGACCTTTATCTCTAGTTTATTACTTAAAATTCTTGAGTAGCTTAAGTTTGTTTGGGGACAGGGTTTCATCATGGGGCCCATGTTAGCTGGGGGTCACCATACAGCCCAAGCAACCCTTGAACACTTAGTGAGTCCCCTCCTCAGCCTCACGACACTAAGATGACAGGCATGAGCCGTAATGGTCTGTGCCTAGAAAAGCAAGTCCAACAGTGACTTCATGTTGACCATGCAGAAGGCTCCTCCGACCCACCTGCTTGGTGATCACTTGCTTACTTCATCCACGTGGTGACTGGTGGAGGTATTCATAAGAAGCAAACAAGTCTTCTGGCTTGAGCTGCTATGGCTTTGGGAATGATGGGGTAATGAAGAAAAACAAGCCAAACCACCATTTATTGATGTGCAAGGACAAAAAGGTTATATTCGTGACAATAGCTGAGCACACATGGGAATAAGCGAGCACCTATGGGTTTGGTCAGTGGGCATGTGTCCTTACTCTCCCTGGTGGTGTTGGCAGGGTGAGAACAGAAGAAATATGTGTGGGTATGACAAAACTGTGGCACTGCCACAGGGTATGGCACATGCTCTGTGCTGTACTGTGCAGGCTGAGAGGTAGCCTCTCTGTGAGCCCTCCTTGCATCATCCAAGCAGCAGGCTGTTGCTTACCAGTCCACATTCCAAAATGTGCTCGAGGATAGGTGAAAACCTCAGGATCTGTTTGTTTGCCTACATGTGTGTCTTCAGTTACTTGGGATCAGACCCAGGACTTGACACGTGTTAGGCAAGTGCTCTGTTCCTGAGTTACATCCTAGTGATTGCTGTGACACTTCCTCATTTGATATAGGGATACTTTGTATTGTACTTACTGGCAATATTCAATTGAAGCAAGAAGGTTCTTTGTCATCCCAGGTACTATAAAAAGGTCACATTTAACCTTCCAAACTTTACAGTGGGCTAGATCAGGTACAGGTGCTCTGTTTATAAGTGAAAAATGTGGCCAGAGAAACCCAGATCTACGGGTCCGCAGACCTGAGCCCAGTGCTTCTCACAGGTATAAGGAGTGATGGGGCAGATCCTTGTCTGCCACATTTGTCGGGTTGCATGGTAACAGTTGAACTCTGTCTTAGACAGTTCTGCACACCTCCAGTGATAGGAGCACAAAAGGAGACCCATTCCAATACTGTGAAGACACATACATTAGGATTTAGATCACGTAAGCTTTGATCCTCAGTTTCTATACCTCTAAAATGCAGTTGTTAGCACCAACTTCAGCAGTCATTGAGAGGATTAAATGATATGAGTAAGTGCTGGACACAGGAAGTGGTATCAGATGGTCAAGTTCTCTATCCGTGTGTGTGTGTGTGTGTGTGTGTGTGTGTGTGTTGCACTGTTTTACACTACAGAGATCTTCTCTAGTACCAAACAGTCCTGCACACTATAGCTAGGATTGATTTGTCTTTGATCACCAGTCTGAGCCCCTTGTCCTCACAGTGTTTAATGATTAGCGCTTGGTATGGGTCAGCTATCAGAGGCCACAGAGTTTTGAGGCCTTCCTTCCACAGCCAGGTGGTGTTGCTGCTCAAGAGACGTTCTCATTTCCCAGGCTTGTTATAGGCACAGGCTTTTATTTTTTTCCCTTATGGTATGATACATATTTTTACTTAAAAACAAACAAAACCAGGAATACACTGTAGCCCTAGAGACATAAGCCTGAGTTGTGTGCTCATTTTCCTTCTGAAGAAGGAAATTAAAAGATCTTTGTTGCTTAGAGTTCAACATGAAGTGACTTTGTGCATGCTAATAGAGCAATTTATAACCTGATTAGGAAGTTTGCTGCAAGGCAGAACTGCTGATGAACATCTTATTTCTCCATGGCACGGTGTGCATGCACACACATGCATATGTATGTGTAGGTTTTGGTTTCTACCTGGAGGGTGTGTGTCTTGTGGCACTGGCACAGCCACCTCTCTTAAGGGTTCCAATAGTGTTTTATGTGTGTGTTCCTCCTAGCTTTCCAGTTTCCCGCTTCTGATCCTGGGAGTGTCGGCTTCACAAATTGAAGATTATGGTGTCATTCTAATCCAACGAAAGGCATAATATCTTTCTTCATTTAAGTCAGACACTGTTGAAGAGTTAAGCTTTTATTTCTACAGATGGATGATTGTTAATAGCTAGGAGGTTCTACCAAAGCATCTGCCTCTACAGTGCCAGACATTAGAGCGTATGGTAATTGGGTCAGGTAAAGGAGTTGGCCCAGAAATTACACTGGTTTGATGTGTCCTGGCATTTGAAGGTTGGCCTTTCAGACTCCTGTTCTATGCACTGCTCAGTTACATTCTGGAACAGCCCTCGTGACCATTCTGAGTTCTCCAGGCTAGAGAAGGGCGCTGCAAGTTGTAGAGACGCCAGTTTATTTCCTCCCTGTCCTCGTGATTGCTGTCTCTTTGTACCCATGTGTGTGGAAAGATGACAGCAGCCTTGGTTGTCAAATGAAATGTAAAATGTAAGGGATGGGAACAATGATGGAAGTTAGCAATGAGAGAGAACCTGCTGTGAAAGTCTCATTCCAGGTGGAAATTAGTGGGGAAGGCACCTAGAGCTTCCTCCTGTGGCTCATAACCAGATCCTTTTAGTGGCTCTCCTAATGGAAAATGCTGCCTGCCACACTCCCAAATCCTGAACTTCACATGCCTGAGGCCCAAAGCAGCTAAAAGTACGCTTCCTCCCTGTGGTCTCATGTTTAAAACCCTGTAACTATAGCGTGCAGAGCTCAAACTAGTTTCTGGTTAAGCCACATTTTGGATTCTGGGCAATAAAGAGGTCTACAGACATGAAAGGTTTTCAGAGGAGATTACACAGTTTGGTGACTTTACTTTTAGCTTGAAGCTTCTAAAAATGCATTTAGTGCTTAGTTTGTATTATACATGTAAAACTACTGCCTACTAAGCCTTCACCTTGGTTTGGCTGTGGAATGCCTCTGCTTCTAGGCAGATCTGCAGGATTCAGGACTCTGGAATGTATGCTGCCTTGTTTGGGAAGTGACTTGGCAGAGCAGGCCTCTGGTCAGGCTCTTCATGAGTCTAGTGGAGTGGGACCCTGCAGCTGTACTTGTACAAGGTCGCTTCCCCATGAGTAAGTGTGTGAACTGTGTCAAGGTATTGTAAGGGAACATGGACTCTGTTCCACAAGCAGGGGTCTTCCTATTTGAATTTATTTTCCCTGTAATTATGAAATTACCTATGATTAGTTTACCCTTTGGATCTTTTTGAAGTTAAGAGTCTCCACCATGAACCCTCACCCCACCAGAGCTATGTGGGCGCCCATGTGATGCATTTGGTGCCTCAGGTCAGAGTGGTCTCCTTGTTCACCTTCTGTCTTGTGCTAAACCACCATGGTGTCTGGCAGTTCCTGGTGTAGATGTACCCTCAGTGGGTGCTTAGTACGGAGTTAGTTAACTTTCATTATCCAGTGCAAATCAATAAGATGTAGAAAAACACAATGTCCAGCCCAGGCCTGTCTGGAAGACTCACAAAGTAAAAGCGGTCTAGAGAAGAGAAGATGGTATACGCTGGAGAATGGGGTTTTTCTGAGATTGTGGTGTACATGCTTGGCATGCGTTTTGTGATCCTGTGTTGACATTTGCTGGTGCACACCCTGGCAGCCCTCACGGCACATTTATTTTTAGCTTTCTTAGTGAGATTTCAGTTGGAAACTTAACGCTCTGAATTCGGCCGCCAAAACTGAGCATTCTGATTGCCTACCACTGAAAAGCTAAAATGCTGGGGGAGTGTGAACTGCACTGAAGACTGCTCTGCTGCTGCTGCGGAGCGTTGACTCTACTCCAGTGCACCCCATCCCACCCTCGTCCCACGAGGTAGCGTGTGAAGCTAGTGAGGCCGAGAGGACCAGGTCAGGAGAATGCCCTTAGATGCTTTTCTTTTTGTTCTCTTACGTTTGTATATATTTGTTTGTCACAGACTCAAGAAATTTGTTCTTGAGGCTAATGTTGGCTGATTGCTTACCACATAGCTCCACATGCTGCTGCAAGTCATTCAGTCCTGATGTGTGGTTGCTGTGTCCGTTGCTTCCCTGAAGGCCTCGGCCACATGCCTCAAAGTAACTTAATACGTGCTCTTAAATTGAAAACATGATTTGACTTGGGGAGTTTCATTTATAGTTAGTAACATGAAATGTAAGGAATTCTGTGACTATACAAACTGTTTAATGCAATTTTGAAAACATTTTGCAACTAACTAGTACATGCTACATTATGGATGAAATTTAAATTATGTGGGGAAAAACATAATGTGGGGTTCTTTTGTTAGCTCAGGACTCTCCTCTTACAGAACTTCTGGTTGTTCTTTTGTTAGCCAACCAGTGTTCCCTTCTTTTAAAAAGATTTCCATTTTAATTTTTAATCTTTATAAAACTCACTTACTGGCAGAATAATGGTATTGTCAAGTAACAGAATTTGTCTTAGCTGCCTTGCTGCAGGTAATGAAATCATCAGCTTTGGCTGGATTGGAACATTGTGTGAAAGACCTTCATTCTATTCCCACCCATTGTTGTTGTTTTGAGAGGCAGTTGTTTTTAAGGCAATAAAGAGGAAACATTGAGACATATTTGTATTGTTTATAAATAATCAGGAAGCTGTGGCCCTCAGCAGTTGAGATCCCAGGTACCCTATACAGGCTACTACTGGTTTCTGTCACAGCTTTGAACATTAAATGTTTCTCTAATGTTTTTTTAATTAGGGACTGGAGAGATGGCTTATTGGTTAAGAGCACTAGTTTTTGCAGAAGACCTGAGTTTGGTTCCCAGCACCCACTTATTGACTCATGACCTGTTCCACAGTTCTAGGGGATCTGATGTTCTCTTCTGATCTCTGCAAACATCAGGCATATATGTGGTACATACATGCATGCAGGACACAACTCTCTCTGATGCACATAGAATAAAAAAATGAAAGATTTGTGTTGTATTTATTTGCACGAAGGTGTGTACATGAGCAAACACTTGCATACACCTGTGTTTGCCTGCCACAGCGTACATGGGGTGAGTTGATTCTCCTATTGTGTGGCATGGAGAGGTGGAAGTTGAGCTCTGGTAAGTCAGGCTTGGCAGCATCCACCTTTACCTGCTGAGCCATCCTGAGTTACACATCTCTTTACAGGAATGCTCTGGTAGCCCCAAGAATGCCTGTGATTTACTTTGCATTGTTTAATCTTAGGGAAATTTAAACATGGGCTGGACCAACCTTATCTGTTAAAGACCCTAAACTGAAGGCCTGGAGAGATGGCTCAGCAGTTAAGAGCACTGGCGACTTTCCCAGCACCCACATGGGGAGTTACAACCATGTGTGACTCCAGTCCCAGGGATCCAGTGCTGTCTGTTTGCTAGCTGTAAACACTCATACTTACATAAGCACCTAAAATCTCAAATATTTTATGCCCTAACTGAGCTTTCACCTCAGTCTATTTGGGAGGAGCCCAAGCACACTTATATTGTCACAGGCAAAGGAAAGAGGACAGTTTGAAAGAGTACCATAAAAGTTAAGGCAAAGGAAGCCTTTGTCCTAAAATGAGAGCCAAAATATTTTAAGAGTCAGGTGGTTTTTTTTTTGTTTTGTTTTGTTTTGTTTTAAATAACAAGGTAACCTCTCCTACCAGTGATACATACAATCATGTGAGTTTTGAAAATACAGTGTTGTACCTAAAAGAAAAAACTTGGTTGTTACCAGTTTCACATGGCCTGGTTCTTTTACAGGTGTCTGGCTGTCTAGATGCATCTTGCTACTGGTTTGTCCTTTCTCCCATAGCAGTTGATCTTAAAAAGGTGGCTCTTCCCATAGCTATAGTGCAAGAAGCAGAACTACTGTTGAGTTCAGGGCCAGCCTGGCTTTAATGGTCAAATGGTCCTTCGTGGCTGTGCATACAGTAGCTATTATTTAGAAGACTTGAAAAGTGTTGTGGGTGTGGAGAATGTTGGTTACTGAGTGGGTTTGTTCTGAATAAGTTAGTATATTTGTATTTGCTTCTCTGATAACAGGGCAAATGATAAGAGTTAATAGCTTTTCATCTTACCCTATAGATTGTAGAACTGTTTAAAGCCCTGTTTGTTTGTTTGAGACAGGGTCTCTCTGTAACTTTGGCTGTCCTGGAACTTGCTCTGTATACCAGTCTGGCCTCTGCTTCCTGAGTGCTGGAACTGAAGGCATACATCACCGCTACCCATAAAGCCCTATTTTTTATCACTGGTTTAAAGCCTGAATTAAGAGATGGCTCCCTATCAGTCTATTTTAAACAGGAATTACACTTAAAATACCATGAGCATATTATTTATTGAAGGAAAACATTAGCTTATGTATTATTGTCTTTCTTTGATATTACTTTGTCATTGCTTTCTGATGACTTCAGTGAGGTGCTGATATCTACCAAGAAGACTATGCCAGGAATTTGAGGCAGCGGGCTTTTGTGTCGTTGAACAGATTTGAGTGGATTTTTATTGTGTTTTTAATAACTGCTTGTAAATTGGATGGAAAACAAGAAGACTGAAAATAATTGTACATCTGAGGTATATAAGCTTCAAGAACTAGGATTTTTTGGTCCCATTTATTTTTTAAATTTTTTTTTAATTTTTTTAACTTTAAAACAATCTTCTTATTTTACATACCAATCCCAGTTCCCACTTCCTCCCCTTAAAATAATTTTTATAACCCAGTGCAAACTCTATAAATTGCTGTGTTAATTGGCCTAAGTAGCTTGCCAGCATCACTAGGAAGCATATGGGAAACAGCCTGGTTCATTGTAGAGTCACTGTGTGCTTAGAGTCCCGTCTCACCTGTGGAGGGCGCCTGTGTTGCATTTAGTCCCCTTGCTTTTATAAATTGTGGGAGAATTCTGAAGAACTGTCATTCTGACGGGTGAATCTTTGTGGAGAATGAGGTATGCAGCTCTTAGGGTTTTAAGGAAACTGTTTATAGCTCAGAGTTACCAGTACCTGTCCAAGACAAAAAAATGCTTAGAGCTGTTAGTGTTGCAGGGAGTGTGAACAGGGCCTTGTGTGGATATAGGGGGCTTCACACGCCATTAGATGTAAAGGACATATTTTGTTTACCATCTGCAGCCTTGGAGCTAAGCTTGCTGAGCCCTGGTTCACCTCAGTGGATAGTCTAGAAGAGTGGAGCCAGCGAAGGTAGGGAGGGGTTCCACACAGTAGGAACCAGGGTGGATCCCGTGCTTTTGACCTTGTACCAGCTAGACCTGCCTGACACTTGAGCCACATTCTGCTCAGACTCAGCAGCACTCACTGGATCAGAGGCCCCAGCATATCCTCACCTCATTGTTTATTGAAGAGATGGTCTATGGAAGGCTCACCTTAACGGTACTTTCTGTAGAGCTTCAAGGCAGGGTGTCCAATAGAAGCTGGCTGACCTCTACCATACCAGATGTCCAGCTTAGAGCCAAGCTTGCAGTCGAGGAGAGGGAGTTTAACTGGCATGGTAGAAATAAAGATATCTAGAGAGACACTTGTATGTGTCTCAGTCTGACTTCAGATTATTCAAACAGTAGGCTCAGTAGTGGGAATTTCCCCAGGAATCTTGTGCTAAAAGAAGGAAGAGTACCTGTCAGAGGGGGAGCTTGTCTCCTAGAAAGAGATTCCACAGAGTTCTAACATGTTATCATCACCTTACAGGATAAGACTTCAGGTCTGCATCTTGTCAGGGCTTATGTACATAGCCTTAGCCCTCTATTTAAACTTCAGTTCCACTTTAGGACCCCAAAGATGGACTTGAGGGGTTTGCTGCCTATCTTTAACTCTCTTCCTCCTGTGATCACATTGAGTAGTACTCCTTTTTCTGCTTGCCACTATTAAATTGGCTCTTTTTATTGACTTATTGATGACAGGTGTCCAGACCTGACTCAATGTAACTTGGTACCCCCATATCTGATAACATCTCTGTGTACTAGAGTCTTTGATGAACGGTTCCCACCAAGGGCAACACTGTTGTTTTGTCATTGAAAATACACATGTGTGGGCTGGAGAGATGGCTCAGAGGTTAAGAGCACTGACTATTCTTCCAGAGGTCCTGAGTTCAATTCCCAGCAACCACATGGTGGCTCACAACCATCTATAATGAGATTTGGTACCCTCTTCTGGTCTGTAGGCACACATGTAGACAGAACACCGTATACTAGATAGATAGATAGATAGATAGATAGATAGATAGATAGATAGATAGATAGATAGATAGAGATAGATCTTTTTTTAAAAAAAAAAAGAAAGAAAAAGAAAATACACATATGTGAGGACTGGAGAGATGGCTCAGCTGTGAAGAGCATTGGCAGCTCTTCCCACAGTCCTCAGTTCCCAGCAACCACATGTTGACTAACAACCTTCTATAATAGGATCTGATGCCCTCTTCTGGCATTCAGGTGTACATGTAGATAGAGTATATATCTTTTTAAAAAAATTCAAAGAAGAAAATACACACATTTTCTGAGTCAGTTTTGTATGCCTGGTAGCACCTAACATGTGGTGATGTGTAAATAGTCCCCACTTAATAACTGCTGAAGCCAGCTGTCAAAGTGAGGTATATTATACACAGACTAACGCCTCCCCGAGGCCATGTGTGTGGTTAAAGCAGAGTTGTTTACACTAGGTGGCAGATAGCTGCTAGATACCCAGGTGAATGTCTCATCACCCTTCCTAACTCTATGAGGAGGTGGGGGGTGTAGTCAAGAAACTCAGCTGGGGTAATTATTTTTCAAGGGGTACAGCTTAACTCCCTGATGTGGCAGTTACATGGCTCAGAGGACAGCTGCTTGCAGCATCCCCATTTATCCAAGAAAGACTTGATTTCCACCTACATCATTTGTGTGGATCTCTGGAAATTGGAGCTGCATGCACAGGTCGTTCATGGTGTTTGCGTTGCTGTCTGTGGCCCTCTGCTCTCACCAGCTGTGCTGCTCCACTTGGAAATGTTTAAAAATACAGAAAATGGTGAAACTCCACAGTGGGAGCTAGGAAAGCTTTACCTTGTTTAAGGCTCACTACTGATAGGACCTTTACCATACATAAGAACTCCAGTGAAACCAGCGGTGGTGGCACACACCTTTAATCTCAGCACATACCCAGCTGGGTCTACAGAGTGAGTTCTAGGACAGCCAGGGCTACATAGAAAAATCAAAACCAAAAAACAATAGTGACAGCAGCTAACAAACTCATCGGTGTGTTCTCACAACTGGGAAGTAACTTGGTGTGTGGCAGGGGAGGAATACTGGTCTTTTGTTTAGATGATTTCAGATTTCTGAATTAAGCACAAAACCAGTTTTCCTTGTGTGTCTGTGATGTTGTTTTATAGCAGTCGGTCTTGATTAGAACCTGTACCTAAGTCATAGTTTTTCTATTTTCTCATTTAGAAGGAACTGGCAAACACCCCTGACTGTCCTAAAATGTGTGCCTATAAGCTGGTGACCATCAAGTTCAAGTGGTGGGGGCTGCAGAGCAAAGTAGAAAACTTCATTCAAAAGGTAAATCTGCTTACAGTGGGACTTCCTTGTGGGAGATTTGAGAGAAGGTGACTGTTGGAAAATGGTTTCTATGACAAGCATTTTATCCTTTATGACATTAAAGTTACTGCCACTGTGTCTGTCTGAACCCCTGAAAACATCAAATTCAAATAACAAGATTTTAAGAGACTCCCTCCCTTCTTCCCTCCCTCCCTCTCTCCCACCCTCCTTCCCTCCCTCCCTTCCTTTCTTCTTAAGGTCTTATCTTTTGTGTGTGGATGCTTTGCCTGCATGTATATCTGTGCATCGTGTGCCTGTGGAAACCTTGAAGAGGGCTTCAGATCCCTGAAATTGGAGTTAGAAATAATTGAGAGCCGTCATCATGTGGGTGCTGGAAACCAAACCTGGGTTGTCTGGGAAGAGCTGCATGTGGTCTTAACCTCACTGAGTCATCTCCTGCCCTTACGGGACTGCTTAGGCGCGATGCAGTGTTTATTCAGTGAGCTTTCCAGTACAAAGTCCCTTCCATGACTAGCTTGTCCATGAAGAGACCTAGTATCCTGGCCACTTTTCTGGCACTCATGCTGTCTTGTGTGGAGTATCTTCTGTAGAGGTCTTGCCAAGAATAGATAGACCCTCAATTGGTAACATGATCTGAGGATCCTTATCCTAATTTCTTTTTTAAAAAAATGAAGCCTGGTCTACAAGAGCTAGTTCCAGGACAGGCTCCAAAGCTACAGAGAAACCTGTCCCGAAAAACAAAAAACAAAACAAAAAATGAAGATAACATAAACAGTTAGATATAGAAGGGGGATCGCGGTGATGTGAACTCATTTATGTATACTGTTGCCCAACATCTCAACAGAACAACAAAATACAATAGGTTATAAATACACAGGAAGATGCGGGAATAAGCTATGATTACTGTTCCTATAGTATTTACCCCCATCATCATTATAGAGATATCTTTGGGGACTGGAAAGACAGCTCAGTGGTTAAGAGCTGCTTTTTCAGAGCACCTGGGTTTGATTCCTAGCGCCCACATGATGGTTTACAACTATTGGTAATAATAATTACCAGGCATAGGGGATTCATACCACTTTCTGGCCTCCATGGGCGCTGTGTTGCACATGAGGTGCACAGACATGCATGCATACACATAAAAAGAAACCCTAGGAAATAAAAAGATGTCCCTGTTACCCCCCGAATTCTCACAGTGCTTTTTCTGCCTGTTCCCAACCATCCCTTGAGCATACTGTGTACGTGCTGGCCTTCTTTCTCACCTAGACATTGTAATAAATAGGTTGACAGTCCAATTTAAAAGTCACATTTGTAAACATGCAATTTTCTGTTCATGGAGGAAAGTTGAAAATTGTTCCCAAAGTTTCGGTTGTTGTATGTATTTTGCTCTCCTTTTTGGGAAAGTTGAAAACAACTTAAATAGTTGGGTATTTAAATTTGGTATTTCTATACATGATTTTCATATATATGTTTATGTGTGTGCATACACATGGGCAGTAATGTAGTGCAGAGTACATAATGGGAGGGTTCCTTCAGTGCAGCATGCTCTTTGCTACCGAGAGAAGACTGGGTCTGGTTTTGTTGTAGAAAAAATCTAGTTGACCTTTGTTCCTTGGCATTGAGAACAGGTGTCAGTATATGAAGCCCAGCAGGAGCGTATGGAATTCAATTATGCATGCTGTGCGCTCTTGGCTTTTACCAGACCATTAATCCTTTTGTCAATGGAGATTCTTTCCCATTTCTCAGGAAACTTTGAAAATAAGTTTTGAATTATGTTTGTTATATGTCAAACATATATACCAGTGTGTACCAGCTGCGTGGGTGTGGAGGTCAGAGGACAGTTTGTGGGAGTTGGTTCTCTCCTTACACCATATGAATCCATGTATTGAGCTTAAGTCATCATGCTTGGAAGCAAGCATGCTTACCTGCTGAGCTGCATTGCTGCCCCTTCACAGGGAATTGACTTTCCTGTATAAAATTATGATAGGATAGAACTAATGTTGATATAAAGAATTTTTATTTTATTTTATTTCTTTTTGTTTTTGCTTTGTTTTGTTTGTTTGTTTGTTTGCAACAAAGTCTCTCTACATAGCCGTGGCTTTTCTGGAACTCATTTTGTAGACCAGGCTGGCCTTGAACTCATGAGATCTGCCTTTGCCTTTTGAGTGCTGAGTTAAAGGTATGTGCCACCACGCTTGGCCTAATTTCTGCTATTGTATAAAGTGGTCTTTTAACTAAGTACAAGTTCATTTTATGGGCTGCTTGGGGCATGTAAAGTTAATGTGTCACTAATTGGATGTTTTTGCCACTTTGTTTTAAAAGCAAGAAAAACGGATATTTACAAACTTACATCGCCAGCTTTTTTGTTGGATTGACAAGTGGATCGATCTGACAATGGAAGACATTAGGAGAATGGAAGATGAGACTCAGAAAGAACTCGAAACAGTAAGACCAGTTGTGGTAGTTCTTTTTCCCTTTATAAACCTGTATGTTCTTAGCAAGTGTAGACTTGGAGTTGGACAGAGTGTTACTGCAAGCCATTTCTCACCACGTGTATTTTCATCCAAATGGAACCTTTTGGACACTCCTAAAGGTGTACCAAAGCTTTCTTAACCTAAAATGTGTTTCTTGTAAAAACATCCCAGTGCTTTGTACTGGGTCTTGGGCATCAGTCCTTCTGCAACAGTACCTGTCTCGGTCCTTTTCATTTTACATCGAGATCCCTTGGGCTCAGTCAGCTCAGCTCCTCCATAGGCAAGGTGAGGACAGGGAGTCCTCTGAGTTCACCAGTCCCACCTCCCTCTTAGCACTGAGCTTTTCTTCCTTGAAAAACTCTAGGCAGATTGCAGTAGTCTTTGACAAGAGGTCAGGGTATAGTTTCATGGCTAAACTTGCCCTAGCTCCTACCTATAGCCAGTGGATATCTGCACTCTTCCAAGGCCATTTTCCTTAACTTCCTCCCACAAGGATTTGGTTTTAACTTTTTGCTGAGCCATGCTTTTCTGCAGTTGGTAGTTCATTCCCAAAGTGGGAAATAAATCCAGGGCATGTCCAGGGTCCCACACAGTCACCCTGAGGCCTACCAAAGTTCCTGGCTCTGCAAGCCCTGCAGGTGTGGTATCTGATGAGACTAGAGCCCTCATGTCATGGAGAATGGTGGGAAGTCAGGCTCTTTGATAGGGAAGGAATGCTGTCTCTGCTATAGCACAATGAAGAATTGTCTGCAGTTGGTTACTTAGGGTGATCAGGGCAGGCCTGCTTCTAATTAGCCTTATACCAATCTTTAGAAAGGAGTAGGCTATATGTTCTTAATAGGGCAATAGAATGTTTAACCTATCTTACATTTTTATAAGTGAATTTTGCTCTAGATTATTTTAGGTTGATTGAATTTGGAGTGTACTTTCCCATAGAGAAAACATTATAAAGGGGTTGATTTTCTCTTGCTGCAGCAAAGTTCTGTCTTTGGAGTAGGGTGGTAGAATGATCAAGCCTG
Organism: Myodes glareolus; assembly: GCF_982192425.1. Classification (NCBI taxonomy): domain Eukaryota; kingdom Metazoa; phylum Chordata; class Mammalia; order Rodentia; family Cricetidae; genus Myodes; species Myodes glareolus. Next base: position 129,077,237 of record NC_142027.1, read on the forward strand.
AGTCATGCTGCTCTGGCCTTCACACCTTTCTCTCCCTGTGCTCCCTTCTTCTCAATAGTTAGGTGCTTCTCTGTAACTGGAGGTTTCTCTCCGCCCACCAGTTCACGATTATCCACTCTGAGGCTGTTAATTACAAACTGGCCAATGGCTCAGGCTTATTACTAACTAGCTTTTACATCTTAAATTAACCCATTTCTATTAATCTATGTGTTGCCACATGGCCATGATGTTAACTCACATCTTGCTTCTCCTGCAGTGACTGGTGTCTCTCTGACTGACTCTGCCTTCCTCCCCCTCCCCACCCTGTCTCTCTGCTTGGATTTCCCACCTAGCTATATTCTGCCTGACTATTGGCCAAATCAGCTTTTTTATTAACCAATGGTAATAAAACATATTCACAGTATACAGAGGGCATCCCACATCACTCCTTTAAGGAGCAGTCCTGGTGCCACCCCTCCCAGCAGGAACTCTTCCTCTGCTGTGCCCTCCCTTCTAGTGCTCCAGATTCCAGAATATTCACTTCTTCTACCATCTACTCTGGAGCAGCTGCTTAAGCTGTAGCATGACTGCTTCCAGCCAGTGTTTCCTAAAACCTCAGGGTGGCAGAAAACCAGCCTCAGGGAAAAACCCTTGCCCTAGTTGGGCGTTTTGTGCTAAACTGTCAGTTGAGGAAGACTGATCACCTGGTGACCAGGCCCTTGCACCCCGACTCCTTGGACAGAATATGTCTGAAGTCTGCTGCTCCCAACTCTTGATTCTTTCAAAGTTCTCAGCCTGCAGATACCTGAACACACCATGAGATCCCCTAGCCTAGAGGTGCCAATTCCTGCTCACACATGTAGCAGGAATTTCTTCTCATGCCTAGTCAAAGACTCTCATACAGTATAATATTCTTAATTCACAGGTATTTTAAGAATTGACTTTCTTTTTATCAAAACACTTTTAGACTTGAGAATGTCTGGCCCCTTAAGTTGGGCATAGAAAGGACGTGCACATGTATGCATGTGTATGTAGCCTGAAGTTTGCAGAGCTGTAAGAATTAACCAGGTAGTAGAAGAGAACTGGCCATACCCTGGGGTGGATTGGAGGAAGGAATTGTTGTAGAAATACAGTGTTGTTTGTTTTATTTTCTTTTTTCTGGTTTTCTTCTGTGAGTTTTTGTTTGTTTGTTTGGTCTGTAAATGTTAGAAATACCTGCTCTTTTGCTGGTTTGTGGGTTTGTTTTTTTTTTCCCCATGTGCTATTTCTCTGTGTCTCTTCCTTTGAGCCTTGCTCTTTTCAGTAGTCCTGAAAGCACTAAGAAACTGCTCTAAAATCAGCCAAGGTAGCAAGCACCTTCATGTCTTCCTGTCTGATCCAGAGACAACAGTGAAAGGTGGACCAGACTATTATGCCCCCTTCCCCTGAAGCATTTTCTCAGAGCATATTGACAACTTCCCTTGGAAATGTATCCCTGATAATTTGCTACCAGACTGTGGAGGCCTTTGTTTAGATACAGATACAGTTAACTTTTAAGACTGTTTAAGAAAAACCTCACACAAGTTGGTTGAAGCCAGGACCTCAGAACTCGATCCCTTCTAGGTCTACATGAGAAGCAGACAATCTATGTAGTCATTGCTAGACCTTCTTTTCTCCACTTGCTTACTAACCCCTATGTAGAATAATTTTAGCAGCTCATGATTTTATTTTACATTTAGATGCGTAAGAAGGGTTCCGTCCGAGGCACGTCGGCCGCTGATGCCTAGATGAGTTCCCTGTAGGTCAGAGACATTTTCAAACTGTGTAAGTGAAGACTTGGGTAAAAGAATGTCTAAAAGCCTGCACCTTTTGGTGATGGGGAGTTAACTGCTGAGCGCGCCACAGGCTCTTGTCTACATTGATGGTATTCCGCTTTTAGAACTGAAGAGGTGCCTGTTGTAGAAACTGTGAGCATGTATGTTTTGTGGATCATTCTGTGGGCCAGGTTGAGTGTCATAGTTTCATCCCACTGTCAGTGTAGTTGCTTGTTTAGTGGCACTGTCCTGGAAACTGGTTCACCTTTTGATAGCCAACCGATTAGTGGAACCATTTCTCAGTAGAACATTTTGCGGTTCCCATGGTAGTCCAGGATCTCTCCTGCCACACTATCAGGCTAACTTCAGAAGCTCACTGTAGGTAAAGTGTGTTCTGTGTGCCACAGTCTTCCTGTTGACTCTATAGTTCACTTCACTTTGTAAGCCTGACACTTTTCTGTGGTATTCCTACCAAAGTCTATGTGCCCATATGACATTTCCATAGATGGAGCAGAGAGCATCAAATCCACTCCACAGGCATAGGCAAAGAATGAGAGCAGCAGAGCCTACTGTTGTGTGTAGGTGTCCATGTGCTCAGACCTGCACTGGGCTTCCTTGCTGCTCCCGTAACAGAGCTGCCTTCCCCACATCGACTAAGGGAGAAGTGCTTGGCCATGCAAAGGAGCTGCTATGCCAGACAAGAAATGAGTAACACTTCTGAGATTTCCTGAAAGCTCTTTATCACTCACGTTCATTAAAAACAAAACAAAAACTGTTTTTTGGGGGGTTTTTCAATTATTGTCACTTTGATTAAGTACTAACTTTCAGTGATTTTTTTTTTTTCCCCTTCTTTGAATTTACTTTTCTCTATGATGAAATAAAATGTTTTGCCTTTAACATGGCTGGTCTTTTTGGACAGAAATGAAGTTTTAGGGTGCCATAGTTTGGGGAACATTTTCTACCAAATATTTTCCATATTGAGTGTCTCAGGAGAGCCTATGGCCTAACTTGCTGTTTGCTTCTTTACTTTCTTACAGCTACGGAGTCAAGGTCAAGTGAGGGGAACAAGTGCAGCCTGTGACGAGTGAAGATGCTACCAGTGTCTCTGTGTTGATGTTTCCAGCGTGTGCCTGAGATGACTCAAGGGCACGTGTACTCACACACACATATATATACACACGCGCGTGTGCGCATGTGTGTGTATGTATGTGTGTATATCTGTAGCTATATGTAAAATACATATGGCTAGAGGCCTAGATACACACACAAGTGTATATATGTATGTGAAAACATTGAAGGGATCAGTACAATTTCTCCAAAGTACTGTACCTCTCTTCAGCAAAAATACTAAAGAAAATATTTTCAATATATAAACCTGGAATGGATTTTAATAATCATCAATGTGATGCCCTTGATGGATAAATGGACTGCCATGTGGTGCTGGCTGGCATGCTTCATGAATGCCAGGTGTGGACCAGTGTGTATAGTTTTTGGTTGTTTCTGTTTTTTCAAATCACCACACATACACTTTTATTTTTATCCCGTCAGCAACAGACTCCTACAGAAAGATATCTTCAGATTGTTAGATACTCCAGTGAATCCAGAAAGTAAACTCTGGATGTTCTGGTTGTATTTGTAACTATTTATTTCTGGGTAGTCACTATCTTCCGGCCAAATCCAACAATGTCTGTCAAGTAAAGAGTCAAATTAAAGCTCTTTACTAGTTTGCCCAAGGGGTGGGGAAATCTTTTTTTTTTAATTGCCACTTTTTATTGGATTTTTGTATTTTGAATTTTCAAGTATTTTTCTATATCAAATCTAGCAAAAAAAAAAGTGATGACGGTTTGTGATTCCTAATAAACACTAGACAATATTCAGACTCTGGTTGAGCAAACAAGGCTTTACAGGAAGTAACCTTGATGGTATTGCAGGTCGCACAGAGCTTTTCTGTTGAGCTCTGTTTCTGGGATCCAGTGTGGATGCTATGCAGATCATCCATGTCGCTCTGAGCACAGTGACAGTCAGCTCTTTGCCTGCTGCAGTCCTAGCCAGGGGGATGCTGATGGTGAGCTGGGAACAGTTAAATGTGGCACAGCACTGTCCCCATCCTGAGGCCAGCTTGATCCTGAGCATTGCTGCCGACATTGCTTCCTTTCTTCCCTCTTCTTCTTTCTCCTCTTTTTCTTTTTTCTTTTTTTTAAAGGAAGGAACAATAGCTAGGTAAGATTTTTTTTTTAAATTAACTTTTCTGTATGATGCTGTTTTCCCTTGTCAGTCCCAGAAGCCTGACCAGAATCATACTGTTGAAACCCTCAAGTTACACACTGTCTTTTTAACCTACACCACCACCCTACAGTCCTCCATCCCCCATAGAACACATCATCCCTGCAGTGAACTCATTAGTAACTGGTTCCTTTGTTGACAGGCTTGCCCTACGTGCCCCTCCTCCCATGTCCTGTGTTCCCACGGGAGCAATGACAGCACTTCCCACTGTATTGCAATAATACCCTGTCATCCTCGGCAACAGACCCTGGCTTCCATGTGTCCTCTCAAGATAAAGGCTGGTGTTTTTCCTATGGATACTGGTGGGAGATGGGTTTGGTCACATCAGTGGAAAAGGCACCAGAAGGGTCATTGCCAACCCCAGGCAGTGGAGAACTCAGTCTTTACCCCAGTGAAACTAATTCATGGACAGCTATAGTCTCATTGGGAGCTTGGGCACACAAGGAAATGAGAGCTTGGTGTGGACTCTACTGTCTTTCTAACAGCTGTTGAGATTGAGGGACGTGATGAATGTCAAATACCCGTTGACTTGGCAGTCTCTTGTGTAAACTACAGTAAGACAAAGTAAGTGAAATTGAAACAATAAATTTGGTCACAAAATGATGCCTGTGTGCTTGAATGGCTGTTTCCCTGGTGCCACTGGCTTGGAGCAGTGTGGACCACTTCAGTGCTAGCTTTTCAAGAGTTCTCTGGGTTTCAGCAATCCCACTCTGAGAAGGAGTGTTTTGCTGGTCCTGTGCGGTGACTTGTTCTTGACATGGGCCCATGCCAGTCAGGTTATCACGTGGTTTCAGAGGTGTTTTCCTGTCCTTACAGGAAGCTGAGAACTGTTAGCCTTGGAGTTTGTAAAAAAATATTTTTAAAGGAAAAATTCAGAAAGCCTTTGTTTTTAAGTGCTCTGTCAGGCTCTGCTGTCATGTCTTACTGTCTCAAGATCGTGTCTCTGGGATATTTCGTCCTTTAGAACTTGGTTGTGTCACCTGTGCTCTCTGTTGGAGACAAGGCCTACTGCCTGAGTAGACTAATGTGCAGGCTGTTTGAAGTTCCTTTCTTAGTGTTCTGTTTCAGATACAGCATCAGCATGCCTGGTGATCTAGTCTCTTGCATTTATCAACCTGAGTGTACACAGTCACCTGGCACTCAGCAGAGGTTCTGAGGCAAATAAGGGCAGATGTGCAGCCCAGTGTGGGAGACAGACATAGATAGGAACTGGTACAACACAGGTTGGCATGATAAGTCTTGAGAAGTACTGTTGAAGCTTTACATACTGGGCAAACAAGAAATTGACGAAAGTACTTGAAGGCCCAGGAGCCCTAAGACCTCCCAGAGCCTTTTCCTCTGCTGTGGAGGGCACAGGCAGGTGAGACTTTGTACCTTTTTGACACATGGCAGCCCTCTTCCCTGGCCTTCTGTTTTACTGTTCCACTCACTTTCCATGCTGCCTCCCTTTGTGTCCAAGGCTGCTCAGACTTCCTGTCCCTCAACCTGATGGTGTTTTCAAGTGGCCCAGTCCCTGTAGACATGTCTAGGAGGTAAGAACTGCTCAGCTCCCCAGCTGAACTCATGGAGAACATGCTGACCTTGCTCTTGGGTCAGCAGAGCCACTAGAAGTCAGGAGGTGAGGGTCTGTGGAGTTGCAGGATTCTAGAGCTTGGCTTGGTGTGAGTGGGAAGGAAGAAGAGCAGTGGAAACCAAGTCCTAGCCCATGTTGTCTGTGGGATGCCTTTGACAGACCTGCCCATATGCTCCAGTCTTGTGATCTGATGTGAACACTGCAACTACAGCCTGTGTCACATCCCCTTAACAGAAAAGTGGGAAAGGAAGATAGATGTGCCTGAACCTTCCTGTGATGGTCAGACTTTCATCTATCTGATGTTGCCATAGTGCAGGGCATCTTCACTTGAGGGGCGTTCAGAGCCAGCCTCATTCTGACAGAACAAGCTTCCTGCACCCTGACAAGCTTACCCTCTTAGAGACTGAAATTCCACATGTGGAACCTTCATGACTACCTCATGGAGTCATTTTCTGCTGAGTTAAGTCCTAAATTAAGATATGACTGGATTAAGAATGTCTCCATTCGCCAGGTGGTGGTGGCACACACCTTTAATCCCAGCACTCAGGAGGCAGAGGCTGGTGGATCTCTGTGAGTTCGAGGCCCACCTGGACTACAAGAGCTAGTTCCAGGACAGGCCCCATCCAAAGCTACAGAAAAACCCTGTCTCAAAAAAAAAAAAAAAAAAAAAAAGAATGTCTCCATTCCAGCCGAAGTCCTCTGGCTGTCTTAAAGCCAGCCTGTGCAACTCCCGTGTCCTAAGAATGTTTCATCATGCTAGAGGCCGATGGCAACAGCTGCATCCTAGAAAACGAATGAAAACCTTTACAGATTCCACTTTGTCACTGTCATCTTTCTGTGGGTTTGTCTTGGTGCACCCCCTCTTCAAAAGCAGGGAAATCCCTGCCTCTCCCAGAAGTACCTGTCCCTGGGTCAAGTATGGCTCCTTCCAGAAGCTGCTGATTTGGAGTGTGACCATCACTATTGACTAATGAGTGGAACCCTTAAATCTCACTTCACACCCTATGTTGGTGTGGGCACTCCTCAGAGTCATCTCTTGTAATGAATGGAAGCTTCAATCATGAATGTCGTTTTTCCCCATAGCTGATGTCTGCCAGTCTAGTAACAGGATGCTGGAGAGGATGAACAAGACTCTTCCCTTAACCCACAACACAAGGGGCAGGAACTCTTGAGTCTACCCTTTCCTCTTTCCTCCCCAGTCATCAAAACCAGAGGCCTCAGAATCCATATCCAGAATGTCAACGTATCACAAATGGTCACACTAGACAGGAAGCCTAACTGGTCCCTAGGCTCAAAGAGTGTTCCTGTGTAAAAGTAAGCTGCTATTGCTGCCCTTGTTCTTCCAGTCCAAGCTGTGTTCTAACCATCCTCATCTCAGCACGGAACCACAAATTTCACATGAAAGATAAACTCACTGGATATACTAGTGCACACTTTGAAACCTAGCACTAGGGGGGAGGCAGGCAAGATCTCTTGTCAGTTCAAGGCCAGCTTGGGCTATAGAGGATGTTCTGTATCAATCAGCTACAACACACTAAAACACTGCCTTTTGTTTTTTAAGGGATGTGAGGCTTTGTGCTATGTTTTCTTTGACAGCTGTATGTTTCTATGCTTGCAGAAACATCCTGTGACCTTCATATAGTATGGCCCCAAAAGCCTTCATGGTAGGGCAGGTTTGACCAGTTCTCGGAAGTGTATGGGTAGTCTTGGACTCTGCCACAGGAATTGCTCTCTAGAACCTGTGTGATTGTGCTGTGTTCCTGACTCCATGAAGTCCAGAATGCCAGTCACCATTAGGCACCTCATTCTGACACTAGCCAACAACAGTCTGCTTCCCTAGCTGAGATATTCAGAGAAATAGTGGAAGCATTTCATTTCCAGCCAGCTCAGACCCAAAGCTGCAAGGTGATGCTACAGTGAGTTCACAGAAGGCATTGAAGATGATGCTGATTAAATTCTTGACGTGTGCTGCTCCTCTGCTGTGATGTTCCCAGCTTTGTTGACCTGGCCTCTGTGCCCTGGCTTCTGGTGGAGTCTGCCTTAGTTTCTGAGAAGCTATGAGGTGCCTGACATGCTACTTGTGTGTTGATCTTTTACTGTTATGTTGATAGCAAGATAGCCTTCAGACCATGGGAGGCATGGAGGAATACAGCAGAGGAGTAGCTTACAGGATAAAAACAAGCTTCGGCTCTGAGTGGCCCATGGCAAGATGTCTCCCTTCATCCTTGATGCTAACAGCAGCATTTTAGTACTACTCTCACTGGAGGTATGCCCACTTCCCCTCCAATGTGTGCTAGCATCTACTCCTATGTGTCCTTCCAAGAGAGAACCTGTGACCTCTCAGCTATAGTCCACAGCAGCTGTTTAGAACTGGGGCTGGCAAACTTTCTGTAAAGGGCTAGGTGTTCATTGAGATTTTGAGCCTATAGTTGCCCTGTGCTGCCCCTGTAGCAGGTAGGTAGCCTTGAGCATCACAGGGTGAGGGGTGTGGCCCCAATTGGGCCACGTGACACCTTGCTAATAATTCCCCAAACTATCCTCTGATTTCCAAAACTTGCTGTCCACCAGTGCTGCCAACCAAGTAGTCCTCACACCAACTTTCCTGCTTGATAGTTGCCTGGAAGGCAGGTGACACTGCACCTCTACTAAAAATGGAGGCAGGTCGCCTTCTAAGCAAAGGTCCTTCAGATCGCCTGCTTGTTTAGACCGTAGTTGCCAATTGCAGAACTCCAAGTCTGTGGCTACAGCTTTAATGCTCAGAATGTTTTGTTTGTCAACTGGTTGGCTTGTTTGATTTTTTGAGACAGAATTTCTCTGTATATCCTTGGCTATCCTGGAACTCACTCTGTAGACCAAACTGGCCTCGAACTCACAGAGACCTGCCTGTCTCTGCCTCCTGAGTGCTGGGATTAAAGGTGTGCGCCACCAGCATCGTAAGAGTATTTGTTCATAAAGTTCTCTGAGGCAGAGCTGAGCTGCTGCATAGTGGCATAGAAACCCTCAGGCATAGTCTATAATATTCTGAAAGGGCAGGAATGGGGATGTGCTAGGTGCCAGAGTCCCTCACCCAGCATGACCTCTGGCAGAGTGTGAACAGCCAGGTCTATTCTAACATTCCACACTTTGAGGCCTCAAAGGAAAGGTGGCGCGGGTTGAGGCGGGAGCAACATTCAGCCCCTGTTGAGGTCCCTTACCAATGGCACCTTGTCTCCTCCCATCCCAACTGGCTTTGTGTTTGTGCTATGGACCATGATGAGTCTCTAGGATCCTGTTGTGTGTCCCTTCTAAGTGTGCTTGGCAGCATTTGGGTGATGGGGGGGGTGGCCTGTGAATACCTGTAGGGAATAATGGGGAAGCTGTGGGCAGGGCTGTACCACTTTACCAAGGTATATAGCTGAAGCTGTAACACACAAGGCCTTGGGGCTACACACACACACACACACACACACACACACACACACACACATGCCTGGCTAGCATTGCTTTCTCTGGCTGGAGACAATATCGGTTGAACATCTAGTGGGCCATGAACTCAGTGCCCTACTGTGTGGGGTCCAGAAATCTTAACAGGATTTCAGTCTTGCTTTTAGCCCATCTTGAGGGACTGGCTCAGCTTTTGCATCAGAGATTGAGGCCAGCCTGTGCATGTTAGTGTTGCCCATGACTGGATGTCACGCCCCACACTAGGTCTCTCTCCCCTATGACTGTCATGCACGTGGCAGCCACCTTCCCAGGGTGCTGGAATGAGACAGCGACCCGTATTTTTCAGTGGAATTACTGTTACTGCTGTTGTCCTGTTAGCCCTGTAAGTGTGGTTGATACCTTTAAGTCATAGAATGGACCTGACTGCTCACACTGCAAGAGGCTTTGACCTTGAGCGCATGCATCCTATGCCTACCCCTCTACTTAACAGAACAATAGGCCCAGAATGAAGCCTTGGCCGCTCTGAGCCTTGGTGTCCTGCCAGTGGAAGTCTGAGTAGTCAGCACCAACATGGAACATGGCTCTATGACAGGGAACATATGAAAACAATGCTTTTTTTGTGCCCTGATTAGACTCTTAGCTAGAGTCACTAGCCATCCCAAGACAAAGGATTCATGGGAGGCCAGGCTTCATTGCTAAAATGAGGACAGTCCTGGACAAACGGGCCATTGGTTTAAAACCTAAACCCTGGGGCTGGAGAGATGGCTCAGCGGTTAAGAGCCTTCAGGCATACACACAGACAAAATATTGTATACATAATAAATAAATAAATATTTAAAAAAAAAACTAAACCCTGTTATAAAACCCAAACACCAACATTCTTAATTCCAGCAGCTTTTATTTAAGGGCAGATGTAAACACTGAGCCAAATACAGGAAACATGCAGTGCTATAATCTAACTGCCCCCAACTCCACCAGGGCACAGATTGCATAGCCACAAGTAGGAGCAGGGGATTGAGAAGCCAGTCTCACAGGAGGTCTCTGAAAATGCTTAGCTAGGCTAGGGAGAGCCCAAAGTGTTCATTCCTCCCAGTGCACTGCTCTTCCCAGGTTGCCCTGGACAGTTAGGACAAGCACATCCAAGCTCACTGAGGACCAGCCAAGGACCCCTTCCTGAAGGAGAGCAGGGCCCCCTGGTCAGACTGTTGTGCTCCCACCCCTTTCATTCCTGCCACTCACCCCTAGGCTCCACCCACAATGGCCTCATTCCAGATTCTGAGACCCGGGAGCCCATAGGTCTGTTTTGAATGAATGGAACAGAGAAGCTCAGAATTTAACCCATTCCTTGCTAGCTTGCCTCCTGCCGTTAACCATTTACTGCCCCTGCCTGTGGCATGACCCAGCAACAGCCACTCGGCTATCTTCCGTTTTGCAAGGAAACATTCCTGCTTCATGATCGCGTGTGTTCTTGTTTCTCTCCCGTTATCTTAATGAATTAACTGGGTGTCCGTTGCTCCCCAGGCCCTCGCAGTTTATGAGCTATACAGCAATCACTGCGATCTTCGTCAGCCCCACACAGTTGTTGTACCGGTTCCTATTACAGTAATTGGCATGAACTTTATTCTTTTGCAGAGAGATTCTTTGGCCCGCTGAGACTGCATAACCATCTGCCATAAATTGAGACTAGTACGGCTTATTTTGGTGAATGCAAAATTGGATCCCATTCTTTACTCTGTGGCTTGATTCAACTTCCAGATGGTTAATCCACATGAAGTAATAGGAATGCACCACGGCTCTGCTTAGCTGAAGATGGAGACGTAATATTTATTTGCTGATGTGGAGGCCTCCAAATGCTGCCCTGTCGGGATGTCAATATATAACACAGCAGCACAGAAATGTCAGCTTGTTCCACAGGAACGACAGCCTCCCTTGAGTTGCCATGGGGGACCCCTTGGTACCCCCCCTTCTGTCCTTGACCTAATCTCAAGAGGTTTTGTTCTCTCCCGGGCTGCTCCTTATCAGCTAGGTCTGCCCGTGTAGCTGGCTTCACATCTGCTTTGACTTTAGTGCCTGTGACATTTTCATTAATACTTCTCCAAGGTTGAGCCTTCATTCCACATACCCTGCAGCTCACAGAAGCCGAAGCTCAGCTGTACCCAGCTGGGTGCTGCTAGGAAACTTGGCCCCAAAATACCAACAAGTCTGCTGGCCCCACCCGAACTAGCTGATGGACACTTTTTAATTGTTATTGATCATGCTTACCTGCTACGCGGGAGGATGCAGAGGTAGATCTTGGGGGTGGGGGTGGGAGAGTGTTTTTTTTCACTCTGGGGAATGTTGACTGCCTCTGGGCTTGGCAATGTATGCTGCCCTGCCCCCTAAACTCCTCCTGGGCCTCAGCATGTGGTACAGGAACGTCTGAAGCCTGCATCTCACCACCTGGGAGTGCTAAAGCTGCAGGCCCTGCACCAGATGGGTCCTCCAACCCAGTTTACCCAGGGCTAATCTGGTTTAGCCCCACCTCCTGTGCTTCACTCAGAGCCGGGCAAAGGGAAATAGTTGCCCACCCTTTGGGCTTGTCTGTCCTAGATCTGCAGAGAGGACCTCCAGGGCCCATTCTGGGGGTCCTGTGTTTGAGTATGTTTTCTGGGTGATTCCGATGGGCTCTTGAATTTGGGAACCACGTCAGTGAATCTCAAGTGCCCCCACGGTCTACCATCTTACTATGTGCCTTTGCATTTTGCATGGATTTAACCCACAAAGCCATCACTGAAGTCTTTATTTCGCCCTCCCTTGGTTCTCATCTCTGCCTGCCTACCTTTTGCCACTCAGAAGACTGATGGAAGAATTGAGCACAAGCAAGTACTCGTGGTTAGAGTTGTGGCCTGCACCTACATTCCACCATTTTCAAAGTTCTTGGGCAGACTTGATTGGTGGTTAAATCAAGGAGATTCTAGTTGCCTGGGAATTAGATGTAGACTTAAAAGGGGGTGGTGAAAGTCAAGTGTGGTGGTGTGCACTTTTAACCCCAGCAGACAGGAGGCAAAGGCAGGCTGATCTCTGAGTTCCAGGCCAGTCAGAGCAAATAGGCCCAAAATAAGTGAGGGACATGTTGGGGATGGGGAGAAAAAAGAAAGAAATGAGGGATATGTGAGGAAAAAAGCAAAACTTGAAAGTTTCCGGATGGAACAAGTAAAGCAGATCTGAGGCTCTACAGCAGTGGAGTCTGTTGACCCCTCCGCCCATCACACATGAAGTTGTATGCGATGTAGACTCGCATGTGCAGTGTCCTGTCACTCCAGGCTGTCACGTGCCTTTTACAGCAGCCTTTCCCATGTCTGTGCAGGCTGCCTGCACCATGCATATGGAAAGACTTCAAAGTGAGCCCTCGAAATGCATTATTGGCGAGAGAATGGCAACCAACAAGAAGCTGCCAAAAGTAGCCCAGGGTCCATCCAGCAGGATCAGAGCCTCTGGCTGGAGCCACTGGCTTTAGTGGCTTTAGTGGCAGGCAGCATGTTTGTTCAGGTGGGTTAACTAAAGCTTCAGGGGCAGGCTGCAGCGGAGACAGTAAAGGTGGAGCTAAGTCAGACCAAGGCTCAGTCCAGCTCCCTGGCTGCGTCAGACACACCTTTTGCAGGAGCAAAAGTTTCCTTCAGGAAACTCTGGAGATACTGCCCTTTCTCGCTGCCTGGCTATAGCTCCTCCCTACCTCAGAGAAGCCTCCTGACTCTTTGTAGACAGGCCACATCCCTGTCTACAAAGGCACAAAAACGGGCACGTGCAGATTCCATGGTGACTCTCCAGGCCCCTCTGCTCTCATCCTGCCCCTTTCTATTCCAGCTACACTGCTTCGTGCTGACTACTTTGTGACCCGCCACACAGGTCCCTTCAGCAATGACTGATCCTGTTCCTGGACTGACCTCATCCCCTCAAAGGCTCCTCCTCCATTTGGTTCCTCTTAGAGCTAGTCATAACTTTTTTAAGCCCTTAACTACAGGAGGGGGAAAGAAAGGGAGAGGGGCACGTTTCCCACTGGACCAGAAGTTTCAGGAGGTCTCTGCCCTCGTGGCTGTTATGTTTGAGATGAGCAGCCACTACCTACAGTCTCATGGGGGGCTGACAGCTCTTAAGGAGACCCACAGTAGCACAGAGGTTACATACGACTGAACAGGGCTGTTCAGATGTAATAATGGCCATCCGTGTTGCTCTGCCCAGAGCAGCCCTTCTAGAGCATTCTGTGTAATTGGAGCACAATTAAGCCTCTGGCAGTGTTTCCCTGGACCAAGATCTGATTCTAAGCTTGCTCAACACGAGTTCTGGTTTCTTTTTGCTAGAACAACAAATCTGGATCCCCCTAAGGCAGACCCCAGAGTCTGAACTCCAGGAGAATCCTGGGGAATGTGACTTTCACTAGAGGAATTTAGTCTTCAGACAGTGGACTGTATACTTAGGAACAATTTCTTGGACTTTGCATAATATAAATGAGGATTCACACTTTGAGATGAGAGGCACATCATATTCAACTGGGGCAGGAAGCTGTCCAGCCTGGGCTGCTAAAGAGGACCAAGGCAGTGTAATACCAGATGGAATCATCTAAAGTGCACCTCACCACCCTTTCCTCCCAGCCAGCACTCACTGACCTCACTTGTTCTTCTAAATATACCAGGTCCTGTGTAGAGTTTCTTCCATGGCCATGATCTCCGTATTCCCCCCCCCAAAAAAAATAAATAAATAAAAGCTGGTGAACTGTCAGCTACCTGAAAGAATGAAGCTCAAGAATGAGAGAAGGTGGGCTGGAGAGATGGCTCAGAGGTTAAGAGCATTGCCTGCTCTTCCAAGGGTCCTGAGTTCAATTCCCAGCAACCACATGGTGGCTCACAACCATCTGTAATGGGGTCTGGTGCCCTCTTCTGACCTGCAGGCATACACACAGACAGAATATTGTATACATAATGAATAAATAAATAAATATTTAAAAAAAAAGAATGAGAGAAGGTAGCAATGAACTACAGGGGATGCTATCCATGTTCTTGAGAGCTATCTCTGGTCACACTACATGTGCATAGGGCATGGCAGCTGACTTGAAAGGGTGACTGTGGTGTGTGGCAGGGGAGGGAACAGGCTAGAGGAGTGAGCTGTCAAGTGGTGACCCTGGCCCACTCACAGACAAGCGTTCTTGAGGAAATTGGTTCAATTGGGTCCCTGGTAATAAAAAGAATGGGGGTCCTATGAGCCATAACCTGCCTCCCCAGTGGGTCCTCAAAACAATACGGTTGGGGGCAGCTGGAGAGATGGCTCAGGAGTTAATAGTGTTGCTATTATAACCAGAGTACCCAAATTCCACAGTACCTGAGTTCAGTTCCCACACCAAGCAGCTCATAACTGCCAGAAACTCCCACTGGCCTCCAAGGGCACCAGATATACTTGCCCAGATGGACATATAAATAAAAATAAAATCCTAAAACTGATAAACAAACAAACAAAAACTTGAATTCTCAGGATTTCTGTTCTCATTAAACTGGCATACAGGTGTGGATAGTGCCCCACACTGGAAATGACATCTGGGACCGGAAGTGCTTCTGGTTTCAGAGTTCTCAATGTTGCGTTCACACAGTCAGCATCTTTAATCTGGAAGTCTGAAGTCCAAAATGCCAGGAGCCTAGAACTCTTTCTACCCAGAGCAAGGTTGTTTGTTTCTCCTAGATACCTAAGTGTTTGCTGAGTGTGGATCAACATAAGCATGTTCAGAGAGTGGGTTTTCAAATTAAAGGTACTTGGCCAAGAAAAGATGAAAATCTGAATTCCTGTCTCCCGAGATTCTGGACCATCCTCTAGTTTGTGTGGAGCTCCCTGTACTGGGTTTTTCAGTTCTCCTGTTCTGGCACCCCTCCCTGAGGCTTTTTCCATCCAGAGGCAGCCCCCTTCCCATCTTTCCTGGTCTTTCCTGAGTTCTCTGCCAGCCTGCTGCATGGGAAGGAGATACTGAGTAAGGGAGTTCCCCTAAGAGGCTCAAGAGTCCTTGCTGTCCCTACCAAAGCAGGTCATCTGGTAGGCAGCAAGGCCAGTGTGGCGGCCCAGGGGTCCCCAAAGCAAGAAGTGCTTTGCAACAAGAACTTCACAAACATCTTGGTCCCACAGGTTTGTGTGCAAAGGGGGCTTCCAGAAGGAAGGATAGGAGCAGGCTTAGAAGAGCCTAGAAAAGCCTGGCAGGCAGTATTCCATTGCAGAGGGGCTTCCCGCCTGCCTCTAACTCTGCAGGATCCATTCAAGAAGGCTGGGGGAGGAGGGCCCCAGCTGGGAGTCCACAGGCTGAGACAATTAGGGGATAATTGGGGCTGAATCATCTTGGTAGAGGCCCAGGAGGGTGTAGGGTGGGTGTGGGCCTATAGTGGTTGCTCTGGATCAGTACTGGCTGAGTTCATTCTGTGGCTCATTCTCCTGTAACCTGGCATTCACAGTGTAAGTGACTGGCCTTGACACCAAGGTGACCTGCTAAAGACAACACAGACCTCAGGAATGCCTTGATCTAGTACTGGGGCTCACGGGTAAGCACTGGCTTGGCATGTGTGAGCCACTGGTTCCATCCCCAGTTTGTGAACATAACAAAAATTGTGTCTTAACCTGGGGCAGTGCCATAGCCTATCAAGGAACAGTATGGCCTATTTATTCAAAGAAGTGCTCTTTTGGTATTTCTAAAGTCAAGATGTTATTTGCAGTTGATAATGTCTTGCCTGTGGTGTGCTCTCATGGTAATAGAAAAGTAGTAGACAACCATTTGTGTAAGGCTCAACACATATCAGCTTCCTTCCCATTGAATCCCTCTACCCCCGTGCTCCATGCATATAGATGGAAAACACAGTTCCAAGAGTGAACCCTGTGCCCAGCAGGTGGGGACTACTGGTCATGTATTCTGACATAGGCACACAGACTTTGAAAAGACAGGATGACACTTTCAGTTTGACACCTGAAGCATAATGAGTGCTTCTTGGATGTGGGAAGGTAGGTGGGTACAAGGGATCCATGAATGGGAGTACAAACACAGTCTTCATTGCTCCACCCACATCCCTGCCATCCTGGCAGTTACCTGTACACAACTCTTATTCTCTCTGGCTGCCTGCCTAGCATGCACCCTGTTCCACTCCAGGAGCTACCATTACGGTATCTGGGGTCCCTAGCACCCCTGCACCTGCATGTCCCAGGCAGCCTCTCTACATAGCTTTCCCATCACTTCTTTGCTTCTGACTCTACTTCTTAGGATCTCCTTGTTGGGGGAGATCGCTTGTTTTTCCTGGCCCCCAGCTAGCTTAGACCTGAAATAATCACACAGAAACCATATTAATTAAATCACAGCTTGGCCCATTAGCTCTATCTTCTTATTGTCTAACTCTTACATATTAATTTAACCCATCTCTATTAATCTGTACATCATCACAAGATTGTGGCCTACCAGCACATCTGTCTCTGGTGGCTCCATGGCTTCTCTCTAACTCTGCCCTTCTTTCTCCCAGGATTCAGCCTAGTTTTCCCTGCCTACCTAAGTTCTGCCTTGCTATAGGTCCAAAGAAGTTTCTTTATTCATTAACCAATAAAAGCAACACATAGACAGAAGGACACCATTTCCCCTTTTCTGTTTAAACAAAAAGAAAGGCTTTAACTTTAACATAGTAAAATTACATATAACAAAACAAGTATCAAACAAGAATTACAGTTACAATATTTATATCTACTTCCTATCTGTTCTTCAACTCCATCAAAGACTCCAAAAGGATATAATATTACCTAAGTAAACAATAAGTTCATTGTAAGCAACTTCCCAAACTCTAGAATTGACAGAGACATCTCACTGCCTAGATAGTCACCCAAAGTTCTTCTGTAACGTTGGGGCATCCATCTTCAGCCTACAGGTCCATAGAGTCCAGCAGACTTTTCCATGAAGCAGGAAATTTCAAAGACAGTTCCACCCATATTGGCAGTTTGTCAATAGCTGTTTTCTGTGTTCTGCAGAATGTCTGGAAGACTCTTTCATGAAGCTGGAACCCTGAAGGACTGTCTCACCTTTCGACAAGTTCAGTAGTCATTTCTCTGTGGGTCCTGCATGTCCAGTTAAACAGTCAAGGCAAAAGCAGGTTTTTTTTTTTCCCAAATGGCTAACAAACTCCATAAGGAGCCTCTTCAATGCCCATATTCCTCTTGAAGTAGACTGGTGCTGCCAGGAGCAGATGTGTCCCATTGCAATGAAAAGTACTAAATTCTTAAACATTTTAAATGCCATATTCTGAAGGTCTTTGAAAGATTTGAAGAATCCCTAATTAACTGACTGAACTATATATCTAGAAAACCTAACTAACATGACTACAATCTTGACTATTATATTTCTTAATTATACATTATATTTTTAAATGAACTGCACAAACACAATACCTTAATCAAGGAACTGCACAAATACAAAATTTACCTTAAATTTGTATCAAACCAAGATCTATACCAAAACAAGTTATTCATCTCTATAGCATATCCCCCTTTAAATGTGAACAAACAATTATAAACAATATTTGGGAATATGGGTGTAATTCTGTCCATACTGCTTCCTGCTGTTTAGGGGTGCTGTTAATCAGGTCTTCCATAGTGTATCCTGTGAGCTAGGTTCATTTCAGTCAGCAATTATCCCACTTTGGGAGAAGTAATTTTTTTGAGGGTGTTCACAGTGACTTTTCAGGGGGTTGTGCTCTCTCAAACTATATTAGCCTGGAATGAATCCACAGGTTCTCATCCTCTGTGGAAACAAAAGAAGAATTTCTTTTCCAAAGAAACATATCCTTAGTCCCAAATTCTGAAGTCAAGATACCTTTATGTTGGTTTAATTTAGCAGCCCATACAATGAAATGTCTCTTTGTACTTAGCTCCTTTACAGTCAAAAAATTCAAAGAAAACACAATAATATACAGAATCCAGACTCTCTATGTCCTTACGTGGCTTATTTCTCTTTACTCCTTTTAATCTATGACTGTCTGTACTCTGTCTCTTTGAAGACTTTGCTCCTTTTCTTTTAAAGCATTAACTTTATTTTATGACCCTCTATACTAGTTTTCTTCTCTCTTCCAAGCCGATGTACATTTATCCAACACTATGACTCATCTGGATTTGTCTTTATTGCTTACCTGTAATTCTTTACTGTCCAGGAGCACTTTTTAAAATGCTAAGCGCATCTTAAAACTTAAGCTGTGCCATTACTATGGTATATATGATACTTCCTGCTTGCCTGCCCAGTCTAAAACTTAGGCTGTGACATTGCTATGATATATATGATACTTCCTGCTTGCTCCACACAGTCCAGCATGGCAGAGCTGCTCATCTCCCCTCCCTCCCAGAGTCATGCACACTGCCCCATCTCTAGGCACACAGCCAGTTCATTTTGCCACCAAGGAAGCTTTAGCACATTGCTCACAAAACACATCCAAATGCTTCATAGCCAGACCTCCTGCCTGAAAGAGTCAGAGTTCATGCTGGCAGCATGATCCATGGCTGGAAAGCTCCTATTTTGAAGTCGCAGGGCTGCTACTGCTGAATCAGTAAGACCTCTCTTAAAGGAGCTGTGGCACAGCACCAACAAAAAGCAAGAAGCCGTGTTAAACTTTGTATTTTTGTGTCTAGAATTAAGCTCTCTCAGGTTTTTATATGGATTTTAGTTTGCCACATTGCCACCAATTTGTTGGGGGAGGTTGCTTGTTCTTCCTGGCCGCTTGGCTAGCTTAGGCCTGAAATAATCACACAGAAACCATATTGATTAAATCACTGCTTGAACCATTAGCTCTATTTTTTCCTCCTGATGTGACAGTCCTGCTCCAAGTCTCTGCCAGAGGGTCTAACTTGACACAGTGGCGAAGTTGGCCTCTACATTGAAGGAATGTGTGGAGACAGAGGCTGGCAGGAGGATGAGAGTGGTCCTACTCAAAGGACCCACAATGATGCCTGTCCATGCTGGTTGAGAACCTGGAGGTCAGGGGCTGGTGAACATTGAGCCAGAGTAGAGCAGAGTGATGGTGGAGCCTTAGAAACCTCACACATTGTGTGGCAGTCATGAGCCGGGGGGTGGGCTCAGAGAAGCTGCAGGATGCAACAAAACTTTATGCTCAGAGTCAGGTCTATAGAAACCCTTTTCCAAATCCAAGTCTCCTAGATTGTGGATTACATTGCTTTTCTGAGTCTTGTCTTTCTCCTTGGAAATGAAACCTGTGCCACAGGTCACAGAAGGGATGCGCCCAGAAAATAACACACAGCAAGTTTGTTATGTGAAGCTGGGTTCAGAATAGTCCCCTTCAGGGGCCCTGCAGGATCAGACTTGTTAGAGTCTCACATTCTGTTTCCCTTTTATTGTAAATGGGGGTGATACCCTACTACAAAAGCCCACATGTACAAGATCCAATGTGTAGGAGGAACTCAGCCTCAATGTGCAAGTGGACTCCTGGCAAACCTTAGGAGCCCCCCAAAGAGACAGGTTCTGACTCAGAGTCTGGGCTCTGGCTTTCTCCCATCTCAGCCTGTAGGGTGGCTAAGATTAAATGCACACTGCTGTTCCTGATTCTGTAGAAAATCATTTTATTTCTGAGTCATTTTGAGGACTATCCTTCTGCAGAGCCTCTGAACAGACTGCCTGGACATGCCACTGTGGACTTCAGCAGGTGGGTGCAGCCTCTCCCAAAGGCAGAGGCTACCCCTGTTTTGGTCAGGACCTTCTCCCTTGCCATGCACAGTTTGGCATACAGTCAGAGCTCTATCACCAATCCATGTTTGTTGAGCACATTCTAGATGGGGCTTCTTATGCACAGATTGAGACTGTTGCAGACTCGTTTGGGTGTAGACAGAGGCTGCTTGTTCATTCCCAGCTGCCAGACTCGAATAATCACACTGAAACTATATTAATTACAACACTGTTTGGCCAATAGCTTATGCATATTTCTACCTAACTCTTACATCTTAAATTAACCCATTTTAATTTATCTGTGTATCACCATGTAACTGTGGTCTACTGGTAAGGTTCCGTTCAGTGTCTGTCTACTTATATACACCTACTCTCTCTATATATCTCTGTTCAGATTTCCTGTCTGTCTATATTCTGCCCTGCCATAAGCCCAAAGAAGATTCTTTGTTAACCAATGGTAATAAAACATATTCACAGCATACAGAAGGGAAATCCCACATCACCTTGGTGGGGCAGGACATGTGGTGATAGCCTATATGCCTAGTCCAGGCCTACCTCAGATGTGCACATCCCAGAGCTATCCAGCCTGTGCAGAACAGTGAGGACAGTGCCCCAAAGCAGTCAGGAAGGGTCATAACAGCCTTGCCTATTAAAGGCTGCCACATCTGCTTTCCTCAAAAGGGGTTCAATCCAATATGGGGTGATGGGGGTTCCCTGGAGCCCAGAGCCTAGGGATGTGCTGTTGTTACAAGACCCTTGCCTTTTGTAAAATTTTGACTGTATTTTTGAGTGTTTTGTCAGTATATATGCAGGTGTACCTCTTGCTTGCCAACATGTATGTATGTGTGCATACAGCTTGCATGTTGCTTGAGGAGATCAGAAGAGGGTATCTGGGCCCATGGAGCTGAAGTTACAGATAGACTGTCATGTGGGTGCTGGGAACTGAACCCAGGTCCTCTGTAGGGGCAGCCAGTGCTCTTAGCCACTGGGCATCTCTGAAGAAGCCCCAGTTTCTTTTTCCTATCAGCTGGTGTAAGTGTGTGTCTCTTTCTCCTCCTTAGCTGTGCTGTTGCCTCCAGCTGACCTTCTTCCAACATGGCTGCCGAGCTAACAGCTGGAGTCACCTTTCCAATTGCAAACTTGACCTTGTAAGTGCTGTATAAGTACTCCCCCACCTCCCTAGTTCCCCCAGGATGAAGTTCCAAACCCTTTAGGCTCTTACCTGACCACAAGGCTGTTTTATTTCACTACCATACTCCTGTTGTACCTCCGTGTCCTTCCTGCTTGTCCTGTTTTCAAACGTTTGTTCCCATTGAAATAGAGCATCCCCAACAATTGAAGTCGGGGTAGTGACACTGAAGCCACTTGCTGAGGGAACCCTCAGGAATGTGTCTTAAAGTGAGGCACTTCAAAGGATGGGGCTGAGGAAGCTCAGACTTTAATAGGGAACAAATGTGACGCCAGCACTTAGGAGGCTGAAGCAGGAGGGTTGTGAGTTTAAAGCTAGCCTGGGCTACATGGAAAGACCTGTCTAAAACACAGAAAAAAAATTGAAGGACAACACACCTTCCTTCCCTTCTGTCTCCACACATCTTCAAACCTCAGTTGCCCACTGTGTAAAATGGGCTTATGAGATTTAGCTGGAGAGGCAGCCAGGGAACCCTGTGAGCATCAGTGAATCAGGGACTCTGTTCCCTAGCAGCCATATCAGAACATTGTTCTCTCCACTTGCCCTCATCTGAAAGGTCTTCTTGAAGGTGAGGCTCAAAACCAGGACTGTCAGGCCCAGCAGGATAAGTTAGTAGCATCCATCTCCTGCATTTGTTTGTTCTGGAACAAATGTTTTGCCAAACCAGAACTTGGAAAATGCCAAGTGTGTCCAAAGTCTGACCCAGGGGCACAGGTTCTGCACAGAAGCACAAGTTGGCTTTCAGCACATGAGGAATTGTCTGTTCCCTTTCAAGAGAACGAGAGTGGTGTCAGTCTTCACCCTGTGTGTCACACTGTGCCACCCCTCCCTCCCGTCAACCCCTTCCCTGCACACATGTGATGGCCAGGCTCTGGCTTGGACCTTCTAGACTGCACATCTAAATATTCCCTCCATCAGAGCTGCTGGTGGTGTTTTCCCTCCTGCATCGAGTGCCTAGATTTATTTTGAGCCAAGCAGCTCCTCACCCAAACTCCTCTGCCTCCTTTCAAAGTCCAAGACTGTGTTCAACCTCCAAGTCCAAACCACACTTATATAACCCATGGTGATGCTGAGTGAGTGAGTGAGGCTGGCTCTCAGCACAGGGGACATTCTGTCCTATAGAGATGGTTCTGGTGTCTGTGTGTCTGTGTGCGTCTCTCTCTGTCTGTGTGTCTCTGTGTGTCTCTATATCTGTGTGTGTTTCTGTGTGTCTCTGTGTGTGTATTTCTGTGCGTGTGTATGTGTGTCTCTCTCATGTCTGTGTATGTTTCTGTGTCTCTGTGTGTGTCTTTCTCTGTGTCTGTGTGTCTCTGTGTGTGTGTCTCTATGTCTGTGTGTGTGTCTCTGTGTGTGTCTCTGTGTTTCTGTGTGTCTCTCTGTGTGTGTCTCTCTGTGTCTGTGTGTGTTTCTATGTGTCTTTGTGTCTGTGTATATTTCTTTGTGTGTGTCTGTGTGTCTCTGTGTGTGTGTTTCCCTTTCTGAAACAAACAAACAAACAAACAGTTCCTTCTGCTCAAGACGTAAAAAGAAGACTAAGGGAAGGGAAAAGTCCTGGAATAATTTCAGCTTTGGGCCCAGATCAAGAATGGCAAACGCTGGGAATATTTTCCGAAGTCAGGCTGTGAGTAGAGTCATCCTTACAGGAAATTGGAGCCTGACCTTGTGTAGCTTCAGGGGTGTGTGTTGGCCACATCCTCTGCCATAGGGACAACAGGCCCTGATCTTTCTCACTCGCTGCGCCCTTGCTCTTACTCCATGCCCAAGCCACATTTCCCCCATCTTGGCATCATCTTACAAGTGTTTTGCTATATTAAATCTATTTTCTTAAGAGGCAAATCAAGTTCCAAGAAACAATGATGTCTGAGAGGCCTTGCTGGTTCTGGGAGAAAAGGGCTTGAAAGAGGTCACGTGTCCATCACCACATGGTGCCACATGCAAGCACCTAATCTATGCAGACTTGCCACACATCCAGCCAAGACCCACCTTTCAATTTCTCAGCAGCCATCTAAAAACAGGAACAACATTAAAAGTCTTTTTTAAAGACCTTTAGTAACACAGTGTCTGCATATTAGGGCCTGTGACAGCTGTTCCTAAAGCCAAGTTCCTTACTGGGGATCCTTAAGACCTTGATCAATTAACTCCCAAGGGTAGCAAAATTCAGAACTGGCCTCCACTAAACAGCCCAAAATCCCAATGGACTGTCAACACCTATTATTCATGTGAGGGACTTTGCCTTCCCTCTAAGAAGAAATTCCAAAGTGCTTCCAAGGCAGAACTAGGTGGAGCCCAGGCTCATCCATTCCCTTTGCTCAGCCAGAGCTCTGTTCCAGACCAACAACTTCAGATCAGAGCAGTACACGGTCCAGAGAGCCATCAAAGAGGACTTCTTGGCAACCTACCAACCATAAAGGTCTAGAATGGCAGAGGTTGGATGTGATCTGGTCACTATAGGGTCCCCAGCATGGTGTTTGAGAACTGGTAGAGCCCAAAACATGTATCTCTTGAGTTACTAAAGAAGTGGAGCTTGTCAAATTTAGGAAGGACAAGATAAAGGCCCCAAAGTAGTACTCCTTTATCTACAGAGTCTGTGAATGTTTCTTCCTGTGACAAGAGCCATTTTGCAGGTGGAGGAAGAGAGAGCTAAAGGAAGCAAGAAGGTGAGGTTGTCCTGCATTATCCTGGAGCTCCAGTCTGATGAGATCGCAACATGAACAGGAAGTCTTTGGAGAGCAGAGTTGGTGAGGTGCGTCTGGAATCCTAGCCTTGAGGAGGCTGAAGCAGGGGAACCACATACTCCAGGACAGCCTGGACCACTGAGCAAGACCCCTTCTCAGATTAGTCAAGAGAACATTCCTTTGTGAAGGAAGTCCGGGATGCTTCTGCAAGATGCAAGTTTAGTGACAGACTGAGAACAAAGGAACATGGCAGCCACTGGAAGCTGAACTAGGCAGGAGGCAGTTCCTTAGGACTCCAGGAAGGAATGCAATCCTGTTACCACCTTGAAGTTAGCCCAGTGAGACCAATGTTCGAATGTCAGACTTCTGACCTCTAGTACTGTGGGGGAAAAGTCAGTCTGTATGATTCCAAGTTAAAAGTCTGTGGTGTTGTGTATGGCAGCAGTGAGTACCAAATATTGTAGAAGGGAGCCCCAGGTTGGGTGTGGTGGCGCATACCTCTAATCCCAGCACTTCGAGGCAGAAGCAGGCAGATTTCAGTGAGTTCGAGGCCAACCTGGTCTACAAAGTGAGCTCCAGGACAGCCGGAGCTACACAGAGAAACCCTGTCTCAAGAAAAAGTGTGTGTGTGTGTGTGTGTGTGTGTGTGTGGTTCCAGGTGGTGAAACAGCACCTGCCAAGGAGGTCTGGGACAGGAAAGGACCTGGCTGTGCCTTAGGGTGTTACTGTCACTGCTCCTATCCTTCTAGCCCAGATCTGGGGCAAAACATCTTGAAGAGCTTTGGAGAGCTCCTTGCTTTGCAAAGTCACCTGGCCCATCCGATGTGAAAAGTGCCTTTTCCCAGAGGATTTATAGAAACCACCAGGGGAGGGAGAAAGATTAGTCATCAGAACATGCTGCCTGCTGTCCACAGGCTGCGCACTGAGCTCATGGACACTCTTTCCCCTTCTAGTACTGTAGCCTCACCGAGCCTTGGAACTGTGAGAACTGCCAGGCCAGTAGGGGCAATGACTGCAATACTCAGGAGAGTCCAGAGAAGGGTCCCTTGTCCCTGATGTGAACCAGCATATGGAGTGGGACATGGCTAGGGCCTGCATGTGTCTTAGGATGGCCTTTCCAGACACCCCACTGTGTTATTTTCTCAATTATGATAAACAGAAAGTAAAAAAGTGCTAACCATTGTCAATGGCACAGCTTTGTGTCACTGAGCTTACAAGTGTTCAGTCACCATCTGCAGCCACCAGACATTGCTTTCTGTCTCTCTGCCCTGCTTGCCCCCTGTGCTGGTAAGCGCCCCAAGTCTTTCTGTGTCCTATGCAGCCTCTCTGAATAGAACCACACAGGAAACGAGCTGTGCATCTCTCACGCACCTCAGCTCTGAGCTGGCGCACTATATCAGAGCTCCATGCCTTTCCAAGGCTGAATACTATTCTGTTGCACGGACAAAGTCATCCTGTTTAATCATCACTGTTGGTGGAAGTGTGGGCTGCTGTGGAGAGTTCTAGAAACAGTTGAGCCTGGGTTTTTATTGGGACACCTGTTTTCATTCTGTGGGGAGGGTCAGCAAGAGTGGAAATCCAAAGCTTCACTTGCTGAGGAGTCTGTAGTTTTTCAAAACCAAGGTCAAGTAGGCTTTCACAACCTTGGTCCTGAGAGTTAGGGAAGCACCCTATGTCACTTCCGCAGTTCAGTGCTCAATGGCAGACAAGACAGCAGGTGGGAGAGACAAGGGACAGACGCAAGGGTGTCGAATAGGTGCCTATGGACAAGTCAGGAGGAGGAGCATCAGAGGCAGAGTAAGGGTCAGACAGGCCTTGCAGGGGGCCATTTTTCTCTGAAGCTAGTGCTGGGCTGTGGGAGGAGCTTCCCGAACCACTGGACACCGGCTGTGGCTGAGCGCATGCAGGCCTCACCTTCTCTCATTAAGGACAAAGACCTTTACATAGCTGTTCGTTCCAATTATTGAGCCAAAGGTTGGGAAAAAGGGAATTTTCTAGAAAATAATAGAAGCGAGGTTCATATACTGTAAAGACAGCCTTGATTAAACTCAGTAGGTTACAAAACAGCATGAATATGGGAAAGGACCTGTAGGACAAGGGGTGGGGTGGGACTGATGGGGAGGGAATGAGAATAACCAGAATGCATTATACACAAATATGAAGTTGTCAAAAAGGAACATCTAATAAAAACCAAATATTAAATTAAAAATGAGGAGTGGTGTCTCCCAGCATCCCCCACCAGCTTCCAGCTTTTATAATTTTCTGTCATTTCCTTAGAGGGGGCGTGGCCTGAATACCCAGTTTAGGGCCGAGTGCTCGCTGTTACTCGTTCTCAGCACCTTTTTTTTTTCTCCCCCCGAGACAGGGTTTCTCTGTGTAGCCCTGGCTGTCCTGGAACTCGCTTTGTTGACCAGGCTGGCCTCTCACTCAGCAGAGATCCGACTTTTCTTGCCTCCCGAGTGCTAGGATTAAAGGTGTGAGCCACCACCACTTGACTAGTTTCATTCCTTTTTATTATTTAAATAGTTTAATAAAAAGAATTATTATTATGTATATGTATGTTACGGAGAATGGTATTCATGTATGACAGTTTTCATGTGGAGGTCACAGGGCAACAGGCAAAAGTTGGTTCCTTACTTCCACTGTGTGGGTCCTGGGGGTTGAACTCAAGTCGTTCAGCTTGGCTGGTTGCAGTTTTAGTTTCTTCTAAATGGTGTGACCTGCACCATTTGCCTCATCTTCTGTGACTGGAACTCCAACCTGAATAAACACTCAGCACCGGCCCACGGTAAGCTCCAGAAATCATCTTTGCATCTGTATTCAGTTACTATAAGATGTTATTAGGAATAAATTATATTATAATCTTAAGATTATAATATAAAATTATAATAAGATAATCCTAATTATTTTCTAAAAATAATTGTTGCTTAAAAAAATATTTCCTGAGCTGGGCAGCTGTGGCCCTTAATCCCAGCCCTCAGGAGGTAGAGGCAGGTAGATTCCTATGAGTTCAAGGCCCGCCTGGTGTTCTAGGACAACCAGGGCTACACAGAGAAACACTGTCTTGGAAAAAAAAAAGTCTACTGTTATAAGTAGAGCCCATGGTCAAGTTTGAACTAAAGTCAAACATGCACGGTGTTGAGACCTACCGTTAGCAATCAGCCAGCTACTTTTTGACTGACTCGGGGTGGATGCATTAAAAACCGTGCGAGCCGAATGGCATACCCACAGCAACAGGAATGGAGTGTTTTGTGATGTTATTAGAGAAATACATTTGAAAACAGAATTGAATATCACAAGCTGAATCTGAGCAAAATGGCCTGACATTTTTGCCAAAGATTTTATGTACTGTTTCTTGGAGAAGCTGGCTACCCCAGGGAAACATTCCAGGGCATTTAAAAGAATCAGTGTGTGCTGAATTGAATGGTGTCCCCAATACTCATGTCCACGGAGAACCTGAGCGTGGCGTTACTTGGAATCACATCAAAACTTGGCCATAGGTGGAAGGCGTAGAGTACGTTTCTCAATGAGCATGAAGTCCTGGGTTCCATGGCCAGTACTGCAGAAGCCAGGCATGATGGTGCACGCCTGTGATCCCAGCACTGAGTAGGCAGAGGCAGGAGTGGTCAGAAGTTCAAGGCTCTCCTCAGCTGCTGAGTTTGTGGCCAACTTGGGCTTATATGAGACTCTGTCTCAAAAACAAAAGCCTTGTATTAGATGTGTGCATGGCGAGGGGGCAGGCTTAAATCTAGGGTGCTCTTATGAGGAAAACTCAAACAGAGGCACCAGGAGACAGCCACAAGCGGATGGATTGGAGCAGTGTGCCCATCAACCTGGAACCCAGGGCTCACCAGGAGGCTTTGGTGTAGGTCCATGTAGGCTCAGTTAAAATCTGTGAAAACAGCTTGCTTTTTGCAGCAGGCCTTTGGCCTTGCCTCTTCCCTTGGTCTTAGTTTTCCCACCTCAGGATCTTACTAGGACCCAATTTGCATAGGTTCCCAGAGGTTTCTGGTTGTATTGGGCTGCTCAGAGGAGGGCGGTTCAAAGCTGAGGTCAACTGTAGGAATGTGTGAGATATGCCACCTATTGGACAGGTGGCTGCATCTTAGCCAGTTTTGTTTTTTTTTTTTTTTTTTTTTTTTAAAGCCCTTCAGTGTTCGGTGTGAGCTGCAAAAGGATAGAGTTGCAGAGTTGAGGCTGAAGGGACTGGGAAGACATTGGGAGGTCTCCAGGGCTTCACAGACAATACTAAAGAACCTGATTGTCTTCTCTTGCATATGTATGTGTACCCCTGTGCATACGAGACATGTATGTATGTGAATTCACACCCTACAAATGGAAGAGTGGAACCAGGCGGTGGTGGTGCATGCCTTTAATTCACC
The DNA here is from genome assembly GCF_982192425.1 of Myodes glareolus. Lineage (NCBI taxonomy): Eukaryota > Metazoa > Chordata > Mammalia > Rodentia > Cricetidae > Myodes > Myodes glareolus. Next base: position 129,105,236 of record NC_142027.1, read on the forward strand.
CCCCCCCCCCCCGCCCCGCACTCAGGGAGGCAGAGGCCAGCCTGGTCTACAGAGCTAGTTTTAAGACAGCCAGAGACACACAGAGAAACCCTGTCTCAAAAAAAAAAAGAAAGAAAGAAAGAAAGAAAGAAAGAAAGAAAGAAAGAAAGAAAGAAAGAAAAAAGAAAAAAAGAAAAATATCAGAGTGGAGAATTGTCCCAGGTTTCTTCCTCCATCTGAGACTCCCCTAGGGGTTGGGTGGTGGCTGTAGCCATGGTGGGAGGAAACCCAGGGCCTGAAGCACCCCTCCTCCACAGTCCTCCCTTTGGAGCGTCTCTGTGTCCCTGCACCCTGCCCCCACTTTCTCCCGGCTCACTGTGATTTAAGAGGCATTTTCCTTTAGGGTGATATAGATTCTGAGACGCAGCATCCATCTCCGGCTTGGTGAAGCTGCCTGAGTTATAGCAGATTGCTTTCTGTGGGGGGAAGGGGCGGAGGCCGCTGGTTGCTTTCTGCTCTCTGAGCCTGGAACATTTGAGCAAACATTCCTGGCTGCTTTAGAAGTTACCAGACCCAGATGAGCTCATCCCAGCCAGAGGTGGGGGCAGCTGGCGCCTGGAGCCTGCCCAGAGCTCCCCAGGTGGCCCGGTGGCAAATGGTGGAGGCGGCTGGGCCTCAGCTGGGAAGAAGGCAGCCAAGACAGGGTGGGCCCCAGCACAGCTGGGTCTGCCTGAATAGGATGAGTTTTTTGCTTAGGGTCCTTCCTCAGAGCTAACGAGGCACTGGCTAGGGACCACAGCATCTAGGGAAGCCACGGTGAGCAGCCTGGCCCCAGCCCTTCCTGGGGCTACCCCAGGGAGCTACCCCCTATGCAGGGCCTCAGGGCCTCCCTCCAATGCAGTAGCTGCCGTTTATTGAGTGTTAACTATGTGCAAAGTGCCTGGGCCCCATTCACCCTCCTGATGTTCTTAAGAACTCTTAGTCTTCCCACTTGACAGATAGGGAAACTGAGGCCTGGAAAGGTGTGATGAATTGTGAGTAGTCAATATGCAAGCCATAGCGTCTTTGTTGTTGTAGTTGTTTGTTTGAAACAGGGTTTCTCTGTGTAGCCCTGGCTGTCCTGGAACTCACTCTGTAGACCAGGCTGGCCTCGAACTCACTGAAATCTGCCTGCCTCTGCCTTCCAAGTGCTAGGATTAAAGGCATGCGCCCCCCCCCCCCCACCATATTGTCTTCTTGCTGTACACAAAACAGCATTCTGGTCGTATTGCCAGGTACCTGGAAGACCCAGGGAGTGAGCCTGGTCCTGACTTTTTGGGCTGCTTCTCAAAGCCAGCAGGCTCCTTCCCACCCTGTCCCATCCTGGCAGTCTGACAGGGCAAGGAGTGTTCACAAGCCTCCCTGCAGTTTCCTTCCTCCCTAGGCCTTTGGCTTTGTTCTGGGTCTTGCATGTTCTAGGCCAGCACTCTGCCATTGAGCTGTGTCCAGCTCCTGTGCCCAGGTAGAGGGAGGTATTCCCCTCTATGGAATACTATCCCCTAAAATCCCTTCTGTGAAACAGGCACATGTATATCCCCTGGCGGGATTGGCGTGGGACTTAGAACTGACCTCAGAGGGCCCTCATGGAGAGGAACACCACTTCCCACCACTTTGCTCCCAAGAGGATGCCCAAAGCCACCTCTGCTTCCACACCCTCAGGAATCATTAGGTTCTCTACACTCCTGGGGTGTCACAGGACCTCATACCCTACCATCTCGTTCCAAGCTCTGAACACCTCTCCTTGTAGGCACCATTGAAGCCAGGTTTACAAAGGAAACTGAGGCACGGGGGTGTATTCTAAGCTACACAGAACCTCTTCCCTGGTAGAAGGAGGCAAATATTAAAGCAGAACACCTGCCCAGCACCCAGTCCTGCCACCACATACTGCTGCCTGTCTGTCAAAGACAAGTAGCTTGGGAACCACTAAGATGAGACGGGTGACTGCTCGGTGGCTGTGGGGGACCTCAGCACATCCTTGATGCCTGCATTTGAGGAGGTGGAGGAAGGGACGAAGGAAGGTCAGTGACGAGGATGGTGTGGTTTGAAAGGCTGTGTGAAGACTGTTTGGAAGCCCGCTTGCTTCTGGGTCCCAGTAGTAGGAACCCTATTGCCACCTGGTAAGAATAGGAGAGGGGCCATGACCGCGGGTCATGTGACACTCTGCACAAGGTCTGCTTTATTTTCTATTGCTGATCAGGAGTTGTAAGGGAGGCTAGACCAGGCCTGGAGCTGTTGGGCTTCATTTCCAGCCTGTGGGGCTGGCGTGAGTTATTTTGGGATGGGAGCCAGGTTCATCACGCTCGGCTTACAGAATGGAAAATGGAAGCTCCTGGCTGGTAACTGTCTGAGGAAGAGGCATCAGAAGGCTTCAGGATCCCAGGGCCTGGATCACCTGTGAGGTCTGGAGCAGCTACCCCTCCCAGAGCTAGGGTGCTGAAGATGAGGGGTGCTTTCAAGATTCAGGGGAATCCAGAAGAGTCTGTATGCTCAGAAAGAGGACCTGTCCAGGTGGTGGTGAAGGCTTGGGATTCTGATACAGCATGAGGCAGAGGCAAGAGGTTCATTGCCAGGCTTTTCTGTCTAGTGAGTTCCAAGTCAGGGCTATGCTGCAAGACTCTTTTCCGAAAAACCAAACAGCAACAACAACACAAAATAAAAACAAAACAAACAAAGTCAAAACCCTAAAGAAAGGGGCTGGAGAGATGGCTCAGAGGTTAAGAGCATTGCCTGCTCTTCAAAAGGTCCTGAGTTCAATTCCCAGCAACCACATGGTGGCTCACAACCATCTGTAATGGGGTCTGGTGCTCTCTTCTGGCCTGCAGCATACACACAGACAGAATATTGTACACATAATTAAAAAAAAAAACCCTAAAGAAAGGACTGGCTCTGGTTGCTATTGGGATCCCATCTCTGAAGAGTGGTTCTCCTCAGCTTTCTTCTGTGAACCTGGTGCCCAGGACCTCTGCATGCCCACGGCAGCTCTACCTTGGTGCCAACAGCATAAACCTCAGTGCCAATCATCAGTCAGCTGGGCAGATGCAAGGTGGGCAGTGTTGAACTGTCCTGTGCTACACCAGGAGCTCTGGCACAATCAGGCCTGAAGCAACTCTGGAGAACCACACCCCTAGCGGCTGGGTACAATGCAGTTGAATGGTGACAAGAGGGCTTCGGTGCACAGGGTCCTTCTGGGTGCCATCTGAGGGGACAGTGCTGAAACACTGAGGTCAGCCTGCCCAGAAGGAAAGCCTAGAGGGTCCTTCTCGTGGCCGAGGGTCTCCAGGATGCCAGACTGTTGTTCCCTGCAGACCACAGCTGGGGTTTCAGAGGAGCAGAGCAGAGTTGAGCAGTCTTGTCCCTGTACCAGCTGCTTAGCTTCTAGTTATGGCTCGTTTGTTTTGTGAGCCTGGGCACATTGCTACACCTATCTGTGCTTCAGCTTCCTCCTCTATCACGTGGAGGAGAGTAGTGAAGCCTATTGAATAATAACAGTCTACCTGCCTGCTACTTCCCCCCCCAATCAGTCATCTGCCTACATATTTTAACTACCTAAGGATCACCCAATTGTCATAATGTGTCTATCTATTATCTATCTATCTATCTATCTATCTATCTATCTATCTATCCATCCATCTATCTCTATCTATCTTCCACTCATCCATTGCCCATCCATCTATACCTTTTTATCCATCATATTATCTATCCATTATCTATCACCCATTGATTCATCTACAATCTCTCTATTTCTCTATTATCTATCTATCTATCTATCTATCTATCTATCTATCTATCTATCATCTATCTATCTATCTATCATTCATCCACCCATCATCCATCCATTAATCTGTCCATCCACCTATCAGTCCATCCATCCACCCATCTACCCACCCATCCACCCATCCATCATCCACTCATCCATCCATCCACCCATCCACCATCCATCCACCCATCCATCATCCACTCATCCATCCATCCACCCATCCACCCATCCATCCATCCACCCATCCACCATCCATCCACCCATCCACCCATCCATCCATCCACCCATCCATCCATCCACCCATCCACCCATCCATCCATCCACCCATCCATCCATCCATCCACCCATCCATCCACCCATCCATCCATCCATCCATCCATCCACCCATCCACCATCCATCCACCCATCCACCATCCATCCACCCATCCACCCATCCACCATCCATCCACCCATCCACCACCCATCCATCCACCCATCCATCCATCCATCCACCCATCCATCCACCCATCCATCCATCCATCCACCCATCCATCCACCCATCCATCCATCCATCCATCCATCCACCCATCCACCATCCATCCACCCATCCACCATCCATCCACCCATCCACCCATCCACCATCCATCCACCCATCCACCACCCATCCATCCACCCATCCATCCATCCATCCACCCATCCATCCACCCATCCATCCATCCATCCACCCATCCATCCACCCATCCATCCACCCATCCACCATCCATCCACCCATCCATCCACCCATCCATCCACCCATCCATCCATCCATCCACCCATCCATCCACCCATCCATCCATCCATCCACCCATCCATCCACCCATCCATCCATCCATTCACCCATCCATCCACCCATCCATCCATTCATCCATCCATCCACCCATCCACCATCCATCCACCCATCCACCATCCATCCACCCATCCACCCATCCACCATCCATCCACCCATCCATTCACCCATCCATCCACCCATCCATCCATCCATTCATCCATCCACCCATTCATCCATCCACCCATCCATCCACCCACCCATCCATCCATCCACCCATCTGATAGCCATCCATTCATTCATCATCCAATCCACCCATTATCCATCCACCTATTATCTATTTATCATCCACTCATCCATTCTACAATCTCTCTAACATCATCCACCCATTATCCACTATCTACCACCTTTCTTTCTTCCTTTCTTCATCCATTCACATATCACCCATACAATCCATCTTTTTTCTTTATCAACTGTCTGTCTATTCATCTATCTACCCTGGGAACCAGGATCTTTCTTGTACTGTCCTCCTCTCCGATATGTTTATGGACAGATGCTGTGCCTAGTCAGGGGCAGTGGCTCTGAACTTGAAACTTAGAACTCTCATACCCAAGCTGCTCTTAAGAGGGACAGGTGGGTAGATCCTGTGCCACAAGAGGGAATTCTGGTCTATACACACAGTGTGGCATGCTCTTGGCTACCTGCTTAGGAACAAACACAGGACTTCTCTCCCAGGCCTGGTTTCCAAGGAAGCCAAGGATGACTTCTGGGACCACCTTGAAAGGCAAAGAAAGGAATGGTACTCGAGTCTCCAGGAATTTGCTTCTGGTCTTTTGTGGTGTTCACAAGGCCCACACATGTCCACCTCCTGATCCAGGTTCTGACACTTTTCACTTTCCTAATTGCTGCCTGAAAACTTCCCACATCCTTCTAGTCTGGTGTCTGTATCTTGAATGGTCCTTTGGCCTAGTCTGTTTTTCATACTCCTATTCTACCTTCAAAACCCACCTTTGTGAACACTTTTCTATTTCTTTCCCCTCCTTTCACAGCTATTTTAAGCCCTTATTGATGGAATCCTTCTCATGTCAAATAATAGAACTCCTTTGATCTGATTTGACAGTAGAGACTGTTTTCAACTTTTCTTTTTCTGAGTTATCAGATGGCATACAGTAGCCGTTCAATGGACAGCTAGAAGAAGAGACACACTCAAAAGATATCAAGCATGTGTCGAGAGGTGGGAATTGCTGTCGCTTAGCAACCAGCAGCCTGTGGCTGCAGGAAGGTCTCATCCCTTCCGCCCCACTAGTCAACTCCTCTGTCTTCTCTCCTGGCCACACTATGTCTCCCTGGAGGTTTCTGTCTAGGGCACCATCTAGACTGCTCCACGGGCACTAGCATGGGGGAGGGTAAGGCATGGGCACTAGCATGGGGGAGGGTAAGGCATGGGCACTAGCATGGAGGAGGGTAAGGCATTCATCATGATCACTGGTCTACTAAGCAAGGTTGAGTGTCTTCCTGCCTTCTTGCATTCCTATGCAGGAGACATGTTGATGACTGGTGACGGAGAGGAGCAAATGCTGAATCACAGGCTACATGTGAGGTCTGTTGGTTCTGCAAACATGTTCAATGATCCTTACATTCTCCACAAACTGGCTTTGATGTCCCTTTCCAACAAAGAAAACAGGAGTTCAGAGAAGGTAGTATTTTGCCCAACATAACATGAAGGTGTTGGAGGAGTGGACTCCTCTAGGCTTTTCAGAGGACTCTGCTGAGTGTCCAGACTCCAGAGTGTGTGGGAGATTTGGGGGAATGTTTCCCAGTTTCTAATTTGTCTTAATAATAAAAACCTAGAGTCAGATATTAGGGGGTGAATGTTGAAAGATCAGAGAAGCAGAGCAGCTTCTTACCTCTAGGAAATCCTCAGACCGAATGGGGTATCCTGTCTCTACAAGTCCTCAGACTGAATGCCTTGAACTTGTCTCCTCTCTCTGCCCAGCCATATCCCTTCCTACCTCCACCTCCCTAGTGTTGAAATGAAAGGTGTGTGACTCTCGAGTACTGGGATTGAAGATGTGAGCTACCACCTCTATGGCTGACTCGTGGCTAGCTCCACACTCTGATCTTCAGGCAAACATCATTTGTTAGAGCACAAACAAAATATCACCACAGGGAAAGGGAAAGAGCATTTGTTGGGGAAGAGCCCTGCTACTTCTGCTTCCTCCCAGGGCAGCCATAGGCGGCTATGCCCATGATAGTACAGCCTGGCATAGCTCAGGCTGTCTGGGGACTAGAATTTAGGACCTGCTCTTATTTGTTCTCTGCAAATTCCTTGACCAAGGGAGGCATCTGTCAAATGGGTCAGGTCTGGACCTTGAAGGGCTGCCACGAAAACAGACAGGACCCTTGTACTCAGACAGCAGAGAGAATAGCTTACTGCCCTGTATGTGTGCAGACGGGTCTCCTTTGTATGTTTGTGTGGGCCTGATGGGCAAATGTGAGCGCAGTATCTCCTCCTCACAAGGTCATGGGTTTTGAGTGCATTTTGTAGTGTGTGGATGTCACTCTTCAGCCCCAGCTGGAGGCTGTTCTGAGCAGCTGCAGGGCATTCCAGGCAGCTCCTCACACGGTCCCAGCTCAGAGCACCCTCAGCAGCCTCAGGGCCCCAGCCTATCTGTGTCCCTTCCTTCCTTTGCTGGTGCCAACATGTTTAGTAGTGGTGGTGGTGGGGGGGTACAGGAAGGAGGAGAGGAAAGAGGAGGCCTGGATGGATGCCCGAGGCTCTGCAGTTTCTGGCTTGGTGCCAGGAGAGACTCTGAGTTTGTTTGAGCACTAGGGGGCAATGTGCCTGTTTGAAAGAAACTTAGGAGCCAGCTCCAGAGGTGTGAGCACACACAGCGGTGCCCACACCATAGAGGTGCAAACACTGGTGCACAGAAGGCCCAGGCAGACATGCATGTCCTCACAGAACAGGACAAAAGGTACACAGGGCAGGGGGGAGGGCGCTCAAGGGGTAAATGCAACTGCACAGAGATAAATAGCTGCACACCCAGAGAGATGGGCACTGGTGGTTGAGAGCAGACAATACCCCTGAGAGAGAGAGAGAGAGAGAGAGAGAGAGAGAGAGAGAGAGAGAGAGAGAGATCACACACACATACACACTGCACAGTGACTTCCAAAGGTGCATGCACCTGCTGTATACAGAAGCACACAGATGACAGCTAGCTAGCCTCTCAGGGCAAGCACAAATGCAAGTATAGTCCATTTATAGCATTAAGAAAGGAGTCCTCTCTCTCCAAATTCAATTCTCTCTTCAGACACCCAAACACCTCAAAGTGTTGACTCTGGGAAAGAGCCCGGAAAAATACCTATACTTCCTCCCTTCAGTGCAAGCAGGAAATTCAGTCAGATGCGGGGACCCCCACCCAACACCTCAGACCAGTGCCCCTCAGAGAGCAGGCCTGTGTAAACTTCTTCCCAGCTCCTGCCATCCCTCTCTAGTACTCCACAAAGTTCCCAAAACATCCTGTCCCCTCCCGACATGATGGACAAGGTATTCCATCCCTGCCTTCTGAGAAGGCTACCATCCCCAAGATGGGCACAGCTTTGCTACCTGGGACATCCTCCTGAGATCTACCCTGGACTCTCCCCCTTCCTGCCCAAGAGGTCCAGCAGCCCCGGGCTGTGGGCTGAAGGCTCCCTCGGAGGTGTCTAACCGGGTCCGTTTTCCTTTGTGCCTGCATAGCCAAGCCCTGTCTCCCCGCTCTCCTTCCCTGTCACTTTGCTAAGTAATAATTTCCATGTCCAGTTCCATTTCTTTTCTAGTTCTGAAACCTCTAAGCTATCAGCAAGAGGATAGTTCGCATGAAAACTAATTACACAAAATCAATATTTAATCACAGACCAACAACCTGATCCTGCAGAAAAATCCTTTTAAAACTCCACCACCCTGCACAAATACTTCTTCCCAATGCTTATTTATGGGCCCCGTTTTTGGTGGGGGTAATTTTCATTTTTAATTTCAGAAGGAAAAAAAAATCTGTAGACTGCAGGAAAGGCCTGAGCTTGTTGCAGCTTCCCAAGCATTATTTCGAGTGGGGGTGGGGGAGTGTATGTGGGGTGAAGGAGCAGGGGCGGGGTGAAGGAGCGGGGGCGGGGGGGTGAGTGAGTGTGTGTGTGTGTGTGTGTGTGTGTAGGGGGTGATTGCTTCAGAAGTCCCTTGGGGCTTCCTGCCGCCCCCCTCCCCTCAAATCGAGCCATTTTCCAACTAGAAGCTCCGGGGAGTGATGAATTCGCCGCGAATGACACGGTAACTTTTAACTCATGCCCGCGACAGTGGAGTGCTTAATCTGAGGTTTTTAAATAAAAACGGTTGGTTTTATTATAACGTTTATTTCATTTCAGATTTCATGCGTAATTTAGCAAACGCTAGACAGACTTGGGCGATAAACACTTTCTTTTGTGGGGGGAAAAGGCATTTTTATACACCATGCTTAATTTTATTTAGATTTAATAGCGATATCAGGGCACTTCAACGAAAGTTTTTTTCCTTCTCTTTTAAGAATCCTGGCCTGCCAGCAAAATTGTCTCGCTTTATTTCATGGCATGGAAAATTAAAACCCTTTTTGCCCCTCCTCCTCTACTTACACTTTGAGAGGAAAACACGCACACGCGTGCTGGCGCGCGGGGGTGCGTGTGGTGCGCGCGCGACCACATAATCAACACCTCTAGCTCCCATCACCTCCAACTTTTAATTGCAAAACAGATTTCAGCCTCCGTGAGGATCAGGAAGATTTAAACATTTTAACCAAGATTATTGGGATAAATATTTCATAGGAAACAGGGCAGATATTAAATTACTCCTATTGATTTTAGTATCACAATCCAATTCCGTTCCTTGACCTCTTCAGTTTAATTGATCTTTTAAGGAGTCCAACTTCGCGCCTTCCAGGGTTTGGGCCTGCGCGCCTGTGGCCGCCGCAAGGTGTCGGAGCCCCCACTGTGTGCGCTTTGCGCGTCGCTCCTCTCGGGGTTCCGCATTTTTTCGCCTCGCTACTTCCGCGCCTGGCTCACCCAAAGTGTCCCTAGAAAGCGGCCGAGTGTGCGTGGCTTTTTCTCGGTGGAGCCAGAGGCAGAAAACCGGAAGCCGCGGACGGTGGGCGACTCGGGAAGCAGCAAGCCAGTCCTGGCTCCGGGAGACAACCTCACTTTGTGTTTGCCCTCGGCGATCACACCGTAAACTTCCCAGGGTCGGCTCCCTGGGGCACCGCACCGGGTTGCAGCACTGGCGACACTTAGCGACTTTCCGTGGCGAGTCCCGGGGCTCTGCCAGGAGACCCCATTGTCTGTGCGCCCCGCACAGTTCACCGCCCACCTCCCCGCCCCCTGCCCACCCGGCAGGTCGCGCTGGCTCCAGTTGGGGGTGGGGAGTTGGAAACAGTGTGAATGGGAAGGGGCGGACAAAGCCCGGCTCCCGCCGTAGTCCTCTGCTCGCGCCCTCCCCAGTCGGGGGCACCCAGGGCGCACCCCCATTGCAGTAGCCTGGACTCCGTGTAGCGCGGGTCGGTGGCCAGGCCTGCGCAGCCCGGACCCGGGACCACCTTAAGAGCGAGCCCCGCCCCGGGCCCGCTCGGGCAGCGCTGATTGGTGCAGCGGTAATGGCTGGAATGGATTGCTGAAACGCAAAACTTGTTGCTGCTTCTCCGGGCGCCGGCTAGAGGCAGACGCTGAGCGGGAGCCCGGACCTCGCAACGCCCCTCCCGCCCCGCGCGCCCAGCTCCGTCGCGCGGCCCCTTCCTGGGTCCGAAGGGACCCGCGGAGCGCGGAGGCGGGAACCGCAGCCTCGGAACCACCGGCCCCACGCCTTCCCGCCCGCGCGCGACCACAGACGCCCGCGAACTCGCGCGGCGACTGACGGACGAGCCCGAGCCGCGGACCCGCGCGTTTCCCGCAGCCTGCGATCCCGCTCCTGCGCCCGCATCTCCTGCTGCGGGGCCAGCACCGGCGATGAAGAGCCGAGCCGCCTGTCTTCCGAGCCGCTGAAGCATTCGTCGCCGATAGCCAGGAGGTGCGAGAACCCGTGCGACCCGGGCTCGGGGACTCGGGGCAGGGGAGGGACCAAGGGGCTCCCCTACGGCCCCAGCCGGCGCGCAGCGAACTCCAAAAGGTGATCATTTCACTCTCCCGCCCCTTCCACCCCTTAACTTTTTGTCTTAGCTGGTCGGCCGCCAGGTCTCCTCTCCGCAGACCCACTCGTGCCATCCGCCCGGGGCATGGGCCCCCCCACAAGGCTCCAGGAGGCACCCCGGCCTCGCAAGACGTGAGAGGCCCGCTTGGGTAGATTCCGAGGTTCCGGAGAGCAGCGGAGAGCTCCCAGCCAGCGCCCGCGCCCGCGCCCGGCGGGGTGGCGGTGAGCGCTGCGCCTCGCCCCGGTGATAACGTCCGGGAGCGCCGGAGCCGGGCTGAAGCGAGTAGCTGGCCCGAGGCGCGCCGCGGAGCAGGCTGTCATGCCCTATTGATCCCCCCGCCCCCAGCCAAGTATGTTTGGGCTGGACCAGTTCGAGCCCCAGATCAACAGCCGGCACGCTGGCCAGGGCGAGGGGAACTTTAACGAAGCCGGACTGAGCATGAACGCCCACTTTAAGGCTCCTTCTTTCCATGCCGGGCCCCCTCCTGGCCCTGTGGACCCTGCCATAAGCGCTCTGGGTGAACCCCCTATCTTGGGGTTGAACATGGAGCCCTACGGCTTTCACGCGCGCGGCCACTCCGAGCTGCACGCAGGGGGGCTGCAGGCTCAGCCTGTGCACGGTTTCTTCGGTGGTCAGCAGCCTCACCACAGCCACCCCGGAGGCCACCACCCGCACCAACATCACCCCCACTTTGGGGGCAACTTCGGTGGTCCGGACCCAGGTGCCTCATGTCTGCACGGGGGCCGGCTTCTTGGCTACGGAGGTGCAGCGAGCGGCCTGGGCAGTCAGCCGCCCTTCGCAGAGAGTTATGAGCACATGGCGGAGAGCCAGGGGCCGGAGGGCTTCGGCCCGCAGCGGCCAGGAAACCTCCCGGACTTCCACACTTCGGGCACTTCGGGCCACGCCGTGCCTGCTCCGTGCCTGCCGCTGGACCAGAGCCCTAACCGGGCTGCTTCTTTCCACGGCCTGCCGGCCTCCAGCGGCTCGGATTCTCACAGTCTGGAGCCCCGGAGAGTGACGAACCAAGGAGCTGTAGATTCGCTGGAATACAATTACCCGGGCGAGCCGCCCTCAGGACATTTTGACATGTTTTCGCCCTCCGACTCCGAAGGACAGCTGCCACATTATGCGGCGGGTCGCCAGGTTCCCGGGGGCGCTTTCCCGGGTGCTTCGGCCATGCCCAGAGCCGCAGGCATGGTAGGTTTGTCCAAAATGCACGGCCAGCCACCGCAGCCGCCGCCACAACAGCAGCAACCTCAGCACGGAGTGTTCTTCGAGAGGTTTGGCGGGGCCCGAAAGATGCCCGTAAGTCTGGAGTCTGCAGTGGGCTCCCGGCACCCGTTAATGCAGCCTCCCCAGCAGGCCCCACCATCCTCGCAGCAGCAGCCCCCGCAACAGCCGCCGCCACCGCCCGGGCTTCTGGTCCGACAAAATTCTTGCCCTCCTGCTCTCCCGCGGCCCCAGCAGGGCGAGGCTGGCACACCTAGCGGCGGCCTGCAAGACGGGGGCCCCATGCTGCCCAGCCAGCACGCGCAGTTCGAGTACCCCATCCACCGGCTAGAGAACCGGAGCATGCACCCATATTCTGAGCCTGTTTTCAGCATGCAGCATCCCCCTCCTCAGCAGGCGCCCAACCAGAGGCTGCAGCATTTCGATGCGCCCCCCTACATGAACGTGGCCAAGAGGCCTCGCTTTGACTTCCCGGGCAGCACAGGCGTGGACCGTTGCACCTCGTGGAATGGTAGCATGCATAACGGCGCCCTGGACAACCAACTTTCTCCCTCTGCCTACCCAGGCCTACCAGGCGAGTTCACACCGCCTGTGCCGGACAGTTTCCCCTCGGGACCGCCCTTGCAACACCCGGGTTCGGAACACCAATCTCTGCAGCAGCAGCAGCAGCAGCATCAGCAGCAGCAGCAGCAACAACAGCAGCAGCAACAACAGCAGCAGCAGCAGCAGCAACAACAACAACAACAACGCCAGAATGCGGCCCTCATAATTAAACAGATGGCGTCTCGGAACCAGCAGCAACGGTTGCGACAGCCCAACCTGGCCCAGCTAGGTCATCCTGGGGACGTGGGCCCAGGCGGCCTGGTCCATGGAGGTTCGATGAGTGGCTTGGCCCAGACTAACTTTGAACGAGAAGGCAGCAGCGCGAGTGCGGGGCGCCTGGGCGGCTTCGAGCAGCAGGCGTCCCACCTGGCACAGGAGAGTGCATGGTTCCCGGGTCCACACCCTCCGGGAGACCTGCTGCCCCGGAGGCTGGGTGGTGCCGGGTTGCCGGCAGACTGCGGCCCGCACGACCCTGGCCTAGCGCCTCCTCCTGCTTCGGGTGGCTCAGGGGTGCTATTTCGAGGCTCTCTTCAGGAGCCTCTGAGGATGCCGGGGGAAGGACACGTGCCCGCTCTGGCTTCGCCGGGGCTGCAGTTTGGGGGCAGCTTGGCTAGTTTAGGCCAGTTGCAGTCGCCTGGGGCTGGTGTGGGACTGCCCAATGCACCGTCTGAGCGGCGGCCCCCGCCTCCAGATTTTCCTGCGCCAGCCCTTGGGGGCCAGCCTGGCTTTCCATTTGGCTCAGGGAGCCGGCAGGCCACCCCGCACAGCGCTCCAGGCGTGAACTCGCCTCCGAGTGCGGGCGCGGGTAGCGGCGGCTCAGGTTCTGGCGCGGGAGCTTACCCGCCGCAGCCGGATTTCCAGCCCAGTCAGCGCAACTCGGCCAGTAAACTGGGCGCGCTGTCTTTGGGGTCCTTCAACAAACCCAGCTCCAAGGACAACCTGTTCGGCCAGAGCTGCCTGGCTGCGCTCTCCACCGCTTGCCAGAACATGATCGCCAGCCTGGGTGCTCCCAATCTCAACGTGACTTTCAACAAGAAGAACCCACCCGAAGGGAAAAGGAAACTGAGCCAGAACGAGCCCGACAGCGCGGCCACAGCCGGCAACCCGGGCTCGGATTACTTCCCTGGAGGGACTACTGGGGCCCCTGGACCCGGAGGCCCTTCCGGGGCCAGTGGTGGCGGCTCCAAATCCTCAGGACCGCCCAACCCACCCATCCAGGGTGATGGCACCAGTCTCTCCCCCAACTATACCCTGGAATCAACATCGGGGAACGATGGCAAGCCTGGACCCGGGGGCGGTGGCCGGGGAAGGGGACGCAGAAAAAGGGACAGTGGTCACGTGAGCCCCGGGACCTTCTTTGACAAGTACTCTGCAGCTCCTGACAGTGGAGGAGCACCAGGGGTGAGCCCCGGGCAACAGCAGGCTCCTAGCTCAGCTGCTGCTGCGGGAAGCTCAGTGAACGAGGCCCGCGGGCCCACGCCCCACGAGAAGGCCCTCACGTCACCGTCGTGGGGAAAGGGAGCCGAGTTGCTCCTTGGGGACCAGCCGGACCTCATGGTGTCCCTGGACAGCACAGCCAAATCGGATGGTAGTTCCCCGCACGTGGGTGAGTTCGCCTCTGATGAGGTGAGCACAAGTTATGCGAATGAGGACGAAGTGTCCTCCAGTTCTGACAACACTACAGTCCTGGCCAAAGCCAGCCGAAGCCCCCTGGTCACCAGCTCACCCAAACTTCCTCCTCGAGGGGTGGGTGCTGGGGAACATGCACCGAAGGCTCCCGCGCTGGGCCTGAGTATCCTGTCTACCTCTACCTCGACCCCTGACAGCTATGGTGGGGGCGTGGGCACCGGCCATCCTGGTACTCCAGGTCTGGAGCAGGTCAGGACCCCAACGAGCAGCAGCAGCGGTGCGCCACCGCCCGACGAGATCCATCCCCTGGAGATTCTCCAGGCCCAGATCCAGCTGCAGAGACAGCAGTTCAGCATCTCTGAGGACCAGCCCCTGGGGCTCAAGGGTGGCAAAAAGGCTGAGTGTGCTGTAGGGGCCTCGGGAACACAAAATGGTGACAGCGAACTGGGCAGCTGCTGCTCCGAGGCTGTCAAGAGTGCCATGAGCACCATCGACCTGGACTCTCTGATGGCAGAGCACAGCACCACCTGGTACATGCCGCCTGACAAGGCCCTGGTGGATGGTGGAGATGAAGACAAGACGCTGGCACCCTGGGAGAAGGCCAAGCCCCAGAACCCCAACAACAAAGAAGGTATATGTACCCGCCTTGCTTGTTTTCTGGTCCCAGACCTAGTGTGGGCTGGCCTTCATCACCACAGATCCAGGCAACCTGTGGCTGCACCTTGCTGGGCTCTCAGGTAGATTTTGGTTTTCCTGGTAGCAAGAACTTACATTCCCCTTTGGAGGATCATCCGTAGTTACACCTTCCACCTCCCAATTTTAGCTGAGTTCTCAGGGTTCAGGTCTTGGGCAAGCTGACCTCGTCAGGTCACACTAAGACTCTTGCTGCCTTCAGCATTCAGCCCCACTGCTTAGGTGTTCTGCCCCCCCCACCCCCCAGGACACCTGGAAAGCTACATTACCCCCACCCTTTCCTCCTTAGCATCCAGCAGGCGTTGGTTTAGGGCTTCTACAAAGTTCCCGCCCTGGTGTGGGCAGCGTCACTCAGAGGCAAGGCCTCACTGGTCATTTGTTTTTAGAGAATAGCTCTCAGCCAGGGTTCTAGGCGGCCTCCAATCCCAGGTGTATCCGCTTGACATTGGGCAGCCGAGGACTGGGGCTGGGTTCCTCTGGCAGTGACCGCAGGCAAACCCAGCCCTCCTTCAGGACATCATGCGTGTTTGGGGACATGACTATTCCTAACACACAAAGGACCTTCGTTTGTCTATATCTCACTTGGCGTTGGTGGCAGATGTCCAGTCCCAGGTCTCATTTGTACACTGAACACCCCTTTCCCACCAGGCCTGGAGACCTTTAAGGTGGGAGGGACGGGGCCACTAAAAAGTCTCAGAACTCTTAAATCTAAAGATGAGTAGGGTGCAATAAGTTTGCATTTTATATGAATGGGGCTTTGTTTTTCTTTACAGAAACATAGCTAGCAGCTTTTTAAAACTGGCGGCATCGTTTTGCCTACTTCTCCACTCTGCTTCTAAATCTGAGTTGCCTTCATTAGGCTTTACTGGACAGAATATTACCATGGCGCATGGCTGACAATTTAAGCCCGTCTTTTAAAAAATGTACCCTTGATCGCTACTCTTTAGCTTTCTGGTGTCTGCTGAACCTTCTCCCAGCCTACTGTGTTTTAAGTATGGATCCGGGGAGGGTAAGTTTTAAGAAAATATGACAGGCCCTTTAGGGAGAAGGACGACAGGAGTCGGGCTGTTGGAACTCTGTCTGAGTAGTCCCCCTTAGCTTTCTGGTTCACAAGTGTGTCTGACTGCTTTTCTCTTTGTTCCTTGTTACTGCCCAGCCTGGGATGCCCAGGCGCACGCTCTCATTTGAAGCCGGGTGTTTAGCATGCACGGCAGACCCCAAGCCCGGCATCAGCATTCTCCAGACTACTCCCAGGCAAGGCCAGAAATTGGTTAGTTTGGGACCCTCAGCTCTCCTGACTCGGGTTTTTAAAATGGAGTTGGACAGAGTTTCCTGCCGCCCCTTATTTTCTTGTATGTAACATCTCGATCTAGCCCAGCCAATGATCAGTTAGCACAGAACCAATGCTGTCACTTCTCCTGGTCCAGTCTGTGCACGCCCCCCCCCCCCCAAGTAATTAAAAATATAATGGTAAAAATGGGGTAGGAAAAGTTTTTTAAAATTAGAGAATTAATAAAGAAAACCAGTTAGTATTTCTCCTTCCAGTCATTAGAAGGACCTACTAGGTGGGGAAGTAGTGGGGCTTTAAGGAGGTTTATTTTTATTTTTTAATTTTTTAAAATGTATCTTTCCACCTCATTCTCATTGGGAGAGTTGCAGGCTTCAAGTGCTGACATGTCTTTCCAGAATATTTTTCTTCCTTCCTTCCTTCCTTCCTTCCTTCCTTCCTTCCTTCCTTCCTTCCTTCCTTCCTTTCTTTTTTAGCTTGTTTCAGTGTCCCGGTACCATCCACATATGGAAACATGTACTAGTCGCTTCTGGGTTGATTGCCTCTGTAAACTGGAGGACACTCTCCTGTCTGTGAGGAGACACACTTCCAAAGGACTGTCTATCTCCTAAGCCTGGTGGGGGATACCCACTTGACCCCCTTTGTTCTCTACTCTGATATAGAAGGATAGTCCCCTATGTAGCTTGAGGAATTGAGGTTTTTGAATGTGCTTCATGGGCTGCAAGCTAGGGTTTAGCAGGGACTCTCCGACTCTGGCTTCCTTAATGGTAGTAAATAAGGATGATTAAACTTTTCATTTTGATAACACCCCACAGTTCCATGTGTATAGGCTGTGCAAATAAATTCACATGACTCTCTGTCAGCTTCTGAGAGCCCTGGCTGAAAAGAGCCACTTTGAAATAAGTCAGAAAAAAGAAAAAAGTAAAAGAAAAATGGTCTGTTTCTTAGAAGTTGCCCAGCCCCATTTGCTGGTGTGGGAGGATGATGGGCCTTGAACTTTCAGCCCAGAAAATGTTTTCCCTCACCATTCTCTCAGGCCATTTTTGTGATGATATTTTGTCTCTCTGGAAAACATGCCAGTACTAATGTGATTAAATATTAACTCCATTTCTGAAATCCTCTGCTCAGATGACAGACTACTAGTCAGTGTTTTACAAAGGTATGCGCTGGAAGGAGATATAAGACAGCCACAGGGATGCCTCTCGCTGGTTCTTCAGGCTGTAGATGGTCCCTTGGAGAGGAAGAAAGTTGATTGGCTCATTGCAGTTCTAAAAGGTCTAGGCCAGAAGGTCATGTGGCGATAAGGAGAGTGAGCTTCTCTAGATGACACGGCCCTAACTTCTCAACCAATGGACAAATACCTTCTCATAAGAAAACTCCACTTCCACCCATGAGGCTTCCTGTCCAAAGTTGGAGTGAAGGGAAGGGCGGGTGAGCCAAGCTGAGTTTGAAGTGGTTCAGACATGCTATGTCAGCGAAGATAAGATGGCTTTAAGATAGTTGGCTGGACCTCTACCTATGTGTAATAATAGGCTTAGTGTAGATTGGGGGAATTTTAAGACACAAAGGAAGGGAAAATGATGGTAGAGGATACACAGTGGGCACTGACTTGGGGAAATGTGTTTTCTTGCTTCCTTTGCACTTTGGTTTTCAGGACGGGAATTTTCCGTGATGTGTACTGACTCTGCTCTCACCAAACTTCTGTCTTTCTGCTGGTAGCCCTGTATATTAAACCCAGTGGCCAGAGGGTCTTTCATACACAATGAGGCCGGAACTGTCTCTGTCTGCCTTTGCATCTAATCCTTGCCTCCCGCCTCACAACTTTCAAGTCCTGTGTTTTTGCAGAGACTTGGGAGACGTTTTTGGAACTCCGTGCTCCTCTGTGTTCTTGTAGGAACACAGGCAAGGCTGAGAAAGTATAGATAGGACAGGGATGGAACGCTAAATCTTGTTGGATATAGGGTGGGCTTGAGGAAGCAAGGTTTGCCTTGGCTGATGGAGCCAGGTGTCCATCATTCCTGCACTTCAGAGGAAATTTTGAAGTCTCGTATGAACTCTCCCTGGGAAAGTGAGCCGGTGCTGTGTTGCCTTTCTCCTGCAGCATCACCCAGCACAGTTTGTATGCCTTCATGTGACTTCTGCGCCTTTAGCAGATGTAACCCCAGGCCCCTCAGGTGCTAATCAAGGGTACCGTAAATGGATAGGGGCCCCTTTTGTGCAGCCGGTGCTCTGGCTGCCCACTCCCTGGCTAGTGGAGGGCATCTAACTACTGTTCTTCCACGCTTGTTTAATATTTCATGGCTGTAATAAACCTGTCTTCCTTGCCCGCCTCCCGACATAAACCCCAAGCAGCACACATCTGCAATTACACATTTCTACTAAATATTAATAAAGGACAACAGATTTTTAAGGGGCTGAAGCTCAGTAGAGTTGAACTTGCTGTCGTCTCTGCTCCTGCATTTTTTCTGTTGTGTTTTTTAAATTTATTTTATATTTTTAAGTACCGGTGCATTCCAGTATGCACCATTTACTTATAGTTACATACAGCTTGTGCTGATGGAAAAGCCATTCCTCATGACAGCCTTCTCTCATATAAATTCATTTAGATTTCTTGTGAGGCCCCTGCAGACCGGAAGTGAGAGGCTGTTGAGATGCACTCCTGTTTTATCGAGGGCTCTAGGAAAGGAGTGTGGGTGGCTTAATCTCATTTCTCTTTCTAGCAATGAAATTCTATGATTCCTGATATGATTTTGTTTGGCTGACAGAGGTATTTAAATTTCTACAAAGAGTCTTAATGGGTCCTGAGAATACAGCTCCCCTCACCAACAAGCTACTTGATCCACTCTCCTGATATAAAATATGCATCTTTAATATGCCATGCTAGAGGACCAGATGAAATGAGAGGAGTGAAAGTCTCCTCTGTGTGGAAGCGCTGGCTGAAGGAAACCAGGGGCTCCTCAACATTGTGGAACCCAGGGAGGCACTAGTGGCCCTTTCCTCTCCACTTGAATGACAATAACAGTGGATTGTGTTCCTTGCCCAGGGAGCAATCCGCTTTGCCAAAACCATTTAGGAGATAAATACTGTCAGTTAGGAATACTGTATTTACCTCTGTTTGGCTAATTTTAGAGATGAAAAGCCTGCAGCTTTGTATAATGGGATCAAATGTCTGGGGAGGGTGTGGGGACCGCAGGAGAACCGGCCAACTCCTCCCTTGCCCAAGGGTCCCCAGCTAGCGTGTTTTCTGTAGCCAGCATGTCGGCCTGTTTTCCAACCTATTTGGCTAATTCTCTGTTTGTCCTTTGGCCAGGAGGAGCCAGAATAGCCCAGCTTCCTCACCTTCACTTAAGCAGCATCTGTCTGGTGAGGGTAGGTTTGTAAGGATGCATCTATTTTTAGGTGTGCCCTGGGTAGATAGATTTGAGTGTGGGATTTGATTGCTCACGGCAGCCTCGTTGATAGATCCGTTAGCCGGTGATGGAGAGGCGTTTCCTGGCCTTCTCATACACACTGAGACCAGATGAAGTCGGCTTGCTGGAGAATGTGTAGCCCAAGTGAGGTTCAGTGTTCTGCCTAGTCTTGGTGACAAGCAAAGGAAAATAGGCCTTTGTGCAGCTTCTGCCCTTACCCTGACAGGCACAGGTCTATTTGCGCTTCCCTTACTCAGAGCTGTAGCTTCTTGTTTGCTGTCCCCAATGTATTTTCCTATAAGTGAGCTAATCTGCATCTCAGTGGCCACAGTTGACAGGTTCTGATTCTGTAAGGGGACTGGAATGGACGCAAATCTTAAAAACCATTAATTTTGAAGATCTTGATTATAAAACCTCTGCCACTGGTCTGTGGGTGGGTTTAGACTGGAGTATCTCAGCAACAAACTCATGCACCCTTTCCTGAGTTCTGTGTGTGAGCATGTGGTGTGGAAGTGTCTTCCTGGCTGAATTCAGCCATGTCTGGGTTCTTATGAGGGGAGGAATCTTTGAATCCATGATTCTCCCACCCCTCCTTTCCCAGTTGTGGGCATCAGAGACTGCTGGTTGTTTATGGAAATCTTTTGGTACCAATGATGTGGCAGAGACGATGCTGGGCTCTCAAATTAGTCATGGTTCAGCCTGCAGGGACCCTCTGTGTCCAAAGGCACAGCAGTTCCTTCACATCCCCAACACTGAGCAGCTCCAGGGGACTGTGAAGCCTAGAGTGGGGCTCTGAGCACAAGCAGCTGCTGGGATCCTGGCACATCTGTCTGGATGGGTTGTCAACCCAAGGAGGCCGGCATTTCCTGCCATCTTCCAAGGTCCTGCATGCAATACCCAGTCTCTTCTGGGGACAACTGCCTGTCAATCTCATTTGGGGACAATTGGTTGTTCTGTTGGGTGTGAGTCATTCTGTTGAGGTCTTGTGGGTATGGCCTTCCCAGGGCCCAAACTCTACCGGGATGTGCTCCGAAGTGGAAAGTGGAGTTGAGTTTAATTTTCTTGGGTGGGAACAGGTTTAAGAGCCATCATTTTCTTATTTTTTTAAAAGATATATATTTTAAAATAGTTTATTTTTATTCTATGTTTTGCCTGCATGTATGTCTGTGTGGAGATGTAGGATCTTGGAGCTACAGACAATTGTGAACTGCCATGTGGGTGCTGGGGGTTGAACCTGGGTCCTCTGGAACAGCAGTCTGTGCTTTGAACCTTTGATTCATCTCTCTGGCCCCCAAAACCATCATTTTCTTGGGGTATAGTGACCAGAGGGAGCTGAGGCCTACTGTATTTTCTCATCTGCATTTAAATCATCAGGCTTGAGGTTTGGAACACCAGCTGAGTGTTTGCTGTAGGCAGCGGTGCCCTGCCGAGGGAAGCACAAGGTCCAGAAGGTACCACTGGTTCTCTGACTGTTGTAACTGTTTCAAATCCCCAGGAATTTCAGCTTGGACCTAGCAGCCGCACTGTAGACACTCTTGAACCTACTGAGTGGGGCTCCATCCCAGCCACAGCATCCAGGGATGAGAAAGCTGGGTGATTTTTAGCATGGTCTGTATTACCGCTGTTGCTTGCAACGCTAGATGAGAGAGAGAAAGAGAGAGAGAGAGAGAGAGAGAGAGAGAGAGAGAGAGAGAGAGAGAGAGAGAAATCCTTCCAGGATTTATACGTCATCGGAGGACCCAAATGCCCTTTAAACTGAAGGCGATTGAATTGAGCAGTTTGGAGATCTTAACACATCCCTACTTGCTTTTTGGCTCTTTCTAAATGTCCCGGAAGAGACATCTTATGTGAAATGAACTGCTCTGAAAAAGGAGGGGAAAAATACCCAGTCAGTTTAGTCCAGTGTAGCCCACATCCTTGACGGCAGAGGCGGACTCTTACAGTCTTGCCTCTCCAGCATACCCTCTCGCTTGCGGATCAATTGTGTGACTGAAAGTCTCCATCTTTCTTCCCGTTTTTGGACTCTCTGTGGAGAGTTCTGGGCTTTTCACAAAAACACTATCCTAGGATTCAGATGGCTCCGAGAGCCACTGGTTTAGGGTTTATAGTCTCTTCTACCTGGGCTGACATTTGCTCTAGGTAAGCTAGCTGGTGATTTGGAAAAGCGTGTTGGGGACTTCGTTGCCTTTGAGGGTCTTTGGAAAGCTTGAGGCTTTAAAGACACTCAGAGGAGCACTGTTTCCGAACCTCTCCCAAGACTCCCAGATAGCAAAGGCTTTGGAAGAATTGTGAACTGACTTTGAGGCACTCAGAAGTCTCTCTCGCTCTGGCCCCTGCTTCCCACAGCTGGCCTGCAACAACCCAGAGGCCCATCCTGGTGAGGTGCTTGAGCTCCGAGATTTACAATTCCTTTTTCCTCCGGTGCTGATGCATATGTAAAAAGTCTTTGGGCAGAAAGGGCTCCTTTGACCCTAAGGCATGGGGAAGGCATTTTTTCTGCAGCTGACAAGATACTCTGGCTTCTCTGATGCCTTGGGCTTCACATGGAGTGACTGGGGCCACGAGTCTGTCTTGAAATTGGGGATCCCAGCATGCTTTATCTAGTTTTCCTGGTTGGATTTGGGAGTTCTTGGAACGTGAGGTGACAGTTAATGAATTCTTTCATGCATGCGCTCGTGTGACCCTACCTAACACACCACACACACACACACACACACACACACATACACACACAGAGTCATTCAGGACACAGGGCATAGGACTCTTCCCAGTTATCGTGACATCCTTGGATCTTGGATCAGCATTGTTAAATGATTGACAGTGACCACCAGGAATAAGATACTTCTGATGATCTCTTAGATTAGAGGAGGTGGGTCAGGCTGCAGAGACCTCCGAGCAGCCTAGCAGCCTAGGCTGAGAATCTGCTGAGAAGTTGATGGGTCCTTTCCTGCTGAAAACTCTTTTAACTGTTTTAAGACTCACCTCATGTGGTTTCTCCCCTTTCTCGGGAGCCAGAAGGCGGTGGGGGGGGGGGGGGGAAGGAGGAAAAGAGAGAGAGAGAGAGAGAGAGAGAGAGAGAGAGAGAGAGGAGTGAGAGGAGTGTCTACAACAGAGGTGATGGACAGGACAGGCTGAAGTACACCCTAAGAGTCCAGCGTTATTTACTGCAGCTCAAGATTTGAGTGTGGAAAATAATTTCTAATGGTAGGAATCATTTCTACCTCCCGGACAAGGCAAGAGTGTGGGAATTGCTTGGAGACTGACATATGTATCACAAATGAAGTGCCTAACTTTCCCCACATAGATATAGAGGGATGTAGATATGGAGGGTCTTGCTCGGAAGGTCTATTAGCAGCGAGCTACCAAACCAGTACAGGGTGATAATAACTGCAGACAGGCCATGGGAGGGCTGGGCCACAGAAATGGCCATTTAGCCAAGTGCTATAGATACAGTGAAATCTGAAGATGTGTTGGGGTCATTTCATAAGCCAGGGTGGGGGCATCCTTTCCCCTGGAGACTGAGTGAGCTGTTCTTACCTTCACTGATCCCCATGGTTCTTCACAGTTTGAGGAGCCAGCATGCCCTCACAGGCCTCCAACTCAGGAGATATTTCCATCCTTTCTCTGAGTGAGGCAAGTGGGAGCCCAAGTTAGTGACAGATTCAGCGGAAGGGACATTTCCTAACTTGGGCTAAGCTAGGTATAGGAAGGAGACTAATGCCTGGCCTTTAAGGGACCAGGAACCCTCATGCCCTGGTCAAAGACCTGAATGGTTGAAACAAGTGTCTTTTCATCTCTGCAGCTGACTGATGCTTAGCTGACTAGTGCTGAGACCAGAGAGGCTGGCATTTGGCTTTTTGGCAGGGGAGCAATTGCATGGTCCGTATGCTACAGCTGTTTCTAGATGATTCAGGCTCTGTGCATCTCCTGTGGGTTGTGTTTGGAGCATGTGTATGTGGTGTGTGTGTCCTTCTGAGCTGAACTCATTCTAGGAAATGAAAAGATAATTTTTGTCCCACGAAGCTCAGACAAAGTTTTGGCTCTATTCGGTGTGAGGTAGAGACCCACTGATTCTGTTATGACCAGGTTTTGCTGAATTGGCTTTCCTGCTGGGCCTCAGGGAAAGGGCTGGTGGATTTCCTTGTGTATTTCATTATTTTGGCTCAGTTTAGTTAATAAGCATTTGTCTTGTGTTTGATTCGTGAGAAGCATCTGTGTGAGGTTAGAAGTATTTGCATGTGTGTACATACATTTGTGTGTGTGTGTGTACATGTACACACACGTATGCATTAATGGAGGATCCCAGTCACTGATCACAGAATAGCCCCCATTCCTTCACAAGCTGGGGAGAGGGGAACAAGTGGCCTTCAGCCATACGCTGTTGGAGAGAAGGCAGTTTTCAGCTGTCTCCACTACCCAGGGCCTTGGAGGCAGCCATAGAACTTGGCCTCTTCTGATGCCTCCCTCCTGGGACCCTGGGAAGTTTCTGAGCATTAATTCCTAAAAGACCGGGAGGTGGATGACATGACCCTGAGCTGAGGCATCTCAAAGTGTTTTTGGGCTCCCTGTATCATCCCTCTGGTGTGGCCATTGGTGGGAATGGTGGTGTATGGGCCTCTCTGCTTGTGTGTAACTTCAGAAATGTGTGGGTCAAGTTCCAAGAAGGAAGGGGAACCATGCCGAGGCCTCATAGTCTGGGAAAAGAAAGAAGATGGCAAACTGACCTAGAACCTTTCTGAACACTGTGACTCCACAGGCCATGGCCGTTTAAACTGCTGCTCCCTCTCTTTGTCAGTGAACTCCCTACTCCTTGCCTGTGTTAGGAAACAACCACCATAAAGCCAGTTAGGCCGTGGCAAGCATCTTCCTGAGGGCCCCTAGATCCCCATTGGCTTTGACTCTCACATGTTGTATCCCTTCAAGGTCCCATCTTTTTACAGCCAGGCCCAGCCTGAGTGTTTTGGCGCTGTGCCAACTGTCAGTGACCTCAAGGCTCTGAGGAAGCAGGCATTTGGAATGATGAGGACACAATTTCTTTTTTATGTGGGTCTGTTAAATTCTAATGGACACTGGTGTCTAGCTTTAAATTAGGAGAGGGTCTTTATCTAACCCTTAAACCCTGTAATTGCAGTGCCCATCTCCTTGTCTGAGTGCTGCGGCAGGGTGGGGGCACACCTGTTACCTTTCTCAAGTGTGATTATGACATTTTGAGTTCCTGGTTGGTAGTAAGAATTTATGGACCAGGTCTTGCCAGAAGACGGCAGCCAGAGGCACAGCCATGAAGGAGCCCCATGCCCAGCTCCTGCCACAGCCTCGCGTCTCTTTAATGAATTAATCTACCTCCCCACACTTAGTATTCAGTAGTTATTTTGGGAATCCAAAGGAGAAAGAGCTGGAAGATTAAAAAAAGAAGAAGACGATGAAAAGACACTTGAGGGGGGGCAAAAAAGTGTGTGTGGGGAGAATTGCTGCTTTTGAAGTTTGAGGCATTTTGACAAGAGATGCTGTAGAGATTGTGTGGACAGACCTGTGACCCAGGGCCCGAGGTGGCCCCACCAATCCCGCTTCTCTCAGTGGAGTGTTTTCTGTTGTTCGGAGTAGCAGAGTTCAGAATAGCCCGGCACCTCCTTGCGGCATTAGGTAGTGCTGTTTGCACACCCGCGCCTTCCAAATCTAGAGAAATGTGGTTTAGTGGAAAATAGCAGTCTTACAATCTTGCTGTTTGCTCAGTGTTTAAAAATAGTTTGTTTTGATGTTCTGAATTTCATCCTATCCTTATTTGCTTGTTTGATGGAGACGTGCATACCGTGGTGCATCGCGCACGGACAGGGAATGATCGCGTGGCTAGAACCACACAACCAGAAAGCGATGGTGATTTGGCATGTCCCCTGGTGAGACGGAGCCAGAACATTTGCTTTTGGCTGAAACTATCTGCTCTCTTCCTCAGCACCCTCCCCTCTGCTCGGCAATATCTTGTTTCTTCCTTTAGAAGGATTTGGGACCCGTTTGCTGAGTCCCCCTCTGAATAGCATTTCAGGGGTTATAGTAAATGTGTTTGAGGGTGATCTCAGCTTTCAGCCTGGGTGTCCCGGCACTAATGGTTAGCAGGGCCTATTACAGAGAAGCGAAGTACATTGTAAATGGCTTATGCAGAAAAACCATTTAGATAAAAATGCAATTTTCCCTTCTGCATGGAGTACTAAGAATTAATAGCACATTCCTTCTAAATGGGTATTTTCATATTATATTTTCCCCCTAATGAAATTCTTTTCCCAAACAGGAGCAAGTTTCATTTTGAACTTGGGGGGTAGAACGGACGTGTTCCGTAGCAGGCAGATACAGTACCCCAACCCTTCCCTGCTGGGGATCCTGGGGACTGACTCATGTATGTGTAGCCTAAGACAGGCAGTGGAGGGCTGCATCTGCCTGTCTGAGCTTCCTTCCTTTTTCCTGCTGTAGGCTTGGGGTGCTTGGCACTTTTGATGCATAAAGCAATTAGCTCTAAACCCTGAGTTCTGGAGGCTGAGCCCTGGCCTGGCCCTTGAGAGTGCCCCCCACCCCTACAGCCCCCCAGCTTGGGGAGTTCCCATGATTCTCTTTGATTGTGTTTGCCTGCTGGCAGGGCAGGCCAGCTCCTTCCTAGGTGCCAGCTGGGAAGGAGACTGTTTTGTCCTGAGTACCCAGCAAGGGGCTGCTCTGGGGGCCAGGTCTAGCAGCGCCTGCCTGAATGCCGGTATGGGCAGGGGATCAGGTACAGGCTAGGCAGCTTGTCCCTGGATTCCCTGGGATTGGTTGGTGGGCTTGCTTTGTTCAGGTGTTCATGTTGGGAGGTATTACTGCGACTGAAGAATGCACTTCTGTCTCCATGTGTGAAACCACCTTAAAGTAAAAGTTCTCAGGTGGGAGAAATTTATTCTTGTCTTTAATTTCCCTGTCCTGAAACATTTTCCAGCTGAGAGAACTACCCAGAGAGGCCAGGCAACTCAGCCAAGGTCACACAAGTGAGAGATGGACTTTCAACCGAGCCTTGCTTGTGGCTTTTTCTTTTTCACTGGGGAGGTAGGTAGGCTCTCATCCAGCTAAGTTTTGTACTGACCAAAGTCAGGTTTCAAACTAGAAATTCCCAAACCTTTCTAGACTGCTCTAGGACATGCATCCTGCAGGGGCATTCAGCATTTTCTGCCCTTGCACATGGGTCTGGTTCCTGGGGATACTGTGGGGTACCTCATCCCTCCACATGAGAGACTCCCCAGGCCTTTTCTGATCGTGTTGCCTCAGATATTCAGTTCCTCACTGCCTGTCTGGCATCCTTGACACAGAGAAAAAGGAGAAAAGGAAGATCTCCCCCACAGACCAAGAAGACCATACAGTGTGGTGGTGACTGCTGTGGGAATAGTGTCGCAAAGGCTCCAAAGTCAGACCTCCTGGGCTCAAACCCCAGCAGCTACCCTTCCTTTCGTTGGGCAGGCTACTCAGCCTCTCTGTGCTTCTGTTTTCTCGTTGGTGAAGAGACTAATAATAGTTCTTCCTCAAAGAGCCGCAGTCGGGGCCCCTCCTCACAGTGCCAGCCTTTAGCCTGCTCGGCTGGTTGTTTGGCCGTTAAGACTTCCAGAGATAGAAGACACAAAGCTTCTCTTTTGCTGTTTGTCTGATCTGAGGGTTGGGGAAACTGAGGCAATAATAATTCAACCTCACCATCAGGCTGGAGGGTGGGAGATAAGCCGCGTACAGGTCCTCTTGTCTGAGAGAACTACTCAGAGAGGCCAGACAGCTCAGCCAAAGTCACACAACTTAGCTCCCAGTGAGGGATGCACTTCAACCTAGTCTTGCCTGTACCTTTTTCTTTTTTCACTGGGGAGCTGGGTTGTCTGAGGCTGTTGGACAGACCTCATGCCGGCATCGGTGGGGTGGGCTGGCGGCGCTGTCAGGCACTGTTGGTCGCCGGCAGCTGGGAGCATGGAGATGTTTTTCTTCCTCCTGACAGCAATACCCGGCTGGGAAGCCGTCCCTGGTCTGCATAACGGTCACCCTTCCTGTTGGAGGAATTCATGAGCTACCCCGACCCTAGCCTCCCAGTTCTGGGCAAGGAGCCAGAGCCAGCCATAAACAGTCTGGGAGCTGACAGGATACCCACAAACCCTGGTGTCTAGCACCTCAGGTGGGGCCTCAGCAACCTGCAGAACTGGGACTGAACAGAGAGTGACCTGGGGGCAGAGTGTTGACAGATAGCGAGGCCTCTCTCTGCTCCTGTTGGGCTCAGGGAGTCGATCCTCCTGTGCTGTGTGGCTTTGAGTGGGAGCGCCACTTCTCTGAGCATTGGTTCATTCTGTAATCCTGTGATCCTCTCGAAGGTGAGTGTGGGCTAAGCAGCAGAGAGCTTTGGGGTGCTGGGTGTAGAGGGAAGGGATGGTTCTCTGACCCCCAACCCAGCTCCACCTTTTTCTGAGCTTCAGTGTTCGCAGCTGCAAACTGGACTGTCAAGGTGGCCTGACCCGGGGTGCGATCCCCGGGGAAATGTTGGCAGCATCTAGATACAGCTCTGGTTGTCGCACTGAGACAGGCTCCTCCTAGGGTCTAATGGATCGAAGGCTGGCAGGCTGTTAAACATGAGGTGTGGCCTCCTCCAACCCAACAGTAAAACCATCTAGCTCCACCATCAGTAGTGCTCAGGAAGCTGAGAAATGCCTGGATAGTAGTGAGTGACCTGGGTTCAGAATAAGCCTGGGGTCATTCAACAGCACACCAAGCCCTCACCGTGTAGTGGGACTGAGGGGAGCCATTCGATCCAAGCCCCACTGTGGTGCAGTCTGCTTTCTAGGATAGGAGACAGACCACAGATAGCAATAAAGACAGCATCACTGGACGGGCCAGCCTGAAAACGAGGAAGGACATGCACAAGTCTCTAGCCTGTGCCAAGGGAGGTTTGTGTGATCTGTAGACACAATGCTGAGTTTTGGACAGTGAGAAAGAATGAGCAGTGGCATTCTGGGGCGACAGCAAAGCTGCTGATGTCGTGGTAGAAATGCTGTTTTGCTGATGCTTCAGCCACAGAATTCCTGGATCTCTAACATGGACTCGTGTGTCCAACCCTGCAGGTTCAAGGGAACAATGACAGAGTCCAGAGGGTTTGTGCACACAGTTGGGACAGTGTTGCTTCACTGTGGCTGTGATGAGAGCTGAGGATGTTTGGGGATCTGGAAGGTGAGAGCGCACGTCACCATAGATTTTCAGTTAACTTGGGTTTATTTGAATTTAAGGTGACCCAGAATGTTTTTCTCATTCCAAGCCAGGCCTCCAGTTAGGACAGGGAATATACCTGTCACTCCCAGGAGAAGGAACTGAGGCACCAAGATAGGGCCCAGCTTACCTCACCTGGGGAGTCTGTGGTCCTTTGCTCTGGGCAAGCTGGGGTTGATCTGCTGGTCCAGGGGTCCCTCCACCCTTGTTCTTGAGGTCCATAGAGGTCTCCAGCAGGAAGGCACAGACTCCACCCAGGCGACTGCCCTGGCCACCTTCTGGAAGCTTTTCTTTCACTTTCTCCCAGCTTTCTGTGTGACAAAGGAATGTGAGCACCCTCAGCTGAAAACCCAGCTTGCAGATAGGGAAAGGAAGCTCAGTGATTGGGTGTGACCTGCCCAAGTCTGTACCTTTGGGGGGAATGGTGTGCAGACTCACACTGGCTTTCCTGAGCTGTGCTTAGGCAAGGGCACAGGAGGAGGCTGCACTTCCTTAGCATGTACTGGAGGTAACACTGCTCTCCCACACTCCCTGCCCTGGGCTAGTCCAGTTTTGCTGCGTGTTCTCCACAGGCAGCAGAGCTGGGCTCAGAGCTCTGGCATCAGTGTCATTATGGGGTGTGACCGGGGCAAAGACACCCTTATCTCCTCACTGGGCCTCTGGAATCTAAGACATGGATCCTGGCCTCTCCTAAGGAGCAGGGAGCTTTTTGTGTGTCCAGGGCACAGGGCCATCCTGGCAGGGCTGCTTCCTGTTGATTTCAGGTGGGTCCAGATAATCCTGAGCACAGCAGCCCCGGCACTCTGCCATCTTTGCACCCTGAAGCTTAGAAAGCTGAGTCAGAGCCCAAGATCACCCATCTCTGCCAGGGGGGTACTCTCCGTCCCATCCCACCCACCTCTTCTCTGTCCCGACCTGGCCCTCATGATTTCTCCTGTAATAGGGCATTTCCCACCTTCAGCTTCTTACCATCTTCGGGACCTGGTTGACTCGGGTGGGATTTCCTGTCTCATTTGGAACCTGCTGGTCATCAGCATTGGGTTGTGTGTCCCAGACCTGGGGGAGGAAGACAGTGAAAGAACCAAAGGCTGCGGTGTCCTACTGGATAGACCCTTCAGCTCAAGCCCCAGTTTCCTCAGCTTTGGGGTACATGGGGTATGGCGTGGTAGAAGAGTTCTCATCCCGATGCCTGGCGTGGCTCAGCTGGTCCAGGCCTTCGTAGAAACATGATTTCCGTCACTTATGTGTAGAATCTGGAACCTGTGGGCAGTGAGGGATGCTGTGGAGAGAAGGGAGTCAGCGCTCCTGCACAGGGATCTTGGGCAGGACCAAGGGAGAGCTCAGTGCGTGTTTCAGGTGGGGGTGATCCCAGTGCTGGGCAGGGCAGAGAGGTGCTGGGCTGTGGGACTTTCCAGGTTTGCTGTGTGTTTTCAAATGCAATCCAGTAAGAAAATGTGTCTGTGGAAGAATGGAAATTGGTGTTTTATTTTTGTTGTTGTTCATTTATTATTTGTGTGTATGTGTGTACATGGAAGTCAGAGGACAACTCTTGGGAGCCAGTTCTGTCATTCTACTGTTTGTCCTGGGCATTGAAGTCAGGTCACCAGGCTTGGCAGCAAGTGGCTTTACCCCCTGAGCCGTCTCGCTGGCCCCGATCCATTAGTTTTAAACTCTTTGCTCTGTGTAGCTGCTTCTTCAATCCGCACTTGTGTATGGCTTTGGAAAATCTGTCCCTTGCTAATTCGAGGAAACTGTTGTAGAAAGTCCCTGGGAGACTGCTAAGAGCATCTCACAGAATGAGACTGTCACCCGCATGTGGGCATGGGCAGTAATGAGACAGGCTACCCATGCTGCTTTGTCACCACCTTGTCACCAAGGCAGCTTGGGAGAAGCACCCTGCAGGTCTTTCCTCTTTTGAGACATAGCCCAGGCTAGCCTGAAGCTCATACTCTCAGGGCAGGAGCTGAGCTGACTAGGTATCTTTGATGCTGTCGCCCCAGACCTCCACCCTTTCTCCTTCTCTTCTTCCTGCAGCAGCCATCCAGCAAAAACCAGTATGTACCCAAGATGACCAGGCAGAGATCAGGGCTGTTGGGGAGCCATGCAGTGTCAAGAAAGAGGAGCCCGAGCCCAGAGACTGGGGCAGCCCCTATGCCTTCTTCTAGGCCAGTGGTTCTCAAGCTGTGGGTCGTGACCCCCTGGGAGCTGAATGACCCTTTCACAGGGCCCACCTAAGATCATTGGAAAACATTATGATTCATAACAGCAAAATTACAATTATGAAGTAGCAACGAAATAATTTTATGGTTGGGGTCACCACAACATGAGGAGCTGTATTGTAAGGGTCACAGCATTAGGAAGGTTGAGAACCACTGCTCTAGGCACTGTTCCCTGCCTGCCCTGAAGCTGGCCAGCCTCCCACTGTGCATTTTATTGGTTATTATTATCTTCTAACAGGGTCAGGTTGAATCCATGTGACCGGGCCTTCCTGCCTGCATTTGAAGGCAGTTAAACCAGGACCCGCAGCATAATCAGGGTGACCCTGCAGAAGTCACATTTGATGAATTTGTCGTTGTCTTTGGCTCTAACTAGAGATGGCCTCAAGTGGGACAGCTAGCTTCCTCCCTCAGAGAGGCCATCTTGGCTTTAAATGAGTGGTCCCTGCCCAGGGAGACCCAAAGCAAAAGACCCTGCCAGGGTTAATTCTTCAAGAGCACACCAGCATTGGCTGATGTCAGAGGAGGCCTGATACGAGATTTTTCTTAAGTTTGCTTGGGGCAGGTAATTGAGTTCTGCTGAAGGAAATCTATAGCCTCTTCCTTTGCCCCCTGCTCCCGCCTCCCTTCTTCCCAATATGCTTGTGTCTATGTTGCTGAGAGAGAGCTCAACCCTGCCTGTGACTCAGGAACATAGGCTCCAATTCCCTAGTATCCTTTGACAGTGAACTGAGTCTAAGCTGGCCAAAGTTTCACAGTGGGAGCAGCAGGCATAGCGGCTCATCTTAGCAGAAGGTTTCCACACGTGTTGGCCGCTATTCAGACTTGGCTGTGTGCGTGCTGGGCAGGTGTGGCCACACCCAGTGCTTCAAGCCATCAGGCCATATGCAAGGCTCAGGTGAAGTCCACTCCTCACTGGAAGCTATGCTGTGTCTCGACTTACAGATAGGGAAACTGAGGTCCTGGCACGGTAGTGCTGGGCTCAGTCTCCCAGCTTGTAGCAGGTGAGAGTAGATGAAGCTTCTCCAGGTCTCAGTCCTCAGACCCTCTCTTGGACCCCCCCCCCCCCCGGAATTCTGTAAGAGGGGGCTTGACTCACAGATGGACTTCACAGCTACTCTGTGATCACTCAGTGGGCAGCCAGCCAGTGTGGCTGAGGACACATGGCGTTACCCTCAGTGTCCTCAGACCCCAGTGAGGGGACCTTAGCCAGCCTCTAGCAGCACTAAGTTCTGGCCTGGAGATGCCACCAAAGGGAAGTTGGAGGTGGGTGATCTGAGAAATGTGGCCCAGGGGAGAAAGAGTTCCTGGGGCTGACTCTGGGACCTGTCTGCCAGTGGCTGGTAGAGACACTCTCTACACCAGCCTATGTATAATAATTAATGCTCTTCTCCAGGTCTCAGTTTCCCTATTTGAGCAGTGGGAACATGGCAGTTTCAGGTCTCAAAGTAAGGAGGCCGTGCTGGGATTAGCCCTCGATGGATAGTCAGAAGTAAGAGGGGCTCCGTGGAAGCCAGTGAGAGCGGGAGGCAGGGAGCTCTGACCTAGTCCAGCCTTTCGGCTGGTCTCTAAACTGGAGCTGTGGAACTGTGGGTACGCCACTTCGTTGCTGTTTTTCAGTATAGGGAGGAAATGCTGGCTACCATGGTGAGCTGGTGCATTTGTGGTAGAGAAGGGAGGGTCTGCTACAAGTCTCTACCCTTGACTATGGGCAGTAGCTACCTTATAGGCTGTGCCTCAGTTTCCCCATCTGCAACAGAGAAGTTGTAGTAAAATACCTAGACATGCTTGCTATCCTCAAGTAGGCTAGATGAATGGGAGGACTTAAACTTCAGACAACAGGGTGCAGGAGTGGCTGAGTAAGCAGAAGGCACCATATTTAGCAGTTCAAGGCCTACAGAGAGGCGCCAATAGAAGGACCAAAATGATATCTGTGTGCCTGCATTTGAATCTTCTCACTCTCCTAGGAAGCCCCATGTAAATCACTTGTTCCCTTCTGACTTGGTTTCCCCTCCTTTGGAATTGGCCCATGGATTTCCTACCCAGGAAGCTAGGAGCCCTGACTGAAGCATCGACTTGCTGAGAGGCCAGCCTGTACCTCCCCTGACAGTCTTAGGCCTAGGTTCAGCCTGGTAGGATCTGGAGCGGCAGAGACAGAATCAAGTTCTCCTCTGACTGGTCCATGCTTTCTCTTCCTCTCTCCCTCCCTCCTCACTTGCTCTGAAATCAAGCTCAGCGCGTTTCCCTGGGAACTGCTTAATATTCTACTGAGGTAAAATGAACTCATTGGAACCACCCGCACGCAGCTGAATGAGCCCCAGCAGCCTTTCAGAGTGGCTCGAGACCCCCCCTTGGGCCTCGGGGTAGGCTGGCAACAGCAGTAGCTTTGGGACAAGGGTCCCCTTTTTCTTCCTGGTTCCCCAGGGGGCCTATTTCCCCAATAGAGCTCCTGGAGGGCCAGAAGGGGTCTGCAACTTGGGATGGGCGGCCTGTTTGGGGCCTTGTTTGGGCTACATGGCTCTACATGTGAGGCCTCCTGGGGCCAGCTGAGAAAACTAGGCCTTCCTCATGATTTTCCATAATTCAGCCTTAAGTTGGGCCCAGGTTAGGCAGGAAACCCCAGCCTACAAACTATACTGCTTGGTGATGGTGATGATGGTGATGTGGTGGTGGTGGTGGCGGTGGCGGCGGCAGCAGCAATTCAGGTGGTAATGGTAGTGGTTCTTTGGTTTGTTTTTGTCTATGGGACACAAACCTAGACATATCTTGGAAGATGGAATCTTAATTGAGAAAATGGCTTCTTAAGATCGACCTATAGGCAAATATGAGAGCATTTTCTTACTTAATGTTTAATGTAGGAAGGCCCAGCCCACTAAAAATGGTTCCACCCCTTGGCAAACTGGTCCTGGGTGCTAGAAGAAAGCTGGCTGAGCAAACCAGGAAGCAGTGTTCCTCCATGGTCTGTGCTTCAGCTCCTGCCTCCAGGTTCCTGCCTTGAGTTCCTGCCTTGATGTGGAAGTGTAAAATAAAATAAACCCTTTCCCTGTGATCCTAGTCACAGCGTTTGTCACAGCAACAGAAACCCTAACTACGACAGCGACGATGATATTGATGATGGCGGCGGTGGTGGGGATGACCACAGTGACCGTGGTACTGGTGTGATGGTGATTATCATTATGATGGCAATTGACTCCTGCAGAATCACTGGGGACATCTGCTATCCTGATTCTTACTTGACACAGGAGAAAACAGAGGCCCCTAAATAAGTCAGCAGGTTCAGGGTTGTACAGCTAGGGAGTGACAGAGAAGAGTAGCAGTCGGAGCCCAGCTCCGGCCAGCAGGGCTCCATGCTTGCTACCCCCCACAGGGTTGTGCTAAGGTCAAGTGGGAGGACAGCTCGTAGGCACATAGTGGCACTGCATAAGTGCTGGCCATTGTCGTTAGCTGATGACTTCACAGCTGTGGATTCTCCCTTCCTACACCCAGTAGCTCCTGCATGCCATGATTTCCTCTCAGCTCCCGCAGAAGCCATGCATTAGAGGCCGTCCTGAGCGTAGAGGAGGCTCCATGAAACTGAGTTGCACCTGGCGTGTGATAGCATGACATCTGCTATTATTATTTCTGACATCGTCATTGCAAACATCACTGTCAGCATCATCATCACCACCACCACCCTTCTGCCTCTGCATCTCCGAGGCTCTTTGATGAGTGGATTTAAGTCACCCAAGGCTTTCACAGCTCAGACCTGCTGGGGTAGTAGAAGGCAAACATGAGGTGGTGTGCTTTGAGAGAGGGTTCTGTCGAGCCTAGACTGGTTTAAATTCAGTATGGGGCCCAGGGCGGTTGCTCTTGGATCTTCTGTCTCAGCTTCCTGAGTGCTAGGATTACAGGCATGCTCTGCCAGTGACACCTGCCTCATGAAGTGTGTCTCTATCAGCTGACCGTGGCTTGGTCATTTTACTGCTCTGGAACTCGATTTCTCCTTTGTTGTGATGAGCAAAAATTGGAGCTGGGTCTGGGGTCCATCGGAGCCAGTGCTGTGGTTTATAAGGATATCTGATATCCTAGGAGACTCCCATGGGGCCTCTTGGCCTCAGGTATGGCTCAGTGGAAGGATCTTCCTGCTAGGAAATGGTAGCGCTTCTTTGTAGGAAAAACAGTTGTCATGTTAGCCCTTGACACAGATTGGGGTGGACGTGGCAGGTTATTCTGGATTAGTGAAAATGTCTTCACTACCATGATCCATGTAGTCTCCACGGGCCTCCTGCAGTCGTGGAAAGGCGGGCGTGGCTAGGTCGATTGTCATTTCTAAATATCATTTAACTTAGAAATGTCAGAACAGTTAGTGTGTGCACATGTAGGGATGGAAGGGTAACCTTGGGATACCCCAGTTCTGGCCTCTAAGGGGTTTTTGATTCCAAGGTGTTAATCCAAGAACTCAGGTGAGTCCTAAGGTGAGAGTCTGTTGCTTGGCAACAGAGATAGATAGTCCTGGCTTTGGTTCTGCCCCCAACAGCCAACTCCTCTGCATGTGTTCCTGGGTGGATGGCTGCCTGCTTGGGGCCTACTCTTCTCTCTGAGGCCGAGAGCTGCTTTCCAGAGTGTTGAGCTGCACTGGGCAGCGGCCTGAGCCTGGTGCTCAGTGTCAGAGACTGTATATGTAGGCTCTCATTGCCGGAGGCCCCAGAACACAGCCTGGTAGTTCCAGGTGTACAATGGGTAGCAGTGAGGGAAGGCAGGCTTCCGGAGTTAGGACAGCGGTGCCTCTTCCAGCTCCCCTTTCCCTCACCTGCCTCTGGTAGGGGATGGTGCTGGAACAGGTAGGTGCCGGCCAGGACTTGGTCAGGTCTCATGTCAGTGTGTGGTGGAGATGTGTGGTGTTGAGCAAGTTGTCCTGTCTTTCTGAATGGGAGTGCGTGTTCATGATGCTCAGGAATGGGGAAGGTGGCACCCGTTCTCGGACATGTCTGCTAAATGGAAGCCCCCTACTCATCTGAGCTCTGTCTCTGTCTCTCTTCAACTCTTGTTTTCATTCTTTCCTCTCTCTGTCTTCAGAATCAACGCCTCAACACCTGCCTCCCCCCAGTTCTACTCCCCTTGTCCAGAGATGGCTGCAGAGTTGTTGGGAACTAACTCTCCTGCCTGAACTCAGCTTAAATATCACTCAGAGAACATCATCCCAGGGACCCATGCCACAGCCAGGCATGGTGGACACGGTGTTTCCAGGGCACCTGTCAGCCCATGCTGAGGTCTAGCCTACTCTCTTCTTCCTCTCTGTATCCAAAGCTCACAGGGAGCATTCTAGCGCCCAGGCTCTGAAGCACAGTGTCCCCTGTCTGTAAGCCTGGGGAAGCACAGTGGTGGCCCTTCAGGAAGTCCTGTGTCTTCAGCCACCAGCAGCAACTTCCTCTGCAAGTTTCTGTTCATGTTGACC
Source organism: Myodes glareolus (assembly GCF_982192425.1). Taxonomy (NCBI): domain Eukaryota; kingdom Metazoa; phylum Chordata; class Mammalia; order Rodentia; family Cricetidae; genus Myodes; species Myodes glareolus. The sequence goes on from NC_142027.1 coordinate 129,141,720, forward strand.
TGGAGGCCCTGAGTGATGGCAAGGCTTCCTCAGGAATTGGTAGGTTACAAGACCTACTGTGTGCAACACTAATGCCAGCCCTGGGAGAAGAAGACAAGGCCCTCAGTGTATAGAAATTACACTGTTGGGTTGTACAGGCAAGAATGAGAATTTGTGGTTACAGTACAGGTGACACCAGGTGCAACATGGGGCATGGACAGCCTTGCTAAGGCAAGGGCATGCAGGAGAATAAGTTGGGTGGAGAGAGGGGACAGCAGTACCCCAGCAAGGCGCATGAAGGCTTGTGCAGTGCCACTCCTTGGTGACAGTGGGCTGCGGAGCCCGTGATTGCACCTGCAGCATAGTTTTAGTTGCTCTTCTGCCCTGACTTAAATGGCCTGGCCCTTGCTTCCGTGCTACAGCACCTATCAACCCTGCCTTCTGGGGTCTCTTTCTGTCTTTAGAAGGTCACAGGCACAAGAAACTTTTGACCTCTGACCTTGGAGGAGAAACTCTGGGCTTTAATCCAGCGTGTGTGTTCTAGAGACATAAGCCAAACAGAGAAAATCCCTCCTGAGGTGGGTGTTACAAAATGTGTCTTGTCCAGGGGGAAATCTGACAGAAGATGAGGATGGGCTGACTCAGCTGCTGGCCCCCACCCCTGCACCTGCCTCTTCCCTTGGAGGCCTCTGCTTCTCTAGGAGTCCACACCCCACCTTCCTGGGTGATGCCAGAAACTGCACTTGGGTGTTACAGGCCCAGTAGGAACTCAGAGCTAAGCCAGTCACCAGGGCTCAATCCTTCAAGCCTTCTCCCACCCCCAAGGGAGAGATTAAGGAACATTTCCCAGCAGTCCACAGGATGGTTGGGGGTGGGAAACACCCACTGGGGGCTTCTGCAGGTCATGGAGTCACAGTTCTGTCAGCTGACTCTCACCTTCCTCTTAGAAAAGGGACAGCAGCTAAGAGACAGCAAGCAGTGTTCCTGAGGTTTTCTACAATGGGAGGGGAGACCCTGATGAGAGGAAATCAAACCAGGCACTCAGTTCCAGAGTGTCAGTAGAAGCTGGCTATCACAGCCTTGGGAGGGGGAACTGGGGACGAGTGCTCTCAACACAAATGTCCAAAGGTGTCTGTCCCCACTGCTGTGATGGACATACAGGATGATGGGCTGTGGACCTACACAGACCTGTGTTCACATCTAGCCTGTCCACTTTTAGTCATGTGGCTTTGGTTCTCCCAGGTTGTCAGGAGGGTCGGCTGGGGCTGTGGATGTGGCTCAGTTGGCAGAATGCCAGCCTAGCATGCACAAAACCATGGACTACATAAACAGGCCTGGTCATACACAGTTATAATCCCAGCTCTAGGGAGGTGGACGTTAGGGGGTCAAGTTAAAAAAGTTCCAGGCTAGCCTGGGCTGTGTGAGACCCTGTCTCAAAAGGAGTTCAAGGCTAGCCTGGGCTGTGTGAGACCCTGTCTCAGCTCCCAGGTGGTCATCACTGGCTGTGTCAGTTTGGGGCTGGGCTTCCAGGATGCTTTTCTGGCTGGATGTGGCAGCCTTGCTCCATCTCAGAGAGCCCATTTCTCTTCTTTTAGGGAAACTCCTGGGATAATGATTTTCCTTCCTTCCTTCCTTCCTTCCTTCCTTCCTTCCTTCCTTCCTTCCTTCCTTCCTCTCTTCTTCCCTCCCTCCCTCTCTCTCTTTCCTCCTTTTTTTTTTTTTTAAAAAAAAGTATTCAAAGCATTTTTAGAGCAACTCTAGTTCATTGAGGTTAGAAAGTGTCCACAGTCAAAAGAAAGGTGGGGCCACAGTGGCCAATAAGGGTATTTCAGATTCCCCTAATTGTCATGGTGTAACATCCTCACATGTCTAGAGTGTGTATTAAGCACCCGGTAGACATGGTAACTTCCTCCATGTATAGACTTGAGCCTCAGGTTTGAAGGTTGGCTTCTCTGTAGAGAAGTCAGTTAAGATCTGGCATTTGTGGGTTATACAACGCAGCGGTTCATTTTGCCTACGTCACGGAGTGCCCAGGCTTTTGGTTAACTATTGTTTCTCTGGAAAGCCCAGACACATGGCACAACGACAGAAAAATAGCCACAAACAAGGCCATGTGCTAGTAAAACTTTGCTTGCAGGTATGAGCCAAGATCAGTTAGCGTGGGTTAAGCAAGCATCTCTGTGACTGGGTCAGGAGAAAAGAGACAAGACAGGGTCCCCAGTGGGTGCTGAGGAATAGACTGGGGTGCTGTTAGCCACAGTTGTTGCCTGTATTGTTAATATCTGCATGTATGAGTCTCCTAACTGCCCTGTCCGTCTCTCTGATCTCCCTGCACACACAGGGAAACTGACCGGAAACTGAGATTTAGCTGCAGTAGCCCGCCTCACCCTGTTCGTACATGTTATCTCAGTGCGTCTTTTCCTGGCCTCGGTCTCCCTCCCTGTAACTTCAGTGAGGACTTGCTGGTGTGAGGTGGAAGCCATGATGATTGCATCTGTTATGCAGAGAGGAGGCAGAGGCTCAGGGAGGTATGGTGTGGCTGCGGGGGAGCTGGCCTAAGTCCGGGGATCAGAGCTCAGGTGTGAACCGCCTAGGGTTCCTGGTTGGCCTAATCAGGCAAGAGTTTTTCCAGAATGTCATTCAGGTGGTGGCAGTGACTCCAGTCTCCAGCTTGCTCAGGGTTGAAGGACACCAGGGATTGTGGGTTCTTCCAAGTCAAGAGTCCCGTGTCAAGACTGGGGTAAGGAAGATGTGAACTCTTACCGACTTTGACAGATTCCTTATTCTGAATCCTTTCTGGCTACCTGTTGCTTCCAGGAGGACCAAACTTCTTCCTAGGTTCCTCATGACTGAAACCATTGAGCTTTTGCTCTCCTCATCCCCACCCCTCAGAGTGTAATTCACTCCCGGTTCTGGATGTCCAAGGCTGTGTGAAGATTTTTTCCCCCCAGAAAGAGTCCCCAATGGCCTTCTAATGTCCCTCTTCTTCCTCTCCCGAAAAGTTCTGTACTTGTCCTTAAATCTGCCCCACATCTCCCACAACCCTGAGTCCTCCGTGAGCCTTGACTCTTGTGCCGGTCCCAAAGCATAGCCCACAGAGCAGCCAAGACCTAATGTCTCCTCATTGCTAGTCAGGGATAACCAATGCTGGTTTTCAGGGTCGGATGCAGAGATTCAGGGAGCTGATTTGTGTCAGCCTTAGCCCCACAGTCTGGCACTTACACGTAGGTTACCCAGAGCTTGGTCTGCATAGCATGTGAATGACTAGCCATGTAGATCTCCTTTGGGGAAACATGTGAGCTATGGGAACGTATATGGGTGGCAGGCAGTTTCCATTGCCACTGTCACCCTGACGCAGTACCCCTCACAGAGGAGCAGGCATCCCCAAGGATCTTAACCTGGAACATCCGCCCTTTCTGAAATCCATACTTGCAATTGAAGCCATAAGGCTGGATTGCTAAGGAAATGGGCATGTTTATGTGTCCTGATAGATGGAATATTGTTGGGCCAGGGAGACACTCAGGCAGTACAGCAACTTGATGTGCAAATGTGAGGGCCTGAGTTCAGGCCTCTACACCAGGTGGAGAGCCAGGCATGTGTATACATAGACTGCAACTGGAGCACCATGCAGAGCAGAGGCAGGAGGATGGATGGGCCTTGCTGCCAGCTAGCTTAGCTCCAGCTCCAGCAAGAGACCCAGTCTCAAGGGAATAAGGCAACGTGATGGTGCAGGACCTGGACATCCTCCTCTGGCCTCCATAGAGTGTGGACTCTCAGGAGTGCACACCTGCACGTCCTCACCCAACACCCTGCCACTCCCCTATCCCCACCACACATACATCTACCTGGTGGTGTTGCTACAGAGCTGGGTGGCATCATCCATCCATAGTAGCTGGCTCTACGGTTGGGAACTTGTCTACCTGAGCCCTGACACCAGGTGTTTGATCCTCTTTAGCCTGTGGGGAGGGGCTGTTCACACGGTTGCCTCCCTTTGTGCCTGCAAAGGGCTGGAGGTCATGGACCTTGGGTTGGGGACCCCTCATGGGTTTGACAGCTGGGCAGGAAGTGGGAGCCAGCAAGGGTACAGGGGGAGGGTGTTATAGACAGTGTGGGTGTGGTGGGGAAGGACTTTGTGTAGAGACTGCGCCCAGTAGGAGAGAGACAGATGGTGCCAGAGGCCAAGTGGTGAGTGTGACCAGGAGGCTGTGTAAAGTCACAGCTCAGTCCTGGGTCTGGGAAGCTATGGAGGGTTAAGCAGGAGGGAGGTCTGTCTAGGCCTGTAGATGCGGAGAACAAATTGGCTTCAGGCTGTTCAAGAACAGGAAGTGATCCGGCCCAGCAGGAAGTGATCCGGCCCAGCGAAGGGCAGAACTCACCGAAGTCAGCACCTCTCCCTTTACCCCTCCAGGGTCCAAATAAAGGAAATTCAAAATATACTTCCCTTCTGGGACTCGAGCGAGGTGAATGTGGGGGGCGGCATTAGCTGTTGTCAGGCCCACACTCCCTCTTACATAAGCCATGAGTTAAAAATACCCGCTCTGCCTCATGCTGGCCGTAGGGAGCCCCCACAGAGATGAAAGCATCGTTGTTCTAGGTCTGGTGCCCTCAGATCCTGGGCTGTTGAGTAGAAAGTGCAAGTCCTGGGCCTTTTGAAGGCTTGGGTATCATGTGGGCCTGCCCAGAGGTGGGTTCATCCACCACCCCTCTGTGCCTACCCTCAGTCTGGGCACCAGCTGGACGCCACCCATGTCCTGTACCTTGGTCATCCCTCTGGTAGGCAGAGAACAGAAGGCCAGGCCAGACTCCCCATCCCAGGACTCAAGATAGAATGGGTCTGGAGAGCCACTGAGGCAGGAGCATGGCTGCCCAACAAGGCTGCTGATGTCTGAGCATGGTCCCCACGTTGAATCCTGGTTAGGGCTTCAGTACAGAGCAGGGTGCAGCCAGGATTGTTGTGTTGACCTAGAAGAATGGAAGGATAGAGGAGGAAGCCCAGGAAGCAAAGGGGAGAATGAGAGAAGGGGGGAGGAGGAGGGAGGAGGAGAGAAGAAGTGGGGAGGGAAGAAAACAGGCAGCCAGCTGCCAGCTTGCTCCAGTAGCCACTCAAGGCAAGTCAGGCCCCTCACATTCCTGACCTCCCTGGTCCCTTTGCACGACTGCTCCCCGTTTCTTAGACTCCAGGGTCTGGAAGTCCAGGGGTGAGACACAGTGCACAGGAGTTGCCTACCATTGCTGTTGGACCCATAGGTGAAGTAAGGCGACATTGGCATCATCTCCTGGCCTCACTGCAGGACTTCCTCCTTCGCTTCTGTGGCTGACATCTTGCTGTCTCACTGTGGTCTAATGCCTGAGACAGAAGCCTGTTTGAGTCTTTGTGGCAACAGTGAGGAGTCAAACTGGCTCTGACTTCAGTATCCTGAGGCAAAGCAATCAGCCGTCATGACCCAGGGCAAGATCTGTTGTTGTCAGGGATTGGTCTTGTGAGGAAGGACCTTGAGAAGTCTTGCAGGGGCCACCTAGAGCCAGCCTTGACCCTGGCTATGTGCGTGAGGAATCTCTCTTGTCTCAGAAGTGCAGTCCAGACTATCCTGGTCTCTCGTGACCAGCCAACTATGGGCTCTCACTCCTGGAATGCCACTGTCAATGAGGTTCATGCAGGGTATATAGAGACGATGGTACCCCTCCATCCTCACCTGTTTGCATGAGGCCTGTGCTTCTGCTCTGTGGTCCCTTAGCTGCTGTGAGCCTGGCTCACCCAGGATAGGACTTCCAGTAACAAATAGGGGAACGGGTACAGCAGGCAGGCCAGCAGCCTAGGTGTGGGGGTTCCCTCATCTATCAGGAACTCCAGGCTTGAAAGAGAGCCAATCTATGACATCTGCCAGCACTGGGTACCCAGGAATCCCAGGTGTCCCTCAGCCCCAGGGGCTTGGTGAGGGGGGGACAGTGTTATCTCTGGATTGCTGACGTGGAGGCCTGGGTGTGCTCACCACCTGAGGCTTGGGAACTTAGCGTCTTCTTGGCTGGGACAGGCTGGGACTTGAACAACTTCTGTGGGATAGATTTGTCATCCATGAGTTGACAGTCTGAGGGCCATCATCCTCAGGGTATGGTGGCTCCCCCCCCCCCCACTGTAATGGCACTGATGGTGGATGAGTACAATTGAGCCTGCATCGTCAGGAGCTGAAGAACAACATTCTCTCCTCAAAGGGCTGTGTGGACACCGGGCTGGGGTTGATGGCCTCATCAGGTCCTGCTAACACTGGGGAATTCTGTGCTTATGATGTGTGGCATCAGGCCAGCTCCTCACCCTCTCTGAGCCACAGGTGTTTCTGCCAAAATGAAGGAAGGGCAGCACATTCTTGGGGGATAAAATTAGATAATCCTGGACTCCACCCCAGGTACAGCAACTGCCTGGCTCTGAGATCCAGATATAGTTTAAGAAGCGTCAGCCTAGGTATGGGAGCAGAGAGTGACCAGAAGCAGAGGGTGGCCAGGGAATGGATTATGCTTAAGAAATACCTCTGTCGTATCACCTCCGGGGCCTGCAGTCAGACCTGGGCTCTCTCCTGCCCTGAGTCCCTCCTGATTCATCTCTGCTTTGATGAGACTCTGCTCCTCAGAGCCTCTGGTTTTCTGTGTAAGGAATGCAGGCATAGCTGCATGAATCTCTTAAGAGGATGACCCGCCCCTCATGGGACATTGCACTCTGGAATAATATAACACGGGGCAGGAAGCAGGGCTGCTGCTGGGGGTGAAGCATGGGTGACTCAGACAGAGCCAGGACTGCACTGCTACAGTAAACTGGGGCCTGCATGTGTTCAGGGACCTGGGTCCTCTGTCTCTGCCATCCTGAGGCGCGCTGAGGATGGGCCCACTGGCAAAATCCAAACTGTCCTGAGCTCGAAACCTCAGTTTCTTTTACAAGATGAGTGAAGAGTCCATGTCATGGGTAGGAGGCAGACTGCCTGACCAAGATTTAGGAAGTGAGAGGCTTCACAGGTTTCTGGGTGGCTCCCTTGTGACCTTCCAGGGACCATTCCAAGGCCCTGAGAGAAAAAGCAGTGGAGCTATGCCACTCAGTGGTGGGACTGCCCCTCCCGCTCCACCTTGATTGATCAGAGTGTTGTTTGCAGCCTGGTGCCACCATGTCAGGATATAACAGGTCCCAGATAAGTGCTTGTCCATTGAGTTGAGTGCGTGAGGGCAGAAGCTAAGGCAGGTTTCTCTCCACCTTGCAGGTTCTGAAGCCCTGTAGCAGAGCCCTAAGTCATAGAAGCTTGTCTGACCCAGGGGGTGGGGCTTAGCACCCTGTTAGGGCCAGGCTCTGGTGGAAGACACCTCTTAATCCTAGATACTGGGCGGGGTGGGTGGGCAGCTTCTACTGTAATGATGGGGGTGAGCGGGTCCTGGAGGTCAGTATCTGGGTGTGCCTCCTTAGTCTTAGTTGGGCCCCCACCCCAATTCCTTCTTCTGCTTGCCTACTGATATGGTCTGGGAGCTCTACTACCGTTTACGCAAATGCTTGGATGCGGTTCTAGCCTTGGTAACCGAGGCATCTAAGACTAGCGTCCCTGGATCATCCTGTTTTCAGAGGACGGAACTGAAGTTCCTGTGTATGGCTAGAACTGCATTCTCCAGGCAGGTTTCTGTGCCCCTCTGGGCAACAGATGTCTTTAAAGTGCAGAGCTGGGAGGGTGAAGGATGTAGTAGGGTGGCCATAGGCTCCCCCCTTGCCAGCCTGCCCCCAAGCCACTTCTGAGCTCGGTCTCTGTTCCCTAAGAGGGACAGAAGCCTCTGGCTGGGTGACCACACAGCGCTCTGGCTCCACTGGCACTGACTCCTCCTCCATCCCGCCAGAAGAATTCTTCTCCATGTCCCCTGAGGCAGGCCATCCCACCCTCTGGACCTTGGTTTTTCTTCTCTGTAAAGTGGACCAGCTGCCCTTAGCTCTAGGATGTGCTATGCAGTCTGTCTATTTCAGGAAGGTCTGAGTGTAGATGAGGCCCACAGCACGTGTCTGTCCAGAGGATGAGGCAGTGTCCTCCACTCCTTTAGGATATCTGTGAAGCCCTGTGCACCCTAGGATGTGTTTCAGGTGGGCTTTTAGATCTCCTGGTGTCTGGTAGTCTTTGTCCACCAAAGACGGGCAAACTCCAATGTTATTTTATCCTATTTTCTGCTTCCCGGGAGCTGCAGACTTGCAGTGGTGTGGATGTGGTGTGGTGGGCTTTTCTTATGCCGTTTTCACAGCCAAGCCTCTGTGACCATCTCCAGCCATGAAGGAGGGCCAGAGGCTACTTCTCATCACCCTTCTGCTGTCACCTCTACCAGCTCCCCACTGGTCACTAACTTGTGTCTTTTTTCTCCACAGCCCATGACCTCCCCACCAACAAGGCCTCAGCCACCCAGCCTGGCAGCCACCTGCAGTGCCTGACTGTCCACTGCACAGATGGTGACCCCAAGGCCCGCACCTCCGTACCCACCTGGCGGTCTCTGCACTCCGACATCTCCAACCGATTTGGGACTTTTGTGGCCGCCCTGACTTGAGTCCCTGGGAGTCCCTGCCCTACCCACTCATGAGGGCCTCTGTGGCTGAGCAGACTCATGTTTTTGTCTAGGTTGGCACCTGCTTAGTGGCACTCGGAATGGAAAGGGTTCACTGAAAGGGGCTGGGGGAGGTGATAAAGAGAACCTCAAAAGTTTATTTTAAAGCAACTGTGTGCCACATTGTGACACCAGTATCAGTCCTCAGCCAACAGCAAACACTGACTCAAGCCGTTTTCCTGCTAGAGAACCCCCTGTTTTCTGTACTTGGAGTGTGTTCTAGAAGGCCCTTGCCTTGTTTAAGCCAAGGCGGGGGTGCACCTTTTACCCTCTTTTCTTTTTTATTCTCTTTTATTCTCCCCCTTCCCCTTTTCTTTCCCCTTTGCTTTGTTTATCACTAAGATGGAGATCTTGGAGAGTAGTGTTCTGGAATATTCCCGGGTGGAGGCCGCAGGGCCGCCACAGCATTAGCTCCTCTGTCACCAGTTAGGAGACAGGATACACGAGCAGCTGGAGGAACTTCCAGGGGCTGGGTTTTCTCTGTTGCCTCAATGGCCCTTAGCCTCCAGCTAGCTTCTGTTTCTCCCATTGGGAACTGTTCTTTCGGTCCCTCCTGGGTTGGGTACTGGATGCTGGGATGCTGTGTCCAGTTGCTTGGAGGAAGGAGCCTGCCAGGGCCATGAACTCCCTTCTCCTTTACTGACTTTACCATTGCACACTCTGCCTTCTCTGAGCTGAGCAGGGTGGCCTTGTGACCCTCAAAGGGGACAGGGAAGAGGCAGTCAGTTGTCCTAGTTACTTTCTGGCCCTGCTCTCCCAGGTGGCAGCCAGGGTGCCTTGGCTCTCCCACCTCCTCCTGGGATTCCATCCCTGGGAAGAGGGATTAAGGCAGACTGAGACACTCTCTTTGGTCCTGCAGTTCCCATACAGGGATGAGGGGAAGGAGAATAAAATGAGTGACTTCATGATGTCCATTCCTGGGCCTCATGTTCCCTTCCTGCCCTTTTGATTTCATTTCATTCTGATTTAAAAGCAGAGCCCTGCCCAGTGTGTCCCTTCGAGAGGCAGTTCCCGCCCCCAAGCAGAGAGCAGCAGAGATCTCAGTGCTGATGTGGACACCCCAGGGTGTGATCTACACCTGACCGACCTCTGTGCCCACTGCTGTGGGGCTGTCCATCCCTGGGAGGGCCAGAGCAGCTCTAGTCCAGCTCAGCCTTTGTTATCAGCGTGTCTTCCCAGTTGCTCCTTTCTGAGCCCACCCCAACTTGACAGACCCCTTTCTTTTTCTTAGCAAGAGGCCTGAAGGCTCGGGGCTCTCCAGATACCCATATTGTTTGTGTCAAGGGACTTTCAACCATGGGAGCCACTTGCCAAAAGCTGGCTCTCTCCCTCGTGTCCTCCTCCTCCTCTTGGCTGAGGTCTGAGCCCCAGGGTCTTCACTTGTTGCCTGGGCAGTGTGAGGGGCTCAGAGGGCAAACAGGTGACATGGACTGGTGAGCAGGAAGGGCCCTCTGTTCTGGGCCCAAAGCGGTGAGCGGATGGCTTCCCCTTCCACGGGCCACAGGAGCATCTTCCAGACTCTACATTAGCTCTCAGAGTTTGCAACATCTAGAGGTCTGAGAGAGCCCAAACAAGAATGACTTCTCCTTCACTGCTTAAGGCTGGGGAACGAATGTCCTAACGTCCATCAACAAACTTCCCAGAATCAATCCACATGCCATGAGCCAGTGTGTGGCTCAGGCCATTTCCAACCCCCGGGAGTGTCACTCCCCACGACCCCAGGGTGAAACAGCCTTAAGCAAAAGGATGCCACGTCACGAAATTTGGTTTAGTAGAAAGAATAAAAGTGGAAGAAAACCACGCCCGAAGCGCAAAAGCCTGGGAACCCTGTAATCAGTATGCAGCCAACTCCAGCAGAGAGAAGGAAATCGCTATTGCACATGTAAAATATGAACCCTTAACCCTGCGGTGCCGTGCGCGAGCCTGTAAGCTTTTTTTGAGTCTTAAAGAAACCATTTCTGAAATGCTTGGTTGGAAGACAGTGACAATAGCTCATGAAACTGAGTGGTATTTTTCTTTCTTTTTTAAAAAAATATGTAAAGTTGAGTCTTCCGTATTCACGCATACTGTATATACGTGTATATGTTTTGCTGAGCGGCTTAAATAACAATAAATACAATGTTAATGGTGTCTGGGTCATGTTTGTGGGTGGGATTTGCTTTTTTTCATGGGCTCCTTACTTTCTGCACATGTATTGAGTTTGGTGTGCCTGTGTGTTCACATGCATGTGCACAGGCACTTGGGGAAGCCTGCAGTTGATGTCAGGTGTCCTTTCTCAATCACTGAATTACTTATAGAGCCCAGCTCTCACCAGTTTGGCTAGTTGGGCTAGCCAGGTTGCTCTTAGAATTCCTAACTCCGGCGGCTATCACACCTGTCCGCCTTACACATTAGTCATCCGACCTCCACTGACCCTCATGCAGAAAGTACCTCATTCTCTGAGCCATCTCTCCAGCCTCCTGGATTTTAATGCTCCCTGGGACACTGGAATGGAGGTCCAGGTGCTATCCTGAGTGAGTATGTGCATGTATGCACTGTGTACATGCATGTATACATTTGTGTGTGTGTGTGTGTGTGTGTTCTGAGTCAGGTTACCCCAGGTCCTCAGCCATGATACTTATCCCCTCTTGTGCCTGACTGCTTTTACTTTTACAGGGCAGGGTGGGTGCTCACACCTCACAGACCCCAAGCTCCTACCCACCATGTCTCATCAGGATTCCTTTTCCCCATAGTGACAACCAGAATGTCTCCAGTTTTGCCTGATGTGGAAGGACTGCCCTAGTCAAGAACCCCTGTGATGGGGCAGGGGTGTGGGAAGCCCTGGAGGGTTGTGGGATGGTGACCCTTCTGGAGTCTTGTGTTCAGCTGTGCGACTGCTGCAAGAATGTGGCTCAGCCTTGGGCATCTCCTTGTTCTCGTTTGTGAAGTGGGCGCAGTGTGAGGATCCGTGAGGAAGAAAGGTCCGGATGCACTGCTGTGGCGGGCATTGCTTTGGGGAGAACTGCTTGTCCATGTGGTAAGCCGGTCCCTCTGCTTTAGGGCCTAGAGCAGCCTCCATCCATCCAGAGTGAGGGAGTGTGATAGGCATGCTCTCTTCTCGTAGGCAGTGTTGATGGAGAGCTTTCCTAACATGCAGAGTGAAGGTGGGGTACATGCAGGGTGGTGGGAAGCAGGAAAGGGGCCTGGGCACCTGAGCATGTGGCTGCCCCAGTGTGCCCCAGGGCAGAACCTCTTTCCACAGAGGGATGGGTACGTACTCGGAAGATATGTCACTTTTATTTTTAAAAAGATTAGAAAAGGGACCTGTCAGGTTGTCAACCTTGCACCTTTTCCCAAGCCAGCTTGTCAGCCTGTTTATTTGTTGGTTTGTTAAACACAGTGGTGCCCTATGTCATATTTTAAATCTGGGCTATGGCTGGAGATGTAGGTCAGTGGTAGAGCACATATTTGTGTTCAATTCCAGCACTGATAAGGAAAGTCAGAGTTAAAAGTTGGGGTATAATTTATATAAAGCAAAACACTCAGATCCTAAGTGTGTAATATGCTGTCTTCACAAACACACCTGTGTAGCTCAGACTTCCATCAGAATGAATGTATTAGTTAGGGTTTCTGTTGCTGTGAAGAGACACCATGACCACCACAACTCTTATAAAAGAAAACATTCAATTGAGGTGGCAGTTTACAGTTTCCAGGGCTTAGTCCATTATCATCATGATGGGGAGCATGGGGACATGCAGGCAGATGTGGTACTGGAGAGGGAGCTGCTATGTGTTGATATGCAGGCAACAGGGACTCACTAGGTGTGGCTTGAGCATATATGAGACCTCAAAGCCCGCCCCCACAGTGACACACTTCCTCCAGCAAGGCCACACTTCCCATTAGTGTCACTTCCTTTGGGGGCCATTTTCTTTCAAACCACCACAGTGAGTTGTAAAAAGTTCTTTCCTGACTACCTCCAGCACCAGCACTGTGGCTTCTGTCACCATGGAGCAGCTGAGTCTGCTCTGGTACCTTTAATGGCATGGAAACGGACAGGGGCAGCCTGGGCTCATCCAAGCCTACCTTCTCTCTGTACCATGCTTTGAGAGCATTGCACCCATAATAAGTTTTTTTTTATATTTATTGCTGAGTAGTATTTCACAGTATGTTTAACAATAATATCCCATCTTAGTCACTGTTCTGTGAAGAGACTCCATGACCTAGGCAGCTTATAAAAGAATGCATTTAACTGGGAACTTGTTTATAGTTTCGGAGGGTGAATCCATGACCATTATGGTGGGGAGCATGGCAGGAGGCAGACAGGCGGGGTGCTGGAGCAGTAGCTGAGAGCTTACATTCAGATCCACAGGCAGAGAGAGTGAGCGAGCCTGACATGTGCTTTGGAAAGCTCAGAGCCCACCACCTCCAGCAAAGCCACACCTCCTAATCCTTCTCAAATAGTTTTACTTACTGGGGACCAAACATTTGAATATATGAACGTGAGGGAGCCATTCTCCTTCAAACCACCACATTTCTCTGCCTAGCCCCATAGGTTTGCAGCCACAGGTTAATACAAAATGCATTTAGCCCAACTTCAAAAGTCTCCATAGTCTTTCACAATCTCAAGACTGTTTAGAAGTTCAAAGCCTCTTCTGAGACTCAAGGCAACCTCTGAACTGTAAGTCCCCACATGCAGACACTCCAGGGCTGGACTCCCACTAAGGAAGGAATGGAAGGAGTCTGTACAGGGAAGCATCTGCAGTCCCCAGGACTTCCTGCACATGACCTGCTTCGAAAGCCTGCTTTTGTCTTTCCAAGAGCCTTGCTCTTGCTCTATTGTGTCCCTGTGCAGGGCTGCTTCTGTCCCCAGTTCTGGGCTGAGGGAGGCACAGATCTGACTGTGCAGGCTACCGTCTCCTGGCTAACAGTCTGTGCGTATAAGCAGCCATTGTCTAGTCCAGGAAATTGGTCCTCCCAACCAACAGGAAGGGGTGGGGGCGGATCTGCATGGGAATGTCTGCTTGAGAAGGAGAAATGATGTCACTTCAACCATAAAAAGGCAAATGCCTTGAAAGTACAGGCGTCTCTGCTTAGAAGGGACAGAAGAGTCTCTTCCAAGGGGCCTGTTTGTCACATGGCCCTGGGCAGTGGGTCCTGAAGGGTAAGGTGCCTCCCCTCTGGAATGGACAAGAGGAATTTTGTGTTTAGTCCTTTTTTTTTTTTTTTTTTGGTGCTAGGGATGGAACCCAGGGCCTGTGTATGCGAGGAAATTGCCCTTCCATAGGGCCACACCCCAGCCACTGTGATAATTTTTAATTCCTAAGGGAGCCCCTGACTGGTATCCTGTGCCTGTGCTAAGGTCTATAACCACATCTCTTTACTTGCTTGTCTCTCTTATGTTAACACATCCAAGCCTCTATGGGCAACTACACTGGCATGCAGCTGTGGGAGAAGAAAGCTTGGGCTCCCTTCTGCAGGAGGCCAGTACCTATGGGAGCTGGAAGAACATGCTGGCACAACATCCTGGAGGTCATCCAGCGGATGAGTGTGTCTGAAAAAGGAAGTCCTTGTGTAGGGTAAGAAGGCAGAGGAGGCCCAGAGGGAGGTCTCAGCACCATGTGAAGATATTTATGGTCCACTGTATGGGTGCCAGGAAGGGTGAGCAGGAGCAATGGTCTGAAAGAGAGGGAATAGAGGCAGATGCAAGATGGAGTCCACCAGTGGCCCTGGTAATCAATGGTGACTTTGAGGTGAAGCTACCAGTGCCAGCTTGCCAAGTAGACTTTGTGCATGGCAATGGTGATACTGGTGATGGTGATGATAGTGGTGTTGATGGTGACGATGATGTTGATGAGGATGATGATTGTGATGGTGATGTAGTGATTGTTGATGTGATGGTGATGTTGATGGCAGTGGTGGTGATGGTGATGATGGTGATTGTGATGGTGTTGGTAATGGTAATAGTGTTGATGGTGGTGATCATGATTGTGATGGTGATGGTAATGGTGATAGTGTTGATGGTGGTGATCATGGTGCTGATGATTGTGATGGTGATGGTAATGGTGATAGTGTTGATGGCAGTGGTGGTGATGGTGTTAATGGTGATGGTGATGATGATGGTGATTGTGACAGTGGTGGTAATAGTGATGGTGGTGATGGTTGTGCTGGTTCATCTCAATCATCAACTTGATTGGTCTAAGAAGCTTTGAAAATTACCAAAGCATACCTCTGCATATGTCTGTGAGAATTTACTGAGGGGAAAGACCTTCCCTGAATGTGGGTGACAACAGGTTGAGATGAACTCAATGGGAAATGGGAAGGAACCCCAGCACAGGGTTCCTGACTTTACTCTCCTATTTGGTCGCTATAAAATAAGTGTCTCCTCCACCTTGCCCTCTGCCACCATGGAAACTGTGAGCTAAACGACCTCTTCCTCTCTGCAGTTCTTTTACTCTCAGGTATTTTGTCATAGTATTGGGAAAATATCCGCCACAGAGTCGGTGGTGGTGACATTGTAAACACCAGCATCAGGAACTTCACATGGACACTCCGCACCCTCACCTGTGCCCGTTAATAGGCCCCTTTCCTACAGACCAGTGCCATTAGCAACCCACGTTTTCAGATGTGGAAACTGGAGCATGCCAGAGTGGAACTTAGGCTGAGGTTGATATGACAGAGGGTGTCCTCATGCCCAGGGCACAAAGATGTCAGTGTGCAAGTTTGTTCAACCTTTGTCCTGCCCTGACCACCTGGGCCAGGTTTTGGAGTTGGTGGATACACTGTGTTTAGGTCCTGCCATCTACTGGTGCCTGTGACTACACCCTGGTTCAAGGAGGAATGGGCTTTCCACAACCCACAGTGCTCAGTGCTGAGTCCTGGCAGCCAAGTATGGAATAATTAGGTGCGTGTGGATCCAGTTTCTCCCAGAACACACAGCCAATGGAGCTGGGTGAAGGCTGGAGAGGCCTTGCAGTACTGAAAACTCGGGACTACCGCCTCCTGGATGGTCACTGCCTCTCAGAACCAGCTGGCATGCAGCTGCTGGCCAGCAGCAGAAAACAGGCGCCATGGCCTTTCCTTGAGTTTGCCCAGAGTGTATGAGCCGAGGGAAGACGCTGGGGGACTTGACTTCGCTGGGTGTAAAGACCTTCAGGAGATCACATGAAAAGCAAAGCTGAATAATCTTTTTTAAAAGTCTGTGCTGTGGACTCAGCTCAGCTGGTGGGTACTTGCCTACCTGTACTAAGCCTGGGGTGGATGCCCCAGCACTAAGTAAACCGTGTGGTAAGACCTGTAACTCCAGCTCTAGGGAGACAGAGGCAAGAGGAAGTTAGGGGCCAGCCTGGGACACATGAGGTTCTGCCTCAAAACAAAACAAACAGACCAAACAAACAACAACAAGGCCCACCTCCCTGCCAAGCCTAAAGACTAACTAAAGGAGGCCAGCAATGTGGGAGGTGCTGAGCAGGCCCAACCTCGGGCGCTATCTACCCAGAATGCCCCAGACCACCTTCCCTTCCTCCCAGGCTTTCATTCTCCTCTTCTTACAGAGCCAAGAAGCATCCTTATCCACTTTCCAGACAGCACCATGATTGGTTCTAAGGCAGGTACGTAATTCACAATGAACTAATCAGAGCCCTTCTCTGGGAGTCTTGTATAACCAGCTTTTTTCCACAGAGGTGAGCCTTGAGTGATGGGGAGATGAAGAGGGAAGGATGAGGCAGAGAGACACAGCAGAGGACAAAGGCCAAGTCTGGAACAGATGATGTCCTCGGAAGTGGCCCCACTTCTCCTCATATGGAGTTTTTGGTGATAATAGCTCAAATATAGCATCTTTTTTTTTTCTTTGAATCCCTTGTGCGATCCAGTTAGGGCTCACCACCCTCTGACTCAGCCTCCAAGATCTGGGTTTACAGACAGTTGGCCCACTCTCAGCCATTTCTCCTCAGCAGACTGACCCTTTGTCTGTCTCCCGGGATTCCACCCTGCTCCTGCAGAGGGTGTTTCTTGCTCCCATAGCACCTTAGTGGCTCTTGGCTCTCCTTGATTCTCAAAGCCTGGGACAGCATTCCTATCAGCTCTTGCTACTCATCAGAACTAGCTGTTTCCCCGAGCTCCATGCAATGCAGCGATAGCCAAGCCTCCAGGGTAGTGGCTCTCAGTTCCTCATGTTGTGGTGGCCTGCACCCATAAAATTATTATCATTGCTACTTCATAACTGTAATTTTGATACTGTTATGAATTGTAATGTAAATATCTGATAGGAGTCCCCTGTGAAAATGTCATTCAATCTGCAAAAGCGTTGAGACCCACAGGTCTCAACTGCTCCGAGGACTGTTGCCCCTACAGTGTTTCTGGAGAGAGTATTAGCACCCTCTGGCTTACAAACATAGATACAGAGGTATAATGCTGCCGGACATTCGCTCTAGGTCACCTGACTGCCTTTTACACTGAAGCCACCCCCTGCCATGACTTCTCTTCCAGAGGTCCCTGATGGTGCACACCACTCACCTCATGGGATAACAAGCCACCTCAGCTTCTCATGGCTCGCAGAGTGCAGAGCTGGTGGTTTTATGCGTCATGCACTCCCTTTAATCCCCATTTGGTTTGAGAGGTGACTTACCAAAGGCCAAATGGCTTGAAGACCACAGAGTCTCCCTCCTGTGCTATCTCAAAGCCGTGGGTGTTCTGCGTCGTGGGCGGTGGCTCCTCTACTTTCTGTCCCTCGGATCTAGGCACACCCAAACTGCGGTCATGACACAGACAAGGCAGTGTAAACAACACAAACACATTTCCTTTGGTTTGGGGGCACTGCACCCCCAAGATCAAGGTGAAGCCCTGCCCTTGCTGAGGCTAATGGTAACTGGGGAGGGACATCTTCAGTGGCACAGCCGCCAGTGAGCTGTCCACGCTCCTGTTAGCAACCCCAGTGCAACTCATTGGTGCATAGAAAACAAAACAAACACTAGACCACAGGAAACCCAGACAGCACTAGAAACGCCACACATTGCCATGGAAACACCACACATTGCCGTGGAAACACCACACGGTACCTGTGGAAATGCCACACAGGACCCGTGGAAATGCCACACAGTGCCCGTGGAAACACCACAAGGGCCCGTGGAAATGCCACATGGTGCCCATGGAAATGCCACACAGTGACCCTGGAAATGCCACACGATCCCCGTGGAAATGCCACACAGGGCCCGTGGAAACGCACACGGTGCCCGTGGAAAGGCCACACGGGGCCTGTGGCTAAAATTCCTTACTTGAGGGAGAGATATAACATCTGTCCCTCCTCCCAAGGCCAAAGCCATATTTAATCAAGGCTCAACCCTTATGACCTCATCAACCTTTACCTTCTAACCCTGTATCCCCAGATAACCCCCTGAGGCTTAACCCTTTAACACACAACTTTTGTCGTGTGGCAGAAGTGCGCTTGTTCCAGTTCCAAGCAGGACCTTGAGGGTTTTGTAGTCTCAGCTGATTCTCACTGCTGGAGGCCAACCTCCACCAGCCCAACTGCAGCCCAGGAGAATTGTGAGCTAAATAAACATATTTTGCTTCCAGCCAGGAGGTTTGGGGATAGTCTGTTGTCCAGCAAAATTGCACAGATTTGCACACGTTCTTGGGAGAGGTCCAACTGGGGTCAGGCCAAGGAGAGGTGGTAGGCAGGGATTTGAGGTGCAAAGCTGAGTATGTACAGTCACAGTGACATGCAGTTCTGGCCCACAGATCAGATAAATGCTAGTGACTGGTGGCACATGGTGGTAATTCCAACACTCAGGAAGCAGAGGCGTGAGGACAGCCAGCTGGAGGTCAGCCTGAACTATGTAGTGATTGTGATGTTACTATAGATGCTCAACTTGGCAAGACCAGGGTTCCTCAAAGCCACAAGCCTTGGGTGTGTCTGTGAGGGTGTTTCTAGATTGCTAATTGAGAGACCCACCCAGAATGTAGGCAGCAGCATCCAATGGGCTGGTGTCCAGGGCTGAATTACAAAGGAGAAAGCAAGCCGAGAACCAGTGTTCACCCATCTCCTTCCAACTGCAAGTGCTGCCCTGTCTTGGGGAACCGTGTCTTCACACTGTGAGCCAAACACAGGTGTTGCTCTCAGCCACAAGGGAAGTAACTGATTGTGACCCAGTGGTGCCACGACTGTCCTTTCTCACAGAGCGCAGTCCATGCTACTACATGACTGCATCTCTGCACCTGATTGAGCGCTCCAGGTAAAAAGCAGTGAAGACAGTGGGGAGGAGAGGTGGCCACTCAGCTCTGAGCACTGAGCCAGGCTGTTTGATTGAGTGTGTGAATGTGGGACCCTGCAGGGGACAGAGCAGGATACCCGTGTTTCCATTCATCTGCTTATCAGGGAAACTCCAGACACTCTGGGGAGATCCCAGCATCCACTGCTTGGGCTTAGATCCAGCTGCCATCATAGCCTCAGTTTCACCAAGGAAAGAGGAGCAGTGCCACCACTCTGTTTTGGATTCAGGGAGCTCCTCTTTGCCTTGGAGCCCTTGCAGAGGTAGCTGGAGTCCCAGTTTGCATGACTTCCCTGGGAGGGGATGACCACATTGGTCACTCACATTCTAGCAGAGGTGCGGTCTCCTCCATGGATGGTGCATAGCAGCACGCACCTAGGCACTCCAGAAAGGGAGTCCAGAGAACAAGGTTCTAGTGGACTGTTGGCTTCCTCCTGCCTGGAACCCTTGGATAGAAATCTCAGTACTGTCTACAGTCATACCACCCTGAACAAGCCCAATCTCATCTGATCTCGGAAGTTGAGCTGGGTCAGGTCTGGTTAGTACTTGGATAGGAGAAATCTCAGTGCTACTGGGTGGGTGAGTGGATAAAAAACTTTTTGTTTCTCCCCTTTGCTTGTCCTGGGCCTTGGGATGTCAATAACTTCTTTCTGGGAGGCTTGGGACACTCAATCTTCCTCCCCAGGGTCACATGTGGGGCCAGCAGTTGTTGATGGGGCAGGAGATGACTATACTAATGACCTTCTGCCAGCTCAGGCTTGGAGAAAATGGCCCTCGATGCACTAGGACTTGGTTGCAAATGTTCCCTAGTGCTCTGAGATGCCAGGACTGGGACAGTCAGGTTGTGTCTTGACTTTGGCCTTGGCCTAGGAATTGGCTGCAACTCTGTCAACCTGTGATCATCATTTGGGGACATGCCAGCCATCATAGAGCTGCTGAACTGGGGTGCTCTGTGGCTTAGGTGCCGTCCACAAATTTCCATTTCTGTTACTCTTTGCTCCTAAAAAATTGTTTCTTTAGTTGAATTTAACTTATGTTTGGGCACGTGTAGGCCAGAGGTCAACTCAGCTGTGCATGGTGTTCCTCTATCTTCTGCTGGGAGGCAGGGTCTCTTGCTGGCCTGGAGCCTGATGACTTGACCAGGCTGGCTGGCCAGTGAGCTCCAGGGATCTGTCCATCTCTGCCTCAGCATCGGGATTACAAGTGCGCGCGGCCATGCCTGACTTTTTCACCTGGATTCTGGGGACAAACTTAGGACCTCATGTTGCAAGGCAAGTCTGTACAAGCTGCGTCATCTTCCCAGCCCCTGTATTATATTTATTTTTACCTGATACATAAACACATGTGTGGAGATTAGCAAGGTATGAAGTGACTCCCTCAAGCAAACAGCAGAGTTTCTCCACCCTCCCTTCCCACTCTCCCTTTTGTCTTTGGGGCCACAGTTCTATTCTCAACTTCTGGGAGATCAACTTTGACATGGCACACACATCACATGAATGAGGTCACATGACATGTCTCTTCTGGTGCCGGGCTTTCTCCATTTCACCTGAGGACTGCCACTTCTGTCCACACTTTCACAATGACAGGATTTCATTCTTTTCTATGACTGAGCAGTCCGCCACACTGTACTGGCACGACACTGGCTTCTTGCAGTTGTCCGCTGGTGGACACTGAGGTGTCTCAGCTCATGAAGAGCATGTGAAGAACTTAGCGTGCAGGTCTAGTCTCTGGGGACACCCTGAAGTGAGATGGTCCAGGTTTTCCACAATGGCTGTGCTCCTTCCAAACTTTTCAACTTGAGATGATTTTACTGGGGAGAACCGCTGTTTTAAGTAGACTCAAATTTATTCTCCTGGGCATGACATCCTGAGTACTCATGGCTCGGTCGTGATGTCCTGGGTAAGCTGAGTCTCTGAACGCCCATCTGTGGAAGTCCTATCTCTACTCTGACTTTATCATCTCTGAAGAAGGACTTGCTGGGAGTGGAGGCAGGTGGGAGAAGACCCACAGTTCCCAGTGCTGCAATCGGTTTGTTCAGATCACCCAGCATCAACATAGCCCTGGGCATGGGATGGAACCCACCTCAGTACTTCCTGGCCAATGCTCAGCTAAGCTGCCAACTGTATCTGGTACCGGACACCCTGAGGATATTGCCTTGCTTTTCATTCAGATGACAAGGACAAAGGGCAGTGAGAGCATGTGCGGTCTCAGTCATCCGATGTGGTGGTGTTTGCAGGAGTCACCGTGGAGGCCCAGAGAGGCCATCTTAGTCCCCACACCCAGTTCTGGCAGGCGAGTGTGTAATCCCGATGTTCCAGGTCACTCTTCTGTGCCACTGAGGGAGGTTGTCTCAGTGTTCACCCTAGAGCCCCTCACCTTGCAGTGTAAAAAAATTGAGTCATGTGCTTTATTTCACTAAGTGGATCGCCAATCAGTAATCCTGAAGGCACCTGGCTGCTCCCCACTGCCTCCACTCTCTGCTAAGTATCTCAGTGGGAGGTAGTAGGTACTCACTGACCTGTGTGGCAACCACAGGGATTCCAAAACCATCCTGCCAGGTGATGTTCCCTACCAGGCCCTTCAACATTTCTATGTTCTGAACCCCACTTTTTATGAATATGAAAAGGGAGGCCCAGAGAAGTCAACTAACTTATTCAAAATCAAACAGCAAGAGAGAAAGAGAGACAGAATTTGAGCATACACATGCAAATGTCCAGAACCAAGCTGTGAACAATGTCCCATGGACCCTCATGGGTTACCACCCTGACCCTCAGGCCAGCATCATGCTTTTCTTAGCCTTGAGGAGCCTTGTGGGGAGGGAGATGGCAGCTGGGAGGCACCTCTGCTATACTGCCTCATGGAGATGACTGACAAAGAGGTAGAAGGGCTGCTGAGCGGGTGTCAGCAAATTCACGAAGCTGAGGCCCTTGTGGCTGGGAGAAGGAGGCAGCAGTGACAGTGCCGGGCACAGTTCTGGAAGCCTGGGTGACTCCACGTCACTCCTGTGCGTGGAGCGGGGGAGTCTCTCTTCCCTGAGCCTCACGTCAAACTAGTTATTTTTAACCCTGCTTTTTATAGTTGAAACATTCTCATGTCATAGTCACCAAAGCAGACTCTGAGGAATGACGCTCAGGCGAGTGATGTCGGGCTCCTGAGTCACACCCACCTTCACTGCGCTCCTCAGAGTTCCTTGGGGGGAGTTTTTTCAGGACAGGGTCCCTGGCTCCAGCAAGAACTGACTGTCCCCTTGCTCTCCCAGCCAGAGCCCTGGCGACATTGTCCTCTATTGAACACCCAGACTGCCCCCTTGCTTTAGTGACTGAAACTCATAATCTCACCTGCCCCTAGACCCACTACCACCAAGGCTGGGCCACTCCTGTTCAAAAGGTCAGATCTGCTGGGGAGACAACCTTGAAAGCCAGAGGACCTGAGTTTGATCCCTGAAAATAGCCTCCGCACTGAAGAGGACAACCCTTGGGGCTCATTGGCTTAGCCTGTGATAGAACCTTTCTAAAAAAAAAAAAAAAAAAAAAAAAAGGAAAGAAGGAGAAGAAAAAGAAAAGGTGGGCAGTATATTTGAGGAATTATGCCAAGGCTGTTTTCTGGTCTCCATATTTGTTTCCATGTGCACACAAATGAATACACACACACACGTACCATGTACACAATATACATATGCATACACACAAATACACACACATGCAAATGCATGCACACATAGACACCTGCATGCACATACACATTCATGTATACATATACACATGCTCACAGACGCTCACATACATGCATACACACATGCATGTACACAGACACACAGATCATATCTGATCACGGTGTTCTCAAAGTTGATACCCCCCTTCCTCCTCAGAATGAGCCCCCTTCCCTCACCCCAACTTTGCTCTTGCTGGCTCCTGTCACCCCATTCAGGCCTCCATTGTTCCTGCTTGTGGTCCTGTGTGAGAGTCACTTGACTTAGATCCACCACACTCCACATCAGCCTTTACTGACTTAAACATCTCCAGGCAGAACTGGGGCTGGGATGGGTCAAGGCCACAGCAACCTGTACTGGCCAGAGGACCATGAGACAAGTCAACAGTGCACATGGGCTAGAGAGGAAAACACCAACCCATTTACTGGGTAAGGGACTCAGGGAAGTTTTCCTCTGGGCTTTCAATCACTCCTTGGAAATTTGAATTCTAGAGAGAACCTAGGAGCAGTGCAGGGCCCCTGTTCTTGTTGCCTTCAGTCTGCAGTGGAGACTGCTGGGAGATGTTACGGCTACAAAATAAGTCTGGAAACAGCTACACAGTGCAGCTGGACTTCTGTGTGCTTTTCAGCCACTTTACTGTGTGACTTTGGGTAAATGACTTAGCTTCTCTGAGAATCCCTGATCAAATGGGAGTGATAGTCAACTCAACTCCCCTCACTCCTGATTTGAATGAAGAACATGATAGATTGTGTCTTTGAACATTCCCACAGCAATATATCCTATCTTCACTGCCTTACAGAACACTGAAGCTCCCTTATTTGGAGCCCAAGTCCCTTTACCTTGACCCTGGGATGCAGGGTCCTGCATGAATGTAGACTACCTTCAGTGTGCTTTAGGCTGCACCAGAGCAGGGAACAGACAGTGTCCCCACGCCCAGGGAGACATTGAAGCACAGAGACAGCAGTGTGTTGTTCCAAGCTCGCACAGCATCGAACATGTAGCACACATCCTGCTGCTTCTATGTGGGTGGCTAGGTAGGATCACTGGGTTCCGAGCCCACCGCAGGCTGGTTCTGTCGTCCTCCTCACAATACTGGCCACGCACCCATTGCTCAGAGCACTGCTGATGGGCCAGACCTGGTGCCTCCAGCCAGCTCTGCTGCTGCCAGTTAAGCCCTCCTGGCCTCAGTGGCAGTCGAGGGGGTGGAGCCAAGAAGAACAGCTGAGCATTGGCAGAGGGCTGGCCCCTGAGATGGGGAGGGGCATCATCTGGCACCAACCTTGCTTCCTGGAGGCCTGTGGCTCGACTCATCCTCAGAGCTGGGATTGCCCCATGGAGGATCAATGACTTCCCTCTTGGCATTAATAATACTGTTAATTAAGCAACCAAGGGGGGAGCTTGGCTGGCGCCAGTAAGGGGACAATGGCCTGAAAAGGAACCGGGGGGCCACATCTATGGCTTCCCATACAAGGCTTTCAAAAGAGCAGCCGTGGGGAGCGGGTAGGCAGAGCTCAGTCAGCAAGGGCAAGGAACATGGGGTGCCCTGTGCCAGCTGTCCAGCTGTGCCCCATGGCTCCCCATCCCACCCATTGCAACAAGGTTCTTCTGGAGCTGTCAGATATGTCAGGCCTCATCCTTAGCTTATTCTGTGGAACAGACCAAAGTAACTTCTGTTTCTTTGGGTAGATAGTGCCAGGGGAAAGTGATTGTCCGGAATGTTGGTCTGAGAATTTGGGCCTGAAATCAGGGCTCTTTGGAAAAGCATGCAAGGGTTGATTAGCAATGTCTGAGACAAGTGCAGGATTGGGCATGCAGGCAAGAGTACTATCTGTGGATTGGTGTGTCATGCTATCTAGGATTGGATTAGGACCCCTGTAGACAACCCAATCTGCAGGTCTTCAGTTTCCTTATGGAATACCCTGTATGTGAGCCTGTAACGCCTACATACCTTCCCCATTTAGGTGACTTTCCATACCTAGCACTGAGCAAATGCTATGTTTACTCAGGGAGTAGAAAACCCATATATACCTCAAGGTATAGTCCATTCGAGGTTAACCCTTTCAGTACAAGTCAGAACCGTGAAGAACTAGCTGCTTTCCTTTCCTCGGTTCTGTGATTCTTTGAGACAAAATAAAAAAGAATCTGCAGTCAAGTGAGGACATACCAGGGGTGGTAATAAGGCCTTGACACTTGTCAGTTGCCCCAAGTCACAATCCAGGGACTGATTGATAAACACAGCTCCATAAATGCAGTTATTAAATATTGGCCATGTGACACATGTCAGCTATCTTAAACCCCAGTGCTCAGGAGGCTGAGTTGGAGGCCAGCCTTGGCCACACAGTGAGATTATGTCTCAAAACTGACCACAAACACAAAACCAAGCAAAGTATTACTTTTGGCAAGTCTGCCCAGGACGCCCACCCTGGCAGAGCTTAGAGCCCTGAGCAAGAGAGAACATAGAGCCCCCAGGCCCAGTACATGGACATCTTCCCTTCAAAAGGGTTTTGTTGATCCCTGCTTTATCCTTTCCCACGTATTTTCCTGTCATCGTCTCCTTGGTTTTCATGGTGACCCTCTGAGTGTGGCAGTGTGACACTGACAAGCCCCCTTTCAGAAGAGGAAGAAGACAGCTGACCACTGGTGGTGGGACCTTGAGCCCAAGCATCATTTCTTTCCCTTGATCTCTTCTATTCAACATATATTGGCCCCACAATCTGCTGGCTCTGTCTCTCACACAAGCCCCAGCCCCCAGCATTGTTGGCCTGAGTAATTCTGTCATCTCCCAGGTTTATTCTGCAGGGCCCTATGGCGGTTTAGGAAGAGCCTTTGGGTGACTGGAGAGAAGTCTGGGCACGTGTATTGTGTATAGTTTGAGATGCCACAGCTGACGGTCTGGGGGGAGATTATGTGGTATAGGAGGGAGGTGGTGTGGGCGGGGAGGAGCAGTCAAGAAATGTGAGGAGGAGCACAACTGTGGTGTTCAGTGTGTGTGCGTGCACGCATGTGTGTGTGTGTGTGTGTGTGTGTGTGTATGTGCATGTGTGTGTGTTTGTCAAGCACAACCACTGTCCAGGGCCCTAGAATTATCAGGATTGGGGCAAGGGTCCTCCTGGAGTTCCTAATCCTTCCCTCAGACCTCCCTTAGCTCCACTTATGTCCTTATTCACACTCTTATGTACACTGACACTCACACTTACCTTCAGCCTTCCCTCAACCACAGGAACTCACAGTCCCACACCAGTCAGCACAGGATGGGTCACGCTACAGTAACAAAAGTACCCACACATCCCTGCACAGCAGGGGAAGTTTCATTCAGGCTCTGTCTACTCTGTCTTATTCGCTCTTCCTCCCACTCCCTCTTCTCACTTGCTGGGACTCATGATCTCTCAGTCAGTGCAGGATATGCCATGTCTCAGTAACAAGCAGCCCCAGACCTCAGCACAGCTCAGCCACTGGAGCTTGTTCCTGCCCACTCTGGACGCACTCCCTCCCCTCATCTTCCTCTTGTCTTTTCCTTCCTGTGTGACCCACACATGGGATTTGTAAGCTCTGCATAGAGATTCTACATGCATAGTGGTCGTGCTGAAGGACCTCATGGCTGCACAGTTCTATGCCAAGCCACACCCCTACCCTTACAGGCATTCTGGCATCTGCCACACCTCTGCACACAGCACATCTGCAGCCACCCTGTACTTGGGTCTCACCCTCTTCTGCATACTGTAGACGATTGCTGCTGAACATGGACTCAGAAGCCAAGAGTGAGGTCCAGGAGGTGGGATCTTTGGAGGTGACAGGGTCGGGAGGGTGAGCCTCCAGGTGGAACCAGTGTCTTGAATACCTTTGACCCTTCTGACTTGCAAGGACACAGCAGACCAGCAACTGCGAGGAAGTGACTGTACCTGGGACTTCCAGAACTTTAATCTTGGACTTGGCAGCCTGAGGAACTGTGGCTGACACTTGTCTGTGATTCTTCCGCCTCCATTCATGGTGGCTCATTCTGCAACATGGTCACAGTCAGGCTGTCCAGCTCTCAGCTGGGGCCCTCTGTCCTAGCTAGTTTGATGTCACCTTGATGCAAGGTAGAGTCATTTGGCGGGAGGGAACCTCAATTGAGGGAAAACTTGTGCTGCTTTTCTTACTTAATGATGGATGTAGTTGGGTCCAGCCCACTGTGGGTGGTGCCAGCCCTGAGCTGGTGGTCCTGGGTTCTCTTAGAAAGCAGGTTGGTCAAGCCATGAGAGGCAATCCCAGAAGCAGCACCCTCCACAGCCCCGCATCAGTTTCCGCCTCCAAACCCTGGTGCCTGCAAATCTCCTGGCACCTGCCCTGCTTTGGTTGGTATACATTCCCTGAATGAACTTGCAAAGGGAAACTTTCTCAAGTGACAAAAACTCACCAAAAGTGAGGCAAGAAAGATCAGGGCAGGGACTATGTATGTGTGTGTGCGTGTGTGAGCATGTATGTATGTGACTGCATGCAAGTGTGTGCACACATGTGAGTGTGTGCATCAGAGTGGGCCTGAGTGTGTGTGTGTGCGCAGGAATATGTGTATATGTGCATGGGAGTGTGTGTATATGTGTGAGTGTGTGCAATTGAGTATATGTGTGTGCATGTGTGAGTGTATATATGCATATACATGCACATGTGTGCATGCATGACACTATGTGGGTGCCACCTGGGGAGCACATTTCCAGAGGTCAGCAAATGGAAGTCCATGTATATGTGGTGAGGGAAGAGTGGGTGAGGGGTGACGGGGCTGGGTTTTGTCAGGCTGTGGGCAGGTCTGGAGACAGGTCAGTGTCCTTCCAGAGGTGCTTGGGGGAAGGGCTCTTCTGCCTTCCATCATGCAGGGTGAACTCTCTGTGAACAAGGAGAGGAGTTCTCAGCGGTATCTGTGTCACCTTAAACTTGGACTGTGGGCCACCACACCAGTGTGTGTCACAATCTTCCCTTGTTTTTCAAATCCCAGGTTGAGTCTTCCTCATACCAATCTGAGCATCCCTAATCTGCCTATGGCTATGCGCCTCTGGGTGGGAGGTCTGGGTTGGACATAGATTTTTGAGTCCCTGTCTAACTGTGTCTGTGGGGCTGCTGGCATCCAGATGACCCTGGACCTGCCCCAGCTTGCTGGAGAGTGGCCCTCGTGTTGACTGAAGCCCTGGGCTTGTTCTCTGCTATTCTATATACAGGCTCCGAAAGGGCAGCTTCAGCACTGAGGGGCGTCTGGGGTGGGTTTAATGTGCCCAGCAATTCTCGCTGCCCCAGTGCCAGCCGGCATAATTCACTCTTAAATTATGGCTATAAATTCCTTCAAAGAGATGGATCCCCAGGCCTGTGGGGGGTTGATGCCAGTGTTGCTGAAGGTAGTTCACACGTCTGCTGGAATTAAAGGGGACAGCAAGCCAGCTTGGGGCCCCGAGGCATCTCTGTCCCTTCATGAGAGTGTGAGTGTGGGCAGCAGGGAGTGGGCTCTGGGTGTTCTTGGGTGCAGGGAGATGAGCAGGGCTTCCTCTGGAATCTGCCTATGGCACTGCTGCTGGGTGCATGGCAGTCCTATCTAAGAAAGTGATTGTTTGGAAGTTCCAGAAGCAATACAATCAGGGAATCTGAGTGTTGCAATGACTGAATTAGAACAGGATCTGAGGGCAGAGCTTAAAGGACAAAGGAAAGGGAACAAAGAGACCAAGACTGGAGTCAAGCAGTCACAACACAAGACAGGAGGACCAGAAGATGCAAGAGGCAAGACACCCCATTTGCACAGCCTGTAGTGACTGGG
This sequence comes from Myodes glareolus, assembly GCF_982192425.1. Lineage (NCBI taxonomy): Eukaryota > Metazoa > Chordata > Mammalia > Rodentia > Cricetidae > Myodes > Myodes glareolus. The sequence goes on from NC_142027.1 coordinate 129,170,035, forward strand.
AGGGTACAGGATGGGTGCCCTGGTGCTGAATGGATTTGTCAAGTGGACAGATTTAGTGGCTGCAGAACAGAAGCCCTGAGGTGATTCAGGGGTTCTAGTCCAGGGTCTTGCCTCTAATCAGGCTTCTCAAACCCCTCTAATCTTTTATTCTCAGGCCTCGTCCGTGAAATGGCGTGATGTACTGCCCTGATTCCCAGTGACTCATTCAGTTGGTACTGGCTGAGTCCTCTGTATAGGGCCATGTGCTGGGATGCAGACTAAGGAATGAGACCCCCAGCAGGGAGACATGCCCAACCTGCAGGCATGGGCCGCATGTGGACACAGATAGCCGGAAATGCCATCCAATGCAAAATCAAAAGCTGACTTAAATATTATGAAGGAGTTGTTAGTGGTAGATTTTGCTTTCAGATGTTTGGAGCACCTGTTCTGAAACCGTGCCCCAGACAGTTCTATAAGAAGGTGATGTGAGAGAGGGACAGAGGCCAGGAGTCCCAGGCAAGTCACCGGGATGGGCCAGAGGCACAGAGAACTCTAGATTGGGTCTGGATCCTGGTCAGGCTTCCAAGCTGAGGGAGAGTAGAAGGGAGAAGTGGCTCTCTCTGGACATGGGGTGGAGATGACTTTGGGGGCTCACACCACACTTGCCTACAGCCTGCCTTTCCTCAACACTATGCTTCTTCCACCAGCTGATGAGCTATAGCCCTTTGATATCTATGGACAGTGGGAGGGGCTTGGGTCCATCTGGTCTGAAGTACTTACACAGTGAGCTGCTAACACACCCTGTGCTCCTCCTCCAATCAGACCCACATCCCAGGCCCACCTGCCACTCACAGGAAATTCCTCTACAGATTTGATTCTAGACCCTGTTCTACAAAGTCAGTAGGGTGCTAATGTTTTTAAAGGCTTTTTAAAAGGTCCAAATTTCTCTTTAAGGAAGACTGAGAGGAGAGGGAGCTGCTTAAGGCTCAGCTCACCAGGTAAGTGCGGGGCTGTGCTGTGCAGGACTTTGTTATTTGCTTTTATTTTTATTTTTATCTTCCTCCCTCAAACCTTCTCTCCCTCCCTCCTTCCCTCCCTCCCTTCCTCCTTCCTATCCTCCTTACTGTACTCCCTCCTTCCTTCTTTCCTTTCTATTTTGACAGGGTTTCATATAGCCCAGCTGGCCTCTAACTCACTATGTAGTCCAGGATGATCTTGAACTTCTGATCCTTCTGCCTCCACCTCCTGAGTCCTGGGGTTACAGGAGTGTGCCACCATGCCAGGCTCATGGAGAACTAAGGATTGAAGCACTCAGGGCTGCAGGCATACAGGAAGCATTCCACTCACTGAGCCCCACCCCCAGTCCCTCATGTTTATTCTCTTTGTGGTGCTTGTTGGATGGCCTCTCTGTTTCTCTGTAATGATATTAAGCTTTATTGTAAAAAGCAAGCAAGCAAGCCAGCAAACAAACAAACAAAAAAATATCTTAAAAGGGAATAGGTCTGAAGAAGTCATAATGCCCAGAAATGGATCCTTCAGGACCCTGCGGCTAAAGCCTGGTACTATAGCCACTGGGAGGTAGACCAGCATTTAGAAGCCTCTGATCTGGTGAGTATTGAGAGCCATTGAAGGTCTGTGAACAGGGAGGTGCTGACCTTGGCTGCCTCCCTGGAGGTGCTGGGGACCTTCCTTCAGGCCTATCTTGGGTCCAGTAGGCCCCAGGCCCCCAACTTCCACACTGATGGAGAAATACTGAGACAATCAAGCAGTGAACCATGGCAGAGGGTTTATGAGGTGGCCATGCTTGAATGGTCAAAAGTTAGGGAAAATGTATTTATTACGCTTTTCATGGGCAAGTTATCATTTTGTCAAACTTTATTAGAGGGACTAATTAATGGGTTGTAAAGAGTACTAGTGCGTGGCCGGAGAAAGAGCTGTGGTCCCGGGGACATTGGCAGCCCCAGGATTTATGAGCCCTCCGTTCCCCATTTATTAATGTGGGGAAGGTGTGCAGCAAGGGTTATATATGGGCTGGTAGGGAGCAAGGCTGTCTACCCTCCCTCTCCTGAGGTGTCCATAGGCCTGGGAGGGGAGGGAAAGGACTCCTGGGGAGGCAGGGGACCTGGGCTGGCTGTGTGACCTTGGATGACCTTTTCCTCTCTAAGCTTCTCTGAGTCTCCATGTCCTTGTCCTGGAGGCAGATGTAAGGAGGCAGAAAACACTCAGCAACACACAAATGCTAAAGCAGGCATGAGCTGGAGAATGTGGGGGAGGGGAAGAGAAGACTCTGCCCCCAGATAATTCATCATCCTAGTCCAGACATGTCCAACCATGTCAGGAGTAACCTGGTAGCCAGGTGTGCACATGCTCACCATCCTAACACTCGCCAGACAGAGGCAGGAAGATCGGAAGTTTGAGGCCAGCTTGGGCCACATAGTGAGACCCTGGCTTCAAGCCAAAGAAGGCCATGGAGAGAGTCAGCTGCTTTCACTGGGCTCTCCTGCACTTTTCCATACCCTTGCCGCCTTCTCATCTCCTGCTCTCAGCTCAGGGTCACTTTTTGCAGGAGGTCCTTCTGGCTGCTTTATGGATACACCGACTATGGTCAGGGGATCCAGCGAGACTCAGTGACTGTGCCCCCTGCCCTGGACACAGCAGAGTCTGTCTGACCTGTGTCCTGCACCTGACTCATCAGCAGCTGCAGAGATGGCTGCTGAGTGTGGGAGCTGCAGGCCTGGCCACAGGGCAATGAGAGGAGGTGATAAAAGCCTTTGCCATGGTTGGAACCTTATGGCCCCTAGGTAGGCAGCTGCCTTGGCTAGGAGACAGGTTCTAGCAGGGACAGCTCCCTCCATCGGGTGGTCATCAGGAGGGAAGGGGACTTGAGCTGTAGGGAATGAATGTTTTTCTCCCTTCTGTCTTCTGCTTCTTCCTATGATGCTCTGGGAGGGGGCTGACACTGTGCTGTTCCCAGGCCCACTGCAAGACCGAGCTAAGCATTGCTCTTGAGTTGCGGACCCTTCCTAGTTCTTCAAATGTCTACCCACAGGCCTGGGAGGCTGGCATGGGAATCCCATTATCCAGTCAGTGTGAGACTCCGTAAGACTTCCTGGTACTGGCAGCTGGCACATTGGCTAGTAAAAGACACCCAATCCCCACCCACAGGAGCCTTCCAGTCCAGTGGGGGAAGTGGTGCTCAGAATGACAGGACAGAGTCAGATACACATGGGGCAGGAGAGGAGAGAGGGCAAGATCACAAGGCAAAGAGAAGCCCCATAACCAACCAAGGGATTCGGGTGGGAAAAGTCTGGTGTAGACACCATGTGCCAGGGAGTCAGATCATCAGTTCATTGCTGAGAAGAACATTATGGAAAAACCTTGCTGATCTGGACCAGGACATGGGACAATGCTGTAACCCCTTCCTACAGAATAAGTGGATGACCTCTTACAGTCTTCCCCGTCCAGTTCACCCACCCCATGTGTCCCCCCCCACCTTTCTATGCACATAGTACAAATTAAAACCAAAATTATGTAAGCAAAGGTGTTTGGACAGAGCAGCTGATAACTCTGTGAGAAATGTCCCTGGCCGTCAGAAGTCAGGGTCAAGCCCTGTCCATGAAGTACCCTACAGCTTGTGGCCAGGGCTGAGTGGGGGCAGTGTGGGGGCCACTGAGGCTACAGAAGCCAGCTTTCTCCCTTTCCCTCTTCTTGCTCCCTCTCCTCCTTCTGTTTTACTTTTTTTTTCCTTTTTAGATATCGTTTATTTTACCACTGAAGAAGGAAGTAGTGTGGACTTGCTTAAACTGCCATAGTTAGCAGTGTGAAAACCTGTGAGAGGGGCTGGAGAGATGACTCCCTAGTTAAGAGCACTGGCGACTCTTGCAGAAGACCTGGGTTCTATTCCCAGCACCCACGTGGTGGCTCACAACCGTCTATAACTCTAGTTCTGGAGGATCTGACATCTTCTTCTGGCCTCGTGGGCACTGTACTCAAGTGGTGCCCAGACAAATGTACAGGCCAAACACCCATACACATAAAATAAAAATAAATGAATCTTTAAAAAATGTGAATAACTACAGTTTTGCCCTACACCAGAGCCTCGTCCTCTGCAGAGGTGGTCACTCTGACGGTCTGTCCTGAGCCTTTACAGAAATGTTTGTGGCAGCCTGGTTTCCCGCATGTCTTCTGATGTCCACACACAGTGTCTGTGTCCCTGGGGGTACTGGAGCTTTGGTCAGCATGTGTCTCTTAGCAGGAGAGTGGGCATTTGCTTGCAGAGATAGAGGACCAGCTCTATTTAGTCCCTCATTTAGTCCTCATTTAGTCCTTCATTTAGTCCCTCATTTCTATTAAAACAGTACAGATTAAAACATCAAACTTAAGTGAAAGTGGGTCCATGCTTACTCAGGTTTTTTTGTTGTTGTTGTTTTTTATCATTTTTTATTTATTTTTTAATTGTCAAGTGTTTTTATTGAGCTATATATTTTTCTCCACTCCCCTTCCTTCTTCTCCCCTCCCTTTCTACCTTTTCCCAGGGTCCCTATGCTCCCAACTTACTCAAGAGATCTCGTCTTTTTCTACTTCCCATGTACATTAGATCCATGTATGTCTCTCTTAGGGTTCTCTTTGTTGTCTAGGTTCTCTGGGATTGTGAATTATAGGCTGGTTTTTCTATGCTTTATGTCTAACAATCACATATGAGTGAGTACATATGATAATTGTCTTTCTGGGTCTGGGTTACCTCACTCAATATGATCCCTCCATTTGTCCGCAAATTTCAAGATGTCATTATGTTTTTCTGCTGTGTAGTTAGTACTCCATTGTGTAAATGTACCATGTTTTTCTTATCCATTCTTCGATAGATGGGGATTTAGGTTGTTTCCAGGTTCTGGATATAACAAATAATGTTGCTATGAACATAGTTGAGCACATGACTTTTTGTATGACTGAGCAGTCATTGGGTATATACCCAAACATGGTATTGCTGGGTCTTGAGGAAGGTTGTTTCCTAATTTTCTGAGAAATCGCCATACTGATATCCAAAGCGACCGTACCAGTTTGCACTCCCACCAGCAATGCAGAAGTGTTCCCTTTACCCCACATCCTCTCCAGCATAAATTGTCATCAGTGTTTTTGATCTTGGCCATTCTTATGGGTGTAAGATGGAATCTCAGAGTTGTCTTGATTTGCATTTCTCTGATGGCTAAGGATGTTGAACATTTCCTTAAGTGTCTTTCAGCCATTTTAGTTTCCTTTGTTGAGAGTTCTCTTTTTAGGTCTGTACTCCATTTTTTTTTTTATCGGATTAAGATCAGCCCATTCTATAGGCTGTCATTTTGTTTTGTTGACAGTGTCCTTTGCTTTACAGAAGCTTCTCAGTTTCAGGAGGTCCCATTTATTAATTGTTTTTCTCAGTGTCTGTGCTACTGAGGTTATTTTTAGGAAGTGGTCTCCTGTGCCAATGCATTCAAGTGTACTTCCCACTTTCTCTTCTATGAGGTTCAGTGTGGTTGGTTTTATGTTGAGGTCTTTGATCTATTTGGACCTGAGTTTTGTGCATGGTGATAGATATGGATCTATTTTCATTCTTCTACATGTTGATATCTAGTTATGCCAGACCATTTGTTGAATATGCTTTTGTTTTTCCATTTTATATTTTTTTGCTTTTTTGTCAAAAATCAGGTGTTCGTAGGTGTATTGATTGATATCCGGGTCTTCAGTTCAGTTCCATTGATTCTCCTGTCTGTTTTTTATGTCAATACCAGGCTGATTTTCATCCTGCAGCTCTGTAGTAGAATTTGAAGTCAGGGACTGTGATGCCTCCAGAAGTTCTTTTATTGTACAGAATTGTTTTGGCTATGCTGGGTTTTTTGCTTTTTCGTATGAAGTTGAGTATTGTTCTTTAGAGGTCTGTGAAGAATTTTGGTGAGTACTGCATTGAATGTGTAGATTGCTTTTGGTAAGATTTCCATTTTTACTATGTTAATTCTGCCTACCCAAGAGCATGGAGATCTTTCCATTTTCTGGTGTCTTCTTCAATTTCTTTATTCAAAGGTTTAAACTTTTTGTCAAATAGGTCTTCCACTTGTTTGGTCAAAGTTACTTTAAGATATTTTATGTTATTTTTGACTATTGTGAAGGGTGATGTTACTCTGATTTTTTTCCCCAGCCCATTTATCATCTGTGTAAAGGAGGACAATTGATTTTTTTTTTTGAGCTAAATCTTGTATCCTGCAACATCACTGAAAGTGTTTATGAGTTGTAGAAGTTCCTTGGTAGAATTTTGGGGATCACTTATATAGACTATCATATCATCAGCAAATAGCAAGAGTTTGACTTTTTCTTTTTCTATTTCTCTCCCCTTGATCTCCTTTTGGTGTCTTATTGTTATAGCTAGAACCTCAAGTACTATATTGAATAAATATGGAGAGAGTGAACAACCTTGTCTTGTTACTGATTTCAGTGGGATTGCTCTAAGTTTCTCCCCATTTAGTTTGATGTTGGCTATTGACTTTCTGTATATGGCCTTTATTATGTTTTGGTATGTTCCTTGTATCCCTGCTTCCTCCAAAACCTTTATCATGAAGGGATGTTGTTTTTTGTTGAAGGCTTTTTCAGCATCTAATGAGATGATCATGTTTTTTTTTCCCAGTTTGTTTATATGGTGGATTACATTGACAGATTTTTGTATGTTGAACCATCCCTGCATCTCTGGAATGAAGCCTACTTAATCATGGTGGATAATTTTTCTGATGTGTTCTTGGATTTGGTTTGCTAGCATTTTATTGAGTATTTTTGTATCAATGATCATGAGTGAGACTGGTTTGTTATTCTCTTTCTTAGTAATGTCTTCTGTGGTTTGGGTATCAGTGTAATTGAAGCCACATAAAAAGAGTTTGGTAATGCTCCTTCTGTTTCTATTGTGTGGAACAATTTAAGGTGTATTGGTATTAGTTCTTCTTTGAAAATCTTGTAGAATTCTACAATTCTTGTAGAATGTGCTGAAATCATCTGGCCCTGGGCTTCTTTTTGGTTTAGAGACTTTTGATGACGGTTTCTATTTCTTTAGCAGTTATAGCTTTATTTAGCTTGCTTATCTGATTTTGATTTAATGTTGGTAAGTGATATTTATTGAGAAAATCATCTATTTCCTTTAAGTTTTCCAATTTTGTGGAGTACAGGTTTTTGAAATATGACCTAATGCTTCTCTGGATTTCTTCCATGTCTGTTGTTATGTCCCCCTTTTCATTTCTGATTTTGTTAATTTGGATATTTTTTCTCTGCTCCTGTGGAGGTCACTGCCTTGGGCCTGCTCCAGTTGAGGTCACTGGTTCAGGCCCAAGGACTTCCAGCAGGAGTTGCTACCTTGGGCCTGCTCTGGTGGAGGTCCGCTTCCTCAGTTTTAAGGGAAAGTTTTCTCACCCTATATCAACACACACACACACACACACACACACACAATTCTTAGCTGCTACCTTTTGCCTTCTTTCTGTCTTTAAAAAGAGCCCTCGACACAGGGCTTCATGCAACCCAGGTTGGTCTCAGACCTGCTGTGTGGTTAAGGTGACCTTGAACTCCTGGTTCTCCTGCCTCCACTTCCCCCATGCTGGGGTCCCAGGTCACCACACGTACCTACATTGCCCTGTCTTTTTCTGTCCTTGAGAATGTCAGCCTTGAGAGTGTGGTCTTAAGCAGAGGCTCTCATCCAGCTGCACTGTTGTGGCTTTGCTGTCCCTGTAAGTCTGCTAGGTCCTAACCTCTTGACTCCTAGACATGCTACAAGGTGTTTTCAAGACCTTGAGAGCTACCCATCACGATGCCAGGATTGGGTGGTCATCCGTGACTTCCAGACTCCCTGAGTGGGAGGTCAAACTTTGGTTGTCAGCTTGACCACATCTGGGATTAACCCCAGCACCTAGGCATGCCTGGGAGGGATTTTCTGAGTGGATCATTGGAGGTGAGGAGATTGATTATAAATTTGGGTCATAACATCTGGTAGCAACCTGTATAAAGGACATGGAAAGAAGAAGTTTTTGCTTTTTGCCTGCTTGTCCTTTCTGTCCTGTTGTTGAGGCATTTCCTTCACTGGCGTTGGAGCCCACTTCCTCAGGATCCCAATGCAGACTGAAGACAGCTGAGACGCCTCACCTTGGGGGCTGAACAACTGGATCCTTGTCAGGAGACAGCCACTATTGGACAACTGAACCACAACTTGTAATCCAATTTAATAACCCCATATATATATCAATATATCACATGAAATTCATTCCATCAGTTCTGCTCCTCTAGAGGACCCTGATTAATAACCTGGGTGTGACAGTTGATCTTGGTTGTCAATTTGTTTGGATCTGAGATCACCTGAGAGAAACACACACTCTGGGCATTAGGGTTATGACTTTTATATTTACTGTAGGATAACCTTTCTGTACCCTGTGAATATATGTTACTCTAATTGGTTCATAATAAAAGTTTCTTTGGCCTATAGCATGGCAGATTATAGCTAGGTGGGAGAAAGAAGGTGAAGTCGAGAGAGATGTAAGCCAGCTGCCCAAGAAACAACATGCCAGTGGACCAGTAAAAGCCATGACTACGTGGCGATACATAGATTTATAGAAATGGGTTAATTTAAATATAAGAACTAGTTAGCAATAATCCTGAACTAATAGGCCAAGCAGTTTGTAATTGATTTTAAGCCCCTGAGCGATTATTTAGAAGTGGCTGAGGGATGGGGCAGGACAGAGAAACCTGTTTACAGATATCAGCCCAAGTTATCTCATGCTTTCCTTCCCTTTTTTCCCTCCTCCCTCCCTCCCTCTTTCTTTCTTTCTTTCTTTCTTTCTTTCTTTCTTTCTTCCTTTCTTCCTTTTTTTGGGGGGGGCTAGGGTTTCATTATGCAACATTGGCTGAGTTGGAATTCATAGAAATCCACCTGCTTCTACCTCCCCAGTACTGGGATTAAGGGTGTGCACCTCCATGCCTGGATCCATGCTTTTCTTTTTAATGCTGCACAGTATTCCTTCGCAGGGAGGCACTGCAGTTTAACTCTCTCTTCTCAGTTGTCTTTGTTTTTTTCACCTTGAGGGAAAGATATCTTTTTCCTCAAGACTAAGTAGGAGTGTTTGGATGGCAAAAAGCAGAAGCCACCCTGAAGGTGTGCAAGATACAGGGCTTTCAAGAAGATGTATTTAGCATCATATCAGGCCTGGGGATATCAAGCTTGTTTATAGGACTGGGGACAGAAGCAGGGTCAGAGAAACTGAGGCAGCAGGCCAGGTGCTGGGCAACCCTGAGCCCTAGGCCAGCCATTGCTGCTTACTGCACTAATAGTGCTCCTAGCCATGGTCATGTTGTAGGACTTCTCAGAGCCGCAAGACACCGTGCTATATGCTGCCAATTCCACCACTCAGGAAACTGAAGCAGGAGGATTGTGAGTTTGAGGCCAGACAGGACTATATAGTAAGACCCCGTTTCAAAACTGCAAAAACAAAGAGAAAAATTTGTGTGGGTTCTGATCTTGCCACTTCCCCTCACTAGCTTGTGACCCGGCAGGATGCTTGACTGTCTGCTGCTCCTGAACTGTAGGCTTTACCACCACTCTGTGTGCTTCAGTGACCCCGATCCACCCCACACTTCTGAACAGCTTAGCAGATGGAACTGTGGCTGTGTAAATCGAACAAGACTCAGCTAAGGGCTGGCACATGTGAATGTCCATAGGGAGCAGTTTGTGTGACTGACCTTAGGAGAGGCTGAATGTTATCTCAATGCTGAATGGGATAATGCCTGCACAACTGGAAAACCTTCAGGTTTATGATGGGGTTGTCCCTGGCAAAATGCTCAGAGTATTCTAAGTTGAGGTGATGTAAAACGTTTATGGCTTAAACCCCTCCCCCACATTTGTGGGATGCTCACTTTAGCCCACAGGAGGCTTCCAACAAAGCCAGTTTTCTACTGAAGTGTTGGAAAGCTCACACAATTCTTGGAACATTTTATTCAAGATACTGGTCAGCCAGCACATGCACAGAGCAGGTTGGTGGGGCTGGCTGTGTTGCAGCGCTCTGCTGCGGTTCACTGTTGGCAGAGAAGACTCTATATCCCATTGGCCCAGGGAAGGACGCGAGTTCCATGTGTACGAAAGGGTCTCCTGTTGGCACCATTGTAAAGTGGGAAAATCACAGCGAAACTTGTCCCAGTCCACACTGGATATTGCATATCATGGACTTTTCATTAATACAACAGCCTCTGGCTGGGCTGCAGCCACCAGGCACCCAGATGTGTTCATCTTCGAGCTCTGCAGTCCCCAGTACAGGCCTTAGGGGGTCCTCGCCTGGCTGGAGGAAGGAGAAAGAGATTGAGGAGTTAAACCTGCTTATCAACCACGACAGAAAGTTATGCACATTGTTCCCTCTCGGTCTCTTGGCCAGAGATAATCACATGACACCACCTAGCTGCAAGGGCATTTGGAAAACGTAGTTCTGGTGCAAGGAGGCTCCATTCTGTGAACCGCAGAAATCCTTGGTGGTCTTCTCAGCCCAGCACAGTGCTCTCTCATGTCTAAGTAATGGCCTAGAAATGTGAGGATTAGGGCAGCCATGCCAGGGCTCATCCAGGGCTCGTTCAGGGTGAGCTGCAGCTGTGCAGACTGTGTATTTCCTGTAACCAGGAATGATGGTGCTGGAATCCATGAAATTCTTAAATAGGTAGTGACAAAGGCAGTTTTTCCAGGAGAGTCCCTGGGACCCAGCACATGCCACCTTGTGGCTACAGTGAACCCCCAAAAGACCTTAACAGAATGCCCCTTTCTTGGGAATTGAACCCAGGGCTTTGTGTATCCTGAGGGGTGCTCAGTCACTGAATTACAGCCCACTTTTATATTTGACTCAACTAACTTGTTCAAGTTGACCTTGAACTCACTCAAGCCATCCCCCAAATGGCAATCCTTCTGCCTCAGCCTGTGGAGTACCTGGGGTGACACACCTGGACCACCATGTCCAGTTCAGAGCATTTTCTTCTATTGCTTTCACCCACGTCACAGTTCAGGCAGGGGCTTAGTATGGTTCTGTGCCTAGCCCAAGTTTCACAGCCAGACAGGGCCAGACTCAGGGTGCATCTTAGAGGAGAGGGTCCTGCAATGGGGAGTGGAGTCACATGCAGGTAGGAAGGGGACCCTCTACCTCTCCCCAGCAAAGCCACAGACAAGATGGCCCATTGGGCCAGGCATATGGCCAACAAGCCACTGGCTAAGGAGCTGAGAGTGGCCATTTTGTGGAGTCTCTAGCTGCTCTCTGCACATTCTGAAGACTCCTTGGACCCTGCTGGCCTGCTGAGTTGGCTCTGAGCTCAGGTGTATGTTGGTATCTTTGTGTCCAGTTTAACAGAGTTAGACATACAACTTGGCAGGGTTCTGCTCAGCAATGAAAAGGAATACCAAGGGACACTGTGTAATGTACACATGTGTGGTGTGTGTGTGTATCTGTCTGTCTGTCTTTGTGTGTGTCTGTGTATATGTGTCTATGTGTCTGTGTGTATGTATGTGTGTGTCTGTCTGTGTGTATGTCTGTGTGTCTCTGTGTGTGTGTCTGTGTATATATGTCTATGTGTCTGTGTGTATGTGTGTCTGTCTTTGTGTGTGTCTATTTGTGTGTGTGTGTGTCTGTGTATATATGTCTATGTGTCTGTGTGTATGTGTGTCTGTCTTTGTGTGTGTCTGTTTGTGTGTGTGTGTGTCTTTTTATCTGGAGATGTGCAGGTACCAAACCCTAATTTGGGAGTTTCACAGGCCTGGGAAGAAGGTACCATCAACGTCTCCACTTATACAGAAAAGTCAAAGTGTTGCATGTCTCCTCAGTGTTCACCCAGCCTGACTCTTGGTCCCCTCACCAGGCCTGCTCTGTGTTATTGTCCATGACTTGTCTGGGTCCTGTGGAGCTGCAAGCCCACAGCAGGCTTTGAACAAAGGTCATGTGACCATTGGAGACCCTTCCTTCATTGGGCAGCTCAGCTTCCTTGGCCCCTATCCTGAGTCACAAGGGGTTCAGAACAGTCTCCAAGCACCTATAATTAGGCCTCTCCTGTTGTCAGGGCCAACAGATTCTCTAGCTTGGCTGAGATAACCAAGCCTGGTACTTAGTGAAGCCCTTTGTTGACTCTCTGACCCTTGCAATATCCAATGGAAAGATGTCCTTCACTGCTCTATTTTTCTGGTGGGGAAACTGAGGCCCACGAGGGTCAGCCTTTGTTGAGGTTGCTCAGGTAGGAGAAAACTGAGCCTGGATTTAAACCCAGACTCTTAGAATTTGGTAAATATGTGCCATCAGCACCCATGGGGGCCTCGGATCTCCAGGTCAAAGCCGGATGTTACCAGATGGGGCAGGAAAAGTCACATGCTGAGAGCTGCTGGCCACCTACTCCCTTCTGTCCTTCTTCCTCCTACTTCTTGCCCGCTTGCTTCCTATGTGCATGCATGCCCATCCTCCAAGGATGTTTTTCGTCTAGAGATGCCTGTCTTGCTCTTTTGTGGCTGTCAGGCAACTCCACAGCTCTTGGTTCCTCCGGGAAGCCTCCCCTGACTGCATGTCTCAACCCGACCAGGCCCTCCCTTTGGGTTGAGTTCTGAAGAAGCTTCATCCCTAGGGAATGTGATATGTGTGAGTGCAAAGCACAGATCTCTTACTCTCTGTAGGCCTCACCTTGAGGACATGGTGAGGCACACAGTAGGCGTGCTATAAATAGCTCTTGAAAGACTGACTGAGAACCATGACTTCTGGTCAAGGTGGAAGGAGGTGGGGAACAACGTCTGAGGGTTACCTGTGTGCCCCAGAGTCGGTTATCTTCCAGCTAGGGGGACAGTAGAGGGTGGGATTCAGCTTCATCAGGAGATAAGCCAAGCTCTGAAGGAGTCGGGCCATGGTGAGGACAGTGTGGCCTCTCTGTGACCCAGAACGACGGACCCTGGGTTGGCTGCCGGATGGGAGCTAGTTCCTGGCTTTTGGCCTGGGTGTTATGACAAGCTACTGGCTTTGGTCCAGGTTCTGGGACTTCCCTGATGGGCAACCAGGCCCTGGTGATGGAGCAGATGTATGATGACAACCCACTGGGATCTAAGCTGGGAAAGAGGGCACTTGCTGTGGTACAGCCCAGCTGCTGTCTTTCCGAAGCCCGGTATGTACCTCAGCTCTTTCAGAAGGGATGAAAGGGAGGCCCTGGCAGACCTCAGGCCCTTTATCTTTAGCAAAATGCTAGGCAAGCTTCAAAGACGTTTGAGGGCTGAGGAGAGACTTAGTGGTAAAGTGCACGCTACATAAGTGTGAGGACCAGAGTTCAGCCCTGCAGAGCCCCTTTTAATCCAGCAAGCCCAGTAGCCTACCTGTAGTTACAGCCAGAGAAGATGGAGACACAACCCTCGGAAGGAGTTGCCCAACAAGACTAGTCATGTCAGCAAGCTCTGGGTTTGACTGAGAGACTCCATCTCAAAGAACAAGGTGAAAGAATGTCAGGATGATTCCCAACAGCAACCTCGGACTGTGCTCGTGCATCCCACACAGGCAAGTATGTTTGCACACAAGCACACATGCCACATGTGTGAAAATGGAAACAGATGGGGGGGCAAAGTGTTTAGAAGTGGTGATGCCTCCTTTTATTCTTGTAACAATCCATGAGTTGGGTCCCATCATCCCCCTATTCTACAGAACTCATAACCAAGGTACACGGAAGCAAAGCCATTTCCCTAGGGTCTCACAGCCAGAGTTGAGCTTTGAACCTGGCTCACAGGCCCCAGCCCTGCCGGGTTCTCCAGCTCTCCTTTCTGTTCCTCTAAGACGAAGAGAGAGAGAGGAGGCAAGGGCTACAACCCGTGACAAGGAAGAGTGAAACAATTCCACTTCTCCCACATTCCCAGGAGTATGTGCACCTAGTGGGCCCAGCTGGGCTCAGGCAGGACACTATTGGTGAGCTCGGGGTGCTGGATTCAGCCACTGGGCTTCTGTTTGCCAACTCCTGCTCCAGAAGCTCCATCAAGGGGTCTCAGCAGGTTAGAGACCCCTGGCGAGCAGACACCTCCCTGCCTGGTCCTTTTGCCCCTCACCCCAGCAGTCCTTCCTGCCAGGTGCTCTGCTCTCCCTCTCATCTCTTGTCTAGTTTTCTCAAAGATTCCCAGGGTGTGTGTGTGTGTGTGTGTGTGTGTGTGTGTGTCTTTGTGTGTAGTCTGTGTGTGACTCTGTGTGTGTGCATGTGCACCAATGTGGAGGCCAAGACCAACCTTGGTTATTTTCCTTAGGAGTAGTCCAGCACATCTTATTTTTTGAGCTAGTCTCTCTCAAGGCTTCTCCTGTCACAGTCTCCCTGGTGCTGGGGTTACCGACACATTCGACACATTCAGCCCCAGGGATTCCAAATAAGGCAAGACTGGGAGAAGCAAACTGAGTGGGAGAGTCCCAGGGCAGCCCTCCCCCAGGCCAGGCTCCCAACCCAGGCTGTGTTCTGTGTTCACACGGGATAAAGATATTCATGTGTACCACACGGGATCCTGGCCTTCTGAAGCCTCTTTATGTGCTGGCTTCACATTCTAAAGATTCTTCTTCTGGGGGATAGACCATTTAAATATTGTAAAACACACAATGGTAACAAAAGGCACCCTATCTCATCCGGGCCATGGTGGCACATGCCTTTAATCTCAGCACTCAGCAGGTAGAGCCAGGTGGATCTCTGTGTTTGAGGCTAACCTGGTCTATAAGAGCTCCAGGATAGCCTGGACTAAATAGTGAGGCCCTGTCTCAAAACAAAACAAAACAAAACAAAACAAAACAAAACAAAACAAAACAAAACAAAAAGAGCTTTCAGCCCAGACAACTCCTTCAAGACAGCCTAAGCACTCTAACCAGTTGGAACCGGCTGAGGTCCTTGATTTGAAACATTACCCCAGTCCCTGGCATCCATCTTAAGCCCCCTTCCCGGGATATTTGGTTCAAAACATCACCCCAGCCTTTCCCCCTTGGGAGTTGCCTTGGTTCGGACTCTACTCCAGAAAAAGGGTCAGGACCACTCCCACAGGCTATTTAAGCCCACGCAGAAAAAAGGAACTTGTGATCTCAGGTTTTGCGTGTCCCCCCTCCTTCTGTCTCTCCCTTCTCTTCACCTTGCTCTCCTGGCCATCCAGGAGTGCCATATTCATTAAACATGGGCATCTTTGATTCTGTCTAATCTGGTCCAATTGGAATTATTTGCATCGGCGGAGAGGCTCTTCTTAAGATTATACCTAACATTCCTTTTGGGGGATTTCCAAAGCTGGGGAACCAAATCTGACCCATTGTCTGCTTTTGTCAATAAAGCTTTATTAAAACAGAACTGGGTCCACTTGTATATAGTGCACATGACTGCTTAGTTCTATGATGGCAAGAGATGGGTAGAATGGTCTCCAAAGTCAAAAAATGACTTTTGTGCATGGGTGGGGGTTCAGTGTCTTTAGTGAATACCTCTGTTGACCCCCATTCTAACAGAACTCTGTTCACGAGAACTTCCTGTGACTGAAGGATGCTTCCAGGCTTTGCTGACTCACTACAAGTCATACACAGCCATTGAGTACTAAAGTGTGGCTTTTGTGATTGAGGAACAGAATTTTTCATTTTGTCTCAAGTTAGTTAATTCACATTGAAATGACTTCACAAGCTCTCACCCTAAGGTGTTTTAGCATATAGAGCCTGAAGATTCCAGCATTGGCCATATTGAGAGCCTGTCATTTGGGGGGAGGGACAGAGATGAATCTCTGAGGTGGGTTCTCTAGGAAAGCGTACCCCCTTTCTGTCTATCTCTAGCCAGCAGTTTCAGGGTTAACAAAGACGCAGCCTGGGATGGTGACATTTCCTTCAAAGATGTTGTTTGTATTGATATATTTTGGGATAATGTGTTAGCAGAGAGAGAGAGAGAGAGAGAGAGAGAGAGAGAGAGAGAGAGAGAAATCAATGAGCAGCTGATTGTAGCAGGAAGGGCGGTCGTTTGGGGCAAAAGCTGCAGCAGTGTATTGGGAAATAGATTTTTCTGCCCTCCAGACATTAGCTGGAAATTCTTTGAAATGAAAGCCCACAATCCATGTCAGAAATGAAAGATTAAGGAGGTTAATATGCTGGGCCTCCCCCTCCCTTTTAATTTCCACGTCCTGGGTGCCCTTGGCCTCCTGAGGAGGATATGCAGGGACCCTCTGCCATACTCCATCTGATCCCCCACCCCCACCCGTCCTGTTCTGGGACTAACAGCCACTGTTACCTGCTCCTGCAGTGGGTAAGGGTGAGAGAGGTGATCTACTGCCTTAGTTCTGAGGTGACTCTTGGCCCAGGGGACTTATGCCACAGGGCCGTGCCCTCACCTCAGGAGACATTCCAGGGGCCGGTGTCCTGACACTGTTTCCCAGGACTCATTGCTGGCCTCTGGGGACCCCAAGCTTTAGGAAACTCCAGAGCTCTGAGGCTGTGGTTGCTGAGGACTCCAAGTCCTGCCCCTACCTCATGCATGACAGATCTGTGATTGTGTTCCAAACTCAGTGACTTAAAACTGAGCATGAGACTCACATTCTGGAGAGATGGGGTGGGGTGACTGCACTCTTTGTCTCTGGAGAGCGATATGAGACGACAAATCGCTGAGCATATTGAGGTTATGCATAGTCAATAGTTTTCTAGAATGTTGTGTGTTCCTTTTCCTTCATTGACAACAGCTACCTAGCTGGCTTTTGACTGGAGTGCCACTGAGTGCTGGCTGAGGGTCGGAGGTGGGTCCTGGCACTCACATCTTCAACTGCCTTCCTTCACAAAGTGAAGGGCAGCCTGGTCTTCAATCGTCTTCACAGAAAACGCTGAAAGGAAGACTTGCAGCTCTTGGGGCCATAGCTGGTGAGCCCACTGGGTACCACCTCCTCTGGATCCTTACGGGACTACACCAGCTTGGGACTCAGATTCCCGAAGTGTAAGTGTGCCCACTCTGAAACTGCTGTAGCTCCCTAGGGGTGCTTTCCCAGCCCAGATTCTGTAGCTGTGGGTGGAGACCACCAAGGGTGCTTGTAGATGCCACTCTACCCTGAATTCCGGCTGTTTCTATGCATCCATGGGGGCAGGGGTGGAACCAATCGTGGGGTGGTGGCAACCATGGGTACAGAACCTCAGAATCTAGAGGCATGGGCTGTCCTTCTAAGTCTTCCCTGCTCTGATCACCCTGCGAGCTCCAGCATCCTTCCCAGGCAATGTTCTTTTGCTGTGAGGCTAGGGAATGTCTTTGTCCCCTTAGAATGGACACTCATCCAGGGCCACAATGATGTAAGCTACCCTATCATCTGCTACCTGAGGCCTTTGTCTGTTGCTGTATTCTCAGAACCTGGTGTATGATTTGATGAGCGAAACAACACACAACCACGGATGCCCCTGAAGCCTGCTGGGACCCAGGCGGAGCTAGGTTAAGGTTATTCCTTGCCGAGGGATTCCATGCTCTCCACTGCAATGTGTTGGGAGGAGCCTTGCGCTCGGGAGACTCAGATACCTTTGTCTCTACGCTCCCAGCAGTAGGGATGGAACAGGACAGGCAACAGCTGATATGATAGTTCTTGCGACAGTAGACATGGAGTTTCTTGTGACTAAAAGTCACTAGAAAGCACTGCATCCATCCTCCTACCCCCCACAGAGCTCTCACCATCACCCACTGTCCACCCATCCTCCACCCACCTACCCACCTATCCACCCACTCCTTCACCCATCACCTACCACCCACCCACTATATATGCATCCCTACATCTATCCACCAATATATCCACCCACCCATCACCACCCTTCCATCCATCCACCCACACACTCACCTATTCCCCATTTACCCACCATCCATCAATCCATCCATTCACCTATCCACTTACCCGCCTGTCCATTCACTCACCTACTCATCCACCCATTCCCTATAGGCCCATCCATTTCTCCATCCCCCATTGTCGAGGCAGAGGCTGACTGCTACTAAACTCATTTCTTTCCCCTCTTGTACCACATTCCCCAGCCTCCTTTGTCCTTGGCTGTGCTCACATGGCTTTATCACATTGGGTTTGGCCATAAACCAGCACTCATGTCTCCTATTCTCTCCATCTGCTATCAGAAAGCAGGTGACTCTGAGACCTTGAAGAGGAGAAAAGCCACTCACAGGAGGCATTGAGATCTGCTGGCTGAAAGCAACCTAAGAGCGAGGGAAAATGATGCTGCTGACACCATTGCGAACCCCTCACTCAGCGCTTGCTGTCATCCTAAGTGAGGAGATACACTGGACAGGGGTTTATTGAGCACCAACTATTTATTGAGCCAAGCCAGGACAGGACACCGCATGAAGCTTGTCCTTGGAATGCTAGGTAGAGAGAGACACAGCATTTTGGTACATATTCCTAAGTACAGACCAGCAAAGAAAGTAAGATAATGGGTTAGAGATGGAGAGGACTTTCCAAAAAGAGGCTAGGGGAGGCTGGTCCAAGAAGAGACCATGACATCTCTCCTGAAATTGAGTGTAGGAAGGAAACTGGGCATGCCAGGAGTGGTGGAAAGTCCACTTGCAGCCCAAACAAAGGCACTGAGGTGCAATCAGAGGGGACCAGGTAGCTGGAGCTGGGATCCAGAAGACTGCAGCGAGAAAAGAAAGAGCTCAGTGCATGGGTCACTCACATTTGGGAGTCTCGGTTTCACAACACAAGAATGTGGGGACCGGAACCCAGTGGGAGGCATTTGGGTCATGGGGGTGGAATTCAGAACTGAGTTGATGCTTTTCTTTTGAGGGGTTGCTATCATGTGAATTCAGCCCTTTCCTCACTTTTGAACATGCCCAACTTTGCTGAGCCTCCAGCTTTGGGTTGAAGCCACACCAGGTTCTTGCCAAAAGCTAAGAATCTACTGGCATCTGGCTCTGGGATTTCCCAGAGTCGGAGTAAACCCACCAGTCTCAGGTATTCTGTAATAGCAACAGAAAATGGACTAAAATATCTGCCAGGATTAATGTTGAGTTGTTAGGGTATGC
Organism: Myodes glareolus; assembly: GCF_982192425.1. NCBI lineage: Eukaryota > Metazoa > Chordata > Mammalia > Rodentia > Cricetidae > Myodes > Myodes glareolus. The sequence goes on from NC_142027.1 coordinate 129,189,028, forward strand.
TGTGGGACAATGGTCTTGTATCCTGTAAAGATTTGTCACTTTTATTGGTTTAATAAAATGCTGACTGGTCAGTAGCCAGGCAGGAAGTATAGGTGAGGTGACCAGGACAGAAGAATTCTGGGAAGATGAAAGGCTCAGTCTGCAGTCGTCACCCAGACACAGAGGACAGAAGACGTAAATGCCTCATTGATAAAGGTACCAAGTCACGTGGCTAACACAGACAAGAATTATGGATTACTGTAAGATGTAAGAGTTAGTTAATAAGAAAGCCTGAGCTAATAGGCCAACCAATTTATAATTAATGCAGACCTCTGTGTGTTTCTTTGGAACTGAATGGCTGCAGGCCTGGGAGGGACTTCTGTCAACAATGGTGCAGGCATTGAAGGCAAACCATCCACGACTATATACTGTGGTGTCCCAAGGCCCATATTCTAGTAAGGGAGCGACTGCTGGATACTTGGATCTGCTCATGTCCCTGCCAGGCTGCTTGTTTGCCTCTAGGGACAGGGAACTCACTAGCTAATTAGGCAGCACAGCACATCTCTGCCAGTTGACACTTTTACTTGTAAGTCTAGGGCACGCTGAATGTTCTGTGTCTCTTTTCCTGGATTAGCTAACAACAACAACAGAACATCAGCTATAGGAATCACCTTACTTCCCCAAGTACCAAGGCAATTGAGGAGGAAACTGACTTGAAAGATACAGGTAGCTTCTGAAGAGACCCTGGATCCAGCCATGCCAGAAGTAGTACCTTCAATAAATTTCCCCGTGTGTGAAACTCATCAGTTTCTTTCTTCCTTTCTTTCTTTCTTTTTTTTTTTTTAAAAAAACCTTTATTTAACTTTATTTCATGTACATTGGTATAATGATATCAGATTCTCTGGAACTGGAGCTACAGACAGCTGTGAGCTGCCATGTGGGTGCTGGGAATTGAACCCTGGTCCTCTGGAAGAGCAATCAGTGCTCCTAACCGCTGAACCATCTAGCCAGCCCCAACTTATCAGTTTCCTAAGCCACTGAGAGTTGGGTTCCCATCAAACACCTCTCAGGGATGGGGGAGTGGACATGAGGCATGCTATGGATTGAATGGCTTTTTTGCTTCAGTTTCTCTGAAGCATAGGCGAGTTAAAGGGCACTCTTTTTCGACACACAGGGTGGCTGGCACTTGTTTGGAAATACAAACAAGTATTTATGTTCTTATGCTTAGTGGGGTGTGGCCAGGATGTGACTCTGTCTCTGCTCTATAATAATTCAGATTTACCTTGAGACCCTGGAAAAGGCAAGAAATGAGGGTCTGTGCTCTTCTCCAGGCCCTGTTGCTCCCATGGTCACCAAGAAGATGGAGTGAAGGATTGTGTCCAGAGCTTCAGAAGAATGGAGTCTTCTAGCCTGCCAGTCGCTGCAGGCATCTGGAAGGGGAGCATGGCAGATGGCATGCCTGACGCTGCCACGTTGCTGAGTTTATGGTGATGGTAGGTTCTTCCCCCTGCTGCGTTTACAGGGATGTCTTCACAATTTGCTTTTTGATATACGACAGAGGCTCCTCGGCTGGTGCTCCTCTGTCAGTTGGGCTCTGAGACTAAATCACTGGAAACCAGCCAGCACTGCACACTGCTGTGGGATAAATCTTCTCCAGGACACATGCACCATGTGACCCTGGGGACAAGACAGTCTAAGAGGTCAAGTACAGGGATAACAGGGAACTTGCCCTCTGCCCCCATCTGGACTGGAGGATGGAGCTGGTGATGGCAGGAGGGAGGGCTGCTGTGAGAGGGACTCTAGGACCACAACAGCCTCAGATGAAGGTGTCCTTGGGGATGTGGCCCCTGTGCTTTGTCTTCTTGAGTGCTGGGCTCACAAACATGTGTTACTTCCTTCATCAGAAATGGTGCCTCCTACTCCTGCCTCATCTGAACGTGGCTACATCTGCAAAGACCAGCTTCCACAGTCACAGTCTGACTGTCTGAGCGAACATCAGTTTGGGGGAAGCATAGACAGTAGAGGGGTAGATTGTAGAAGTGGCAGACTGAGAATGTACACATGGCCCTTAGGTAGCTCCTGAAAAGAGCTAACCTTACAATGGTATTGGCTCATTGAACAAGTAGCCTTCATGGGAGTGGCATGAATGAAGACAACATGGCTTGGCTTATGCTCAAAGGTTCAACAGGGACTAAAGCTTTGACCATCAGTGTTGAGGTGGCATGCTCTTTAAGAGGAGAGGCCCAGTAAGAGTGCCCTAAACTAGTATCTTCTTGTGCATGTGCTTTCTTTGGTGCATAACCCCACATATTGCTTGTTATTGCCCCAATTCATTTACTCATCCATCCACCCACTCAGTCATATCTCATTCATATCTGTTCATCCATCCACCCACCCACCCACTCATCTACCCATCTACCCACTCACATATCTATCCATCTACCCATCTCTCTCCTTATTCATCCATCCATCCATCCATCCATTCATTCATCCACCTACCCATCTATCCATACATACATCCACTCCTCCCATACATCCATACATACATACACTCTTCTTTTCCCACTGAATACATTCATGCTGTTCCAGTTTCATATTCTGTGAGGCCTTCATTGGAGCTGAGTGGCTGCCAGTATTGTGTCCTTGAACCTCTGGAACTGAGAGGTTCTTATTTCTCTATAATGTTATCTAGCTTCTGGTATTTAATTTTAGTAACCAGGACTAGAACAAAGGCATTACTTCTAACTCAGAAAGTACACTTTTAGGAACGAACAACACTCTTGTCTGAAATGTGTCTTAAGGTCATTGTGGTGTCCTTGGGGATGTGGCCCCTGTGCTTTGTCTTCTCGAGTGCTGGGCTCACAAGCATGTGTTACCTCGTTCATCAGAAATGGTGCCTCCTACACCATTTCTGTATTCTGTCAATCACATTTTGAATAAATGCTGATTAGCCAGGCATGAAATATAGACAGGTCAACCAGACAGGAAGTAGAGGTGGAGCAATGAGAACAGAAGAATTCTGGGAAGGAGGAAGCTGATTCCTGCGATTCCTACTCAGACTACTGAGAAGCAAGATGTAATCTGCCTGGCTGAGAAAGGTACCGAGCCCTGCGGCTAACTTAGGTAAGAATAATGGGTTAATATAAGTTATAAGAGTTAGCAAGAAGCCTGAGCTAATGGGCCAATCAGTTTATCATTAATGCAGACTCTCTGTGTGATTTTCTCTGGGACTAAACAGCTGGGGGACCAGGCGGGACAGAAACCCCAGCAGCCCGGCCCTCATTACAACATCATTGAAAGACAGGTGGTAAGATGCTTACACAATAATTAGTTGTCTTAGCTGAAAACTGGGAACCACTCAGTGCAAAAATGGCTGCAGTCCTGCATACTGACCCATTAAGAAGCTGAGTCTATGTCTTCTCTCTGCAATCTGTGCTGGTCATGTGCTTCTCTGTGGCCAATGGAAAGTGGTAGAGGTAACAAAGCCTTGAAAGCCTCAAGAGGCCTTGCACACTTCTCTCTGCTTTCTAAGAAATCTGCTCATCCTGTGGGTGACTCCTTTTGTTGTGACAGAACAGCCAATGAGGACAACGGAAGGAAAGGAAGGGCTGCTCTGGACACTGAAGGTCTGTCCCCATGGTGAGGAGGCAGGCAGAAGTGTGAGATGGATGTCACCCCGCAGCCAGTTAGGAAGCATGGGGAAATGAGTGCTAGTCTCAGCTGCGTTCTCTTTTTTATTCAGACTGGTACCCAGTCCATGGGATGCGACACCCACATTCAGGTTGGGCTCTCCCACCTTAGTTAATCCACTCTAATCTCACAGACAGAGATCCATTTCCATATGGTTCTAAAGCCTATCAGGGTGATGACGAAGATGAACCCTCACAAGTTCACCCCTTGTCAACTTGGCACCCAAACATCCCTTTTAAATCACAGAATTCTATCCCTGGTCTTCAAAGACTAGTGGGCATATTGTAGTGAAAACCATGCTAGGTTCGCTCTGAGAGTCCCCCAAGTTTTAACAATTCTAATATGTCAAAAAGCCCTCAGTCCAAAGTTTGTTCTGGGAGACTCTAAGAAATGTGAGTCATTGTGTTTGGAGAATTCCTTTCCTGGGGATGCATAACAGGGTCCCAGTGACAAGCCAAAGTACAAGTCCATCAACATTCATCCTGAGCAACTGAGTTATTGGGCTTCCTTACAGAGCAGGAGTGAGGGCTTAAATGTGAGTTGGGGACTCCAAGGCAGGCTCACAGTGGCTTCCTCACAGCCCCAGAGATGGAGCCTCTTTTTAGTTTTCCAACAAGCAGTGGCAAGAAGTGCCCCCTCCTGCTCCAAATAGGAGGAATGGAAGGAGAGGTCAGCTCCATATCCAACATCTGGAGTTTGGGGTACCTGAACTTAGGTGGACTTGGGTAACCCCACTTCTCCAGCACTGCCACCTGCAGCACATATATCCTCTCTTGGTTCTGGTACCTGAGGTTCTGGAATTCTCTTTCTTAGCTTCTCACCTCCTAGCAGGGTAACAGATGTTTCTTGTCTGCATCTGGCTTTCATTCAGTTCTGGGATCCAAACTTAGTCCACTGGACTTGCAAGGCAAACATTTAACCCACTGAGCCAACTCCCCAGCCCAGAAAAAGTCTTAAACATACCTGGTTTCTTTTCTTTCTGTATTGCTGGACAGTCCTGGGTTGGATCCTCATGCAGAGGACAGATGTTTAAGGGAAAATTCTGTCTGTTGTGAAAGAATCATGCAGTGTGTTAGAGGTTGCACGATGCAATGGTTAGATTTGGTTGTCAAGCTTACACAGTGTTAAGTTGCCTGGGAGGGGTATCTCAGTAAGGATTAGACTGATCTATGCACACGCTTTATTTCATGGAGTTAATGGACATGGGAAGACTCAACAGGATGTGGAAGGCATCTTTCCCTAGGCAGAGGGCCCTGAGCTGTATGAGTGGAGAGAGGGAGCCAAGCATACACACATTAATGAATGAATTATGTCTTCATCATAAATATAGTGTGACCAGTTGCTGCCTCAAACACCCACTGCCCCTACTTTCCCACAGTGAAAGTTACACAGTGGGCTGTGTAACCTGGTATTGCAAATTAAAATCAACCCATCCTCCCCTAAGTTACTTTTGTCAGGGTGTTTTGGAGCAAGAGAAATGTGGTACAACACCCCCAGGGGCCAGCGGAACTCCAAAGAGACAGCGTGAGGACTGCAGGCTCTCGAGGGCTGGGGCTCTGCTGGGAAAGGCTCTGCGGAGGCCTTGGAGAAAGTGACTAATCTCTTTTTTAGGTTAGGCTGATGCTGACCAGATGAACTCAATGAACGTAGGTTCAAGAATAGTGGGACGCTGGTGTGTTGAGGTCTGAACCTGTGACCACTGCTGGTTGTTTACTGTGAGCCCCGCCACTTTCCAGCCATCTTCAAACCACCCCTTTCTTTCCCCGAGTCTCAGTGTCTTCTTTTTCTTTAAAACCTTTATTACATTTTGATTTATTTTGTGTGTGCATATGGGTTTTCATGTGTGTATATGCGCACATGTAACTTGGTGCACATGTGGAAGCCAGAGGAGAAACTGTTAGAGTTGGCTATCCCCGTCCACTGTGTGACAGTGTTGGGGGCAGATCTTGCTGGCTCAGTGCCTTTATTACTAAATTGGGAGAGTGGCTTGGTCAAAATGGACATTCTGTGTTACTTTATGAGATCAAAACACCCCGTAGAGAGGGTATCAAAGGCTGCCTACCACAGGCCTTTGTCTTGTCCTCTGGCTGGTCTTCCCATCTGTGCCATGGTGTGGTAGTGGTGGTGGTGAAGAGGGCAGAGTTCTGGATCTTTTTTGGCAGGCTCTGGACACAGATAGTACCAGGGAGTCAGCTCAACAGCCCAGGCCAGCACTGTTGAAGATGTGACCCGCACACCTCTATCACAGCAGCACCAGACTGAGGCAGGAGCATCACAGCATGTTTGCAGCCAGCTTGGGCTACAAAGCAAAATTCTGCTGTAGCAAACAATCAACTAAAATATGAAAAAGGAAACAAGAAGGCGAGAAAGAGGCTGAATTCTAGAGTGGAGGGTGGCCCGGGGTGACAGTGGCTCTTAGCACATGAAGCCTGAGGAGCAGGCAGCAGGTTTGCTACTTCTGAGCGGGGACAAACAGGGGACAACTTCTCTAGCAACTCGGCTTCCATAGAGGAGAGGTGAGCAAGTGGAGAAGCTAGGGTGTGGGCATTGGAATAGGCCTAGAGAGCAGAAGGAGTGTGAGCCACAGGCAGGCCTGGGTGACAGGGACAGCACAAAGAAGTTTTCTCAAATTTACAGAGTGCTCACTACACCCTCGATATCATGAATCTGCAGGTACATGACATGGAGGAAGAGCACACTGGGCCTTACTTAGATGAGCAGAATGTTCCAGAAGCATGAGTGCCTAGCTAGAAGGATCTCGCTTTAATCTGTTAAATTCTTGCCTTTCTGTCACTACCCACAGGACTGCCAAGTCAACCTGCTCCCTGTAATTATCTGGAAGACCGAATCCAGCCTTGGAGAGCATGGCCACAGATGTCAACCTCCAGGTTTAGGCCTGGAAATCTGTTTCAGTATCAAAGCCTTCAGGGTCCAGCGGGTCTGGGAGCCCAAGCAGTAGACACGTGTCCCCGGGCACCTCCCAGCCACACGCACCCTTCTGCAAACACACAGGACTTGTGATTGATTCTCTGCGTTCTTCACAGTCAGGCGGGGCTGGCTGAATGGGCCGCATGCAGTCCAAAGGCCCGCCTGGAACCTCCTTCCTGCCCTCTGCCCCGGAAGTCGTTTGTTTGTTTTGAGAGGCAGCCTTTTCTGTCCAGCTTGGAAGGTTACTATTGGCCACCCTGGAGCTACCCATCCCAGCTAAAGCAACAAAGATGCCCTGAGATGGGGTTGGCCGAGGGCCTGCCTGGGTGCTCAGGTGTAGACATAGATCAGCATGAACTCAGGAAGGAGTGCTGGGCTCTCCTGCTGAGGTAGTCCTGGCTTGGTCTGTGGATAAGATTTCCACACAGGGAGGATGCTGCCCTGCCCCCACCTGTCTCTTCTTTCTGAATTACAAGTCAGCTGCTGCCACTCCCAGTGCCCTGGCTCTAACTAGCTCCACCGCAGACTCTGGAGTTGAACAGACCTGGCTCAACTCCAGTCTTGGCCAACCTTGCTCCAGCTTCCTTATCTGTTCAGGAGTGTGGAGTGGACAAAGCCAGCTTTTGAGGGTAGCCAGGCTCTTCCCCACCCCCAGGACGAAGAGGCATTTGTCCTTCCTCCCCTTCCTCATCTTAGTCATTGTCACAGGCTTTCTGCCCCATTTGAATCCCTAGAAGAGAGCTTTGGTCCTGGAGTCTAGAACTCTGGATCCCAGCTCTTTTCTGTCTGGGCCCTGCTTTGTGACTCTGGGCAGCTGTCAGGAATCAACTGCACCCTGGTTTTTCAAGCTGTGTTCAAGTTATGAACTCCTGTGGGAACTGAACTTGGCCTCTTTTTTTTTGTATGCCTTCCACACCCCTGATAAACTATCCAAGGTGAACATTTAAGTGAGGTGATGGGTTTTTTTGGGTGTGTGTGTGTGTGTGAAACTTCTGAATGCCAGACTACAGATTTTGTTGAAAATCCGATGGAAATAGTGGGTTCTGTTTGTTTGTTTGTTTGTGGGTTTTTTTTTGCTTTTTTTTTTTCTGAGAGATATGGACCAGGGAGTCTTAAGAGAGATTGCGGGTTACTCCTCCCCCTTCTTCTAACCTTATGTGTGTGGATATTTCACCTACATGTATGTCTGTGCACCACATACATGTGCCCTCAGAGGCCAAAAATCTTGTCAGATACTCTGGAACTAGAGCACCAGATAGCTGTGAGCTGCCACGGGAGTGCTGGGCACAGAACCCAGGTCTGCGCTCATAACTGTTGAGCTCCCTTCCCAAACCCCAGTACTTTCTTTATACCACTGTGGAACTCTGAAGGCCTACGCTGTCCTCATAGTCCAGTCTCTGAGGGAGCACAGATGCGAACGGTTGGGGTTAGTGGTACAGCCATGACTTTGTGGAGAAAGTGACAACCCATGGCCTAGGAAGATGCCTCCCTCACTTCCCAGAACCACCTTCTTCCCTCTTGTCCTTCCTTTTCTCTGCCTAGCACATCTGGAAACAGTCCCACACATTCGTTTGCCATCCCATTCATCTGTCCACTCATCCATTTATCCATCAATTGAGCATCCCTCTGTCATTCATCCATCTGTCTATACACCCATCTGTTCATATACCTATTCAGTTCATTCACCTACATAGTCATCTGTTCATCCATCCCTCATCAGTCCATCTACCCCCTTATCCATTTATCTAACCATTCATCCATTCACCTACCTTCCCTCAACCAACTTATCTCTCCATTTACTCATCTGTTTCTCCATCCACTCACCTACCATCCAGCCACCAACTCTATAATCCATCTATCCACTTATCCATCTCTTTATTCACTTATCCACTTACTCATCCATTCATCTAATCATCTATCCATCCTTTACCCATATATCTGGCCACCCACTCATCCATCCACCCACTCATCCATCCATCCATTAATCCATCATCCATAAATTCATCCACTTTTAAATCCATCTGTCTACACATCCACTCATCCATTAATCCATCGTTTAATTATCCACCCATCCATCCATCTACCTATCTAGCCATCAAGCCTTCCATCCATCCACCCACCCATCTCAAAATCATAGTCTGAGTTTGTCTAGGCAGTGTCCCAGGTCTGAGGAGAAGGAACAGCTGGATTCACCCTTAAGGGGCTCTGATAGTGGGTGGCTGTGTTAGCGGATAGGGACAGTTAAGGCACTGTGAACTGTGAGAAGGTGCATAGGGCAGAAGTGTCCACATGCGGTCAACAAGTCGCCCAGCAGGGCAGCTAACCTGCAGTCAAGATGGGCTGCCTGGAGGAGAACAGATACCTGCTGGAGAGAGACAGGGAGATGTTAAAGAGAAGAAGGGCCCTGGCTATGAAACAGTGCGGGGCAAACTCTGGGACCTGGAGAAGCGCAGGCTGAAAATGAAACTTAACAGTACTGGCTGCCCTGCCTGCTCCGCTCTCAGCGTGCTTGGCATGGAGACCTTTCAAACACCCATCAAATGCAGACAGAAAGACTGAGGCCTTTGGACCTGGGAGGTAAACAGATAGCCTGATCATGCTTTGGTTGTGGGAGACTGTGCTCAGCCCTGGGAGACCCTCCGGAGCCCTGGGGGGAGGGAAACTGGAAGGCTCCAGGGAGGCCTGTGAGGCGGGTGGGGCGTGGGAAGACTGCAGACTGCTGTGGGACAGCAGGGCTTTCCTGTCATTCCTGGTCCCCTCCTTTGTCCCCATGTGTCACCAAAGAACGCAGCCACAATCTTGATAAAGGACTCTTTGTCTGGCAGTCTTGGGAGGAGGGAGGGAGAGAGTGGAAGGGGAGGCTCTGGCCAGGAAAGAGTTACCCCTCCCCTCGGGCTGGCCCTGCCCCCACCTCTGGCTCTGGGCAGGAAGCACCTATGCCCCATGGACACCCACATCCTCTCCTGAGCCCTGAACGCACTTCCTGACTTGGGGGTGCACAGCTTCCCGTTCTTTGAGCCTCAGTTTCCTCATCTGGAGGGAGTTATCTGTCAGCTCTATGGATGGGTGCGGGGTTCAGCCAGAATAGCTGTGTGGTCCCCTGTGTGAGCCATAAGGATGAGTGAGGGCAAGGCAGTCCTCAGAGGCAAGGTGACTGGTTGGTCAGAGTCACACAGCTTGGCCGTGGGAGGTGAGGGCTGTGATGCCTCATGTGTGCCTGAGCGTGAGGGCGGGTGGCAGGCACTGGCTTATCTCCTTGTACAGGTGGTTGGAGTCCTGGGCAGACCTTTGGCTTAGAGGAGCATATGGCATCTGAGAGAGTGCGCCCGGGGAGAGCATTGGATGCCTTGGTAGACACTGAAGGGTAGCAGAGAAGCTTTGGGCCAGGCGACTGCCACGGAGGACTGTGTGATCATTAGCTGGTTCATGTCTGCTCTGTGCCTCAGTTTCCCAGGTAATGTGGATTTGACGTGAGCACCACCTCGCTGTTTGGGTGGGCAGCTTCCAACATGGGCCACCAGGGTCACTGGGACACTGGGACAATGGTGTCTGCTTTTGACCACACAAAGACTTTGTTCAATTCAAGGTCACAGCTGGGGTGAGCTGGGACCAACCCAGCCCCTCCTGGTAGTTCCTGCCTAGGAAGGAAGGGTGTGGGCAGAGGGCTGTGGTTCTGGGGTGAGGAGGTCTTGGAGGGCAGGAGGCATGTGAACCGCCCTGTCCTGTTGGGCACTGCCCTTTGTGAGTGATCTGTCACCCTGGTCTGAGCTTGGGGTCCTGGACCCTTGTTTCCTCCCCACAAGGATGAGTTTAGCCATGAACCAATGGACGACTCCTGGTCTTTCTCCCTCTAAACAGTGGGTCTGCTTGTGTGCATGTGTGCGTGCGTGTGTGTGTGTGTGTGTGTGTGTGTGTGTGTGTAACTTATCCAGAGCCAGCCATTAGCAGTAGACTCCATTACTTCTCCAGGCTGTGACTTGGCAGGTGGGAACTGGGTGTCAGTGTAGATAAGTCCTTCTGAGGAGATTTCCCAGGGGAAGGCTTTGTTATGGTTTAAGCCTACTAATGTGGCCAGTCTGTTGGGGTCTTATCTTGGTTCTGTCCCATGCTGTGTGACCTTGAGCAAGTAAATGAACTGCTCTGGGCCTGTTTCCTACATATAGGATGCACATTTTCCCAGTGTCTATATCCTAAGGTCCTGGTGAGAATGGAATGGAATGCAGTGCTCACTGAAGAGCATGGCTGAGCGTGTACATGCCTGTGATGCCGTGCCGCACTGTGGAGCAATCTGCCAGGGGTGGTTAGGGATTACGTAGAGCCAAAGGCTGGGTTGTAGGGCTCTAGGGGAACCTTGGGGAGCCACCCCTTACTTCTGTGACAAGAGAGAGAGAGAGAGGTTGGGGAGGCAGGTACGCCAAGGGTTATGGTGAGGTCCTGCCCAGAACTGGAGCTTGGTGGGAGAAGTGGACCTGTGTGCCTGGGGGACAGGGCTGGAACAGGGGGAGGTAACCATGACTATAGCCGCAGTCTGATGGGGGCCACAAGAATGCTGAGAGGAAAGGCTATGTGGTGCCAGAAGTCTCCTAAGGCCTGAGGTCTCTGGAGTGTTGCACACTATGGGCCCAGTGGGAAGGGCAAAACAGTGGCTGGAAACGATGTGATATGTGACGGCATATGCCCACGACTCCAGTGCTCCGGAGGTGTGTGTGGGGGGGAAGAAAGACAAAGAGGGAGGGAGGGAGAGCGGGGACAGAAAGGAGAAGGAGGGAGGGAGGGAGAGAGGGGGAAGGAAGGGAGGGATGGAAGGGGAAGGAAGAGAGGAAGGGGGGAAGGAAGGGAGGGAGGAAGGGAGAGAGACAGAGAGAGAGAGAAGGAGGGGGAAGAGAGGAAGAAGGAGGGAGGGAGAGAGAGAGGGGGAAGGAAAGGGGAAGGAAGGGAGGGATGGAAGGGGAAGGAAGAGAGGAAGGGGAAAGGAAGGGAGGGAGGAAGGGAGAGAGACAGAGAGAGAGAGAAGGAGGGGGAAGAGAGGAAGAAGGAGGGAGGGAGAGAGAGAGGGGGAAGGAAAGGGGAAGGAAGGGAGGGAGGGAGGGGGAAGGGAGGGAGGAGGGAAGGGGAAGGAAGGGAGGAGGGAGAGAGTCAGAGAGAGACAGAGAGAGACAGAGAGAGGGAAGGAGGGGGAGGGGGGAGAGAGGAGGAAGGGGGGAGGGGGGGAGAGAGGAGGAAGGAGGGAGGGAGAAGGGAGGGAGGGAGGGAGGGAGGGAGGGAGAGAGAGAGAGAGAGAATCGTTGTCCCACTTTGTCTTGGACATTTCTGCTGTGTCCCCTTGGCTCTTGAAACATGTAAGTTCAAGGATCAAATTCAGAATTTCAAGGTGATGATATTCATAGGGTCCCTCATCCCAAGGCTGTCTCTGGTCTTGCCCATTTTGAGAATGAGCAAAGTGAGTCTAGAAGGGTGACACATGCTGGCATTACCACTTCCAACCTAAGCCCCTATCTCCTCTCCTGCACTGGGTCCACATACATCTCCTGGACACTCATTTGTTTCCATAGAAGAGTCCAAGGCCATTCAAACGGACCCTGTGATCTGTTAATACGCACGCAAAGGGGATGCCTTCTGGCCCTGGGCAAGGACAGGTCCGCGGCCTCTACCCACCTGCAGCTTGCTGAGCTATGCTCAGCACAGAGCCTCCGTGCTTCCCCGACAGGGCTCACCACTTACATCACCCTCAGTGTTTGAGCCTTGGAACAGGCATGAAAAAGCATCAAACTACTGTCCCCCAAGTACTGAAGATTCCCAGTTCTTATTTATTTACTTTTTGGCCACTAAGGAGAGTAATAAATGACCGGCCACTTGACATGATCATTAAGGGCTCAGTGAGCTATGGGCAGTGTTACCTCCCTCTCTGGCCAGCTTGAGCCACCAGCTTCAGAAGATGGCAGAGATTAATAGAGTCCTTGTGGGGCCTACCTCTGGGGAGGGGTTCTGAGAGGTATGCTCACTTCTGCAACCTCTGGGGCTGTCCATGATAGGCAGGGGAGCTGGCACATGGGTGTCAGCAATGTCCTGCAGCTTCCTACACACAGGGCTTCCAAAGGTGCTGTGGACAGGGTGAAGGTGAACAGGAGGCCTGGGTGCAACAAGGCTCCTACAGAGGGACCAAGAGGCATGCGGAAGGAAAGGATGGTGACATAAGATTATACCTGAACATACCTTTGAAGATTACCACACGGGTAGAGATTTAACAGCTTGAGGCAGGCGAGATGGTTCAGTGGGTAGGGTGCTTGCCACCAAGACTGACAACCTGAGTTCAATTCCTGGGACCCACATAGTAGAAGGAGAGAACTGATTCTCAAAAGTTCTCTTCTGAACACACACACACACACACACAACACAACACACACACACAACACAACACAGACACACACACATCTTTAAGAAAAGAAATTGTTTTATACGGCCTCTCACATTTTTTCAGGAACATGTGAAAGAATGAATCTAAAACCCTCCGGTGTGTCTGACGCTGAGCTCTGGGGGGTTGTGGGGCTCATTTGGTGTTTTGAACACAGGCTGGGCATCTGGTTAATGTGGACAACTGGATTCCAAACCTTCCCAGATCAAGGATGTTTTGAGAATCACATGATGCCTCAACTAGAAAACATCACATCTGACCTCATACCATGAATCATGCCATAAAATGAGGTAGAAAATTACTGTCAAGATAAATATTCTAAAATCTTAGAAGCAACAACAACAAAAACCAATCAGAAATACTTCTGTCTGAAGCTCAACCTGCAGCACGTGGATTGTTGAGTGTTATCTTGACCAAGAGCACATTAAATGCCACTGTACCGGGCCTTTCTAGGACATATGACACACCTACAAGGTGGTGTCAGGGCTGGGCCATTTCACAGACAGTGTTGAGCTTCTAGAGAAGACACACTCAGCCTGGTAGCTGTTATGTTCATTAAGTGTGGGCCAGTTTGATAAACCGAGGGGAAAACCCTGTAAGATCAATTAGAAGATAGATATAAAGAACTCTAAAGAGTTAGCAGACCTTGGCTGGGAAGGGCCAAGGGACAGGTATGGTTTGGGGAACTCTAGTCCTGTGTGTTCATGGAAGACAGTGAAGACGGACGGGGCCGAGGAAACTATTGTCGTCTATTTTCTGTTGCTAAGAGAAAAGCCTGGGCTCGGGTTAACTGGTAAAGAAAGAAGGGAGCAAGAATATAAGCCCAGGAGTCCTGCAGGTGAAGGTCTGCCATGGGTGTGAATAGCATCATGGCAGGAATACCTGTGAGCTAGGGAGGGATCTCAGGGTCAACAAAGCTGGGGCAGAAACCAAGGCCAGGCAAGCAAGCTCTCTTACAGTACACTCTCCTGTCCCAGAGCAGAGCACCCCAACCCAGTGGCCTCCAGCTGAACCTACCCCTGAGGATACTCCCCTTCTCTCCTCTCCCTATATTTCCCGTTCTCTCTACAACCCTTCCTTCTCCCCTCTCCATACCCTCCCTTCCCATTCTTTTCTTTGTGGGGACAATGTCTGTCTGCCTATGTAACCCAGATTGTTTCAGACTCACTCTGTGGTCCAGGCTAGCTTCAAATGTATGATACTCCTGCTTCAGCCTTCCAAGTGCTGGGGTAAGAGATGAGTTCCATTACACTAGCATTGGCCACTCCTTAGTACTATGGCACAGGACCGAGTAGTTCTGGAAGGACCCAGGCCATCCTCTCTGGGAGGACCTGAGCTACCCACTCTGCACTTGGATGCCCAACATCTACACAGCACTGGTTCCTATGAGCATCTAGCCCCAGTCCTAAGCCCTGAGGGTTGGAATGCTTGCCCTTGCCACAGAGGATAGGACCAGCTCTGTTTGCCCTTGAATGCCTGCCCTGTGTCAGGTCACGTGGTGGGGAGATAATGGGAGCCAGGCTGGCCCTGTCCAGCCCAATCTACCTTCAGTGACTTCATTGTCTTCAAAGGAGAGGAGCCAGATGACTATAACTCACTTGGTACCTGATGTCAGGCTGGGGCCAATCAAGTTTCTTCTGTTTCCTCACATCACACTGGCCCCACATTCGGGGGCTCTAAGGGTGCTCAGAGTCATGAAGCTACTTGCCCAGGGTTACATAGCTTGCCAGGAGTGTCGCTGACAATTGCTTAGATCTCAGATTCCTGATGGTTTCACCACGGCCTCGGCTCCTTAATCCCCAAGAGGGAAGGGTGTTCCAGCCAGTGGGGATTTTGGACAGCCTGTGACTTGTCTCTAATGACTTCACTGAGGTAACTTACTCTCCATACAGTCCATCCATTTGAAGCACAGATCCAAAGGGTTTAGCAGATTCAAGAACTCTGAAAACATCAACACACTAATTTTTATAACAGTTTTTACACTTCAGAAAGGAAACCCCAAACCCTTCCGCACTGGCCTGACTTTGTTCTTCCCACTCCCACCCTTCATCCTGGCAATCAGGAATCTGGCTGTCTCTAGAGATCTTTGTATTTTTGGAATTTAATCTAAAAGCATAGTGTAATGCTCAGAGGTAACTGTCTCCTCTCACTGTCCGTAAGGTCTGTCGGCGTTGCAGCGTGTCCCGCGTTTGATTCTGTGCCCACCCTCACGCTATCCCACCTCACAGGTGGAGCTCACTCCCCTCCCTTGAAGGACGTTGTTCCTACTCCTGGCTACTGTGGTTTATGTTTCCATGGACACAAGTTTTCTCACAGTATTCCTGGGAGCAAGCTGCTTGGTCAGACGGCTGCTCTCAGACTGTCGAAGAGAAACCAGACTATTTTGTGTTCTGGAGATTGAACTTACGCACACAGTGGGCAAGTGTTCTTCCATGGAGCTAGAGCTACACCTTTAGAAACTTTCATTTAGAGATAAAGTAGCCCAGACTGGTTTCAAACTCACAATCCTTCTGCCTCAGCCTCTGGAATGCTGTGGTAACCCGTGTGCGCCTCAATGCCTGATTGGAATTAATCTTTTATTTTTTTTTCTGTGTTTTTGAGTCAGGGTCTCATGCATCACAGGAGGCTTCAGAAGCTGAGGGTAACCCTAAAGTCCCCATCCTGAGTGCTGACATCAGCATAGCAGTGTGCTGCCGTACCAGTTGTGTGGTGCTGGAGATATAGGCCAAGGCTCCGTGCATGCTAGGTGAACACCCTACCAACTGAGCCATCAAGAGAGCAAGGATGACACTGGCCATCAGTGTTAGCATCCAAGCATCTAAGGTGACACTTACTGCCATCACAGTGGAAACTGAATCTGAAGGAGAGTTTGGGAAGGGAATCCACATCCCAGCACACGAGGACACCAGTGCTTGCAAGGCTGTGAGAGGCTTCTCATCTGAGAGATAGAAAGATGTTGCCCTGGCAATGCTAGAGGCTGGATGGTTCCATAGCAGGCCTCACATTTGAGCCTGTATGTCTTTCTTCCATCCTCCCAGCCAGGGCTACCAAACCTCACATGCAAATCATATGCAAATCTCTCCCTCCCATCCACCCTTAGCACCCAGAGGAATAGGAAATATTCTGGGTTGGGTCCTTCCCTTCATTAATTTCTGAGCCTTAGTGCATTACTGATGGGTAATTAAAAGTGAGCTATTAATACTACATTTAATATTTAAGTGCAGCGAAGGGGAGAGAAATGTAAGTCAAGAATTCTAGCCGACAAGATACTGTGCTCCAGAGATGAACTTTTTCTCTGCTTTCCCAGTGCTACAGACCCTTTTCCTAGCATACATAGGCCCGAGAACTTCCTTTAGTGATGGGATTCCAGGGAGACCCCAAGTCCCAGGCAAGACACTGGGGAGGCATTAATTATACTGGAATTGAAAGTAGGTCCTGAGCCCCATGGGGCTATTGCCGTCCACTGGTGGAACCGTTGGGGAAGAGGTTGCTGTGAGGCAGACACAAGGGAGACAGAGGTGAGAACATCTCTCCACATCAGAAGCCAGTAGTGATGAGAATGTATCTATTCATACCAGGGGCTGCAGCAGTGTGGGCCTCTGGATCCTGATCCTCCTTGATTTCATCCTTACCTTCAAGATCAGGCTTTCTGTATCTCAGCCTCTTGATCTCCCAGGAGTCTCCCTAGAAAGCAATGCCTTGGGGCTTTGTGTTTCAAAGCTGTAAAACAGCCTGGAATAATCTCTGTGGGCCAGCTCCCTCCTTCTTTTGCTCTTGTGCATGCGATGCCTACAGGTCACTTAAATGCCAACACCTGGTGACTCCAGAGGCCACCTGCAGTAGGTGAGCAGCCAACATGGGCCATGTCCCAGGGCTGCTGATGCTGTGAGGTAATATTGGCTAACACACCAATCAAGTAAGGAAAAATTGCCCCAAGTGCAGGATGGAATTAAGAACATCTGGAGGACTTTGTGTGTCTTTAGGGACCTGAATCTTGGCTTTGCCCAGGTCAGTAGGATCTTCAGTTGCTAGTAGTTTCTACTCAAGAAGCTACGTTTCCTATGAATGGGTCAAGTGGAGATCAAAAGAGGGAGGTTCTGAACTGGAACTCAATGGAGGGAGGTTCTCAACTGGAACTCAGTGGAGGGGAGTTATCAAGTGGAGGTCCATGGAGGGATATTCAGGTGAAGGTCAATGGAGGGAACTTCTCAGGTAGAAGTAAATAGATGGGGATTTCTATTTGGCCCTCAATGGAACAGGGTTCTCAAGTGGAGGTCAGTGGAGTGAGGTCAATGAAGGGAGATCCTCAAGTAGAGGTCAATAGAGGGGGGGGTTCTCAAATGTAGGCCAATGGAGGGGGGTTCTCAATTGGAACTCAATGGAGTGAGGTTCTAACATAGAGGTCAGTGGAGGGGGTTCTCTTGTTAAGGTCAATGGAGGACGTTCTTAGTGGAGGTCAATGGAGGGGGTTCTCTAGTGGAGGTCATTGGGTGGAGGCTCTTAAGTGGAGGTCAGTGGAATGGGATTCTCATGTACAGGTCAGTGGAGGGAGATTCTCAATTGGAGCTCAGTGGAATGAGGAATGGAGGGTGGTTTTCAAGTGGAGGCCAATTGAGGGGGTTCTCAAATGGAAGCCAGTTGAGGGGGTTCTCTAGTGGAGGTCAGTGGAGGGAACTGACCTGTGGGCAGTGATGAAAGCTGAAGGGAGGCCTACTCTCTGCCAGGCTTTTAATGGGCACTACATAGTATTAATAACTTAACTGTTATACTCAGCCTGCATGACACCCGCACAGTTTGGGCCTAGTGTCCATCACTTACCTCATGTTATGTCTTGTTGGGATCCAGCAGGGCCAGGTGGGTGCTCTTGGGAGGTAGAAGTCTGAGTTGGAGTCCGTGCTTGCCTGTGTGTAACTTTGTGAATGTCTCACTATGTAGGCCACTCCTTTTGGGAGTGGGAAGCAGGGAAGCAGAGGCAACCCTCTCAATTGAGTTCATAACAGTTGGTCAACACAACTTATCATTGGTATCTATCTAAGACCTACTTTACAGATGCAAAAACTGAGGTTCACAGAAGAAAAGTTAATCTCAGGTCCTTTTAATTTCTTCCCTCCCTGGGCAACACTGGAAATTGTGGGTATTTTGTTTGACTGGACCCCAGAAGATGGCTGTGGAAACTTCAGGATCTCTCTGGAAGAGGTAGATAATTGGGGTGGGGGCGGGGTGTTTCCTTGGGGCTGTGTAATCCTTGGTTTCTCTTTCTGCTTCCTGGCTGACATGTCCCCCTCTCTCTAACATACACACCGTGATCGACTGAATTCTCAAGTTAAAAAACAATTTCCCCTCCAAGAGAGTGTCCATGTAAGTAATATAGACACAGCAAAGGGGCAGCAGCCAAGATCCTAGGCACATCAAATGACTCTGGATCAGCATCTGCTGATGCTGTTCATTCATAGGATTTGAAGTTGGGGACCCTGCAGGATGTTTCCAGCAGGGAAAAGCCTGGGATGACTGGATCCAAGTCCCACACAGGTCTGGTATGATAGCCTGAAAGGTCTTTAAGGTGGGAGTAATGAGTAGGGTTATTGGTGCGGGAGAATTGTCTGTATTCTGTCAATCATGTTTTAAATAAACGCTGATTGGCCAGGCAGGAGGTATAGGCGGGAAAACCAGACAGGAAGTGGAAATGATGCAAGGAGAATTCTGGGGAGGAGGAAGTTGATTCCTCCCACTCCTGCCCAGATCATCGAAGCAGCAGAATGTGAGCTGCCCCATTGGAAAAGGTACTGAGCCACATGGCTAAAATAGATCAGAAAAATGGGTTAATCAAGATGAGAGAGTTAGCCAGTAAGAAGCTAGACCTAACAGGCCAATCAGCTTTATAACTTATAGAGATTTCAGTGTGATTTTTTCTGGGACTAAACAGCTGGGGGGTCGGGCAGAACAGAAACCCCCAACAAACAGACCCCCTCATGTTACAGGTTATCAGTGTTATGAACACACAGAGAGGCAAAAACATGCCAGGGCTCTTAGGAGAGTTCAGACCCCTAATACTGTGAACAGACAGAAAGAAATCAGGATACACATGGCAGAAGTGGGGTCTGTTTATATACTTCTCTGAGGATGGGGAGGTTTCATGGCATAAGTCACTAGGTAGGCTCTCTGATTCCCAAGCAGGAGGCAGGGAAGGGTTGGGGAGCAGGGTGTGTGGTGCCAACGTCCCTCTGATGTAAATTCGCTTCCCCAGGCAAGAGACCCTGGTACCTGGGATTCTGCTAGCTTGGACTTCACAGATGTTGTCTCAGCAGGTGCCTGTAAGTATCTGTGTAAAAAGAGGGGCTGTTGTAGATGAGGCCTTAGTTATGGTTACTCTTGCTGTAATGAACACCATGACCAAAAGCAACTTGGGAAGGAAAGGGTTTATTTGACTTATGTTTCCACATCACTATTCATCACTGAAGGAAGTCAGGACAGAAACTCAAAACAGGGCAGAAACCTGGAGGCAGGAACTGATGCACAGGCCATGGAGGGGTGCTGCTTACTGGCTTACTCCTCATTGCTTGCTCAGCCTGTATTTTTAGAGAACCCAGGACCACCAGTCCAGGGATAGCACCACCCACAAGGGCTGGGCCCTTCTTCATCAATCATTAATTAAGAAAATGTCCTACAGGCTTGCCTGCAGCCTAACCTTATGAAGGCATTTTCTTAATTGATGGTTCATCGTCTCCAATGACTTTAGCTCATGTTAAGTTGATATAAAACTATCTAGCACATGGCCTGAGCAGCAGTTGGCCCCTGATGTTATATTCTTGTGCAGCCTATGGGGACACAGTGTGGCCTCTGGATGGCAGTAACCCCATCTCATGTTCAGGCTACATACCTGCTGTGATGATCAGTGTTGGTCACCAATTCAACAGACTATAGAATCACCCTGGAGATGAGCCTCTGACATATCTGTAGGAATTATCCCAATTACATTAGCAGAGCTGGGAAATCCTGCCTCCTGTGGGCGATGACATTCCCTGACTGGGGTCATGGACTGTAGAAGTGAAGAGCAGGAGCTAAGCAGGAATATTCCCCTCTCTCTGTTCATGAGTGTGGATGTCATGTGACTAGCCAGCTCCTGTTCCAGCCACTATGTCTTCTCTGTTGTCTCTCTAAAACTCTGAGTTGAAATAGGCCCCTTTCTTTTAAGCTGCTTTTGTCAGGCATTTTGTTATAGAAATGAGAAAGTATCCAAGAGATCTGCATTCCTATAAGCCTTGGCCAGGTTGAGTTATGACCTTAGCTCAACCATAGAAAAGCCCAGGTCATGTACTTACACTCTTTATGTTGGGTGTGGAGGAAGCTGGTGTACTTCTTTTGTCTCTGCTGAACTCCTAGCAGACAGGTTCTTAGAATTGATATTGTCAATCTCATTTTCAAGTTTGGGAACTGGGTCTAAGTCAGAGAGAGTGTGGCCTTGTAGGTAGTATCATCCTGGGATAGTGATCCTGGGTTCTATCAGAAAGTAGGGTGTGCCAGCTATGAGGAATAAGCCAGTAAGAAGCACTCCTCCATGGCTTCTACATCAGCTAAAGTTACCAAAGAAGATGGAAATTCAATTGAGAAAATGTCTTCATGAGATTCAGCTGTAAGGCGCTTTCTTAATTAGTGATTGATGGTGGACCCAGCCACTGTGGCTGGTGGTCCTGGATTCTATAAGAAAGCAGACTGAGAAAGCCATGATGAGCAAGTCAGTAAGCAGCACCCTCCCTGGCCTCTGCATCAATGCCTGCCAGCAGGTTCTTCCCTCACTGCTTTTGATGGTGAACTGTGATGTGGAGCATAAGTCAAATAAACTCCTTTTCTCCCCAAGGTGCTTTGGTCATGGTGTTTCATCACAGCAAAAGTAACCCTTACCATCCATCTACCCATCCATCCACCTACCCACTCATCCACACACCCATCCATCCATCCATCCATCCATCCATCCATCCATCCATCCATCCATCCATCCATCCATCCATCCACCCTTCAATCTTTTTCCTTATTTCTTTTTCTCTCCCGTACCCTTTCCCATCGTCCTCCCACCTAGATCCCGCTGGGAGGGTCCTTGTGACCTGATCCCTCACCAGTACTCTGCACACACAAAGCACAGCAGAGCTGTCTAGGATTCTCGGCTTGTGCAGGGGAGACTCCTCTGCATATTTCCTGTCTATAGTACCTGCTTGGGGTGTCCCTCACAGTCTACTGTCTCACTGAGCACCATTTCAAGTTTCCCTCTGCGTTTCATAAAATATCCAACCAGCAGCATGTTGGCACAATGAGGCAATAAACGGAAAATTCAATTTATTTACCCAGATAGGAAGGATGAAGCCCTACAGCTGCCCAGATCCTTCACACTGTAAAGGGCCAGCATTCAGAAAGGCTGTCCCTAGGGAGGTTATCTGCTGGGGAGGTTATCAGCAGAGGCCAAGTACCAAGAAGAGTCCCCACAGAGGGGCTGGCAGAACCTGACAGCCTCCCACTGCCTCCCTCCACTGCTTCCTGCAGCCCCATGCAAATCACCAGGAGCCTCATTTACATACGCACCAGCTCATTTCCATATCCCCCAGCTCTGGGTGGCAGGGCCCTGGGACTAGCTGACAGCGGCTTCTTTTGTTTGCCCTTGCCATCCAGGGAATTGTTCCTTAGTCCTTCCAATTGGGGCAGGGGGAGAAAAAGAAAGCCAGCCAGAGAAAGCGAAGCAAAAGAAGAGCACCCTCAGGACAAAGGAGGCAGCCGCCATCTGGGCCGCAGGAAGGGAAGAAACACCACTGTCTGGAGTTGGACACTGGGGAAGCTGGTGACAGAGGGACAGGGCTTGGCTGGCTGCAGTGGGATCTCAGAAGTGTCAGCCCTGGCTGCAGGCCCAGCCTTGTCATGTACTTGGCTCTGGAATCTCTGCAGGTGATGGAGACGTGTGCCTCTGTTTCCCCCTCTGAGGTGTGACTATTCCTCAGCAGCATCCTAAGCTTGTGGGGAAGTCCAAGGGTACTTCCATGAGCCTTCCCTGGTACTGCAGGCCCATGGGTGGCCCTGACCTCCCTTCTTGTGTCTGTTGAGGCCAGTGAGTCCAGCTCATGGCCCAACCCCGCTCTTACAGCTGCACCCACTTTCCGGATGAAGACATGAAGGCTCAAGCTTAGCCCCTTGGACATGCTTTGCTGTCCTCTCTTCATGAGCCATGGCTCTGCTCACCCAGGAGCCCCTGAACCCCCAGCACTGTTCTAGCAGGCAACACTTTGCTCAGCAGAACCCTGGTTTAATCTCGAGGGACTGGAGTTCTGTTGAGGTGACTTGGTGTGGGAAGATCATGCATGTCGGAACCTGTGCTCTGTTTCTGACCCTGTGACTTCCTTCAGTCTCTAGTTATGATCCACTCAGAATTCTGTCATGACTCTTCAGTACACACCAAAACTCTTGCCTCCTTTAGATTCCTCCTTTAGGTGGTGCAAGAAGCGTGTATGTGTGTGCATGCACATGTCGATGTGCATGAGCATGTGTGTGTGTGTATATGTATGTGTATTATGTATATATATGTGTGTGAATGTGTATGTGAATATATGTTTTTGTGTGTTTATGTATGTGTATATGAGTATATGCTTTTGAGTGTGTGTATGTATGTTTGTGTGTATGAGAGAGAATATATGCATACGTGGTGGATGGGTGTGTGTGGGTGCGTACACACATGCATACGTGTGCATGCATGTGTATTTGTGCATGGGTATGTGTGTATGTGTGCATACATGTATGTTTATGTATATGTGTGAGTATATGTTTTTATGTGTATATATATGGGTATATGAGTATATGTGTTTGTGTGTGTGTGTGCACGTGCACACGTCAAGTGAGGTCCCTAGTCCTATGTGAACATCTCTGTGCTGTTCTCTTGCACACATGCTTATTTCCACACATCCATGTGCACAGATGTTGGCTGAGATGGGCTGGCCTGTTTTTGCTTTTTGTTTTTTTTTATACCATGTGTGCTGCATGTGAGATATTGCTGTGCAATGACTCAGGAGACTCCTACAAGTTGTGGGTCTGTGCTTGCTGTGTTCTGTCCATATTCGTGGCATTGATTCTACCTTAACTGTGAGTGAGTGGTTCACAGGGCGCACCCTCTGCTCCTTTGTGGGAAGTATTAGTCTTGGCTCTCTGCAGGGCAGGGGTGTCTCTCTTCTTCTCCTCCTGGTCAGTGAGGAACAATGGCCCCAAGGTAGGAGCTAAAGACCTTCAGGTGACAGGTAGTCTGGCCAATCCTGTGGCCAGTGCCAAACCCCTCCCTGGGCGCATTAGAACGATGTCCCCTGAGTGACTCAGAGGGCCTGGGCAGGTTCCTGAAGCTCCAGCTTCCCCCACAGTCCCCCCTCCTCCAAGTGTTTTTCCCCTGTCCTGAGGTCTGGGTTGCAGTTTTAAATTTAGCCTCTTGTAAAGCCTTGTGTGACCTGGCCCCTGGGGGCCATGTGAGGACCTCTCAGAACCTTTCTGGGAGGGATAGAATCTGAGTGACCTAGAAGTGGGGGAGGGGTGAAGGAGTCCTATATTTTCATCCTCCTTCTCTCTGTCTCAAGCCATCTCACACCCTTACATAGCACTGGGAAGCAACTGGAGATAAGACAGGACGCTTGCCTGGAAGCTAGGACTTATAAGTTTAACCTTAGTTAGCTTACTTTCTGTGTGACCTGCAGCAAGGCCCTGGCTCTGAGGCTCAGTTTCCCCATTTTCATAGTGGATCTTTCAGTTCATTTCCTAATGTCCTTGAGGATTGTGAAGATTAGCTGGATTGAGGGTGTCTGCAATCCGTGCTTAATTTAGGTCTATCTTGGACATCCCAGAAGCCCTTGCTCTCAGACTTTCTCTGAAAGTCTGTCACTCAGGAGACCCTTGGAGGCAGCATGCACTTAAAGGAATTCAAGCATGACCCCTTCCTGGGCCATCATTTTTGGAAAGCAGCCCTCCCAAGGTCAAGCAGGCAGGGAAGGCCAGCTGCTGGCTGCACTCTCTGTAGTGAGGTCGTGGACCTGGATTGCCATTGGACAAGCCATGTGTGACTTGTCCAGACACAGGGAAGAGAGATTAGCACCACCCTAACATATGACCACTGGAGAAGACTGCCTGCTCCCTGGGGGATCAGGCTTGCTTGCCATTGGGTCACCTAGTTCTGGGGAGGGACCGGAGAACCTGACACCTTCAGACACTTGGTCTTGTCACTCCTGGGGGGGATTTGGTGAGCTGTGGGTAGCTTGGTTGGGTACATGCTGTGCCGGTGCCTGGGAAGCTGAGGACTTGGTACATTGTCTCTAGATTTGGCATGATGGGGAGACAGAGGTCACAGTTGCATTCTTTGAATATCTTCGTGTGAGTAAACAAAGGGGCCCTTAACTTTCCCATTAAAAATGGCAGCCAGTCTCACACAAATCAACATAGGTTCTGTTCTGTCCGTGATATTAAAACTGAATTGGGAACCCCATTGACTCATCTATTCTTACAACATTCCCACTGCCAAGACTCAAGTCCAGCTCCAACATGCATCCTAATTCCACTGCTTCCCCATCTGAACGCTGCCTTCACCAAGTGAGCATGGCAGAGCTCAAGGGGACATGCTGGTTCGCAGTAATTTAACCCTTCCTGTAGTGTCCCACTCTGGCTTACTCATGAGGACATGATCCTGTTCCTCCTCCTTGGACAACTCTTGGGCAACCGTCTCTGCTCTGGGCCTGGACCTGATCTGTTTGTGCTCCAGACTGCTTCACCAGCCTCAGCTTGGTTCTAGTCCCTGGGCAGTGTTTTAGTCCTCACCGTTGGTCTAGACCCTGACACAGATACTCAAGGATAGCTGGAAGGATCTGAGACAAGAGGCCCTTCACCAGCAGGATTGTGTAGTCCTTTAAACCGCCCCTCTCTTCTTCCACTCCAATATCTCTCTTCCAATCTCCCCACCCATTCATATATCCACCAATCATCTATCCATCAATGTTCCCTGACACATGTCCATCACTCATCCATCCATCCATCCATCCATCCATCCATCCATCCATCCATCCGTGTTTTCATACATGTATTTATATACTCACCTATCCACAATTCATCAATCCATATGTCCATCCATTTGCTGTCTTTCTACCCATCCACTCACCATCCATCAGTTCAATCATACATACATTCTTTCCAGGTATCTGTATATTTATCCACCCACCTGCCTATCCACCCATCTATCAATCTACTCATTCATCTGCCTATCATCCATCCATCTGTTCATCCAGCTACTCACTTATTCATATACTCACTTAATAATACATTCATCAATCCTTTCATTCATCTATTCATCCACCCAGTCACCAATCCATCCATGCAATTTTCTTTCTACTCATCCATCCACCTATCCATCTACCTACCTACCCAGCTACCCATCCATTTATCCTTCCATTCACCGATCCATCCATCCATCTGCCCAATCACAGATACATGCACCTGTCCACCTATCCACCTGAGGGGGCACGGGACAGACTGTCCCCAGTCCTGGGACAGGATAGAGAGGGTGCTCCTGAGGACCAGCCTGTGTGTGGACGGGATACCCCTCCTTCTCTCTGTACCTCCCCTCTCCCTCCCCTTCCCTTCCTCTCACCTTCCCGCTTTTTTACTGTCTCTACTTCATTTCCTCTCTTCCCCTTTCTTTTCCCCGAAATTCTGTCACTCCATGCCTCATCTTGGTCTTTTTTACTTTCTCCCTCCTTTGTCCTCTCTGTTTTCTGATGTACTCCTCCTCTTCTTCTTCCTCTTCTTCCTTATCATGTCCTTTTCCTCCTCTTTCCCACCCTCCTCTTCCACTTCTTCCAGCCCTTCCCTCTTCCTCTCTGGGGCTCACTGGACTCAGTCAGCATCAGGCTGAAGACTTTTCCCCACAGGCTTGCTCCTGGTTACTCCCAAGGCCTGTATGACAACAGTAGCAGTCTTCAAGTCTCAGCAGGGTCCAGATGGTCCCTGAGCTACAGCACCTGTGATGTCGTCAGGGCCCCTGAGACAGAACTGCCTCATGTGGAGTCTGAGGCCCAGACTGGGAGCACTTGAGGCTAGCTCTCCAAACTGTCCCTGCATGGACTTTATCTTGCTGCCTCCTTCACCCAACAAGTTCCTTGTTGAAATTGGAACTGTTATAGCTGACCCCCCCCACCAGAAGGTCTGTAAACCGTACCAGTACCTTGTAGGAGAATTTTTCTGTCCCACCAACCAGCTCCCAAATAATCACATAGAGACTTATTATTAATTATATGTGCTTGGCTGATAGCTTAGGCTTGTTACTAACTAGCTCTTACAACTTAATTTAACCCATAGTTCTTATCTACTCTCTACCACATGGTGGTACCTTTTTTCAATATTGCACATTCACCTCCTGCTTCTGTATCTAGCTGGCAAATCAACCCTTCTTCCCACATTTTATCTTTGTTCACAAGTCCTGGCTCACCTCTACCTGCCTAGTTATTGGCCATTTAACCCTTTATTAAACCAACGAGGGCAACACATATTCAGTGTTCCAAAGGATTGTTCCACAGCAGTACCTTGTCCCCTCTGCTGTGGCAGGTCCCAGGCTAGTGACACGAGCCTCATAGTTTCAAGTACTCCCACTTTATGCAAATACATGTGGAAGACAAACTTTCTGTTGGGGGAGTCAGTGGGAGGAGAACACTGATGGGGAGAACCATGCCTTTTGGGGAATCTGAGGCCTGTACCCCAACCTACCTCCCTTGGGAAGGAGAGAAGGAAGTGTCAGGGCTGCTAAAGATGTGACTGAAGTAGGAGGATAAAAAGATCTCATTTAGCTCCTACAGGTGGGAGGGGCATGGAACGGGTAATTCAAAAGGTGGAGCTAGCTGCATACAAGCACCTTGATCCAAAACAGGTGGCAGGCCACAGGGGCAGGGAGGGCATTTTGGGCAGCCACTGGGTTAGCCCCAAATGTTCTCCCTGCCCTGACTGATGGGTTGTGGTAGCATGAGTCTGCCCCATGTTGGGCGCCAGGTGAAGTGGGAACCCACAAAAGTCTAATAACCAATATGTTAAGGTGTGATGAAAAGACAAACTCACAGATACAGAACAAATCAGATGTAGCCTCTGATCCAGCTGCTTTTGTCCAACTCAGGGGTGAAGAGTACCAATCGTGCAGTCTCTTGGTTGCTTGCTGTCTGACCACGCCAAGGGAAAGCAGGAGAGCAAGAAAGAGAGAGAGAGAGAGAGAGAGAGAGAGAGAGAGAGAGAGAGAGAAAGAGAGAGAGAGAGAGAGAGGGGCCTCCTATCAGCTTTTATGCAGTTACATGCAAGACCACACCCTAGGACTCACAACCCCCAAAAACCATTGGCTAAAGGATCAAAATCCCACAACAGCCTCCTTTGTGACAACTGTCTGCTGGCCTGGCCTCAACTACCTCTCTGAGCCTTTTGTAAGCTCTCCTTTATTGGGTAGACAGTTGCCTGGTTGCTCTGAACCTTGGTTTTCTCCTTTGACAACAGGGACAATGAAAGTGTGTGCTGGGCCTTTGGATGCAGTGTCTAAAGTGGACTGAAGTCAACAGAGCTGTCCCTGCCACCCTGACATCCTGGTCTTTTGCTGCTCTGGCTCAGTCCCTCCCTGGCCATGTCTCAGGTCTCTTGTTTTTTTTTTCTCTATCATACACTTAGTTGTCTTCTGGTGGGAACACAAACTGAACCCCTGGGTGTATTTGGGGTGCTACCATTCCTTCAGCTAGTCTGTCTCTTGCCTATTCCCTGCCAAGGGGTTTGATGTCCATAGGGGCTTAGTCCATCATTCTTTGACTGTCTTGAAGGGAAGTCAGCCTGGAGCTCCTTCTACCTCTTCCAGCCCACTACAGGGAGGCTGTAGACACTCAGGGCAGTACTCTCTACAGACAAACATCTTTAGTCCCCATGAAAGGGAACAGTTCTCTAAAGGATGCTTGGATTGCCCTGGAAGAGCCACATGTGGTCTATCCACTCATTCATCCATTAATTTATTAGCTCATATACCGACTCACCTAACCACTCGCTTGATCATTCATTCAAACGCTCACTCAGGCATCATTTGCTCATTCATTCATTCATTCATTCACTAATTTGTACATTTAGTAATTCACAAATCCATTAATTCAGTCATTCACTCATCCATCCATCCATTCATTCATTCACCCACTAGCTGGTCTATTTATTCACCCATTCACTCACCTGTTCATCCATTCATTCATTTGCTCAGCTCCCTAGTCATCAGTTTGTCCACACACTCACCTATTCATTTATTCACGTGCACCCTTGGTTGTTCATTCACAGGTACTGAGCCTGTATCTTCCCTGGGTCCAGTGCTGAACCTTTCTGAGCAAAATGGGATCTGTTCTCTTGAAGCTCAGGTCTTCTGGGGGCTATGGTAGGGGTTAGAAGATTGTCAGAGGAGTGCATAAAAATGGAATATCCAGGACTGATGATTGGGTTGGAGGAGGAGAGGAGGTGATGGGGGGCGGGGGCAGGGGTCAGCATGTTCAAAACCCATGGTGGAGGCACCAGAGGGCACAGATGGAGCAGTGGCAGTGGAGCTTGGGGTCAGTGGGAGACAGGATTCTGAGGGCAGTGGTGGGCACAGAAGAGGATTTAGGCAGGAGGATATGGCCCCTAAGCGGAGGGCTCAGAGCGATATGGGAGGTGACAGTAGCAAACAGCTGGGATACTGTGAGTGGCATTGTGGGAGGCATGCTGGCACTGGTGAGACCTATCTTCACCTTGAACTCCAAGAGGAGGCCATGGTGGGAAGAGGGACCAATGCGCCAGGCCCAATCTCTCTTCATCCCTGTCTCTCTGGGTTCTCTGACTCAGATGGGGAAACTGGCTTTGACAGCAGCCAGGTGTCTCCTGTGCCTGGGTGGCCATGCTCAGACAGACTTTCCATCTTCCCTAGTGACACAAGATCCCTTCCTGCTCCACAGAATGGGCCTGGGAGTCGATATGAAGGCCAAGAGTAGGATCCAGTGACCTCGGTCCCAGTCTTTGCTCTCACCTAGGCCTGTGGACTTGCCACACTGCACACCCTCCCTCTTGGGGATCTTTCCACCTTGTTCCTCTCTCCAGTGCTATCAGCACAGCTTTGAGAGAATCTACTATATCCCAGGCCCCAAGGAGGTGACACAGAGCTACAGACAAAACCCCACACTTAACTTCAGGACTGGTCTCCCAGAAAAGGCAGATGAGCCGTGAGTGACAAGCATGGGGCAGCACCGGGCATGTTAGAATCACGGTAGGAAATGAAGGGAAGGTGAACTCGTGTGTTGGCAGTCAGTAGGCAGTCCAACCATTCTGTCTTGGTTCCACCCTTCCCACACCACTGTCTCCTCTGTGCATGTTCAGGAAATGGGGTGAGGCTGGACCTGTTTGAGAGTGTTCTGTAGGCACGCTCCTCTCACATGCACATCCTATGGGCATGATTTTGGCTCAAACTCCCATTTTGAGACTGATCCTTGTTGATACGTGATGCTCCAGTTGACACGCGGTCACGGCGATGGGCTATTCTGCAGCACGGATGTGTCACTACTCATTGGGTCATCTTCCCAGTGATGGGCGTGTAGCTGGGCTTTCCCCCTTTACCACCCAGACTGTAGGAACTCCTGGACCAGTTGACACCCCTGGCTTCCGTGCTTCTAAAAGAAAAGCACCTGCTGACAGGAAGCCAATAACAGCTGCCAAATGGCTCCCCATGGCCCACGGTGACAGTGGTGACAAATAGTCCCCAGGTCTGGGCCTTCCTTCATCCAGGAGTGCTCTAGGTTCCCAGCTCAGGCCTTCTCTCCCTCTCAGAGACACATCTTGGTGTTGCTCTCACGTCTCAATCTCTGACCTGGAGACCAGAAAGGTCAAGCAGTTTCCCTAAGGGCACTCAGTGAGGAAGAAGCTCAGTCCCATGGCTACAGTCCCTTTCCCTCACTGTTCTGCTGTAGGCAGCGTGGCTTCCACTACCTGCCCGAGATGCTCTCGGTGTGGCCCTGTCTCCGAGCATTCACTCCAGCTGTCCTCTCTCCCATAATCCTTTGCTCACATCTGATCCTATCTTGCCCTCATAAAAGAAAGGTTGGGGAGCACGCAGTTCAGAGACATTCTGTAACTTGTCTAGGGACCACAGCAAGAGTGAGCAGAGACAGGCTTGAAACCAGCACTTCCCTGAGCCCGTCTTCACCACTTTTCTCAGCTGCACCAGCATCACTTGATAAGGCTTGGAAAAGACAATTCAGTCTCAAAGTGTGTGTCTGTGTGTGCTGGGGCAGGGAGTGAGGTCCAGATAGGAATCAAAGCATGCCCAGGGTCACCCAGCAAGTGATCAGCAGGCCAAACCAAGTTCCTTCTTTCTCCTGGACTCCTAGGACTCAGTTCTCCAGCAGGATGAAGGTGGCATGTGTGTCTGTCTCATTTCTCTCGGTGTTTGGGATGCAGCCGGGAAGGAACAGAAGCCTGGACTAGAGGCCCCGCTTGTCACTGCTCAAGGAGGATCTGCTATTCAGGTCACTGGCTGGGGCCACCAGGCAGGGAAGGAGGAGGGTCAGCTGGCTGGACCGTAGGGGGGCTGCAAGGCCCCAGGAGCTGTCACCGCTGACTGATGGATAGGGACAGCTTCCAGTCACTGGCAGTCCCGCCACGAGCCCCGTGGCCATCTCTGCGGCCGCCCACTCTGGCCTCCAGCCCAGAGCTTTGCTTTGAATGTCCACAAGGCCTTTGTTCCTGATATGGAGCTGGGCTGGAGGGGCTGAGGGGCCCCTTTCAGGGGAAGGAGCTGCCAGTGGTGGCTTCCCCTGCCTGCAACCCCCACTGTGTCCATCTAATTACCTGCAGGCAGGAGGGGCCAGCTGAGACAAGGGATCTGAGGAGGGGGGATGGGGGCAGCTAGCCATCAGATTCCACTAAGCAGAGACTAGGGAATTTGATTTTTCAGATCATGGTAATCAAGGTCCAGAGAGGACGACCATCTTGACAGAGGCCACACAGCAAGTTAGAGGCTGACTCCAAGGAAGTGGGGATGGCCAGGGCCAAGGGAAGGAAGGGAGCTGGCGCTGTGCTGAGTGCCTGTTGGGCTCCTTGCTGCTATGTTTCTGCAGACAGACCCATTTCTAGTTACTTTGTATCCTCAGAAGGCTAGTTCTCTAAGTCTCAGTTTCTCTATTAATAAAGTTTACTTATAGAGGACTACTTGTGCTCAGGACCCTGAGGAGACATTAGACGCAGTCCAGCCCCCAGGCACCCACAGGGACAGAAGAGTCAGCAGGCAGCATACATGGGATGGGTTTTGTGAGTTAACAGAGGCAGTGGGACCTCAGAGGGAACATAAAGAATTCCACTGAGAATACCTAAGAATTCTCTTCAGAGAGCGATGTGGGTCTAGGCAGGGGTCACAGAATTTGAAGATGGCCTTGCTGGCTGTGACGAGCCTGTCACCAAATATGTTCAAAACTACCAGCTGTGGATGTTGAGACAGGGGGATTGCTATGAGTCTAAGGTCAGGCTGGAGGATTCAAATGGAAAATTTTATATTTATAATTTGCCAAAGTTTAAAAAAGGATAGAATGTATCAGAAGGGCCATCTAGCTTGGGCGGGTGAATCTATGGGGCCTGAGTTGTATTGAATACAACTGTTATTAAAGTGACAGACTAGTGAGTGGAGGCCTGCCGCTATCAGAAGATCCGTCTCAGGGGGTACGAAGGTCCAGCGTGACCGGCTTGGCAAATGCTGACCTGTTGACTCGGTCCCTTCCTAGGGAACAAGCTACTCAGGGCTTTTTCTGCCCTGTCCCATTAATTCCTGGTCAATAGCTTTGCTGATTAGCTGTGTGTCCTTTCTAAAGTCACACAACCTCTCTGAGCCTTGGTTTTTATCTTCAAAATATCAGCTGCCTGTTGAGAGCCCTGTGCTGTATGGGGTCAGAGGCTGCGAATGCTTTCTTTCAGTCCTTGGCACACTGAAGGGGACACGGGGCCCTGAGGGCCTGGAGGTCTGGCTGAGCTTGCTGGGATGGGGGAGGGAACAGCTTCGGCACAGGGTGGCGCCCAGTTTTGCCTGGCCCCACTGCCCTTACCTCCTCTCTCCCTCCTTGCCCTCTGCTGGAGTTGGTCACGGATCCCATTCTTCTGGCAAATGATCTCCATGTGTCTCGGGTTGGGTTTCCCCTCGTCTGGCCCGTCCCCCTTGGGAACCGAGGCCCCCCACGGTCTGACCCGGAGAGGGGCCGGCAGGACGCGCCTGGCATCTGGTTTAACCATCAGAGCCAGGCTTGTTTCGGTTTTAATGACCCGTGGAGCCCTCAGGAGAGGGAGTGAGCTCGGGATGAACAGGCACAGGAGGTGGGAGGGCAGGGAACAGGACACAGCAAGCAGATTAATGGAAAAGGGCAGAGAAAACACTCAGGCACTCCTGCAAGCCTGCACGGAGAAGAGCCTCCTTTTCCACATGGGCTGCAGCTGCCCCAGCTCTTTCACTCGGCCTTCATTCTCAGTGTATGCTCATGGCCTGGGGACCCCACTTTGACCCCCATATTGACAAGATCTCTCTTTGAGATCTATGAGCGATGTGGAGCAGTAGGAGAGCTTCTGCTAAGGGTCTGGCTTGTCCCCTGCTGTCACCCAGACTGCTTGTGCCTCCCTGACTC
The DNA here is from genome assembly GCF_982192425.1 of Myodes glareolus. Classification (NCBI taxonomy): domain Eukaryota; kingdom Metazoa; phylum Chordata; class Mammalia; order Rodentia; family Cricetidae; genus Myodes; species Myodes glareolus. The sequence goes on from NC_142027.1 coordinate 129,221,719, forward strand.
CACAGGTGCCCTCTACTGGCTTCTCACCTCCCCCCATGACTGTCCCCATTCTGCGACTGAGAAAAGAGAGGTTCCCCAGCTGGTTACAGGAGACTGGTTACCCTATGGGCCCATGCTCCTTCAATTTTTGCTCCCAAGAAAGGCTGTCTGGGAGGCAGAGTCTCAGTCCCCTGCCTCTTAACTGTCATTTGGACTGAGACACGGTTTCTAAGTGATCATTCAGCTCCAGCCTGTCTGCCATTGGTCCCTCTGGGCCCCAGATGCCTCATTTGACCACAGATAGAATTATATTTTTTGTTGGGGTGCTCATAGGGTGGAAGAGAGGTCCCTAATTCTTAGAGGGGGAAATTGAGGCTCAGAAAGGTCAGTGACCTCACAGGAGGTCACAGCCAAGTCAAGTCAGGGTGGAATTTGAATCCAGGCTTTTATTTATGGTCCTACTTCATAAATCATTGGGCCTATTGCTCATTGCCTTCTATCTCAGAGTGAACCGAGAATACCTTGGGTCTCATCACCTCTCAGATCACAGCCTTAAGGTATAGTGTTAGGGCAGGCTTGGAGGGCCAGGAACTGTCTGGTCTGCTAATCTTCCAGCCTTCTGTTTGGTTCCCCAGGGCTGTGATGACTGAATTGCCTCTGTCCAATGGGCACAGCCCTGATCCCCAGGTGGTCTGCAGGGTGAAAACAGGTTGATGATGAAATACGCACCGTGCTTGGAGTGGAACCTGGTGCACATAGACGCCTACCGTCCTGCTTTTTGGCAGCATGATGTATCACCGTTTCTAATTAATGGTGGCTAGGCGTAGCCCTGGCCAGGCCTGGGAGCAGAAATAACTTATTGTCCTGGGACCCGGGGAGGAGCTGGGCTATGATGCCAGCCTTGGTCTTTCCAAGCCTCGATGTCCTTGCCTGTGGGATGGAGACAGGCCCTGATGGTCAGTAAGGGCCCTGCTTGTGAACTGCTCAGGAACCCGAGGCCAGTTCTGCCTAGCTTCCAGGTGGGTGGTGGCCGGGATTAAGTTTCTGAGCCTCTATGCCTGCTGTACTAGCGAGGTACCCCTGATCCCTCATCCTTTCTGAAAATAGCCCCGTAAATCCCTCTCATAAAACCCCAGCCTCCCCAGCCCAGGCCTTCCAGGGACACACCAGAAGCTAAAATAGAGTTGAGATCAGCTGTGCCCTGTCCCCAGCACCCACCTGACTTGGCCAACTCTTTGGGAGCTCTGTGCAAAGTTCCAAAGATGGTAGCCAACTGGGTATGTCTTCCAGTCCCGGAGAAAGTGGACTAAGCTGAGTCTGGTGACTTGGGCCAGAAGTCACAAAGCTCTGGGGGCTTCTGTCAATTGGCGTGGACAAGGGCTACTTCCCTCACCCTCACACCATCTGTACCTGTTTATTCCACTTTGGTCTGTGAACCTGGGGGCTGGGCTGAGGTATTTGTTTGTTTTATGAAGATGGGTGTGGACTGGATAGATAGATGAATGGATGCACACATCCAACTGGATGGACAGATGGAAGGACTGATGGACAGATGACAGGATGGATGAATGGGTGGATGGATGGGTGAGTGGATGGATGGATGGGTAGATGGATAATGGATGGATGGATGGATGGATGGATGGATGGGTGAATGGATGAGTAGATGGATGGTTGGGTGGATGAGTGAGCGGATGGATGGGTGGGTGGGTGGATGGGTGAGTGGATGGGTGGTTGTATGGATGAGTGGACAGGCAGATTGACAGTGGAGAACCCTGGGCTTTCTTTTCTCCTGACTGTGTCAGAGGTGGGATCCCTTGTTCTGCTTAGTCACACTGTGGTCTATTTCAAGGCTCAGAGCTGTTCTGTTTCTTGCCTTTTCTGAGACCCACACTCATAGTGCATCAGGAGCTGCCAAGTGACCAGGTCAGCCCAGCCCAGTTTGGTACGTGAGGTCCCTGTGCGGCACCTGTCCATACTCTGGGCCTGGTGCTGTTCTGTGTTCCTAGGATTTTCTGCTTTCTGCACATGTGATTCCCCTTCTCTTTCTTCTGCGGGGCTCACTCTTCCTCTTCCTCCTTGACTGGATATCCTTGCCTGGGCTGTGAGTACCCCCAATTGTCCACCAATCCCAGAGGGGCCCCGGGAGGTGGTGTTCACTTGATGTCACATGATACCATCTCTGCTTCTCATGCCTCTAAATAAGCTGGGAATGTTTGTTGAGTGAATGTATGATCTTGCTGAACAACCTCAGCTGAGCCTTCTTTTAATGTGGACTCTGGTTCCACTGTTGCTAGGGGACCCAGACAGGGGCTCCATAGAGCGAGTGAGCTATGGAGGGTTCAGGGTCATCTCCAGAGCAGGGCCCCTGATGGAATTCTGCAGACTTAGAAAGGGTGAGCCCTCAGCCAGAGCCACAGGCTCTATCGTGCAGCAGTTCTTTCTAGACTTAGACTACCCTGCACCCCTGGGGCAGGACCACCCAACCTGCCACCCAGCTCAGGGAGGTGGCAGGGATGGGAAAATGAAGCAACCAGGATCCCAAGGTGGAGGGGGTGGTAAAAGGGTCCTGAGTCTCTCATGGCCCCTGCAAGTATCCTGACCTCCAGCAGATTCCCTCCGGGCAGAGGATGATGGGAAATGGCTTGGAAACATCAGTGGCTCCATTGTTACACATAGGTGGTTTCTTCTCTCTGACTAGCTCCCTGGGTGATGATGACGACCCTGAACCCAGGTGACAACATTTTGAGGAGTAGGGAAGAACATTCCCAGGACTGAGCCTGTAAAGGGCACTTCAGCATTTAGTCCTGGGGATCCCATTGTGGAGGTGAGGGAGGGCCGAAAGTGGGACGAATTCAGGCTTCTCTCCTGTGGTCTACAGAGACACATGGTATCAGGATTAGTTGCAGTCCCGCATGGAGGGCCAGTCACCAAAGCCCTTAGCTCACTCCTTCCAAATGGGGAGGTCTTTCAGTCGACATTTGCAGCCCACCTGCAAACATTTACTCAGTTTGTCCTTAGAACTGGGATTTGGTAATAGACAAGAGGATGTGTGCAGGGAGGGGAGTCGCTGGAGCTGAGCTGCTGCCTGACCTGAGGAAAAGACCCAGGAATCATAGGTGTGCATACCTGTGCCAAGTCAGAGTTTAAGCCGAGGCCTGGAGGAGTCACAGGAAGTGAAGAAGGCAGAAAAACCTGCAAAAGTATGGAAAGACTTTCCATAGGCCAGGTGAGGGAGCTTCTTCCAGTTTGGTCGGGCATTCTTGTCTCCTGTCTGGCTGTCACCTACTTTTGGATCTCCATTGATGAATTATCTTTGGAAGGCCTGCTGAAGTTGGAGGTGGGTCAGTGACCTCCTCTGGGTCCCCACAGTTTCTGCCACTGTCTAACTTACCCAGAGGACTCTGAGCTCTCTGGAGAACAGCCAGCTATGGATACTATCCTGGCCCTGTCAGAGAGGGATGAAAGGAGGTGGGAGGGAGCCTGCTGGTCTCCATGCTCAGGGTCAAGGCTGCCCAGCCTAGTGCCCATGGATTTTCAGGCAGATCCCTCTTGCCTATCCCAGAAGGCCCAGCCAGGACACCGGGCCCAATGTAGGTAGTACGGAATGGAAACTATTGGCCAACAAACCTCCCCTAATGGATCAGCTACTTGGATTCTTAACTGTTTGAAAACCTTTGTGGGTTTACAGACAGACACACAGGCATAAGCACACAGGTTCGCTTATGTTCCTGGTCTCTGCAGCGGGAGGTCCAGCAGCTCTTTCCCAAGGCTGTGTGGAAGTCCAGGACTGGGCATGCTTCCAGTCACTGATGATGAGATGCTTGCCACGCTGCTCAAGGACTTTGTGATTTTGGTTTGCATTGGGCCTTGGAGGTCCATGGCATAGGGTGGAACCTCCTGGGGAGCTGCCAGCCTCAGGAACTGCAGGCTGGATTACAGAAGGGGCCCCTGTGACCTTGTGGCAAGGAGGGAAAGTCCTGTGGAACTTCAGCCAGAGAGTTGCACAGTGGTCCTGGGAGCATCTTATAGCTTCACAACAACAGAAGTAAGAGATGAGGCCTGGTAGGGCCAGCTGGACTCTGGGAGTGGGAACCTTGTTCTGTCTACTGGCTAGGCCTCAGCTTCACGGTCTCCATCGAATGCCGACCATGATTGGGATAGTAGGACTGAGAAGCCTCATCCCTGCCCTCACTCTCTGCTGCTGGAACCCAGGCTGATGACATCTGTGAGGGCCTGGGCATCTTCAGAGGCCAGCTGGGCAGGGCAGCAGCAGCCCTGGGCCGTGATCTGGACCACAGCAGGTGGAGACTGCACACGGCCAGCGGCCGCCTGGCTTGTATTTTTAACACCCCGCTCTCGGGCGGTGACAAGGTGTCTGCTAAGTGAGGTAATAGGCCATTGAGTGGGTTCCGCTTTGCCGAGGGCCTTCATAAATCACATCTGTCAGGGGCCCGTGTCATGGTCCAGGGCAGTGGCCTCACGGCAGCAATTAGCCAGCCTGTGCTGGGTGGCTGGACGGCAGCCTGCTCTCCAGCCCTGTGGCCTGGCAGTGCTGCAGGGGGCTTGGCTCTCTCATTTCTCTGTCCCCAGCTACTGCCCTTTGGAGACAGATGAAGGAGTGTTATGTGCAGGATCCCAGGCACATTATAGAGTCCAGCTGGGGGTGTACGGGGTTTCCCCCCTGGACCTGAGTTCCCTTGTCCACAGTGAGCACATCAAATCTCCTGAGGAATGAGTGGTGGGCACACATGGCACAGGGGCAGAGCTTACACCAAGGGTGCCACCTGTGACAATAAGGGTGAGGATAGGCAGCATGCATGGATGCACTTGGTATTTCCGTGTGCCAGTCAGCAAAGTCTCCATACCGCTCCAGGACACAGCCATTCCTGAGTGGGAGAGCAAGGTCGGAGATAAGCTCGAATCAGCTTCTTAGTCTTCCCTCCATTTTGCAGGTAGAGAAACTGAGGCACCATTAGCTTGGAGACACAGACAGTGAGAAGGTGGGCAGGTTTGCACCCTCCCTTTGGACAGGGGGAGGGGCCCTACCTGGTGAGCAGCAGCTAGAGAAGTCCTCAAGTCCTTGTCCCCTCCTAGGGTGGGGACCCTAGTGAGTCCTGGCTCAGGACATGGGATAGGGGTAGCTGAAGGTCAAGTTATTTGTTGCAGTGTTATAAGCAGAGACACTGGAACCAGAGGGGGCGAGTGACTCCCTTACATTTATCCAAGCCTCTGCAGTCTCGCAAGCTTGGCGTCAGTGGCATCCATGAATAGTCTCATGCTGAACGATAGACATAGAAATAAGGCCCAAAGCCCAACAGTCCCTCGGTCTTCACTCTCCACAAAACATCTTCCCGGAGTTTGATCTGCCCTCACTCAATGCACACTCACAGGCAACAGACAAAAGATGCACATACTCCACATGGCTGCACATACATGCACACAGTGCACAACGGTATGTATACCCCTCACACCACATGCACACGTATCTTATATTCTCTATGTTCACCCTTGTACATACACACTACATACACACATTCACACAGACAACACAAATATGCACGGACAAGAATACACTCTTTGTATGCACGCCTACATGCTTACACACATGCACACTCTTATGTACACCCACATACAGACAATACACCACATGAACACACATACCACACACTGTGTGCACACACACATGTACACCCATACACATGCATATTCTGAATGCACACCCAAATATACATACACCCATAGTCTCTATATATACCTTCATACACACATACACTGCACACATACAGGCAACACATACATGCACACACTCAATGCCCTCTACTCCATATGTACACATTCACATGCACATCCACTCAACACACACACACTATGAACACACCCAGGCACACACACATACACGGTTATGTGTATCGCTCATCTCAGCTAGGTGGGGGAACTCTGCACAGACCCACAGCACAAGGTCATTTTACACACAGCTCAGAGCACCTGTCCTGTGCAGTCCAGACACTGAGGGACCCTTGCCCCTTCAGCACCTGTTCCTCGGAATCCCACAGAGCTGCAGTTTCTGGGGACCCCTCCCCCAGAGTACTCTAACTTCCTGTTTGCAAAGGCTTTATCCCGGCTGCTGGGGTAGAGGTAAGTGGGGTTTAGACAAGAATGGTGGGTTTTTCCCTTGCCTCAGGCCTCCTTAGGGTCCCTGGAGGGCCATCCTGCGGCTGCCGGCAGCCACCCCTGTGCTCTACCAGCCTGTACAGTCTTTGATGAGGCAGGGCAAGGGAGTCCTGGGCAGGGATGCTCTTTGGGGGAAGCCGCTCCACCTCTGACCCTAGAGGCCAGATATGGGCAGAACAGACCACGAGGTTTCAGGTGCTTGGAGGGAGGGTGAGGACCATAACAGGGGCTCATTCCTGAATATGCCTCAATGTGATGATCAAAAACCCAAAACCAGCTTTCAGGCTCACGCTGGGCTTCCAGGAACACAGGCCTCCTTCTTTCCTGGCCTGTGTCCATCAGTGACTGTTCCGCACTGGGGGTGGGGCTGGGCCCTGGAGACCACCATCTGCCTGCCTGTTGGCTGTCTCCGTTCCCTAGGGTCACCAGAGGCTGGGATCGATGCGGGCCCAGCTGCCCAGCACCTCCCTATTACCAGCAGGCCTGGTCTGGCCCTAATTGCTTACACTAAGGCGTCTGTGGGGGCCCAGGTGGCAGAACCCAGGCTGCCTCTGGCTCCCCCAAGGCATGGCCTGGCTAGGGACAGGAGAGCAGGGAAGAAAGGCCGTGCCGGGCAGGGCATCTGTGAGTCCCAATTAAGGCTGAGTGGCATAGTCTGTGAGCCCCTAATTTGGTTTGGGACAATGAGCCAGGGAAATTGGCTCTAGTGTGATCAGGCTGAGGCCCCATCTGTCCGGCCTGGGACGTGCCTCTATCATCCCAGTGCTGGGCATGGGGGAGAGCACTAGGTGCTAGAATGCACCCACCAGCAGAGCCTGTGTTCTGGGAAGGTTAACGTTTCTACCCCCATCCTGCAGGTTGGTAAACTGAGGTCCAGAAAGGCCATAAAGCTGTTTACCCTGACCATATCCGAGATCTGCAGGGAGATTTCTCCTTGTCTGCGGCCTTTCCAGTGGAGGGTCTCTTTGGCTTGCTGTGCAAACACAGGCTGCTCCGGTATGGTCAGCTTCCCAGGACAGTGAATAAAATGGTGTGAACTTGTCCCCATGAAGATTTTGGGGTCAACTTATGCTAAGGCAGTTTATTTTGTTTGGTGTTTTATTCATGGATACCTATAGGTAGAGAAACACAGTTTGGGTGTTCATCTGGTCTTTTGGGGTGTCCTGTGGATAGCAGAGCTCTGTGGCCTCCACAGGGGCCGCATCTAAAGTGCTGCAGGATTGAAGTCATCAGGCCCGGCAGAGGACACTGAATTCAAGGATCTTGAGATAGGGAGGTAGCTGGGAACCATCTGGGTGGCCCATGAACTCCCAGGCCTTCGAGAGGGGCAGGGGAGCTCCACGCAGAATAGCTGCTCAGAACAGTGGTTGAAGGCAATGCTTCCAGAAGCCATGGACAACCTATTTTCCCTTATGGTGGAGTAACTTCGGAGGCTCTGTGTATGTGTGTGCATGTGTGTATGTATGTGTGTGTGTATGCTTGTGCATTGTGTGTATGTGTGTGTATGTGTGCATGTATGTTTGTGTATGTGTGTGCATGTGTGTATGTATATGTGTATATGTTTGTGCATTGTGTGTATGTTTGTGTATGTGTTGTGTGTGTATGTGTTGTGTATGTGTGTGCGCGTGTATATATGTGTGTATGTGTGCGTGTATGTTTGTGTATGTGTGTGCATGTGTGTATGTGTATGTTTGTCTATGTGTGTATGTGTGTGTATGTGTATGTTTGTCTATGTGTGTATGTGTGCATGTGTGTATGTGCTGTGTATGTGTGCATGTGTATATGTGTTGTGTATGTGTGCATGAATCTGTAATGTGTGTATGTATGTGCATGTGTGTATGTGTGCATGAGTGTGTAATGTGTGTGTATGTGTGTGTGTGTGTGTGTATGTGTGTATGTGCATGCATGCACACTCACATGCCCTGGGTTTAGTCTCCAGCACTGGGTATCCTGGGTGTGGTGGTGGCAGCTGTAACTCCAGCATCAAGGATCAGAAGTTCAAGGCCATTTTTGGCTGCACATGAATTACAGGTGAGCCTGGGCTACATGATGGAAGAGGGAGAGAGAACTAAAGAGGCAGTGGGGGGGGGGAGGGAAAGAGAGAGAGAGAGAGAGGAGAGAGAGAGAGAGAGAGAGAGAGAGAGAGAGATCATATGATGGCCAAACAGGAAACTAGAGTGTGGCAAGCAGCCAGGATTGCCTCCCAAACTCTCTCATCAGAATTAACTGCCTTTATCCCTCCTAGAGGAGACCCCTCCTCCAGTGACCTACATGCTTCACTAGTCCCACTTATTTGCCACACTAAGGACCAAGGTCCCATTCTTTGAGCAATTGGGGGTACACCCATATGACGTCCAAACCACAGCAGCAAAAAATGGGCTTCTAGAATGCTAGGAGGAGCTTTGTTCTTCCTCCAGCACACTACAGGCCCACTGTAGTCTTCTTGTGTGTGTGTGTGTGTGTGTGTGTGTGTGTGTGTACACAAGTGTGTGCATGTGTATGGAGGCCAGAGATTGACTTCAGGAGTCTTTCTCAATTGCTCTCCACCTTACATTTTGAGCCACAGTCTCTCGGTGAACTGGGAGCTCTCTGAACTGGCTTGGATGGAAGTTCAGCAAGCCCCAGGCTCCGCTGTTCCGGTTCCAGCCCAGCACTTGGTTCCAGGTGTGTGTCATCGCTCCAGCTTTTATTTGGGTGCTGGGGTAAACTCAGGCCCTCACACTTGTGCAGCGAGGGTTTTACCCATGACCCCACTTGTGATATTTTAACCCCTAAACTATTGGTTGTTTGTTACAGCAGCCACAGGGCTCACAGAGTGGCCATGAGGTGGCTTAGGCTGGGTACTCAGATGTTCCCTTTGTGAGATGGGATGATGCTATCTTCCAGGGGTTGTTGAAGCAAAGAGGTGGCTGTCATAAACTGTTACTGGGTTCAGAAACCCTACCTGCCTCTTTGCTTGGCTCCCAATAGACACATGTTCCCTGTGTCACATGGGAGCCAAGGCCTAGTCTGCCTCCCTGCTAGCTCCTTCACGCCCAGAGGACTTGGTCACCTGTATCTGCACAAAGCCCCCAGTGCTGCCACTTCCCAAATGGATAGGACAGCTCCTCCTGGCTCTTTAGATGCTCATTTGTAGCCATTGTGATTAGGAGATGTGTGGGAGTGCTTTCTAATTAGTGGTCATGAAATGGGGTCTTGGTCCCTAGTATTCACGAAAAGAGGTGGAGCAAGGGCAGTTGCAGGTCACTGGGGATTCTCCTTGGAGGGTGATTCCTAATCTCAATTTCTCCAGTGGGACTCCAGGTGCCCTGCCTCTTAGTACCCTTCTGATAATCAGGGTCCATAGACAGGGCGCAGGCAAGTGCCAGTGAGCAGAGCTTTTCTTGCCAAAACTGTGCTTCCTTTTCCCAGAGTCTGGTAGGAGAAACTCAGGGGTGCACTGCTAGCAGCCCTGGGCTGCCTGTGGCTTCCTGCTGCAGATCCACCAGCTCGACTGATGGGCCTTTCCCTGGTACTGGTGATCAGGAGGATCTAGAGGGTTTCACACCTGTCGGGCACAGATATATCTGAAGTGAAAAGAACAGGCCTCTCTTGTGTTCCACTGAGGGGTGTGGCTCTGTCTGGGGGTGTAACATGGACAGCAAGGGTGGTTCCAAAGACGTGATCTCACTCTGGTGAGAAGCAGAGAGCCCTCAGATTCAGAGCTGCGTAGGAAAGACTGTCCCGACAACCCTCCTGCCCGACTGCAGATGGGATAACGCCGATCTTCACAGAGGACCAGCACAGTGTCTGTGCACAAGACTGAGGCTACCGCCAGACTGTGTGGGTGCTTACTGCTGTTTTCCCAGGATCTATGACACTTTCTGGAACACAATGGATGATCAATACAGATTTATTGGTGAGTTAGGGGACGATGCATACATGGCAAAATCAGTTTTTTTGTGTGTATGTGTGTGATTGTAATATTATTCATGTCACTTTGTTTTGTCAAAATATACATAATATACTTTAAAGAAGGTAAAAGGTGAACAGGAGCTACTGAGGTCTGGAACTGCTGGCCCCAGATGACTTTCTTTTCGACTCTTTGGTTATTGATCTTTTCTAACATTTTTTCAATAAACAGATAGTGTTTGAAATAAATAAAAAACACCATGGTGGTTTATTTTGGGGCCTGTGACGTTGTGTGGGGGACCCTGCAAGCCTTGTACCCACCCCTCTACTGTGCACCTGCAAACACTCGGTTCGCAGCGCCTCACTGGGTACTTGTGGTTTGGATTCTCAGGGGCCACATACAGCCTCTGCAATCCAGCTATAGAAGACACTCTGACATTTGAAGGACACAGTGAAGACAAGGCCCCCGGAAGCCTCCTGCCTCACCTTGTTCACATCTTAAGCATGTGACATCTCTGAATGGGCCCTCATGTGAGCTAAGTGGCTGGAGTTGTACTCCCAAGTTGTACTCCTTGGGTTGTTCTCTCAGGTACCTGTGGTCAAGACACTAGTTATTTGTCTCTGGAATCTTCCAGCAGATTCTGGAATTTGAGGAACTAATTCAGTTCCTGAGTTAAATGCTTGTTTGGGACAATACCCGCTCTGCCCAGCGTTTTGGGCAACTCATTTATTTTGGGTCATATGTGATCATTTGCCACAGAGACTGCTGATACCGGGACTCTTTTGCTTGTTTTGATTGATAGATTATTGGTTGATTGATTGCTGATTTCAGACTCCAAGTGGTTCTTCTTCATTGCTAATATGCTTGGTGACCAAATGTACTTTCTTAATGAGTGTTGGGCAACACATGCTGTGGCTCTCCTGTCCCTGGTGGCTTCTCCATTCTGTATTAACAGCTGATACTGTAGGAAGCCTTGGGTGATGGCCAAAGACAGGAGGCTCTGTGACACTCACCCAGCAAGCTAAGCCCCAGGCTATGGCAGGAGGCAGTGCCCATGCCTGGAGGCCCAGGGAAACTCTCAGCCCCAGGGCATCCCTGTCTCCTGGCCCTGGAGGAGGAAACCATTGTCTATCAATACAGGGGATTGAACTCAAGATGTTACCCACACTGGGCAAGTGTTACTTGACTGAGTCATGTCCCCAGCCCTCTCATTTTGCTCCATGGCAATATACTGAGGAAACTCTGAGAACCCCATAGATAAATCAGATGAGAAGGGTTAGAAGCGGGTGGCGCTTCTGCCTTCTGGGACAAGAAAGGGTGTGTGGTGGGTGGTTTTCCCTCTGAGTCTTGTTACCTGCATCTCTAGATTCGTCAACTCTAGGGTGAGAGGCCCAAACTACTCCTTCACAAATGCCTGGGATATTAAAGCTGAAAAAAGTACTGGTCTCACAAAAGGGCTCATGCTCCATGTCCCCGGGAAGCTGGTGAGGCTGGGAACACAGGGAGACAGCACCTCCAGAAGGCTGAGCCCTTAGCCCATGGCCTGCAGGTGAGGTGGAGGACATGCAGGGAAGTGGGTCACTGCTTGGCAACACAGAAATCAAGCGAGCCCTGGTCAGTGTGCCCAGGGACCTCACCAGCACCATCAGAGTCTGCCCTGCACTTGAAGGATGACCTCACCGGGGGCCTTGCCAACCTTGGTGACAGTATGTCCTTCCCCGCTTTTCCTTCCTCCTCCTCTTTCCTCTATTCCTCCTTTCTCTTTTTCCCTTCCCCCTTTCTCCTCCCTCTCTTCCAGATCCCAGGCACACTAGGTGAACCCACCATCGCTGAGCTCCCAGTCCCACATGGCTTTTGTTTCTGTCTCACTAAATGGGCTCCCAGGGCTCCATCAGCCCCACTGCTGTATCGTCTCTGGGGACACCTGCCCAGCCTTTGGGCTTGGCTTCAGGCTTGGCACCTGTGCATTTTTAGCCTTTCACTCACTCACATGCCCACTCACTTGCTCATAAACACCTGCCGCTGTGCCGGTTCTTGGGCTCTTCGCCTTGCTCACCATTCTCTGCCCAACCCCAGAGCAGCATGCAGACAGGCCCTCCCAGGGGCTCCCAGGATGGAGTGGACAGTGATCCTCATCCATGAACTACCAGACCTCTAGACACATCCTGGAACTCTGGAGCGAGGGGGCTGGGGGCAGCTTTCTTCTTCCCCGCAACCTGCGGCAGGGCCTCTCTGACCCCTGAAAGAGGCCACCACTCAGTCTGTACTTCTCCATTAGCAGATGAGGGTTACTGAGTGACTGACTTAAATGCGCTTGGTCACTCAGTAGCCAGCTGAGCAGAGTCCTAGTGCAACATCTTCATGGGTCCCACAGCCTCAGGTCTCACACAGCAATGGTACAGCTTTGTCACATTGCATAATACCAGGTGCACGATAACCACGGTCTCCTAGCTGTCTGTGCATAATTGGTAGGAAAATGAATTCAAATATCACTTGATACAATACAAGGACACATCCTTAGCTCTGGCCTGGCCATTTCAGAGTTGGAGGGTGCAGGGCTTCCCAAAGAATCACTAGGGAGTCTGGGGACCTCAGGACCCAACATCATTTCTAAAAATTAAGTTGGTGGCCAGAGACTGTGTGACTACCTGAGCCTGAATGTGTGTCACTGATTTAGACAGATAACACAGCATGTTCCCTCTTCGTCCTTCCATGACCATTAGGACAAGGATCTTGGCTGTGTCCCTTACTACAAGTCTCTTCACAGGTGGGAGGAACTCACTTCCTGGTCTCCTCAGCCAGAAAGACAGGCAGCTTTGTGATCCAGCAACCTTGTTCCCAGCTGAGAGATCCAGAACAGCAGATGGTGGCAGCCCAAACCCCTGGCCCAAGGTGGGAGGCCACTCGGGACTAGATGCCTTTCATCTTTGCTCCTTCCAAGGACTTTGAAGGTTTGGCAGAAACTGGGCTGAGGCTATTTACACACAGGGAGACCAATGCCATTGAGCCTCAGGGAAAGAGGAGCCCGGGGATTCTCTAGGCCCTGCAGTGGGTGCCTGGGATGCCTCGTGGAACAGGATCTTGGTACAACTAGGCAATTAAGGCCTTTGATTTCTTAATTCAACAACGAGCTATTTTTTGCTTATAATGAATTGCAATTCAAAGCATTGATAGAAAGTTGCTTATCAAAATTAAAGGCTGGTCCCATTAAAGACACAGGAAGCACATGAAGCCACTGGGAGGAGGGATGGCAGCTGGAGAGGTGTGTTCTCCCCTTGCCCAGGCTCAATGCATGGTGGTCTTCAGGCCTCACCTGCCCCAGGAGGGTGCCACACATGTGCCCTTTCGTCATCCATCTGCTGACAGTTCGTAGATCCCTGCAGTGTGCTCAGCGCGGGGCTGGCCCCGTGACACAGCGACGAGCTAGAAAGGGCCTTGCCCTATGGATCTTCTGACTGAGCAGAGGGACAGAGTCATGAGATGACTACCAACTGTGACACGTGTCCCATGGACCCCACAGTTGTGCTAAGGAGAAGCACAGAGGGTGGCCTGTGGAAGGGGAGGCGGGGAGTGTAGAGAACACAGGCCTCCTAAGGTAATCCCAGGAGCCTGTTCTGTTCTGTCTCTCATTGCTTTGAGGGAGGATCCCCCTCCCCCACTTATACTAGAGGCTCCTGGATGAGGACCCAAGAAGAAAAGTCAGAGCAACAAGTCACATATTTAACAAGGTTTATGTGACATCTGGCAGAAGGGGAAGCCAAAAGGCAGGGGACCTTCCCCTAGAGTTTTAGACTCAGTGATGAGGACCCAAGGCTGGCCCTGGGATGTGAACTGGGGACTTGGCCCGTGTAGCAGGTTTTACTGTGGCCTCAGAGCTGAGGGTGTGCTGCAGTGGGTGTAGGGGGCCTCATCTAGTGGTAGCCTGTTTGATTCAGGAATGAGGGAAGGAGGGAGGTGAGTGACCTTGGGACCTTGGTTGTTTTATTTGGGATCATGTGACCTGAACCCCATCGCACAGAGGTGGCTTTGGCAGGGAAACTGCCTCTGATTTACTATCTGAGACACATTTGTTTGGGTCCACAGTCCCCCCTGGGGGGGTCACCTAAAGCCAGGCTTCCCTCAGACCCAACTTCGCCCAGGACCCCTCCTCCCCCCGCCCCTCAGCTGTCCCCTAGCTCTGATGGCCTCCTGGATTCTCTCCCAGGAGGGCTGTACCCAAGGATAAAAGGTGGTCAGGAGCCTGCTGTAGCTGCAGAAATAACCCAGGCCCTGCGTGTGGGTGGCAGGGAGGTCGAAGGGCACAATCTTAACCAATACGATAAAGATTATGCAAATTCTGACTGGAAAGGGCTCCTTTAGGCCTCTGGGAAAGCTCTGCAAACACGCTTTGCTCACTCAGTTTTCTCTTCTGCTTCAGACAGGTTCAGAGCCCAGACCTCCCCTGGCTCCCTTGAATCCCACTCATCTAAGGAAAAGATTTCCCACCTCTTGGGGGGCACAGATGAAATGGGGTGAGGGCTTGCCTGGCGCTTACAGCAGGGCACGTGCTGCTGGTGTGGTTTCAGCTGTGTGGCCTCAGACAAGTCGCGCACACTCTCTTAGCTTTCGTCTCCTCATTTGTAAAATGAGAACCTACTGGGAAGCCCTGATCTGTCATCAGGAATAACTCCCCCCTGCTCTGGAACATGACAGAAATGGGAGGTGGTGAAGTTCACAGGAACTAATTGCACAAGTTGGGAGGGTGGGGTCAGTTAGTTGCTGAATTAGCATCAGGCCAGGACTTGCTGACTGACAGCTCTGAGCATATCTCTCCAAGCCCTGGTCGGGCATTCATGTCCCTGGTAGCCTTGGGCCTCTTTCCTAACCCCTCTTCCCTCCCGGGCCTCATTTTTCCTAGTGAATTTGTTCTGGTGGTGCTTGTATTGGTGTTTGTCATGCCCTCCTCCTTCCTACCACAGGGCCTTTGCTCCAGCCTTTCTTATTGTCTGGCAACCTGAATGGTTGCTTCCAGCTCCTTCCGCTGCCTGAAGACTCCTTTAGACCCCCAGCCTGAAGCCACTTCCTCCATCCTGACTGTCTCAGTGTCCCTTTTGCTCTGGGATCCCTGCTTGGTGTCAGCTGGTAACACAGCCTCAGCTGCTGAGCAAACAGCCTAGGGCGCTTGGCTGTGTCCCACCCGGTCACTGGGCTCCAGTTGGGAGGAGGTAGTCAGTTCCCTGTGCAGCCCAGGAGGGCCCCTCAACCCCAGTACACATTCTTCTCAGAGCCCCATGTGTCTTCCAGAGAATCTGAGTTCTCAGCTCCTCCCTCAGCTGCTTTTCTTGTTTCCGTTTTCCCAAGGAAACTGAGGCCTGCAGAGAGTGAGTCCCTGTAGCCTAGACTCAGAGCTGAACCCACAGAGAATCCAGTCTGCCTTGCCCCAACTCAGATGGGGGTGCCTGTAGTCTAGTTACCTGGACTGGCTGCCACCCAGGAGGCAGGATCAGTTTGTGGTCTGCCCAGAATGCTGTGCTTCCTGCCTCTATTTCTGCTGTCACTTGCCCCAATGACCGCCATGGGCGCACAGTTAATTAGCAGGTCCTGGAAAGTTCCATCAATAATAGATCTGGTGGCAGTGGCTGATGGCCGGCACACGGCGGACGGCAAGGCCCGTAAATCAGCTTGATGGGCACCGACCAAGAAAGGGCTTCCCACAGTCTGCAGGCCGGGAGCTGCTGAGGCGGCTCACTGTGCTGTCCCGCCTCTGTCCCTCATCGGCTGCAGCCACTGGCCCTCTCTGCATCTCTTCCTCCTGCTTCTGGCTCTTGTCTCTTTCTTTTATCTTAGGTCCCAGAAAAGCACACTCCACTCACTCCCGGCCCCCACTGCACACTCAGGGATGTGTCTTGGCTCCTATAGAAGGGCGTGCTAGTTGTTTTTGTCAACTTGACATAAACTAGAGATGCCTGAAAGAAAGGAACCTCAGTTGAGAAAATACCTTCATCACTTTGGCCTGTGAGCACGTTTGTGCATTTACCATTATTCCATACCATAATAATATGAATATTATTTATTATTATTGTGTGAGGTATGTGTATATTCTGGGCTAATGTGTATGGCTCATAAGACAGTGCTGTGGAGTTGGTTCTCTCCTTCCACTGTTACAAGCTGTGCTGGCTGGCCTTTGTCAACATTGCACAAACCTGGAATGAGACAATCTGACCTGAGGAATTGCCTCCATCAGATTGGCCCATGGGCAAGTCTGTGGGGACATTGTCTTGGTTAATGATTGAATTTGGGTGGTGTTGCCCTGGTCAGGTGATCCTGGATGATATAGAAAGCAGAATGAGCAAGTCACTGGGAGCAAGTCAGTAAGCAGTACTGTTCCATCACCTGTACTTAGTTCCCATCTTCAGGTGCCTGCCTGAGTCCCTATTCTGACTTCTCTCAATGATGATTATGGCACGGAAGGGAAAGTTGTAAGATAAAAAGAAACTTGCAATAAACACCTTTGTTCCTAATTGCTTTTGCTCATAGTGTTTATCACAATAGGAAGCAAACCAGGACAGAGGTCACATCTGTGGTCTTCAGGTACCCATACACATGACAGGAACACACATTTAAACAACCAGTGTACCTGCCAATATCATCAGATCAACACTTGCATCTGGCCAGCCATGCAAACTTGCATCTCCCAGAAGATTCAGTGCAAAGCAAGGTCCTGTGGTGAGAGGGTGCAGTTTGTATAGGGAATGAAGGAGAGACTGGTCTACGTCAGCAATGTCCCCGAGCTTTTCAAAAGGGACTCTAACCTATGTAGCAATTTTGCAGTCTGTCACAGTATCAGCCAGTTTCCTGGGAAGTCTCCAGGTTCATGCTCCCAACTGGGTCCTCTAGTCTCCTCGCTCTGACTTTAGCTACAACGTCTTCATGGAGTCCCCCCAGTTCAGTTTGCTCTTTCTTGTCCAATCAGGTGAGGGCAGATGCCTGGCAACCTCATTAGACAAGGACAGCTTTCGAATAAGGGAAGACAGCTATAAATCTTAGAAGCTGCCAGTTCCCCTCCTAGCGGCCAGTGTAAGCTACAGTGAGAGTGTTATCCACTGGAGACAGAGCAGGAGTAGAGCCAGCAGGCTGGCAGCTCTCAGTGTCTCCACAAGCTGACAGAAGACTCACGGCACGATGGGTTTTGCTGGCCTCTCCAGGACATCAACGACTGGCTGTCTCCCATCCAAGGGAAGAACCTTCATATTTTAGAAAGGATTTCTCACTGGCCTTGGACTCCTTCAGATGTCCTGGAAAGCCAGTGGGATTCAGGGACTGTGCCCATTTGATGAAGGTAGAAGCAGGGGCAGGGAGGGTGACTCATTGGGCGAGGCCAAAGAGCAAAAAAACTACTTGAGACTAGATCTCTTGAGTCCTTCTCTTGAGTCATAGAAAGACATAGAAAACAGCTCCATTCTTTCTGAAGAGATCTGTCTGTCCACTCTATCTGTCTATCCATTCATCCATCTGTTGTTAATGCATCTATGTGTCAGTCCATCTTTCCATGCATGTATTCTTCTATCCACCCACTCACATCTACTCATACATTTATTCCTCCAACTGTTGACCAGCCCTTCCATCTGTTCAACCATCCCCTACAACATATCTATCCACCTGCCTATCCATCTACCCGCCCATCCATCCATCCATCCATCCATCCTTCTATCCATCCATCCATCCATCCATCCATCCATCCATCCATCCATCCAATCATCTGCCCATCCATCTATTCATCCATCCATCCATCCATCCATCCACCCATCCTCCTACTTACCTACCCACCTGTCCACCCACTAACCAATCCATCTATCCAGCTTTCTAGTCACCTTTCATGCACGGACTATACCAACCACTTACTCATTCATCTATTCACCCATGCATCATCCACATCCATACATTGTCCCATCCATTTATCTACCATACATCTACCCACTCATCCACCAAGTTCAACATTCATTCATTTACTCGCTAATCTAACCATCCACCTCCTTCTATCCATCTCCTCACTCATCCATTCATCCATCTTCCTATCTGTGCACATACCACCCCCACTTATCTATTCATCTGTCCACACATCATTTTAATACATCCCATCCATTCCATTCACTGATTTATCCATAATCCCATCCAATCACACAATCCCTTCCATCATCCCACCCATCCACTCATCCCTTCCTTCACTCACCCACCCAGCCACCCATCTCATTCATGCACCCATTAATCACATCTGTCTATCCATCCATTCCTTCATCGCATCCACCCATCTAGCCACGCATCTGTCTACCCACATACCCAACCATTGCATCCAATCATCTATCACGTCCTTCCTTTCACCATCTGTCCATCCATCCATCCATCCATCCATCCATCCATCCATCATCTCACCCATTTACATATTCAGTAATCATTTGCAAGGCACAGATATAGGTAAGGTCCTGAAGGAGATAGTGAAGCACATTTCCCACAGTAAGGATTGTGTTGACAGTGCTGTGGGAAAGAATAACATGTGGCCCTTGGTGCTCACAGGATCGTGAAGTGGATCTGGAGATGGGAGCATACACAGCCCGCAGCCAGGAATCAGCATCAACATCAGTTCTGTATTTTCTTTTCTCTGTGGTTTCACGGGTGGAAGATTACCATTTCAGGTACTTCCATCTGGAACCTACCTGTAGGCTCCACTGGGTGGACTGCATTAGCTATCTCAGTCTTGGGGTGTAGAATACCATACACCAAGGCTGAAGAAAGTGTGACAGTGTCTCAGGTGACAGGTGAGTGAGGGCTTCTGGGAAGGGCTGTGGTGGGCACAGGGCAGGTTCAGTGGCTGTGGTTACACAGGAAACACCTTTGCCGTAGCTCAGGCTGAACACCACCACAGAACTTCAGTGCCCAGAATAGCTTCATGCCCTCACTGTGCCCCTGCCTAGTCTGGGCTGCTAGCTTCCCTGTGGTCTGAGCCTTGTGGCTCTGTAGGCTCCTGAGCTTGGAAAAAGAAGGTGCCTCCCCACAGGAGAGGAAGTGGCCTGTTCTGCACGATACCGCTTCCATCTGCGGGCTGGGGTGTGAAGGGGTTGCATTTGAGGAGCAAATCTAGCTTCTTTTTGGGGGTGCAAGTTCCTAAGCACCCCCTTTTCTTGTTACAGGAGGAACATTCTTCCTGGGCGCTTAGAGAACCTTCCCTAGAGGCAGTTGTTTTGAAGGGGGGTTTCCACAGACTGATGCAATGGGGGGTGTGGACACACATCAGCTGAGTGCTCAGCTCTAACAAATCTTGCAAATTTAAGTGCTCCCCTATAGTACCTGTAAAAGGACAGAGGGGTGCTACCCTGGGATGAGCACCAGAGGGCATCCAGTCTCTGGAAAGCCAGCCTGCCAAGCTGCTGTGTGATCTTTGGCAGAACACATACCCTCTCTGGGTCTTTTGATAGAGCTGGGCAAGATGCCAACATGAATTCTTCCTCTGGTTTGACTCTGAGAGCCCATTGTTGTCTGGGTTTGTGGATTTATCTTGTGAATATTCTGATTAAGAGTCTGTAAGTCTCAGATTGTGCCTTTCTAGAATTTTCTAAAGTATGCACTGAGAGGATTGCTCCACAATGCAGCTCAGGGTGAGCCGAGACTCTGAGGGGACAGGGTTGTTCCTCTCAGGGTCTCACTTTGAAGGTGATCTTCTTTTGATCTGGCCCCTGCAGGACTCCTGGTATTGACGATGTCTCCTGTCAGCTTGTGGGGCACCCGCCCTGTTGCTGGCCCCCCATCACTGCTGCCACCGCCCAGGGTGGAACCTAGCTCCCTCTCTTCTCTTCCTCCTCCCTCTTTTCCTCCTTTTTCCTCTCTGGTTCCAATCTCCTCCTTCTCCCTCGATCTGTTTCTCTCTCTTCTTCCCTCATATCCAACTTCTCTCTCCTTCACTCCTTTATCAAGTTGTGCACTCAACAAACACAGTTGGAGATTTGCAGTTTCATTTCAAACAGAGAAGTCTGTCAACTCGGTGTGACCAACAGACTCGTCCCAGTGACTGTGCCACAGAAGACTCCATGAGCTCATATTAGGCTCTTGCCCTGGCTGGACCCCATTTCCTCTTCCAGTACAAGGGGACAGGGCTTGGAGGGCACAGGAAGGCTTGCTGCCTCGTGGGATATTTGAGCTGCTATTTTGGTAGGGAGACCAGGCAGCCGGTGCAGAAATGGGGGCTCTCTTGGGAGCTTCTGAAGGGGTCTCCCTGCCCCTGTGAATGGGTAGCTGTGGGATGCGGACTCCGAGAAGCAAGCCGTGAAATCTGGGCGCATGCGGAGCTACAGAGCAAGGGCTGGGTGGATGCGGAGGGGCCTTTGATAGGCTTTTGGGCTGCGTAATTAACTGTAACCGAAATATTATTTGATCTTTTATGTGGAAAATCAAATTGTGTTGTGTCAGACGGGCATAAATACAGCACAGTTTGCGCTGCTGGGCCCTCCCCACCGGCGGGCCCCCCGCCCCTCCACCATGGAAACACAATTCTCGCCTTTTAAACCCGCCTTTGTCTGGCCCTGAAAGGCTGCATTGTCCAGGGGAAGAGCGGGCAGAGTTGGGGCCCAGAACGGGGCGGCAGAGGGGTCCAGCCCTAGACAGTGCTGCTGGGGGCTTGGCCTCTGCAGTTTGTCTTGCTGGCCTGGGCAACCTCCGGCAAAGAGTCTCAGTTTTTCCCTGGGTCCTGAGGCCTGAGCCTCTGTCCTGTTGGTAAACTGATTACGGGGCAGGCAATTCCAGCTCTGAAGCAGAATTGGACGTGCTGGCAGCTACACAGGTGACAGAGCTCAGCAGGTGACCCGGGTACTGGTCACTCCTCCCTGGAAGCAAGGGAAATGGGAGAAAGGTAGGGAAAAGGGGAGGGGAAGGCACAGCCTAGAGTCTGGAACAGGGTGACTTCAAGTTACACCAGGCCCACTTAGCAGCTTCATGTCCTCTCTGGACCTCAGTTTCCTTATTCTCTAATTCACAGGACTTGTCTTGTCCCAGCCTCTCTTGGACTATCTCATGCCTGGTTTGTAGCGGAACATTATTTGTGGCGCTGGAGACAGACCCAGAGTCCACGGCACGCCGAACAGATGCTATGTTCCAGGAGTACTCTGGCCCTGGGGGACCTTGCCGACTCTTTACAACTTCCAGCCCCTCACCTCTGTTTTCTCTGGTGTCCCCCTGAGCTCCTTTCTACTCTCTACCTGGAGACCAATAAGCCCTCGGATGTGGCTCCTCTGATCCAGCAGCCTCGGGGCCTGGAACCACCTGGAAGTGGAAGCTGCATTTGCACCCAGTACACTCCAGCATCAAGACCCAGGCTCTTCTACAACCCCATGACAGATGTCTTATCCCCCCTACAGGAAAAACTGGGGCCGGGGCAGGAGGAATCTGAGATGGCCTAGTGAAAACACCGTGAGCTGGAGCCCAGCCAAACCAAACATCCTGGAATTAAAAAAATAAACATGGGAGAAAAAGAGAGGGAGAGAGTGGAGAGGAAGGGAGAGGGTGATTGTCTGAACCTGTAATTCTGGCCTGAGTGGTGGAGGGGACCTTCTGCAGCTCTCTGCTGGGGGTACCAGGCTTACAGACCTCAAAGGGATGCCAGGTCAGAGAAACCGAGGACAGCAGGTGCCACCTTCACAGGTCCCAGAAGGAACCTGCCCCTACCTCACGCCCATCCCCGAAAGCTCAGCACCTACCGGAAAAGTCCTACTAGCTGGCAATGGGACTCCAGGCGCCTCACACCTTCTTGGTGCCCCAAGCAGGTTGTCCCCACTGGCAGCCGGCAGTGCTCCTGGTCTCCGTTCTGCAGAGAACATCTAAGCATTGTATGCAGTGACTGACTCCACAGCACAAAGGAGGAAATGTGCAGACAGAAACACCTAAGTTTTATGTATTTATGGACTTCTTCCAAAAGTTTGTTTTGGGGACTGGAGGGATGTCTCAGCACCCACAAGGCAGCTCATGACTCTCTGTAATTCCAGTTCCAGGGATTCTGACACCCTTTTCTGGCCACTCTAAGCACCAGGCACACACATATGGTGCACACACGTACTTGCAGGCAAAACACTCATACAACCACAAATAAAATAAATAAATCTTAAAATAACTTTTTCTTTTTTTATTAAAATACAAGTTATTTTGGGGGTTGGTGAGAAGCCCGATGACCCGAGTTCAGTCGCTGTGATCTACATGGAAGGAGAAACCAGCCCCCAAAAACTGTCCTCTGACCTCCACAAGTGTGCTGTGAAATGAGTGTTCCTATAAGCATGGCCATGCAAAACACACACAACACATTAACTAAATTTTCATATGCTCTTTGAGCTGGAGAGATGCTCTTGGTGGTTAAGAGCACTGGCCTGTTCTTCTAAAGGACCTGGGTTCAATTCCCAGCACACACAGGATGTCTCACAAGCCTCTGAAGCAACTGTTCTTGGGGATCCAAAACTCTCTTCTGACCTCTACAGGCACCAGGCACACATGTGATGCACAGCCAGGCATGTGTGCAAAGCACCCATACACACAAAATAAAAAAGCACAATTTAAAAGAAGAATTATTTGGTTTTCAAAGGAGACTGAATCATTTCCAACACTTCAAAAGCAGTGGGCTCTGAGGCTTCTGGGTGAGTCAGCTCAGTACAGAGGGAAACTGAGGCACCAGGAAGAAGTTGAGGCTCCCATGGATTGAGCCCCTCAGGGAGCTGAAATTCACAAGTCTCAGAGTGTGACTGACAGAGTGTGAGTCCCGAGAAAACCCTGGAGCAGCCTGGCAGGCAAAGGGTCCCATGTTGACCTGGGGCTGCTTGCAGTCAGTTGGTGTCTGGGGTGTCCTCAGAATCTACAGATCAGCTCCCTACTGTGGCCAGGGGAGCAGACACCTGCAGTTACCCCTTTGTAGTGTCCTGTCCCAGCTCAGGGGAAGGGGCCCCTTCCATCACAGCTACTCCTGGGCCCCTGCAGGCAGGACACAGCCTTTGCCACCACCTGCTCCCCTTTGAGGCAGGAGAGGCAGAGTATCAGTGCACATACGTATGAACTCTCTGAGGCTGGCTGACCCCCTCTGAGACGCTGGGTCAGGGAGGGGGCTACAGAGTTCATTGCGGGAAAACATGAGTACACTTGTGTGCAGGCCAGCAATCGACATCCGGCATCCCTATTTGTCTTAGGCAGAGTCTCACTGAGTCTGGAGTTCCTGAATTCAGTCAGACTGGCTAACAGTGAGCTGTAGGGAGCCTGCCATCTCCATCTCCCTAGTGTTGGTGCTTCAGCGTGCGCCATGGCCCAGCTTCCACGCAAGTGCTGGGAATCTGAGCTGGTTCCCCATGCTTGTGGGGCAGGTGTTTCTCTGTCGGAGCTGTTTCCCCAGTCCCTGCCTCAGTTTCTCTAGTTCTTTCTGCTCACGGTTGGCCATGCTGGCTTCCTCCTGAAGGCTGTACCCCAAACTGTCTCAACATAGTTGCTTATTCACTTTTTCTCCCCCAAAGGGGAGAGACATGGGAGCAGAAGCTGGGGGGCTGGAAAGTCACCCCTGGATGGGCCATCCTGAAAGGCCTTCTTTAACTTGAACGCTCCAGCATGTCTTGGTGACCACATATCCAGCAATAGGATAGGCAGGACTGGTGTCACGTGGGGCCTCCCGACCACCACTGCGGTTTCCACTGGTGCTTCGGCCTACCTATGCTTTCCTTTCTCGTGTGCCATTATTTTGCACGCCGTCCAGGTCACAAACTCTCCCAGAGCTTGTTAGCTTAAAACAGTAACATTTGGGGAGCTACTGTTTGAACAGGACTCAGATGTACAGCTCCCCCTGGTCAGGCAGCCGTCTGGGCTTCACCAACAAGTGGCCTTGGGCTGGAGACCAGGTTGTGTGAGTTTTCCCAGGAATAAGGTAGAAACACAGGACGTTGTGAGGGGTGAGCCTTTTTGCTGCTCCTGGTTAGTTAGGGCATCATAAGAACCCACTCAGCTGCAGAGGTGAGGACAAAGGCTCAGTCTTCATCATGATGGAGGCAGTCCGTGATCATGAGTCCAACTGTAGATGTCCACCTGTTTGTTTATTGCCTCATGAGAGTGATGGCCTCATCTCACCACCCCACCCACAGCCTCAGGACTGGTGCCTGGCAAACATCAGGTCCTTCCGACATGCTGTCTGAGAAGGAAAATAGCAAAAGAAAAGAAAAGGAGGCAGAAGGCAGAAATTAAAGGCACAAAAGTACAGGAAGGGAGGGATTTTGGCAGAGACCGGGGGGGGGGGGCATAGCTGAACAACCTGGTAAGGGCCTGGCAGAGGAGCAGCTGACATTCAGCCTGCCCAGGACCAAGAGCCCCGGAGGTCGTGAACAGCTTGCACCACAGGCTTCAGAGTCTGTGGCCTGTGCCTGGGGCTCAGGGTCAAGGCCAGTGAAGGCTTTGTCTAGCAGAGGCCCAGCCAGCAGATATGGCCACAGGCAGCAGGGGCTGACTCTGCTGTGGGGACAGTGGGGACAGGCTGCCTCCCTGAGCAGCAGTTCCCCAGGGTCAGAGCAGCTGCCAGCCAGAGGAAGGAGAACCAGGAATGTGGGTGACAGTTTCTAAAGAGGAAAAATGTGGACTTTTGAGTCAAACTGAAAGGCTTACTGGGTCCAGAGTGAGGTGAGCACTCACTTTGGAGAGCCAACTGGTGGACACTGAGGGAGTGAGGTGGGTGGGTGCTCACTCAGCCACTCACCTCGAGATCCTCTAATCCTCTTCCAGGGGAGACCTCCACATCAGTGCCACATTGGAGTGGGATGGCGCTGCCCACCAGCAAGACACCTCTGCCCTCAGGGAGAGGACGGTAGACCAAGTTCAGGGTTCAGCTTGTTCTGTTTACCCAACACTTTCCATTTTCTCCTGAGAAAGCTGGCATCTCTCTGTCCATTCGCCGCAGGATCTGACTTCTACCCTTCTCCTCAAGCTGCCAGGGCTCAGGAAGGTAAAAGGGACCTTGGGACAACTTCATAAGCGGTGGCTGCCCTAACCACCAGGTCTCCTGGTCCTTAGTCAGTTCTTCCTGCGTGACTGTCCCACGTGGAGGGCTTCACGACCTCCACAGGCAGCAGAGACCTCTGCCATCAAATCCACGCCCCCTTCTGTTTCCTGCCTCTGCTGTAGTCCCCTACCCACCACCACCCTGATGGAAGCTGTATCTCTGAGTTGTTAGATCTTCTGCATGTGAAGCAGAGGGAGGAGTCTCAGGCTCCCACCTCAAAGTGGTTGCTGTGCCTCCCTGGCTCCCCTCATGCGTCTCCTGTCTCCTGTGCAGCTGGGCCCCTTAGCCTCCTCCTCCAACCCTTCCCTCAGCCCCCTCTGGGCCCTCCAGACTTTCTAACCCAATCTTGACCCTGAGTGCCTCTTCCCCAGCCCTGCTACCCCCTCCTAACAAAGGCCACCGTCCACTCTTCTCTTGTGGTCTCCTCTGTCACCCGTACTCCCAACACATGCTGAAGGGCAACTGAAGACTGTATGGTGGGAGACATGGGGTCCAGGCTGTACCCACTGCCAGTCCCACCACCCTCTCCAAGCCTCCATCTGTCTCCCTGCTGACCCTGCCAATCACCAACCCCACCCACTGTTAGTCCCATCCATCCTCCATTTTCCATCACTGCCTGTCTGGCCCATGGCCGGACCGCTCTCACCCCACCCTCAAGGCTCAGCTTTGCCTTTGACTCACGATTGTTCAAGTGCCCTTACGCTTGCTCCCTGCCTGCCTTATCGTGCCTCCCCGCTGCATCGAGTTCTTTTCCCTCTTGGCAACATCCCAGCAGCACCACAGATTTCAGCATCTCTGGAGTCTGGCTGTGTGCTCACTCCTCTTTGACAGGAAGCCAAGCCCTAAGCAGGGTACTGCAGTCCCAGCTGTCTGGCTAGGGCAGGGATTGTAGCACGGCTTGCCATCTTGGAATGGAGGCATCTGAACTATGGGAATCATATTCGTTGTGAGGTATAAAGTATTAAGGGTTGGAAATTAAATTGCCTCAGGGCAGGGGTCAGGGCCCAAGACAGACAGTGATTCTTGTCTGATGCTTTGGGGGGCACAGTATCAGGGCTGAGGGGACACAGCCACGCCACACCAACCCTGTGTCTATGGGTGGGGAAGCAGAGGGCAGAACTGGGCTCTTTTGACTGAGATGTCCCTGCTCTAAAGGAAGTGGGTGCTAAGGAAGGGAACATAAGTGGCTGGCTTCTCTGAGACCCTATTTTTCAGGGGAGATTGAGGGTCAGCTGTGGGCTGTAGGTTCCAGTGTCCCAAAGCATACAACCCAATCCAAAGAGCCCGGAAATGGACAGTCTCAACTCGTGTGCTTACTTCAGTTCTGTGATCCAGGGTTGTTGGTGAGACTCAGTGTCCCACCCAGAATTTTTATTTCATTGGAAAGTCAGGCTCCTCAGCACATGTTCCTCAGAGAGTGCCTGGGAGGTCTTCCTGGGACTTGCTCCCTGTATCACGGCAGAGTTCTCCACTCCCCAGCAAAGCCACTGTGGCTTTTCAGGACCCTTCTCAGTGGGTTGGACTTAGGACAGCCTGACCTCTAGCAGGAAGTTCTGTACCTGGGCCCTCCTTAACAACGCTGTTC
The DNA here is from genome assembly GCF_982192425.1 of Myodes glareolus. Taxonomy (NCBI): domain Eukaryota; kingdom Metazoa; phylum Chordata; class Mammalia; order Rodentia; family Cricetidae; genus Myodes; species Myodes glareolus. The sequence continues at coordinate 129,248,377 of NC_142027.1, forward strand.
ACTGTTAAACACACACGGACACATGTAGGTCTGCATAGATCTCATCAGGGCAGCGGAGCACACAGTCAGCCAGAACAGGCAGTATATAGCGCATGCTACAAAATACTTCAGAGAGATTATCACTCACGCGCTCCATAAAGGAGCCGCATTTGTTGCAGAAAGCTGTGCTAAACCACTGTTACTGCTTTGGGAAACAACCTTCCATCCGTCTTAGGTTACAAGGAGGGATGTCAAGCATCCAGCCTCAGACAGCACCATGCACATCCCAGCTTCAGCCTAGCTGTTCAGTGCACAGTCTGGGCAGTTCTACAGCAATCCTGGCTTTGCCTTTTCTGCTGCTGCTCATTCTTCACAGCCTGCCTGTACTGTTGCAAAGTCGCCGTTCTCGCACACATGAAAAAGAGTCGTGTGTGTGTGTGTATGTGTGTGTCTTAACAAGTACCTCATTTTTAAATGCTTTAAAACATTTTCTATTATCAGGTTGCTTTCAGCTTCATTCCATGTAAAATAATTCCCGGGTGAACACGCTCCCCACACTTCTGATAGGAACTGTATGGTCTGAAGAAGTTGACCCATGTATGGTCCCCAGAGACTGAGGGAACAAGGACAAGTGTGGGACTTGGAGCCAACTCTTGAGTCTTCTTCCAGAAGTCTCAAAATGAACCACCTGTCAATCAGGGCTCAAGTTCCTGTCCACAACATCCCAACTCTTCCTTGAGTTCGCCCTGACTGGGAACAAGTCATTTCTCTGTCTACACTCTACTTTTCCTGTAAACTGCCAATATTGAATTACATCAGGAATGTTAAAGAATTCACTTTGTGACTGCTAGGTAATATCTGCCTAGAGGGCTGTGGAGATTACCTATGTTGGCAGGAAGTTCTGTGATTGATTAATAATGTCTGCCATGGATGTGAGAAGCTGCTTAGTGATACTTACACAGTTTCAGGACCAGGCACTCCGAAGGGTAACTGAATTAGCAGGGCCCTTCCCCTGATCCTTTTCTCCTCAGAGATGTCTGGATTTGGGAGAAAGTTTCGCTGAGCGTGCCAAGGGCTCCTACCCTGCTCTGTCTCATTTTGAGCACATTAAGAGGCAGATGCCATCACCCACCACAGCCCTGCCTGCAGGGAGGGACTGGGGGTTCCCGTGACTTCGGCATTCTATTTAGTCGTTATCTTTGCAGGTTCACGCGTTTCTAATTGTTATGAGTACCATGGCGAAATTAATAGTTCTGTGGTTGGTTTATTACATTTAGTGAAATTATGTGCATGTGGTGTTTGCCAGGGGAGAAGCGGCAGACTCCTTAATCATGTAAAGATGATAATTTAGTTGTTACACTTGTGGAAATGATGGGATTAATTTCTTTTTAAAGTTTGCAAACTGGAGGCGGATGTGAACCGCTAATTCAGTTAGACAAGCAAGCCTGTGACTGACAGTCCTGTCAGCCACACCTGGTGCTGGAGAGAACATGGGTCAGGGGACAGAGTCTGTCCAGAAAGCGCAGACCATCGAAAGCAGGGTGCCGCAGTGAGCTGTGTGACTTCAGACGGATTCATTTCCCTCTCTGGTCTTCACTTGTCAAACGGAAGCAGACAAGTTGAGCATGTTGAGCTCTAGGCTTCAGAGAGTCATGGGGTTGAAGGGGGAGGTGGTCAGGTGAGGTCTGTGGAAGATGGCAGTGTTAGTTTGGGGGGAGTGTTTGGGGACTAGTGTCCTGATTTTACCTTGAGCAGTCTCTCTTCACTGTCAGGCTCCCTGTAATTCCAGAACACATCACCTGATATGGATTGGTTAATGAAATTAGCAGATGGCCCTGGTTCTAGGGACTGGTTAGGGATAATCACATGACCCAGGTCTGGCCAATCAGCGCTGATTAACAGTTTCCTGGCATCTTGCCCAGAACTTTCTAGAATGAGGTGTTCCGTTTCCTCTGTGATGGCTAGGCAGGAGAGTGGATACTAAAGACGTGGGGCCATGTGGGCCCTGACAGGAAGAATCAGTAAACAGAAAAGGCAAAGTAGACCACAGTACACACTCCCAGGGCCTCCATGGCTGAGGCCATCTCCGACAGCCATTCCTGGTTGAGGACCTATGTTAGATCATCAACACCAAGTGAGAAAGCAGGGAGAGGCTGTGTGAGCCTGTAACCCAGCACAGAGCAGAGCCAGGAGGCTCTGGGGACTCCTGGCCAGCCCTCCCCCATCCCTGTGCTCCAGTTCAGGAAGAGACCTTTCCCCCAAAATAAGATGGGGTGGGCGAGATCGTTTCTGAGCCTGGTCACCCGAGCTTGATCACTGGGACCTACCATGATGGAAGGAGAGATCTCACTTCTCCAAACCGTCCTTTGACTGCACACACAGATTTACATATATGCGTATAGAAGGCTGGAGAGATGGCTCAGCAGTCAAGAGCACTGGCTGTTCTTCCAGAGGGACTTCCAGGCATCAGGTGACTCAGAACCACCCATAAATCCAGCTTCACAGCGTTCAGTGACCTCCTCTCACTGCCATACTTATAACCACACAGAGACACGAGCAAATAAAATAAATCTCATAAACTGATTAATTAAAAATAAGGGAGAGAGTAACTGGGAAGACGCTGATGCCAACTGCTGGCCTTTTTGAACATGCACACACATTGCACATGCACACACCACACTTACACATTTACATGCATACACACACAATATAAGAAAAATTGTTCACCAAGATGGATTTCTGTGAGGTGGCCTGAGGGAGAGCATCAGGCTTACACGAAGGTTCCAGTGTGAGACCCCTGAGGTGGCATTTAGTGCGTTTTTGAAAAGAGGAAGAGAGACCCAAGCTGGCAGGCTTGCTGTCTCTCCCCAGGGACTTCCGCCATGTCAGCACACAGCTTAGGGTCTTCAGTTATGCCTCTGGATGCAGATTTCAACTCTGAAGAAAATTACCTCTATCATGAATAGTTTATTCATATGCAGCCTCTGTGAACACATTCAGGCTCCTAGCTCTCTCCACCTGGAGCTGGCCTACACTGGCCTATTTTACAGAGTTTTACTCTAAAATTTTGTTTGAGCCCAGGATTACTGCAAAGCAGGAGTAGGTGGTTTCCAGGGCCCCTTGCAGCTACGGTGCTTTAGATGAAGGAAGGCGTGTGCTAACGTGCTCGGAAGGACCCTTCCAAGTGGATCTTGAAGGATTCATAGGTGTTTTACTGAGAGACAGAGCAAGCAGATGAGTTTTTAGGCAGAACGAACAGTGTGCAGAGATGCTGGTTCTGTGAAAGAATGGGAGCCTTAGAAGACTGGAGATGAAACGGGCAACAGGGAGGCTCGTGGGGAACCTCCGACATCAGCACAAGGGGTGGACTGTAAAGGACAAGGCTCTGGGCAACCATGATGTGTCCTTGAGCAGGAAAGGAACAGGTCTCGTGAAGGACTGTTTGCCTGAGTAGGATGGGTAGATGGACTGCACTCTGGGTGGCTATGCTGAAAATGCCTGGTTCTTTGCCAGGGAGAATCGACACTCAGCATCTGGGGCTCCCAGCCCTTGGAGCCTGCATTCCAGAGCCGGCTGTCCACCCTTCCCAGCTCTGGAATCTGAGCTCTGAGTTGAGGTGACTGGGAGGAGGCTACAGGGTAGAAATTGAGAGAGGACAGGAAAGGACGTCCCCAGGCTAGCCGCATGTAATTGAGTTTGATTTACAGCTGTCGTCCTAGTTCCCAGGGGAAACCTAGCCTTTCCCACCATGCTGGGGACTCAGAATCAAAAAATAGGACAGACAGAGACTTCTCACAAGTTCTGAGCTGCTGTTTCCTGCTTCCCGAGCCCTTGCACACTTGGGGTTCTGCTTTGAGTTCTCTTTCTCTTGCATGCGTCCTAACTAAGGGTGGTGGGGGCAGCGGTCACATCCAGAGAGCACAGCAGGGTGAATTGAACGCCTGCTGTGAGTAGGTGTAGGCTGGCTGTGGCCCACTTGTGATTCACATCCAAGTCCCCTGAAGCATCAGTGAGATAGAGACTTCAGGTGATAAGATGTGGGAGTCCCCTCTGTGTGTTACTTGTATTGGTTGATGAATAAAGAAACTGCCTTGGCCTAATAGGGCAGAACTTAGGTAGGCAGAGAAGACAGAACTAAATTCTGGGAGGAAGAAAGCAGAGTCAGAGGGGACACCATGGATCCGCTGCCAGAGATAGATGTGCTGAAACTTTGCTGGTAGGCCACGCCCTTGTGGTGATACACAGATTAATAGAAATGGGTTAAATTAAGATGTAAGAATTAGCCAATAAGAAACTTGAGCTAACGGGCCAAGCAGTGATTTAATTAATACAGTTTCTATGTGGTTATTTTGGGTCTAAGCTAACCGGGTGGCCAGGACGAACAAGCAGCCCCTCCTTCTACAGTGACAGAGAAGGAAGCCCACAGAGGTGGAGTTACCTGCCTACCACCTCAAATGGGAAGGTGGGGCAACCTGCCTGCCATGACCAGGTTTTAGATGTGGGGAGGCTTGGCTGCAGGCTGTAGTCCACAAAGCAGGACAGGAAAGATGAAGAGGAAGGAGGGGATGAGACAGCAAAGAGAATAAGAGGAGAGGGAATCAGATTTAGCCTTCTTCCAGAGGGTGAGGAGCACAGACCAGTATCCCAAAACTGTCCTCTAAAGAGGACAGGGTTGCCAAGGGATGAATAATATCTAGATGAAGGTGAGTGGTGGATGTATCTTTGAAGGAGACATTGAAGGCTGGGGAGCTGCTGCGGGCAGTGGAACCCTTAGGAGGTGGGGGTCATTCAGGGGAAAGTCTTAGGTGAAGGGTTCCACTGCCCGAAGCAGCTCCCCAGCCTTCAATACGTAGCTTTTGGGGACCCTTAGATTCGGATTCACCATAACCACAGAGCCACTCAGAAGCCAGGGAAGCTTCTTGGAAGTAGTCTTGCTACTTTGAAGGAATACATGGCTGTGGGGTGACTGAGTCCTCAGTACTGAAGTATTCCCTCCTGGAGGGAAGATGGATACTCAAGATTCAGGAAGCAAGGGAGCTCACAGAGCAAGCCAGCAGACAGCTGCTGAGGGTGAGAGTATACTTCACGGGAGTATGTATTTTTGAGTTTTCGCGAGCACACAGTTGAGAGGCTTTTGAACTTTTGAAGAGATTTTAGAATTTTAGAGCAACTTGGGACTTTGAAAGAGTTTTTAGAGATTTTAAGGGTACTGAAGTTTGGAGTATTTGAATTGATTAGAACTAGAAGAGTTTTGATGTTATTTATGTTTTAGTGTGATATAAATATGAGATCTTGGGGATGAACAAGGAAGAAAAGGTTATAGTTTAACAGCGATGGCTTGTGTGTCAAGTTGACAGGGGTCAGTTATATTGGCTCCTTTCATGCCAACTTTATGCAAACTGAGTCATTTGGGAAGAGGGATTCTCAATTGAGAAAACGCCTCCGTAAGATTGGCCTATAGACAAGCCTGTAAGGCATTTGGTTGATGTGAGGAGGGGAGCTCAGCATACTGTGGGTAATGCCAGTCCTAGGTTTATGCTCCTGGATTCTGTAAGAAGCAAGTTGAGTGGGAGAGGGGAGACAATTTGTTGTTTCTGTCTAGGGTCTGTGGTCAGAGCTACTCTAGGGGGACAAATGCCCATATTCTCTGGCAATGAGTGTGTATACTGTACTCATTCAAATTTACACTAACAGCAGGGAGGTAGCAACTTCCTCGCCCTCAGTGCACAGCCTACCCGGCCTAACATGTGCAACCATACACTGTAGGGACCCCCAATGGGCACACACGCATGTTATGCATCCTAGACACAGTGCTCACCGGTGCATGTCTACCTGCAGGTAGCTCTCACACAGACCCAGGCAAGTACACAATGACCCAAGGCAGGCCCATGTGTGCATATACACACACACTCATGCACACATGCTGGCACATAGGTAGGCAGACAGACAGACAGACAGACAGACAGACACACACACACACACCCACACACACCATGATGTAGGGTTGCTCAGGCACAGTTCCAGCCTCTTCCTCCGGTCCCCACGTGTAGCCCATGCTCCTTAACACCTGGGGTTTCTTGCAGTTCCCTGAACCCTTCTTACACTGCCTGGGTTTTGCCCCCTGCCTGGAATTCTCATGGATCTCTCCAGAAAACTCATCATTCCACAAAACCCAATCTTGGCATGCCATACTCAAGAGGGCTTTTCAATATCGCCCTTCACCACTCAGGCTCTCCAACAAGCCCTGTTACTGCGTCTGCATGTTTGTTTACCTCTTGGTCAATCTCTGGCAGCTACTCACCTAGTCACATCCTACAGGTTAGCAAACAAACCCCGCAGGTTGTGCGTGAGCCTCACGTGCTGGGACAGTGCCTTCCACATGACTCAAAGGGACCATGACACCTGCTGATTCCTGTGGGTATTGGCTGAGGGCAGCCTGACCCTCCACACTTAGGAATTCTCACTGGATAGAATAGATAAGAAGGTGTGGCATCAGAACGCTTCTGAGATATGGTCATGGGGTACTTCAATCCCGGTTAGTGCAGAGACCAGGACTTATAGCAGAATTTGAAGTGAGTCAGCCGCTCTCAGACTGCAACTTCCTCCTCCTGGTGACAGATCAGGAGTGCCCAGGCCAGCTGAGGACCTGGGCACGAGCTCACTGGACCAGAACTGTGTTCACAGCAGACAGAGGAGGAGTCTGATTCAGAGGGACCTTGGGACTGGAAGGGAACTGTAGTGGTTTTGCTGAGTCCGTGGTGGACCGGATCTCTGTGAGGTATAAGGGTTCTGGTATCTTTAGAAGATGCTGAAGCACCCAGGAAGGGTTGGGAGTAGGATTGGCAGCCAGATGTACCAAGAAGTGTACTGAGCTGGAGTTCATAGGGGAATGGCAGCAGCAAGCAAATGCAGTGCCAGTGACTTCACTGGAGACTCTAAGGCCTGTGTGACCTGAGCGGCAGTTCACTGGAGACATGCAAGGTGGAATGGTGCAGGTGAGAAGATAAGCCTGTCCTGACATCTATCCTGCCAGCTTGCGCTGTGTGCTTTTCTCCCCTGTAGGAAAGGGCACTGCTTGCCCCACCTCTGAGCACCTGATTGGGAACTTCTTGGCAAATTTGGTGGACTTACAGGTTCTTTCTGTACCCTACACATTTGCTACTCTTCCCTGATTGGTCCTTGTTTCCTTTATATACCCACATGAAGTCAATCAGAGCCTACCCAGCACCCCATGCTTCAAACGCTCCAGGGCTACGAAATAGGAACAACACAGGAGCAACCGGGAAGGGAAGTGAAGGAACCCACTCCAAGACTGTAAGGGAATTCTTACCTCAGAGACCTCCTGAGCCTGAGGTGTTCCTGCCTCAGCCCCCAAGATTCACACCCAGCTGGACTGTGGAAGGGGATTTGTCCCTAACGGTGCTTCCTGTTTCCAAGACTCACTTCTTCTGAGACTGGAAGCTCCAGACATCCAGACCTGCTGCTTTGGAGCCCTCTGAGAGCTGTGACTTCATGAGGCCACAGCACACATGGGAATCTGTGTTAACTGTTAATGGCTAATATCAAATGACAATAAAGTATTTTTCATTTGATTGCCCTCTCTGTTCTTGGAAAGAAGTGGGACAAGAACCCAGCTGGAAACGAGATCCACTGGCCACTTCATTCACTCTGCTGCTGCAGCATATAAATCGAGACGGGAAGCCCTCCAGCCCGAAGTCCCATCTTTTGTTGTAGGACATGGAGAAATCAGGTTGGACTGAGCTGCAAGCTTCCTCCCTGCTGATTAGTTTTCATGGAGTCAGGAGGCACAATGCAGGCTGCTGGGGGAATTGTCCCAACAGTCCAGCTCAACTGTGCTCTGTGTGCTACAATATTAACACGCCCAGCAAGATGAACCCACTGAAGTGGTAGTGATACAACTGGAATGGTCCAACCAACCACTTTCCAATTCAGGTGACCCTTCCATTTCTATCTTTTATAACTGCTCAGTAGGGTTTGGTGGTAGCCACTGTGATGAGGGTTTGGGTTTCTCTGAGCTTCCATCTTCAATGTTCACGTAGTGATTTCAGAGATAGTACTACTCCATGAGAGACTGAGATTAAGAAAAGATGAGGGGAAGAAACCTTGAAAGCAGATGGAGGGCCATAGCATGTCACCTTTCCTGGGAGATGTGTGAAGAACTTGGGATCGTGTCAGGGTCAGCCTGGCCTTTTGGGTGGTGTGGATGGTGGTAGTGGTGGTGATGATGTTGATGATAACAGTGATGATGATGGTGATGATGTGACCGTGATAGTAGTGATGGTGATGATGGTGATGCAGATGGTGGTGCTGATGGGGGCAGTGGTGATGATGTGATGGGATAGTGGTAGTGGTGTGTTGATGATGGTGATGGTGGCAGTGATGTTGAGGAGATGGTGGTGAGTCTTTTTGAGTGTTAGGAATGGAACCTGAGGCTTTATGCCTGTTAGGCAAGTGGTCAAAACCATACCCAGCCAATGATGACACCTTTTGAGATTGAGGGAGCCTTTCCTGTGCGATTGTGGAGCACTGAGTTTTGGTTAAATTGCTGTGTGACTTAAGGCCAGGATGCCAATAGACATAGCACTCATCTTACTGAGGTTCTGAATGATAAACCTTGTCGAGGCAAGCTCTGTGCTCCAAGCCCTGGGGAATGCACAACGTACATCGCAGCCCAACCTGCTCCAAAAATGTCTGAGGAAATGTGGTGGGGCCTGGCCCCTGCCTCCAGAGATGAGCCAGGCACATGGTGCTTCTGCCAACGTTGGTGATTTATGCCCCTGCCCTGAGGGCTGCAATGTTTGTTCTTGCTCAGCAGGGAGGCCGGGAGGGCATCGTGAAGAAGGTGTTTAATGAAGTGAGTGAATGTGAGGTGCACAGCAGGACAGGAGAGGCTGGGAGCCGGGCCAAGGGTGTGTCCCCAGCTGGGATGCCTGACTGCCTGGTGCCCTGCGCCTGCGACTTCAGTTGCCCATGGAAGAAGCAGCTGAACCTGGAGGCATGAGCAGCCAACCTGGAATGGTTAGAGGGAGGCTGGGCTGATCTGCCTGGGGTTCAAACCCTGTCTCAGCCCTTTCCCCTCTGTGCTCTCTCAACCTGCCTCTACTTCTTTTCCCGTAACCTGGGATTCAGAAGGAATTTCAGGACAAAGGCAGATGTGAAGGGTGGTAGCCTTGTCACGGATGGTCTGTTGCTGAGAGGAGAAGGTTCCCCCACCCCCAGGGTAGTGACTAGGCTTCAAAAGCTCTTGTGCCTGGTCCTGAGGCTACTGGTCAGTTATCCTCAAGAAAAGTGGTCACTGGACCACAGGGCACACAGCCCCATATCCCAGCAGAGAGAACAGCATGTGTGAAGGCCTGCAGGTGGGTGGGCTCTTGGGTCTGGTTAGGAGACTATGACACCTTGTGGGTGTCAGAAAGGAGGGTCTGGGTACAGGTGGGGTCGTGGGGGGGCAAAGACAAGAAGTGCAGAGTGGGTCAGCTTTGCTTCTTAGTTTTGTCAATTCTTGACCTGTGACAAATGTATGACCGCACACACATGCACACGCATGCATGCACACACATGCATGCACACACACACCCTCTTCCCCATCACCACACACTGCTTCTGTGGCAATGATTTTTCTCCCTTTGCGCTTTTGCTTGCAGGCGTCCTCTGGTCTGTGCCCTCCTGCCTCCAGCAGCACTGACTTTAAGGGTCTGTCCCTCCCCAGCGTGGCTTCTGAGCAGGCAGGGTGGCAGGTAGCATGCATTGATTTGTTTGACAAACGTGTTCCTCTCAGTGTGAATGCACAAGGTTCGCCTGGTAGAAGTTGTCCCTACCCACCTGTAGGTACACACAGCCTGGCAGAGCAGGTGCTTGTCATGTACCCATCCTGTCCTGGCCCTGTGGAGCCACCGCTCTTACTATGAGCATTTTGCAAATAGGGAAGTTGGGTGGAAAGAGGTTCATCCACTCACCGGAGACTGCACAGCAAGGAAATGAGAACATGACTAAACCAGTCACTGCTGTGACCTGTCGAAACCTGCCACTCTGGTAAGAGGGAGCTGGGACTCCTCCCACCCATAGACCTACCTACTCAGGTGCACCAGGGGCTCTTCCCCCAGGTTCAGAGTTTTCCTGTTTTGCTGGTCTCCATGAGGTATGGGGAGGAGGGAGAAGGGTAAGGAGGAGGGGCCTGAGTTCTGGTCTTACCATGCCACTTCCTGCATTAACCTCAGCTGCAGCTTGGTTGTCTGTCTGCCACCTTGTAGGGCTCTGTGTCTGGCTTTGTGGAACCCACTACATTCTCCACCTTATCTTATTTTAGACCTGTCTTAAGGAACCTTCGGGGGAGACACCAAGGAAGCATGCACGTTCACCTCAGCTATTCCACCCATTGGGCATCCACGGCAGTCAGGCCTGCCGCAGGAGGTGTCCATGGCAGTCAGGCTGGCTGCAGTGGGCATCCACGACAGTCAGTCCGGCTGCAGTGGGCGTCCACGACAGTCAGGCTGGCTGCAGTGGGTGTCCATGGCAGTCAGGCTGGCTGCAGTGGGCATCCACGACAGTCAGGCTGGCTGCAGTGGGTGTCCATGACGGCCTTAGTGGGCGTCCACGGCAGGCAGGCCAGAGGCATGTAACCAGATTCTAGACAGCTCCATACAGTCAGTGCCCCTGTGAAAAGACTCCTCCCAATGTGAGGTGTTTATGACTGGGCTGGGAGCTGGCCAGGTTCCTTCCCTCAGCATTGCCCTGAGCTCACTGGCTCAGAGCCCACTTGTCTCAGGTGTCCTCACTCCCAGCATATGTCACTCTGGTTTCTGGCTTCTTAAACCTGTTGGGTTTTGCCAGGCACCCTCATCCTAGGGGCTAGAGAGGACTCCTCCCACCTCACCTCCCTGAGGGGCCAACTGCTGTTTATGAGGTTGTTGTCCAGGGTTGCCAGGGTGATGCTGGGCCACGCCCCATACCAAGTCCACTCATTTTCCACCTTTAAGTTAGATGGGGCTTTTGTTTTGTTTTGGCAGCTGCCGTGCCTCTCCCTCTGGGGTGGCTCCCATGTGGGAAACTCATCAAGGTGTGTCCAGCTTCCCTGGGCCCAATGGAGTCCCTGTCCCCTCTGGCTCGAACTGCCTGTGTAGGATTTATTAAAATCCAGGCTCCATCTTGGCTGAGTTTGAATCCTACATTGTGGTAGCACTCATTCTGCATCAGTTTATCTGAGAAGTCACCCCATTGTCTGTGCTGTCCCGTGTCTGCGAACTTCCACATCCATTGTGCCTGATGCAAGGGATCTATAGCAGGGATCATGGGGAGCTTTGCCTCTTCCTGGGCTTCACAGGACCCAGAGTGCCCTCTCGCTCCTCGGGGGGCCAGAGTTTGGGCAGGCGAGGTGCACACTAGCCCATCACAAGCTTTAGGTCACATTCCTGTTCCAGAGCTTCCCAATCACAGTTGGCATTAGGTCAACCCTGTGATTCTAGACAATCCCTTGCTTCTTGTTTTCTTGTGATTCCTTGGAGTGAACTCATAGGTGGAACAGTGACTGTAGGAAGGAGACACCCGGTGGAGCAGCTGACAATCTGCAGGAGGTAGAGGCAGAGCTGGGGGAAGGCAAGCAAGGGGCTGAGCAGCAGTCTCAGGAGTTATGGCCAGGGCTGTCCCTGCCCCATCCACAGCAGTGGGACCTTGTACAGATGCATAGGCTGTGCTTCACAGGCTGGTCCTTCCAGGGGGAGCTAGGAGAGAATGGGGGAGGGGTGAGGCTCCACACGAACAGCCTCTTTGTTTACACTGGGAGGGGTGCTGACTTCACAGCCAAGGGTATTTTGGGGAGAAACTGTCTTTCCACATCTGGACGGGGGTAGGGCCCAGCTGTTGCTTCCGTCTCTGTAATCACACTGTCGTCACACGCGGGGGAGGTGCTGTCAAGTGCTGTGGGGCTGGCACTGTCTGATTTCTCCCTTTCTGCTGTCTCTGTCCCCAGGCTCGGACAGCGGAGCCACGGGGCTGAGGTCCAAGGACCAGGTTCCCCCATGAGCTTCGTTCCTTCAGTGCCAGACTCGCATCTGTCTGCGGCAGGTGATGAATTACAGGTAGAGAGGGAGCACAGAGGTCCCACACTCAGACATCAGCCCCTCAGTGGGGTGGGAACCCTTGCTTCTCCACACTGCGGGGTCTGCAAGCAGGCAGAACTGGAAACCTGCCCAGGACCCTTCCTGGACTTTATGCTGTGATTACTTCTGGGACATTTTCCTCATAGGCACACTGTGATTCATACACAAACCCATGGAGAGGTGGGCACAGACATACCCATATCTACCGTCCTGCAAAGCACGGCTTGCCCAAGCAGTGGTGGTCAGCTATGTTATTGTAGTTGCTGGGCCTTAACCCTGGAAAAACTATAGCTCCCAGACTAATCATGTCCGTTTCCTCTGACGAGGCATAGGGATTCCTCAGTTTACGCCTAACTTCAACCCTTAGGTCAGGAGAGGTCTAGGGCCATTTTAAAAACCTAAAGTAGTACAAGCTCTCTAATGAAATCAAAGACCCCAGCCTCACTGGAGGACCCCAACAGCCAGCCCCAGCATCAGCCACAGGACCACAACACCTAGCTTCTACCCCAGAGGCAGGCCTCATCACCCAGCCCCGGCCTCAGCCACAGGACCACAACATCACCCAGTTTAGAAGTGGCAGTGATGTCTGAAAGGTGGAGTTCACCTGAGAATTTTCAGGAGACTTGTTGTACCGCTGTTGTGTGTTATATTTCCAGGTTTCCCAGATCTCAGGATTAAAAGTCCTTGCTATAACTGAACATGGTCCCCCAAATTCACGAGTTGGAGGCCTAACTTCCAATTCATATGCTGATGATGTCTACAGAGGGGCCTTTGGGAAGCGGGGTAGGATCAAGGAGGTCCTGAGAGTGGGGAGCCATGATGGCTAGAGGCATAGAAGACCAGGAAGAGAAGCCTGAGATGCCCACTTGCATCTTATGGAATGGGTTAGCCAGTTCTGTGCCCTACACAACACAAAGCCTCTACAGACACAGAAGCCAGAGTCGTGTCTGGGACCTCCCAGTCTCCAGAGCCATGAGTCAAGCAAACCTCTATTCTTTGTTGTTGTTGTTGTTGTTGTTTTGCAAACCTCTATTCTTTATAAATAAACCAGTCTCGGGTATTTTGTTGTAACAACAGACAGTAGACCAAGACAGTGCTACTTGTAATGGCTACTAATGTGGCGAGAAGTCTGGTCCCAGGCACTCACCTAAGTGCACTCTGTGAGGGTGTGTCCAGATGAGTCCAGCGAAGGGAGGAAGGGCTGCCCTGAATGTGGTGGCATCGTCCATAGGCTACTGGCCTAAGCTAGAATAAAGAGACATAAGAACAGAGGCTGCCATGGCATCCCTTCCACCTTTCCTCCCTCCTTCCCTCCCTTCCAGTCCCTTTCTCTCCTTCCCTTCCTCCTCCTCTCTCTTTCTCTGTCTCTTTCTTTCCCTCCCTCCCTTCCAGCTCCCCCTGCCTTTGTCTCTCTCTCCCTCCCTCCCTCTCTTTCTCTTCCCACCACTTCATAGCCACATGCTTTGAACTGAAACCTGAGCCAAAAGAATCTTTAAGCTGTTCACATTAGATACTTTGTCCCTATGACAAAAGGACAAGAGCCGAGCCATCTTACGCTGTGATAAGGTCCAGAGAGGTTTGGTTTGCCTGAAGCCATATAGGACACATGACTCTCACCATTGGCCAAAGCAGAACAGCTCTGAGAAGGCTGAGCTGTCTGGGAGCTTTGCTCCAGGATTTTGGGGGTTGTCCTTGTCACCCTGCCCTTCAAGCAAGTTTGTGGAAGGAACCCGAAGTAAGTTCACAGACACTGTCCTGTGTGTCACTAGGTGCAGTTCTTCAGTGACCATGTCTAATTCCTCTGTTGAAGTTGAAAAGGCTGAAGCTCAGAGACATAAAGTCAAGAGGCTTTGGAAGACACCCAGCGGAAAAAGGACAGGACTGGAGTCTGAGCCTAAGTAGTGGACCTGGTTGGAGGGACACGGTTTCCTGGGCTATGGTACAGAGGACACAGTCCCACTGAGGACTTTACTTCCCTTTCCGCCTGGCACCTACTGCCCGTTCTCCGGGTTTCTTCTGGTTTCTGAGGCAGAAATGCTGAAATGCAGCAGTTTTAACTCCAAGGAAAATGTCCTGGCCCCTCCGTGCCCCGCCTGTACCTCTCTGGGCTGGGACAGGAGTTTGCGTTTGCTTCCTGCCTTCAGCAGCCAGCCATTCACTTCCTTGCCGTCGACAGCCCTGTCTTCTCAAGGCAAGGCGGCTAAAGGTCTTGGGAATTTTTGTAAAACTCTTAAACCTGGCTGCAAGCCAGAGGGAAAGGGCTCTGAATGGTTGATTCTGTCTGGGAGAAGACAGAATCCCACATTCCTGCAGCAGGCTGTCCCAGGGTGGGTGGGTATGCAGACAGGCTTCTACCAGGGTCTGGGAGGCACCAGAGATGCCTGGGAAGGAAGACCGGGCTGTTCAGCTTTGGCCAGCTAGTATCCCCAGACTGTCTCAGTTGAGCCACCAGCAAGAAATAGCTCAGAGAGTTGTGTGACCTGGTCCAGGATCATCCAGTCAGGAAACAGATTTATCACTGTTCATTCAATTCTGCACAAATAGACCAAGACAGGCCCCCTTGCAGACAGGAACACCTACCTGCACATACACCACACATGCATGCACACCCCTTCAACAACAATACAACACACACATGCATGCACGCACGCATGCACACACGCACGTATGCATGCACACACATGCGCGCGCGCGCGCACACACACACACACACACACACACACACACACACACACACACACCATGCATAGCTTCATGCACACATACTTTTAGGACCTGAACCTACAGTTCTCACCTGGCCATCTGGAGCAGGTCCAGGGTCCTGTCCATCAGACTGTGGGAGTCCCAGCTTCCTCCCTCCCTCTATCCCTCCCTCCCTCCCTCCCTCCCTCCCTCTCTCTTTCCCTCTCTCCCATCCCTCCCACCTCTTTCCAGATGTTGACTACAGCTCTGGCCAACTGACCAGATGTGCTCAGCACCACAGGCTTCTCAGGAACTGGAAGGCTGAGGGGGGCTGGGACAACTCTCAGATGTCCTTGTGACACCATCCAGGCCCAGGCAGAGAGGACAGGAGGTTACAGGATGACCAGGCTGTTCTTAAAGCAGCCTGCAGGTGAGCTAAATACTTCACACAAGGACTGGCAGCCTGAGGTTGAAGCCGCTGTGAGACTGGAGACTGGCTTTTCTGCCTTTTGGACCCTGTGTTTCCCTGTCTGGGCAGCTGGCAGCAGGTCCAGCTCAGCCTCACCAGGTGCTCATAGCCCCACTGTGCTTAGAATCAAAGGAAGCCAAATACTGCTCCTCGCACGTCCATGGGGCATGGACCTCCAAGGTCATGGTGGTCACCTAGGCTAGAGCTGGGATGGCTCCACACTTAACTGAAGCAGCTCCACCTACAATTGCACAGACATGCAAGGGAATAGAGAGACATCTTCCATCTTGTTAGCTGCCCTGAATTGACATTTTCTTCTACTTGGGGTATCTCAGGAGCTGTAGACGGGGGTGAAACTCCCCTGCAGAGGTCTAGCTGATTCTGACTCCAATGGCCTCCATGTAACACTAGATCTTCTCTAGTCCTGGGTGTGACTGTCTCACCCCCTTAGGGTTTCCAAAGCTATAGATCAAGGGCACAGACACTAGGGCCTCCAGACTCTCACACCTGTGTGTAGAGTCCACTTGTCCTGTTCCTGTCGTGTTAGGAGCCCAGCCTTCCACACTCACAGGCAGGCTTCTCACAAACTGGGAGACCTTGGGCTCAGTGCCTGACTTCTCTGCTTCCCTTTCCTCACTTGTGAAGTGGAGATGACTGTGCTCTGAGGAGTCACATGGGATGATGCTCAGCAGGGCTGGTCCAGGCGGCACTGAATCACTGAGCTCTTTCCCCAAAAGGCAAGAGGAAGAGTACAATTGAGGCAGGTCAGCGCAGTCAGGTGAGCTGACGACCAATCCCTGCAAGATGCCATGCTGTGCCTAGCTTCCCTGCAGACACTGCGTGCCTGCTGACCTACCCGAAATTTTCTGTGGGCAGAAATCCCTATAACTTGTCCCATCAGACAGAGACCTATAAAAAGCCGAGCCACTCTGTTATTTTAAGGGATGTCATTACTATATCTCTGTCTGGGGGTCTCTGTTGGAACAGGCTGGTTCCCACGGCAGCTTCCAAGGGTAAGAAGGAGACAGAGGACCACAGGGCTGTACAGAGGTGGGGGCTGAGGGGTGACCCCACAGCAGCCCTGTCACTCCCTCTCCGCTTTTGCTCCCAAGGCCTTGTGGGAGAATCCTTACAGATAAGGAAACCGTGTGGGTCTGCATTTTCTCTAAGGTCATGCAATAAGCGGCAGCTCCCCGGGTCCTGCCCTGAAGCCTCAGACCACTCTTTTGCTCTTTTAATCCACTGCCGTCTCTCTTCTCAACAAGCTCCTCCTCTTTTCTCTCCTGACTTCTCTTCACCTCCTCGCTGCATCCACTTTTTTATTGCCCTTCCCTTCTAGGTCTTTCTTCTGAAGTCTTCCTGCTTCTCCTGTGTGTCCTGTGATGTCACTTTTATTACCGTGGTCTCTGGAGGAAGCCCAATCTCCTGCAGTGTCGAGCTGCAGTAACCCATCTATGCAGAGCACCCTCAACCCTGAAGCCAGAGCACTGCCTCATGCAAAGTCCAGGGCAGCGCAGGAGTGTGGGCACCGTGATGCTCAGGCTTCCTTCAGCTACACACATGCACACACTTTAAACAATAGTGTGTATATGTATGTATGCATGCATGTGTGTGCATGTCTGCTCTGGCATGAGTGTGGAGGTCAGTGGACAACCTAAGCTGTCACTCCTCACTTCCCACCTTAGTTGAGCAGGGTCTCTTGTGTGTATTCCAGGCTAGCTGGTCAAAGAACTTCTAAGGTCCCTCCTGTCTCTGTAACCCTGCCCCCAGCAGGAGCCCTGGGCTGGCAAACCCTTGCTCTGCTGCTTTGGACCCTGTGTGGGTTCTAGGGACCCAACCTGACTTTTCATGCTTACATGCAAAGCTTTGTGACTACTGAAAGGCTCCTTTAGCTCCATCCAATTGAGAGACAGCTGCTGGCACTTGCTGGGTGTCAATCACACAGAGACTCTGGGCAACGGAACCAGGACCTTTGAGCAGCAGACAGCGCTCTGGTACCAGCCTAGCCCAGTGCACTGTGTTCCACAGGCGGTCCAGGTTAGCCCAGCACCGTGTGTTTTCACACAGGCTGCCTCCTCACACCCTGTCAGTCTGAGAGGAGCATCTTTTTAGTCTCTGATTTCTTTCCCTTGGGCTTCCCTGTTTCCCGGAGAGGTCCTAGTCTGAGTCTGATAGTAGCCTGGGCCACACATAGCTGTGGCCTAAAAACTAAACCAGGGAGAAGGAGGTCATTTTGTCACCTGTGCCTCAGTTTCCATTCCTTCTTCGTGAGTCATCTGCAGAGTAACCCCACATTGTGAGTTGCCATGGCATGAAGGTACAGCCAGGCTGCAAAGTTCCTGTGAACCCAGACTGTGGTGCAAGCTGCCAGCTAGGCCTGAGCCCCCAGCCCCGGAGACCCCGGGAGCCAGGTTGCATCTTGGGGAAATGAGGCCCGGTGGCCCCTGACCCCAGCCTGCAAGAGGCTAACCCCCTCCCTGGCCCCTCGGCTGTGAGGCTGCCCGCCCTGACCATTCATGGGTTTGTATTATAAGATGACTGCCGTCGCCATGGCAACATGAAAGGAGCCGATCTCATTACTGAGGCCCGGACACATTATTTTCTCCAAGGAATTTCTTCTTTTCATTATTTCCCTCCAAAGGTCAGCTGTCCTCTCAGGCGGGGCGGGGGCGGCGGGGGTGTCCACGAAAGGTGAGCCGATTCGGGGGCCCAATTCCCTGGGTGGAATTTACAAGCATTTTGCCTTCTTCTTCTGCTCTAACACCAGCTTAGAGAATTTCTTCAAGCCAGCCTTTCTCTTTAACCCCTGCCGCTCCGGCAGACAGCAGCCCAGCTAGGTTCCTGAGTTCCCTCCAGGGTTTGGGCTTTTCTCCTGAACAGGGTTCCTTGCTGCCATCTGAGAAGTCAGGGATGCTGCAGGATGGGCGACACACGAACATTTATGTCTTCTCCACTGGGAAAAACACAGTGTTACCTACTAATGGTAACCCTAATGACAGAAAATAAAATCTATACCCACGCCTGGAATGCAGTGTGTGCAGCGATTCAGAGCCTGACAGATCTGCCCACACCACCTTCAGTCTGTGTGCCCTTGGGCAAGTGTCTCCCCATCTCTGCGCTCACTTGGCTCATCTATTCATGCAGCCTTGTGCTGGTGTTTACCAGGGAATGGGTGGAAACCATGAGCAGAATCTGGCTGGCACCCAAGAGCAGTGAACACCAAGGATTGATTATTGTATTTTGGTGTGCTTCTGTCCGTTCCCCTCTGGGTGTCAGCTGTCTGTAACTATGAAACAAACAGCTTGGCCAGAGATTCATTAGTGTGAAGCAGCAATAACTGGGTATAGTGTGTGCAGTTTCTGTGGACGGAGGCCTCTGTCTGTCTCTGTCTGACTACAGACACCTTGTGTCACTCACAGGGGCTCCAGGGAGCTGCAGTGACACCAGACGAGGACAACTGGAGATGACTCTAGAGCATCGCATTTATGTAAGACAGCATCAGTGTGGGCCCCCATTCTACAGAGGTGGAAATTGAGGCTCTGGATGGAACTTTGACTTGCCCCACTGGCTTCCTACAAGACTCCAGATTCTTCCTTCTGTCCCAGCTTCTCACTGGATTCCCTACTCTGGGACACTGGAGAATTGCCTGTAAGAAGAAGCATTGGATATCTGCCCCGTGTTATGTGTAGATGAAACCAGGGAGTTCCCAGACTGTCAGTGGGATGCCAGGATGTTCAGCAAAGACGAAGACATGTAGCCGTGAAGCTGATGACATTGTGTTTTTGTTGACAGTTGGATGATTGTTTCTGTCACATGACAATAAGCGTAAGCAAAAGACAGAAACAAAGTCAGTCATAAAGGTTTGCTCTCTCTTAAAAAAAAAAAGAATGCTCGCCCATCTCTCATGAACAATGCTTGGACTGAGTTTATAGGTTTCTGTCCATGACTCGGCTCTCCCCCCATGAAAAACAGGGTCACCATGACTCAGCAGGGCTGTAAGGATGGGATCAGCCCAATGTTTTTGGAACTATGGGGAGAGCTCTTTTGGGTCTTGGAGGAAGGGTTGGCCTGAGCTAGGTTGGTCCACACCTTGAGGACCAAGAGCCAGCTTGTGCTGAAAAGGCTGAGGTATAGACAGCTTGTTGGTGGCTTGATCTTTGACTCAGTTAGGCTCCTGGTTCAGAACTTGTTAGAATAGCAGGTGAAAATGCAGATAGATGTTCTGAAAGGTTCTGTCTCAGAGGGTTGGAGCCTAGAGATCAACATTTATTTTATTTTTTGAAAAAGACTTATTTTTATTTTATGTATATGGATGTTTTGCCTATGCACTGCATGAATGCCCGATGCCCCTGGAGGCCAGTAGGGGGTGGAGTCAGACTGCTGGGACTGCCATGTAGGTGCTGGAAACTAGACCCTGGTCCTTTGGGAGAGTAGCCAGCGCTTTTAACCGTTGTTGCCATGTCTCCAGCTCCTGCTGCCTGCATTCTAAATGTCTACCTTCCCACCACAGAGGTGCTGCTGCAAGGGCTACTCCTGGTAAAATATCCCACATGAAAAAACCCTGTGGATACCGTTCCCTCAGCCCAGTTGACTCCGAGTCCCATTCAGGTTCAGCAAGATTCATCTCTGGGAAGTCATCCCAACTCACTCTGTCATAGAGCAGCAATAATACATGACTGTAGTTCCTGCTCAAATTACCAGACACGGATTCTCACAGTCACACTGAGAGAGTTATGTGTCCAAGTCCTCTCCCTAAAGGTGGTTTTCCAATTGCAGTAGTCATCCATCTGTCAGTCTGTCCATCCATGCATCCATCCATGCATCCATCCATCCATCCATCCACCCACCCACTTACCTATCCACCTCCCCACCCCACCCCCACCCATCCACCCATTCATCTGCCCATCCAGGTCTATATTTTGTGTCTACTGTATGCCAGGCGCTGGGGCAGAGCAGTTTCTGGGGCTCATCCTTTCCCTTACAGCACCCACAATATTAAGAGGAAGATAGGTTGAACAAGCCAAGAAACAGGTGTATGCACATGACAATTTTGTCTTACTCCTAGGAAGCAAACCTGAAGAACTGGGAGGTGACTGTTTGCACAAGAGGGATGATTAGGGAAAGCATCTCTGAGAAGATTTTTGGTTTGAAATCCAAATATGAGCGGAAGCTGGTTATATAAAAGGTGGGGGATGCTGTCCTGGGGCAGCCAGATCCAAGAGCATTCAGAACATGGATGGAGGCCAGTGAGGCTGGAGTTCAGCAGGTGAGAGAGTCAAAGCACTGTGTTTGGGGTTGTTTGGGTGAAAATTGAAGATCTTAGAAAACATTGTTTTGGGGTCAGCTCACCCATTTCCTGGGAACCTTCTGGCAAACACAATCATTATTCCTATTGGCTTGGGCCTCACATGGTGACGATTCCTGGAAGCCTTGCACACATCTCCAGCCTCAGCCACTGCTCCTCCTCTCCCTGTGAATGTCTGAATGACCACAAGACACCAATCTACCCACAGACCCTGACCCAGTGTCTGCTTTTCTGGGTGGTGACCCTTCAGCGGGGGAGGTTCTGCTTGTACCCTTGGCCCCAGCTAGTACACCACATGTGTGCAGCTTGGTGAGAACAGGTGAAGCGCTCAGGTTCAAATCCTGAGTCTGTCCTTAGCAGTTTGAAAGAAACTCTCATGCCTCAGTTTCCCCCTGGTCAGTGGACTGCTGTTGTGCCCTGGCAAATGCTGACAGGTTTCTTTCCCTTGTGCCAATGCTCAGTGAGGTTCTTCTTGGTTTTGACAGCTTACCTGATGAGAGCCACCACAGCCGCACCGCCAATCCCTAGTCGGGCTACCTAAGCTGTCCTTTGGGACCTGTTTCCTTCTGCCCACTAGCAGTTCCGGGTGGGACCCGCTCTGCTCCTCACAGTTTTTTGGCTTTTCTCTTGATCGACTTCTAGTCCTAGCTCCCTTCACATTGGAGATCCATGTGAATTGGGAGATACAGATTTCTACGAAAGGAGCCTGGCAGCTCCAGGCTGAGAACCCCGCTGGGACTGCAGGAGGCCGCTTCCCTTGGAAAGGAATGAGGTACGCTTTCCTGAGGGCAAGTTTGCAGCCCGGAGTGAGCCATATCGATCCGGTCTGTCTGTCTACCCATCCATCCATATGGCAATTATGTCCCAGGCACTGGGGATCCACCAGCGAACCCCCGGCCCTGCTGCCTCTGACCTGTGAGCATCTTTCTAGGGTGGGGACAGGCCGTGCTCTTGAGCTACTGACAGGTGTGGGAACCCCATGGCTCACTGAGCTCCTAACCACCCAAGGTCATTCCTGTCACCTGCCTTCCAGGTCCTGACGTGTGAAGGTTGGAGAGGGAAGTCCAGATGCTCAAGGATGCTGGTGGAGTTTGTCTCCAGCCTGTCTTGTGTTTCTGAGTCTCATCTTGGAGACAGAGGTGACTGTTCCCCAGTTCCTTTGGGGAGGCTTGATTCTTGACTCCTGATCAGCCTCTTCTCTAGGGCAGGTTCCACCTCCTCCCCACCTGAGTGATCCCACCATGCTTCCCACCTGGTAGGAAAGGGCAGCAACAAGGAGTCCAGAAGAACCAAGCCTGCTCCTGTTTCTCAGCCTGGCTAGCCTCCTGCAGGAAGTCTGACTGCCCCCTCATGCCCCCCTCACCTTTTTCTCTCTGTCCCCAAAGTACCCAATATGCTTGGGCCTTCTTCAGGATCCCCTTCTCCCTTTTCTTTCTCCCTGCCCCCCTTTCCTCCTCCTCCATCTTTGCCCTTCTCCCTCCTCCTACCTTCTGCCCTTCCCACCAGACTTAAGTGCTTGTTGGTTAGATTGCAGTGGCCAAGAGCAGACTCTCAACTGTGCCATCCACGGCTTTGAGAAGTTCTTCTAGTGCCCCAGGCTTTAATTTTCTCATTATCTTAAATGCAGGTTGTTCTGGGGATGAAATAAAGTAGGTTTTGGTCATTGTTTCTATCACAACTGAGCCGAGTAAACCCTGGAGACCTCAGAATGGAAGCAGAAGAAAACTTCTACCCTGGTGAGCTCCAGGGCTGCCAGCAGGCAGAAGCCTTTCTAAGTCACTACCAGCCAAGTTGTCAGGAAAGTCTGAAAGAATGTGGGCTTGATGACAGGATGTCTTATGAGGGCTGTCTCCAAGTCCAGGCCCTGCTCCCGGGCCTCAGGTGCAAAGTGCAGATTCCCAGAGCTTCCCCTGCTGTGCCCAGCCCTCTGTGAAGTCCACTGTCAGCCAGATACAGAAGGGGTCCCCTTCAGAGGGGAAATGAAACTTTGTTCTCATTAAGACCCCAGTAACACAGGATTTGGTGCTGGGACCCCCAACCTCTGCCAAGCACGTTGAGCACTAAAATTCACTTCGTTCTGATTTTACCTCTTGCCGGCTGAAGGACTGGATTTTATACTAGGTCAATTTCAGACCATTTGATATTGATATATGAAGATCCCGGGGGATTACTGAATGCGTTTCTCATCCTGCCCAGATAGTATCATGGAAGGAAAGTGGGATTGACTGTTAAGGACAAATTGAGAAAGACATGGCCATTTACGATAACTCCTTATCTGTATACAAGCAAATGGTGTCGGGGAAATAGACCACCAGTTGACAGCAAGAAATTCTCCTCTGGGCTCTTCACCTGCTCTCCCTTCTGCTGCTCACACTCAGGGATCATCCCATTATCCTGAGGGCCGTATCCTGGGGCCCCTGCTGCCCCAGGACACTAGAGAAGAGGTTTTCCATTATTCTGGAAGGCTGGGCACAGAGGCTGCGGTTGTTCATGGTACCCTGGGGAATTTGGGATGGGATGTTTTGAATGTGACAACGCTCCCCAGCAGAGCCTCTTGGTACTAGGAGAATGGTTCTCTCAGGTGATTCGATGACTCGATGGGTTCACACGGTGAATGGCCTTCCCTTCTCCTCAGTCACAGATGTCAGGGACTGCCCGCTGCCATTGCAGGTTCACCCCCATGCCGTCACTTTCCCATGTCATGCAGCGTGGACATGCTCTAGAACCCCAAGTGTTCCCCTTGCTGGTGGGTACAGTGGCTGGAGAAGCACATCTGATGCTCTGGATTCTGCTTCCGCAATCGAACTTTCTCCAGTCCTGGGGGCCGATAGTGGACTTTTTTTTTGTCCTGGATCTTACAGATCCTATGAGGGGTCCCACTGTGGAGTAATGTGTGCTGTGGGTTCTCCAAGGGAGCAGGGGCTGCTGTGGGGTCTTCCACAGCTCTCCATGAACAGGTGTATGCTCCCACCTGCTTCCTTTACTTTCCAGCAGGGTGGATTTCTGGAGACCAAGAGGAGCCAGGCGATCTGAGGTCTCAAAGTCAAAGTTCTGGAGGCTCCTGAAGTGATTCAGTCTCTAAGCCACTATTGCTGTTGTACAATACTCTGATGAGAAGCACTTTAGGGGAGAAAAGGTTTATCTCAGCTCACAGTTTGAGTGTGCAGCCTCTCATGGAGAGAAAGTCTTAGAGTCAAGAGGCTACTACCCACATCTCAGCGGTTGAGGAAGTGCATACAGAGGGCCCTCAACTCACCCTCTTCTCTTTCCCTTTTCTTTCAGTGTGGAGCCCCTACCAATGGGATGCCATGACCCACTCAGGGCAGGTGTCTTCCCTTAGTCTTCTATGGAAACATTCTTACAGATATACCGGGGTATGCTTCGCTAATGACCTAAAAATTGTTAATTCAATTAATTTACAATGGAATTGAGCATTATACCCATTATACATTCATCTACCAAATTTTTCATCCATCCACTTATCTATCCACCCATCCATCCACAGTCATCCATCCATCCACCCATCTATCCATCCATCCATCCATCCATCCATCCATCCATACAGTCATACATACATACATACATACATAATACATCCACAGTCATCCATCCATTCATCCATCCACCCATCCAACCATCCATCCATCCACACAGTCACCCATCCATCCATGCATTCATCCATTCAGGCATCTTTCTAACCAAACACCCAATTATATGCCCAGTCATCCACCTAACAATCAACTCATGCATCCATCCAACCAACCATCTATTCACATATTCACCTTCCTATTTAAGTATCTATGCATGTACTTGCCCATCCAATCATCTACCTGCCCATCCATGCATCTATCCTAGAGGCTCTGCTTAAGAGGACACTTTGAACAGGGTTATGTCCAAGGAAATGCCCACAAAAAGCTCTGGGTAAGAGTACGATCCTTATTTCAAAGTGGGAAAACTGAAGCTTGGGGCAGTGAGGGAAGCAATGTGGGCAGGATTCCAAAGAAAGGATAGGGCAGAACCAAATCCAGACCATCTGACCCCAGAGCCTTCTCAGATGATGATTTACTCTGTGTGTCTCTCATAAAGTGTTCAAACTTCTAGAAAAGAAATCACTATATCCAGGGATGTGGTCCAGTTGATGCAGTGTTTGCCTAGAATTTATGAAGCCCTGGGTTTGAACTCCAGTATTATGTAAACTGGGTGTGGTGGTGGATACCTGTATACCCTGCACCATCACCAAGCTCTGGAGGTGGAGTCAGGAGGACCAGAAGTTCATGGTTATTCTTGGTTACGCAATGAATTCAAGACCAGTCTGGATTACGTGAGAAACTATCTCAAAGCAAAACAAATGATGCTGTGTGCCCAACGATGAGCTGAGCAGTTCAGAAGACATGTGGGCATGAGCACGTGGGCATGATGCTGTGTGCCCAATGATGAGCTGGATAGTTCAGAAGATATGTGGGCATGAGCACCAACAGTGGTGAGTGCTCTTGGGGAGGCAGAGCTGGGTAAAGGCTGCAGAAGGGTAAGTGTGAGGTTATGGCCTGCTTCACCTCTCTACCCCTCCTCTCTTCCTTGTCCTTACTTTCTCTGCCCTCTGCCCTGGATCTGAGCATCCCATCACATCACTCTGCTTCATTTTGCAGCTCTTCTTCTAGGCAACTGGAACATACATTTCATGTTTGTGACTGAGGGTCCTGTAGGTCCTCATTCTTAAAGATGAAGTTCCTGGACAGGAGTGGGCATGGGGGCATTATTTGGATGTAGGTGTGAACATGCCAGGATGTGGGATGGGAGTAGGTATTGGGGGTATAATTTGGGTGTGGGTATGACAGAGGCATGTCATGGACTCCAGTATTCCAGGGAGACCTGTCTCAGTTTAACCTGACTTGTCCAGTTCCTTCCAACCTGGTCCAGGTGGTCACTGGTCATACAAGTCAGAGAGACTCTCATGTCCTGGAAAATCAAGGCTGTGACAAAAAGTGCATACTGCAGACCTATAGACCCCACCCACCCACAGGTCACCAAACCACAGGGGCAGCATGTCTTGAAGAGCGTAGAGGTAGCAGCCAACCCAAAGGTCCTGAAGCCCTGTCTACAGACACCCGTTTGCTTGCCAGGGACAGTCCTGTATGTGGTCTCTCTTTGTAAACAAGCTTCCTTCTGAATCCTGGGGACACACAGCTGCTAGAAGAGCCACAGAATTCTCATGCAACCCTTACTCAACTTCCGGTACTATCCCCTGGCAGGCACTAGAGACTAACACTGGTGGGTAAGAGACAGCCCTGTCAGGGTACAAGACATCCATATTGGCGCAGGGTACCTGTGTTCCCTTGTATGCACGCGCTTGCCTGCCCAAGCTCCTACAGTCTCAGACCGGCTCTGTTTGGGTCATTTTCCACTTTAGCAAAGGCATATGGGCAGAAGCACTCTCTCCAAACTTCTGGAATTTGAGCTTTTTTGACTCAGCACAATTCTCTGGAATCTCCAGGTTGGTTGTGTTTATCAGTAACTGCTCTTGTCCTGGCTGAGTAGTATTCCCTGGCAGGACTGTGCCTCCATTTGTCTCTCTGTTTACCTGCTGAAAGGCATGTGGGTTGGCTCCAGGTTTGGGCTTCTGTGAATAAGACTGCTATAAACACTTTGTACAGGGTTTTATGGGCACATGAGTCTTTGTTTCTTTGGGATGAATGCCCAGGTATGTAATGGCTCAGCTGTTTAGCAGCCTGCTTTGCTGCCTGATATTTCTGCTGTTAACTTACAAGTGGCCCACTCCCCCAGTTCCCCTCCCCCAGTCCCCACTACCCCCTCCCCCTCCCCCAGTCCCCCTCCCCCAGTCCCCCTACCCCCTCCCCTCCCTCATCCCCCTCCCCTAGTTTCCCTCCCCAGTCCTCATTCTCCAGTCCCCTCCCCCAGTCCTCACTCCCCAGTCCCCAGTCCCCCCCCCCAGTCCCCACTCCCCAGTCCCCTCCCCCGGTACCCCTCCCCAGTCCCCACTCCCCCAGTCCCCACTCCCCAGTCCCCTCCCTCAGTCCCCTCCTCAGTCTCCCTCTCCCAGCCCCCCTCTCCCAGCCCCTCTCCCCCAGCCCCCACTCCCCCAGCCCCCCTCCCGCAGCCCCCCTCCCCCAGTCCTCACTAGTGTTGCTAGAATCTTGACTCTGCTTCAGCTGCTCTGCCATGTGAATGGTGGAAGTTTCCCTGGTTTCGATCTGTGTTCCTCTGTGCAGCGAACCACTGTTTTGTAGTTGAGAAGGATGTTTTAAAAGAATTTGAGGTCCTAATGGCCCATTTCACAGATGAGGGAAACTGAGTGCACAGAATGGAAGCTGACTTGCTCAGTGGCAGCAAGATTCCCCGAGGTTTCCCTGACTAGACTCCTGGCTTCTTGTTTTTCTGGGGGGCTCTTTCCAGTCACATTGACTTACTTGAAGGCAGGCAAGTGTTCTGGTATTTTCTCTCTCATGTGTTCTTCCAAAGCCTTATCTTGTTGAGCTGTATTCTTGGCAATGTGGAGAAATGGCTTTGCGCTCGCAAGGAACAAGTTCTCACAGCAGAATTCTGGGTGACCATTGGGCTATTGTGCATGCATAGCCCCTCTTTGTATACCCAGAGCTCTCAGAGCTCCTGAGTAGGAGGGTGTGGCCAGACCAGAGGGGGTATTCTTTATATCACTGGTCCTTCACTCAGGGGCCCTGTGCCTCTTCCTTCTCCTGGTCTCTCTTTGCCACAGCCCAGTCTTGCAATGACAGACACATTCTTTCCCAGAATCCACTTGTGTTATGGCTCCTTTGATCTTCTGAAAGATGGACCTGTTAGACCAGGAACAGACAAATGCAGTTTCCATGAATGAAGGGTGTCACAGACTGGTACACATACATATGTGTACACCTACAGGGATTACCTACACATTAGAGAGAACACACAGACACATACACACAGACAAGCACACATACACATATGGAAGAGAGAGTACACAGCAGAGAGAACACACAGACCCTTATAACATGCATGTGCACACACATGGCAGAGAGAACACACAGACCCTTACATACGCACACACAGACATGCACACACACACAACTGAGGGACCACACAGACACTTACACACAGACATGCATACACACACAGAGGAGTGAGAACACAGCAAAGAGAACACACACACGTGCACACAAGCAAAACACACTCAAAGGAGTGCGTACACAGGGGAGAGAACACACATACACACAGATGTGTACATACACACAGATGTGTACATACACACATACACTCAGGAGTGAGTATGCAGCAGAGAGAACACAAGCCTTTCAAAAGTATGGTAATAAATGCTATTTAAAAAAACAAAAGACAAAAACAAAAAAGAATAAAAGAAAGAAAAAAGCAAAAACTCATCCACAATCTCTGGAAACCGCAGCTGTGGAGACAAGGGCCAGCATCACTTGCTGAGCGTGAAGCTGGTCCCTTTGTGGAGCAAATCCTCCTGTTGACAGTTACCTTTCAATCCTCTGTTTGTGGCCTGGGCCGATTTTTATTCAGTGTTCTATTCACCCTGTGTATTAATGAGCAGGGGAGGGGAGGGCTGAGGCAGCGTCTAATAGGCTGAGCGACAGGCTGTCTGCAGCGGCCCCTTATCTGCGGCTCCCAGTGCTGTCTCCCGTCCTGGTTCAGCCCAGTCAGGCTGTGGATGCCTCCAAGGATGCGCTGAGTTTTAAATTATGTACGCAGGAGAAGGATTTGACAGCCTCCTGCTTCTCGGGGAGGAAGGGGAGGTCGCCTCTTGTGTGTCTTGTGAGCCACGTGTCCAGTTGTGTTTACTAAGCATCTACTGTGTGTCAGGAAACTGTGCTGGGTGCTGGCATGGATACTAACCTTTCAACCCTAAAATAGGTTCTGGTTGTTTCAGGGGTCAGGGAGGCAAGCCTAGACCAACTGACTCTAGGGAGACTGTGGATGCCAAATCATTCCACTAGGTTTCCTCAAAGCAGAACTCAGTCCATCTCCCCTCTCCTCCAATAGTCTCTAAGCAGCCCTGACCACCCCGTCCAGGCTGGTCTCTCTTAGCCTCTGGTAGTCAGCCCTCCAGAAGCCCTCCTCCACCACTCAGTCTTCAGTCAGTCTTCCTTGCCTTGGCACACCCAGAGGCCACTAGCCCCTACCACCCACTGCAGCCTCCACCCTGCTTGGTCCCCTCTTGTCTCTCCTCTTTCTTCTGACAGGGCACCTTCAGTGAGCCCCAACTCTCACCAAACTTTTTTGCTGATTCACAGAGCAGAGGGGCACCTTGCTTTTTGGGTACCTCCCTGCTCTCCCTGCTCTCCCTGCTGTCCACAGCTGACAATTGGCACCCATGCCAGAACCCCCACAGTCTGTTCTGGCCTCACTTATCTCTCACATCCTGCGGTCTCCAGTACCATAACTGAGTTCACTGTTCCTTGAAGATGCTAGCCATGCCCCCTGGTCCCTCTGCCAGGAAGGCACTCAGTCCCAGCAAGGCAATATCTGCCCAACTTACTAGGTTTTCAGGTGCACGAGTGAAGCCTACTGGCCAGGCAGGCCTGTCATAGCCTGTCAAGGCCTGTTGTGGATCATGCCTGGGGCCAGGTCCAGTGATCTCCAGCAAAGCCCAGGGCCATGACACTGATGTCCCTTAAAACCAGGATGGTTGGGGAGGTCGCTGTCCTCCTGACCCCTCAGTCACTCAGTTGGGCAGCTTGAAAAATCTACTTTCTAAACTCAGTTTTGCAGTTAGTCTACACTCACTGTGTGCATAGCACAAATACTGGAAGCCCGTTCCTCCCTGCCATTCCTGACCTCCAGCCTCTCTGAATCCCTGTGATGGACAAACTCCACCCTATTTTGGCTAAATCTTATTAGGTCAAAATAGCAGCAGCCTGCAGCCATTTGTAAACATCACACCTGCTCTGAATGCAGTCTCTCATGACTCAGGGATCATCTCCATTATATGTAAAGCCCTTGTCCTTTTACATGTTTGCCTAGCATCCCACTGTATGGCTCAGCATCGTTCTTCAATCTACCCCCCACCCCCGCTGAACAGCTAGATTATTGCCATCTAGGCCCCCCCGAATACCTAGATTATTGCCATCTAGGCCCCCCGAATACCTAGATTATTGCCATCTAGGCCCCCCGAATACCTAGATTATTGCCATCTAGGCCCCCCCGAATACCTAGATTATTGCCATCTAGGCCCCCCCGAATACCTAGATTATTGCCATCTAGGCCCCCCGAATACCTAGATTATTGCCATCTAGGCCCCCCGAATACCTAGATTATTGCCATCTAGGCCCCCCCGAATACCTAGATTATTGCCATCTAGGCCCCCCCGAATACCTAGATTATTGCCATCTAGGGCCCCCGAATACCTAGATTATTGCCATCTAGGCCCCCCCGAATACCTAGATTATTGCCATCTAGGCCCCCCCGAATACCTAGATTATTGCCATCTAGGCCCCCCGAATACCTAGATTATTGCCATCTAGGCCCCCCGAATACCTAGATTATTGCCATCTAGGCCCCCCCGAATACCTAGATTATTGCCATCTAGGCCCCCCGAATACCTAGATTATTGCCATCTAGGCCCCCCGAATACCTAGATTATTGCCATCTAGGCCACCCTGAATACCTAGATTATTGCCATCTAGGCCCCCCGAATACCTAGATTATTGCCATCTAGGCCCCCCGAATACCTAGATTATTGCCATCTAGGCCCCCCCGAATACCTAGATTATTGCCATCTAGGCACCCCCGAATACCTAGATTATTGCCATCTAGGCCCCCCGAATACCTAGATTATTGCCATCTAGGCCACCCTGAATACCTAGATTATTGCCATCTAGGCCCCCCCGAATACCTAGATTATTGCCATCTAGGCCCCCCGAATACCTAGATTATTGCCATCTAGGCCCCCCGAATACCTAGATTATTGCCATCTAGGCCCCCCGAATACCTAGATTATTGTCATCTAGGCCACCCTGAATACCTAGATTATTGCCATCTAGGCCCCCCCGAATACCTAGATTATTGCCATCTAGGCCCCCCGAATACCTAGATTATTGCCATCTAGGCCCCCCGAATACCTAGATTATTGCCATCTAGGCCACCCTGAATACCTAGATTATTGCCATCTAGGCCCCCCGAATACCTAGATTATTGCCATCTAGGCCCCCCGAATACCTAGATTATTGCCATCTAGGCCCCCCCGAATACCTAGATTATTGCCATCTAGGCCCCCCCGAATACCTAGATTATTGCCATCTAGGCCCCCCGAATACCTAGATTATTGCCATCTAGGCCCCCCGAATACCTAGATTATTGCCATCTAGGCCACCCTGAATACCTAGATTATTGCCATCTAGGCCCCCCGAATACCTAGATTATTGCCATCTAGGCCCCCCTGAATACCTAGATTATTGCCATCTAGGCCCCCCGAATACCTAGATTATTGCCATCTAGGCCCCCCGAATACCTAGATTATTGCCATCTAGGCCCCCCGAATACCTAGATTATTGCCATCTAGGCCCCCCGAATACCTAGATTATTGCCATCTAGGCCCCCCGAATACCTAGATTATTGCAATCTAGGCCCCCCGAATACCTAGATTATTGCCAGTGTTTTGTTGTGATTTTCCGTCACTGATTGGCCTTATGCATCTATTGGCAGACAGTTTAAGATTTTTTTCTAGAAGCATCTGTTTATCCCATGGGTGGGTATTATTTAATTGTTCCTCGCAGATGACACCAGGTTATGAGTAGTCTAACTGATCATTCAGCACATTGCAGGTCTGTAAGCAGCTGTCACCTCCCCAGGAAGCCTTCCTGGGCTCCCACGCTGGCCCAGGGACCTCTTCTGGGTCCCCAGCCTATGGCAATCTACACTGTCATCATTGTCACATGGGGTCAGTCTCAAGTCACCCATACCTGACTACATCTGTCATTGGGTCAGCTCTGCTTCCTCTGGGCTGGCATACCTTCTGCTGCCCTAGGGTGTCCCCTCTCTGCACATGATCCCAGACTGTTCCTCAGGGAGGAGGTCCAGAGGCCTCTGCCAGCTGTTCCCAGGGGCTCCTTCTCCCTGGCTCCAGAGAATCTGTCCTCCCCCTTGAATAAATAATAATTGTTAGAAAAGGCCTGTGGATAAATTATAATCCTGACCCTCATTTGAGTGCAAAAAACTTTAGCTTGCTGCCAAGGAAAAGTCAGAATTTGCATTTAAATAGAAAATGTTAGAGGCTACACAGGGAGGCCCAGTCCCCACAGGCCAACAGCAGGGGACCTTCACAGCCCAGAGTGAACCTGGTACTTCAGGGGTACCTGGAGCTACAGGCAAGGCCTGTGGTGTGGCCAGGCAACCTCCCAGGTGAACTTGAGCCTCCTTCCCCACCCATCCACACTTGGGTTGAGTGGGATCATGTCTGTGTGAAGCTGGCTGCTCAGACTGTGGTTTACAGTTACAAGGACAAACGACTCCAAGCTTGGCAAGCGGCCAAATTCCTTGGTCTCAGTGAGCCTCAGTTTCCTTGCTTGTGTCAGAGACATTTACAAATTTCATTGCATGGGTATCACTGTATATAACAAATACAGTTCACAATGGCTAAGAAATAGAATCCTCGTCAGTTTAGGCCAATGCGTTGATGCAGTTCTGCTGCAGCCAAGCCTCTTTGATATGGGCTGGGATGCTCCTGCAATAGCGTGCTGTCGTCCGCACAGACCAGTCTGTAAAGCGCAAGGCTGAATGGATCCCAGTGTGGCCAGACCCCAGCTCAGCAGAGTACTCGGCAAATGGTTAAAGTCTGGCTAGCTTGCAGCCTGTTGGAGTCTCCTGTGCACAGGGTAGAAATGGAGCTTTCTAGCACCTCAGTCATTGCAGCTTGAGCTCAGGTTTAGCTCTTGACCATCTTTCTCAGACCTGGGGGACAGGTGCCGGGGCCCTGAGCAGGACAGGACCATGGCCCTGAGGGCTGCCTTTCTCCTTAACTGATATACAGGGTGTCCTTACATTATGTGCTTGTGTACTGGAGGCAGAAGGCAAGGGGGCCTTCCAGGCCCTCTATTTGAGGCTCCTGGTACCGAGGCCTCTGCATGTAGGAGGGAGGAGCTGCATTCCAGAATGGGTTAAGGAGTGATAGTCTAGTTGGACTACTGATGATCTCAGGGAAGCAGGGGCTGTGGATTTCTTGGGTGTTTTCCTGGAGATAGTGCTTCTGAGACCCTCAGGGCAAGTATAAAACAGATCCTGGCCCAGTGCCTCAAGGCCTAGGAATGAGGCCTAAACTCTGGGGCAATATGGAGTCTCAGAGAAGGGACAAGACAGGAAGGTGGATACAGCCAGCAGGGGTGGGAACATATAGACAGGTCTCCCACATGCAGGTGACTGTGGGCTGTGCAGCTCCCACATCACAACAGAATCCCTCTGAAGGTTCCAACACCATGTCAGCCTTGCCATGGCACTCTGGTTTCAGCACATCTGTCAAGGTCACCTTCATCACCAGATTTTCCCAACACCAGACACCCAGTTACTTAGCCTTCACCAAAGGACCAGGATCAGTGGTCTCTCTTCCTCTCTCTTCTTCCCCCTTCTCTCTCTCTCCTCTTCCCTCTCCCTCTCCTCTCCCCTCTCCTTTCCCCTCTCTTCTCTCTCTCCTTCTCCCATCCTCCCCTTCTCTCTCCCTCCTTCCTCTCTTTTCCCTTCTCATCCCCCAACTTGGTGTCTGTGTCTTAGACCCGATCTGTGAATGCAAACTAATACCTCAGTGTATGGCATGCTTCATGAGCCACAGGTTAAAACCCAGCAACTGAACCAGACAGGTGTCCTTATGCCCACAGTGCCCAGAGGGGTTAAGAAACAGCCTCAGATCACACACCCAGAAAGCGCTGCAGGGGCGTAAGCAGGCACCTGTGCAAGTTAGATCGTACTTACAAAGAAGGAAACATCGTGGTCTTTAGTGCAGTTGAAATTGAATCAGAAGGGCACAAAGGTCATTAAGAGCAGCCAACAGTGAGGGAGGCTGTTTCAGAGCCTCTTGGACAATGGGCGGGGCTAAGTGGGCTCCCTCCCTTGTACTAAAAGCTTTAGGTTAAGAAAACAAATTCCACCGACAACAAAGAAAAAAAACAAAACCCAGCAGCCCAGCAATGTTCCTGGATTCCTTTCATTGAAAATAAATAGTGAGCAAAATCGATAACTGATAACTGCAATGAGCAGTCAGGCCTGCCACAGAGCCCCCAGGAAGGGAGCATGCTCAAACACCAGTGCCCAGTGGCTTCAACTCCACTGCAGCTGATGATGAACATGGTGGGGAACCCACACACGCCCCAGGCCAGGATGGCTCCTTGGCCATATGAACTGCTGGCTGTGTCCCCATCAATGTCAATACTGATGGGGGTGTGGATCTCATAGGCAGAGCCTGGATCCCTCTCCTCTCCTCCCAATACCCAGATCTCTCCTAGCCCAGAGACCTTACTCCCAGCCAGATGGACCAGCAGACCAATGCCCGCTCTCCAGGGTCAAACTCAGCGAGTCTGACTCAGATGTGGCAGCATGCTGGGAGAGGTAGCTTGTGCTCAGAACGGCTTCTATTGGAAATTGATATTTGCGTTGATCTCTGAGGGAACACTCATCAGGCAGAAATGCAGAGGTTAGAGCCCTCTGCTGAGGGAATGAAGTGCTGTGTTATAAAAGTCCAAGGTACAAGCTGCAATGTGGGGGTGGGAGTGGGGGTAGGGTGGGGTGGGGTAGGGATTGGGTAGAGTGGGGTGGGGGTGGAGACCTCACTGATTTTCTAAGCACCTTCTCCTCCAGGTTCCAACCAGCACAACTGGCGCTAGGAGGCAAGGGTACTGGCCGGGTCCAGTGCCATTTTTTGTTTCACATGGAGGGAACAGGGAGGCCTTCTCTTCCTGTCCTCTAGTGGACAAGGCAGCCTGCTCCCCCACTACTGTGAGTGGGCAATCGTGCTCTAACTGTACATAATGGTTTGAGACTGAAGCCCACACTGGCCTGTGGGGTGTGTCTGAGGTCACACTGGGGTGTATGGTGAGCCTCCCAAACAGGACTGATGAGTGCCAACCGTGCAGAGTGACCAAGTTGCTCAGTGACTTTTAGGGATGTCACCTGACCAGGATCTTCTAGAAGTCAACTCATCTGTCCTGTAGGGCCCTCACATGGACCTTCATCCTTCATCTGGCTGGACCCCAAATGACAGATCTAGAGAAAACCAGAAGCAGACTTGTACCAGTGTCTGTGGTGCAAATGGGGGTGTTGGGAAGTCTCTCTCCTACACATTTGGCCTTGGATTCCAGGGACAGTCTATTTTGTCATTGGTCCATCATGTGATAACTGTAGTCTCCAAGAAGCCATGTTGAGGGTGGACGGTGGCAGGCATCTGGGGCTGGGCCAGGACTGACGTGTTTAGTCGCCAGCACCTGTTTTCATTGTAACCATAAACGTGGCCACAGATGGCGGGAACTGCAAGCCTGAAGCTTTTGACACTGGCTGTGTATGCAGGAGTTGGGGTTAGGCAGGGGGATACTTGGGCTTCAGTAGGGCAGGGGCTCTTAGAATTTAGACCAGGCCTCAGTGAGGGGTCACACAAGGCAGTCTCTGTGTTCCTGTGGAGCCAGCTGACCCTCAGAGCCTTGACCTCCAATATGGCACCACCGTTGTCCTTGGGAGCTGCAGGACTTGAGCATCTTCCTTTAGGGATGCAGCCTAGAAACCAAATAGGGTCCATCCCCAGCTCTGTGACCTCTACAACTCCTACACCTTCTTGGGGGTGGGGGTGCTAGAGTCCTGTAGTTGCCATGGTGATTATCTAATTGCAACATTACAGCCATCAGTCAGCCACTGTGGCTCCAGGAAAGAAGACAGAAGTTTTGGTCCCATCACCAGGTATCTGTGTGACAGCAAATGTGTGTTCCCACTTGCTGTGCCTCAGTTTCTGAATCTATAAAGTGGGTCTCTTGCTCTTTGAACCTCAGGACAAAGGTTGGTATGTGGGACTGGGTTCCTCCCATAGTACCCCTGCCCAGGGAGTCACAACTGCTGTGGGTGAATCTGGGATCTTATGCTGTGTTCTCAGTTGGCCAACCAGACAAAGGGCCCAGGAAAATCTGCCTCGGATATGCAGTGGGGAATCAATGAAGTGCCTGGGAAGGTCAGAGGTAAAGGCAGGCAGACTGTGGGAAGGACAGCTTTCTTTCCACGACTCTCCTTGTGCCAGCATGCACCTCTCCCAGGGACGGTGTTAATGGTTTGCCAGGACTGTTTGTCAGACCCCATTCTCAACAGATGCCCACAAAGGCACTTGCATTGAAATTCGTGTCACAGCCCTCAGAAGGTAGGTGAGCGCTGCTCTCACCTCCGAGAGCAAAAGGCCACATGAGCCCTGGAGCAAGTTCTCATTTGTTTCTCAGTTCATTCATTCGTTTTTCAGTCTGTTCCTTCACTCCTAGCTTCTGCGTGTATTAAACAGGCCATATGTAATTCACATCTTCCTGTCACCACTCTGGCTCTTCCTGGGCGCTTGGCACATCCCACCCTAGGTTTCTGCCCCTGGAAATGAGTGTGGCAAGTGTACAGGCCAAACCAGGATAAACCCCTTAGTCTCACCCTTGTTCTCAGGCAGCCAGGCTCAGGATGGGCTGGTGCTTCAGGAGAGGAGGTGGGAATGAGTCCATCCTGTAGGGCAAGGTCCCTGGTCAGGCCCCAGGCTGGTTTTGATACTCCCCTCCAATGGCCATCTTCTGAACCTCTGACTTGTGGACTGGGATGCCACCCTACCCCTTGGCAACTTCCCTGAGTTAAATTTGCCAAGTGGGGACTCAGATACAGAGTCTCCCGTCTCTCCTGGACTTCCTCAGAGTGGGTCATTTTCTTTGGAGTCCCCCAAAAGAACACCATTAGCAAGATTCCTCAAAGGCAGGACCCCCTTTTGCTCATCCTTGGATGACTATCCTTTTCTTGGCCACAGCTTCCCCCCTCGCACGATGGGCTGTCAAATGGCCTCTGAGATGATATGACTATTTTAGCAGAGAAAACTAATGTTCCTCTAACACAACGGGCCCCTTTGGGGAGTTTGGCACGAACCAGTGCTCACCCTCAAACTCTTCTTCGAAAACTCCAGCCCTTCCATAGAGCCCTGGGTCCATAAGGGCACATTCTCCCCTTGGAGAGCATCTACAATCTTTCCTTAACCTATTAGAATGGGTCCCTGGCAGGCACCCCAGTGCCTCCTTTGGGACTCTCTACAATTGACAAAGCACCTCCATTTCTCCTGCCCCAAATCGATTTCCTTGGTCTAGAAGCCTTGACAGGGAGATTCCTTTCCCCATTGCTTCAGACATCACTGCTGGGTGGGTGGGGGACTATGGGGTGTGGCCAGGCTGAGGTGTCATGCCAGAGGATGAAGTTTGGTGGGACAGTTTGTCTGAAAGGCAGAGCTTTCACACACCTGGGCAGAGTGAGGCCCTGGCCTTTGTAGGAGCCTCAGCAATGGTTGGGAGCAAGCCCAGAAAGAGAGGGTTCACAGGCAGGGCGGTCTTGACAATGGCAACCCCAAGGCCAAAGGCAGAGCAAAGAAAGGAACATTCCATGGTGTATATTTAGGAGGCTGGGAGACGGGAAAGGAAATCAAGTTAGAGTCTAAGAGTTCGCAGCCTGTGCTCTCCAGGCCCCGGGAGAGGTTGTGAAATCCAGATGTGGTTGGGAAGGCAGGAGGGGGAGGGAAGGCGGGGAGGGGGCAGGCCTGTTCACAATTAGCCTTGATTTTGTGTGATGACATTCAAATTGTGGGCAAGCATGAAAGCGGAGTTGTGAGGACGCGGCTGTCCAACAGCCCCGGGACTAATCCAATGTGAAGGACTCGGGCGCAGGCCTGGCCTCACATGGAAGCATTTTGGGAAGGTTTGATGTCCCGCCAGCTGAGGGGGATCCATGACTCTGGCTGAGTGGGCCTCCTCCCCCACCCCAACCCCTCAGAACTGGCTGACTCTGGCTAGAGGGGTTAAACCTCAAACACACCAGAAGGTTCTGGCCCTGTGGATGCCCTCACTAGCCCAGACCTGATGGCAGCACGGTGGCTATGTGGGATGCATGGAGCCAGGCCTGGCGGGCTGTGCCAGCTGCAGTGGCTGACGTGGTGTGGGATGGTGTGTCTGTGAGCTATTTTCAATATTTCTAATATTACAAAGATGAGGTAGCCCACATTGCTGGGGCTTTGGCAGGCAATGCTTTTGTAATGGGGCCTTGGTTGCAAATTTGGGGATTTTATAGGAAACTGGGGGCTAGGAAGCCATTTGGGGCCTTGAGTCACCCAGCAAGGGTTCCAGCTCATGGGAAGCCATCTTGAGAAATGAATTCAAGGAGAACCATCATTCTGCTGTCTCCACAAAGTGTCCATCACTGAACTGCAGGATGTTGGCGGGTACACACACAGCTGTCCCCACAGGGGTGACCCAGGCCACTTCCTGGGATCCTGGGTTTCCTCAACAGTAAATAAAGGGTATCTCAGGCCTCTTGTGAGAGAGAACTAGATTCTCAAATATGTATTTAAGGCCAGGGACTGCAGTGGCCACCACTTCAGATTCACTGGAGGCCTGAGCATGGTCCACCAGCCTCACTTTATCAGCCACAGAGCTTTGTTTGCCTGGAAATGAGGGTGAGTGTTCCCGTGCATCAGTGTGGGATGCCGCTTTGCCCAGCCCTTCTGCGGGCTAATGACCAGTCAGTCCCCTTCCACAGCTCCAGGACTGGGTAGAAAAGGAATGGTAATTCACTCAGCCCTGCAGCCCTGAAGATGTTTAGGGAGTCAGGGACAAAGGGGGATTCTATGTGGGTTGGGAAGGGTGGGTATAGGAGTTGATGGAATTTCATGGTATAGAGATTAGGGAATAGTGATGAACACCCCAAGCATGCTGCCTAATGAGACACAGTCCCACCTCACCAACCATATATATGTGGTATATGTATGTATGATCTGACTTGTTTACATGCATGTGTATTTGTGTGCATGTATATAAATGTGTGTATTTGTGAATATTATGGTGTGCTTGTGCATGTAGAAGTAAATGGTGTATGTGAATATGTGTATAGTCTGGTGCATGTGTCTATGTGTGAAGTACATATGTACATGTGAATGCTTATGTGTACATGTGAACCTGTGTGTATACATGTGAACACACACATATATAGTCTGGCACATATATATATATATATGCACATGTATGTAAATGTATGTCTGTGTACACATGTGTATATCTGTGAATGTGTATATAGAATGGTGTATGTAATTGTGTAAATACGTGTGTATATATGTGAATGCATGTAGTGTGTGTATATGTGAACATGTGTACATGTGAATTCATGGGTGTACAAGTGAATGCTTGTGTATACATGTGAACGTGTTTATAGTCTCTTCTGTGTATATGCACGTGCATATGCATGTGCATGTATATATGTGTGAATGTGTGTGCATGTGTATAAATGTGTGTACATGTGTATCGTTTGGCCCACATGTGTATGTGTGTGCTTGTATATGCATGTGTATATGTGTGAATGTGTGTGTTTGTTTAGAGCTGGAAACAGGAGGTTTGCTCTGGATGGTGATGATGGGTGAGAGCAGAGACTGTGGTCTGATTTGCCTTACCAAGTGTTGGGGCTTTAAACAAACAGAACTGAGGCAGTAAAGAAGTCGGGGATGAAGAGATGGGGATGTGTTACCCCATCTAAAATCTGTAAGAATAGCCAAGGTCAAAAACACTGATGACAACTTATGCTGGAGAGGTTGTGGGATAAAGGGAACACTCCTGCATTGCTGGTTGGAGTGCAAACAGGTACAGCCCCTTTGGATATCAGTGTGGTGATTTCTCAGAAAATTAGGAAACAACCTTCCTCAAGACCCAGTAATAGCACTTTTGGGTGTATATACCCAAAGAATGCTCAATTGTGCCACAAGGACATGTGTTCATAGCAGCGTTGTTTGTCATAGCCAGAACCTGGAAACAACCTAAATGCCCCTTGACCAAAGCATGGATAAGGAAAATGTGATACATTTACACAATGGAGTACTACACAGCAGAAAAAAATAATGACATCTTGAAATTTGCAGGCAAATGGATGGAGCCAGAAAACACTATATTGAATGAGGTAACCCAGACCCAGAAAGACAATTATCACATGTACTCAGTCATAAGTGGTTTTTAAGCATAAAACAAAGAAAATCAGTCTACAAATCACAATCCCAGAGAACCTAGACAATAATGAGGACCCTAAGAGAGACATATACATGAATCTAATCTACATGGGAAGTAGAAAAAGACAAGATCTCCTGAGTAAATCGGGAGAATGGGGACCTTGGGAGACAGTTGAAGGGGAGGGGAGAGGTAGGGAGGGGAGCAGAGAAAAACATAGAGCTCAATAAAAAAAGACAGAAAAAAAAGTCTGGGATGGGGAGGTGAGGCTGTATTGCCCGAGGTTTCTGTCCTGTCTGATCCCACAGTTATTCAGTCCCAAAGAAACACTTAAGAGGCCTACATTAATTATAAACTGGTTGGCCTATGAGCTCAGGCTTCTTATTAACTCTTTCTTACATCTTAAATTTGCCCATTATTCTTGTCTATGTTAGCCACGTGGCTTGGTACCTTTTTCATTGAGGGATTCTCATCTTGCTTCCTCTGTGGCTAGGTGATGACTGCAGACTGACCTTTCCTCTTCCCAGAATTCTCCTGTTCTCATCGTTCCACCTCTACTTCCTGCCTGCCCTTACTTCCTGCCTGACTACTGGCCAATTAGTATTTTATTAAAAATAATACAAATGATAGGATAAAAGACCACTGTCCCACTGCACTCCCCCCACCTTTTTTTCTTAAAACAAGAACTTTGAATCTAATATACTTTGTTTGGCTTTTTGTCCTGACTGTTATTCATAACATCTTGTAACCAACACTCTAAACAAAGATAAATATCCATAATCTATTTTTTGGGTATGTGGGCATAGTTTTCCAGGCCACTTCCTGCTGATTGGGGGCTCCAATAATCTTATGGGGACCTAAAGAAAATTTAGAATTATGGTCAAGTCCTGGCTGGAGTATTCTGTGAGGTTTGATCATCTCAGCCAGCAGTCTTGGGGCTGTTCTGGATGTAGAATTCAGATATCTGGGACATCCGTTCCTATCAGAGATTTCTTGGGGGTCTTCCTTGATCAAACTTTATTTTTCTTAATTCATAATGAATCCACAGCTTCTCATTTCCTGTGGAAACAAAAGCAAAACCTCTTCTCCAAAGTAACATACCTTTTGACTTAAATTTTGAAGTCAAGTCATTTTCAAAATACGTATGTTGGATTAATCCAGCATAATTTATAATCAAATGTCTTTTAGCAGTTGTTCCTTCCTCAGCAGTCATACAATTTAAAGACAACACAATAACATACAGTATCCAGACTCTCTGTGTATTTTCCATCTTTATGTGGCTTTATTTTAAACTCTATTGGTGTGCTGCTGGCACGGCCTGGCTACAGAGACTGGTGGGGGGTGCTGGGATTGAGACACGGCCCATAGTTTCCAGCAGACACTTCCATGAAGCAGGAAATTTCAAAGGCAGTTCAGTCACTTTCTTCTGTGTCCTGCAGCATGTCTTCAGAC
This sequence comes from Myodes glareolus, assembly GCF_982192425.1. Classification (NCBI taxonomy): domain Eukaryota; kingdom Metazoa; phylum Chordata; class Mammalia; order Rodentia; family Cricetidae; genus Myodes; species Myodes glareolus. Next base: position 129,289,579 of record NC_142027.1, read on the forward strand.
TCTTTCATGAATCAGGAACCCCGAAGGATCATCTCACCTTTAGGCAGGTTCAGCAGTCCTCTCTCTGTGGGTTCTTTGTGTCCAGTTTATGCAACAGTCTAGGCAAGAGCAGTTTCTTGCCCAAATGGCTAACCAACTCCATAAGGAGCCTCTTCAATGCCTATCTTCCTCTTGAAGTAGATTGGTGCTGCCAGGATCTGTTGTGTCTCATTGTCATGAAAAACCATAAGTTATTAAAACATTAAATGCCATATTCTGTAGTCTTTGAGAGAGATGAAGAATGCCTATCTAATTGAAATATATCTCTATATATCTAGAAAATCTAACTAACATGACTATAAGCTTGACTATTATTGATGATTATCCATTAACAATCTATATTTTCTAATTAAACAGTACATTTTTTAAATGAACTGCACAATCACAATACCTTAATCAAGATCAGAAATACATACATATATAGCAAAATTTACCTTAAATTTCTATCAATAAAGCAAAATTCACACCAATGCAAATTATTCATATCTATATCATATCCCCCTTTAAATGAAAAAGAACGTTTATAAATAATATTTGGGAATATGGGCGCAGTTTTTTTCTCTCCAAACTGCTTTGTCCTGTATGGGGGCGCTGTTAATCATGTCCTTCATGGTATAACCCATCTGCTAGGTTCATCTCACTTGGCGGTTGAGTGAAGTAATATTCTGAAGGTGTTCACGGTAACCTTTCAGGAAGGTGTGGTCTATCTACCATATTGGTCTAGAAGCAATCCACAGGGTCTCATCTTCTGTGAAAACAAAAGAAGAACCTTTTTTCCAAAGCACCATATCCTTAGACCCAAATTTGTATGTCATGATACCTTTAGAACATACATGCTGATTTAGCTTAGCAGCCCACACAATGAAATGTCTCTCTGTATTTAGCTCCTTCATAGTCAAAAAATTCAAAGAAAACACAATAATATACAGAATCCAGACTCTCTGTGAATTTTCCATTTTTACGTGGCGTATTTTTCTTTATTTCTTTTAATCTATAACTATCTGTACTGTGTCTCTTTAAAGACTTTACCTTTTTTTTTAAAGCATTAACTTTTTTATGACTTTCTATACTCTTTTTCTTTCTCCCAAGCCTACGTACTTTATCCAACACCTTGACCCATTAGAAGTCTTTTATGTTCAAATCTGTCCTATTGCATTGTCCTTAATTCTCTACTGTCTTGAAGAGTTTTAAAAATGCTGGGCAGCTTGGTTGCGGCTGCTCTGGATGTCGGCTCCACTGCTCTCCAATTTTAAAATGGTGGACGTACCATTTCTGCTAGCTCTGGGGCTGCCAGGTAGGAGCCACACTCAGTACTTTAACTCTGAGAACAAACCTTTTATCTGAGTTACAGCCAAATCTGCCACACAGAGCACTGTGCAGTCTGGCCTATTGTGAATCTGTAATTCTTTACTATCCAGGAGCACTTTTTAAAACGCTAAACACTTCTTAAAAACTTTAGCTTGTGCCATGAAGGGGTAATATGGTACTGCCTGCTTCCTGCCCGGTCTAAACCTTAACTGCGCTGTTTTTATGATAATTATGATAGTTCCTGCCTGAGTTCAGCACAGTTCAGCATGGCAGAGGTGCTCCTGCATCAGAGCCATTTGGTGCCCCTGAGCCTCACACAGTTCCAGGTACACAGCAGTCCATGTTGCCATCAAGCAAGCTGTAGCACTTTATTCACAAAACCCCATTCAAGTGCTCTGTCTTCCGCAGGAGCCAGAGGTGTGCTGGTGGCACAGCCCAAAAACTGGTATTTCAAAACCACCGGCAGCAGGGCCCAGGAAGCCTCATTTTAAAATGGTGTGGCTTCTTTTTTTTTTTTGGTACGGTTGCTTAATAAGGAAATTCTCTCTGCCGCATGCCTCCAGCAAACAGCAAAAAGCTGTGTTAAACTCTCTCTCTCTCTCTCTCTCTCTCTCTCTCTCTCTCTCTCTCCTTTTTAAGCCCTCTCAGGTTTTTAAGTGAATTTAGTCCATCATGTTGGAGCATCAAATCTGTAGTAGGAGGAGTGTGGGCTGTGTCCCATTGCCTGGCTAGCTTAGCCCCCCGAAATAACCACATGGAAATTGTATTAATTAAATTACTGCCTGGTCCATTATATCTAGTCTCTTCTTGGCTAATTCTTACATCTTGAATCAACCCATTTCTAGTAATCTGTGTAGAACCACGAGGCCATGGCTTACCAGGAAAGATTCAGCATGTCTGACTCTGGCGACTTCATGGCAGCTCTCTCTGCCTGCTTTCTCCCAGCATTCAGTTCTCTATTCCCCCGTCTAAGTTTCTACCCTATCAAAAGGCCAAGGCAGCTTCTTTATTTAACCAATGAAAGCAATACAAATACAGAAGGAACTCCTACACCACTAGATCACAGTCCTCTGCACGAACATGGAACAGGAACAGAGTCTAGCAGCTGGAAGTGAGAACTAGATATAAGAGAGTGAGCACATACTTTACAGTTGTATTTATAGTATAAGAGACCATGCCCAAGTGGGCTGGTATCTTAAAGGCTATTGCCTGAAGGAGCAGAAGGAGCTCCTGCAGCACCACTGGAGCCGAAGGTGACCCTTGCACTGTTGTGGATGACAGTTGAGATTGCTGTTAGATGGTTGGAGAGGAGAGGGAAGTCAACAAGGCATAATCTTCAGGGGGTGACTTCAAGAAGGACCAAGGCTGAGGCGGCTTGGTTGTGGGAATGAGACCCACCAGCATCTCCTCTGACTGTTTCTGTCTCATATCTAATCATTTTTGGGTGTGTCAATTCCTTCTCATATACCAGTGCTGGAGAGGGTGTGCACAGATTGCCTGCCACCTACATGGAGCTCTGCACACCTCAGAGTCATACAATGGAGGAACTGGTAGGTCCCTCCAAAGACTGTGTCCCTGGGCAAAGAAGTCACTACAGGCTTTTCTGGGAATCCCCACAGAAATGCAGCTTGGTAATCTGTTGTGCTGGGAGTTCCCTGGGTACAGTGCCCTTGGTAGCTGCCCCCCCCCACCAGCCAAATCACTTGACTGCTAATGGTAAAGCCAGCAGCAGTCACTATACCTTTCTTCCTCCAAAGACCAAAACAACTTCAGAAAAAGTTATCTTTTCCCAAGTTATTTTATGAAAAGAAAATAAGGTGCACAAGCAGGTATCGGGGGTACAGCAACAGAAGATAAGCCACACACGGGAAGCCTGGTGTCTCTGTGACACCAGGGAGCCCAGGGAGTCTGCTCAGGGTCTGGCCTTCTCTTTCTTCCTCATTCCTATGTGGTGACTCAACACAAACCTACACTGTGCTCTTTCGCCCTCCTCATTGTTTGCTTATTCTGTTTGTGGTTTGTTTAGGCATTGGCTTTCTAAGTAGCCCAGGCTGGCCTCAAATTCCACTTTACATGGCTCAACCCTCTGACCTCAGCCCCGAGGTGCTGGGATTCCAGATTAAACAGTTGTACTGTAATTAATTGAGCACTTTGGGGAGGCTGGGGCAGAGTAACACAGCCCACCTTTCCCAGCTCCCCCAGACTCACAGCGTGGGGAAGGCATCTCATCAGGAAACTGGTATGCCCTCTGGATAGTGCAGCCAGCTTGTTTCTAATGCTACACTGTTTCTTCCTCTGAAGACCTCAACTGACTTCCTTGGTCTGCTGTCATGTTGCTTGGTCTCTGTGGCTTTTGGCTCACAGTCATGAGTCCACTCCTGTGTATGAAATAAGGCTGTGCTTCCGGGTTCTAGAGCCATGCACGTGCAGACAAGCCCTCAGGCAGAAGTGCCTGAATGTTAAAGGGCCCCGTGTGACCCATGTGTGCACATGCGTGGTTACATCCACATATGACTCAGCTAAGCCCTTGCGTGCATGTGTGAGCCCCATCATCTGCGTATGACGTAGTCACGCCAACCCCTTGTGCGCTAGGCAGGTTTTAAAAACTGTACTTGACATCTTTCTCTATCTGCACACCGATTCCCCAGGCCTGTACACGCCCCCTCTAATAAACTCCTATGTGGGCTTGTTGCGTGTTTTGTGGTTCCTTCTCACTTGCGCCAGGTAATTTCAGTGTATGTCCATACATGTTTCTTGGGTGCAGTGGCCAGATTCTTCTCTGGGGTATTTTCAGGAATGAAATTGCTGACAGGTTGGGGGAAGGGGCATCTCTTCCACTGATACCACATTGCCAACCTGTTTTCCATATGGCTGATCAACTCTCATCCTCTCCAGCTGTTGGCTGATCAGTGACCATTACACTACATTAAGGACTTGATGACATCCCTCACCTGGGCCAATGACCCCTCGCGATGCAGTCACAAAGGAGCAGGGCCAAGGTGACCTACCCAGGGTGTATGTGGTTCTGGCCATTCATGATAGAGCCCACGGTCATTTCAAAGGCTGTGATGGCGAAGCATTTGCTTAGTTCTACAGTGGGCAGGTGCCTGTGTACATCTCAGCCCAGCTTGATCTGTTAATCTAGGAAACTGGAACTCTCTCCCACACCTGTGATCACTTGGCTCTGGAGTGTTCCCCAAAGGCCAGTGTATTAAGGGTTTGGTCCTCAGGATAGAGCTATTGCTAGGTGAGACCTGGTGGAGATCTCCAGGCAACTGGGATATGGCCTGAAGGACCTAAGGTCCCTTGCTCAACTTTGCTTCTATACGATAGTAGGCTTGCTCTGCTACACACTCTTACCTTGGGCAAATCCACAATCCAGCGGGCAGAACCTGAAACCTCCAAACTGTGAGCCAGGCAGTTCTTTCCACAAGTCGTCCACCCCTGGCATTTGTTACAGTAATGGCTGCTAACCACAATCCATGTTAGCCTAAACAGCTCACCCGAGGCCACGTGTCTGGGATTTGAACTCAGGTGACCCCTGGTGTCCCTCTCCCACCATCCTGGCACACACTTGGTCTCCGTGGAAGCGATGTGCAGCCTTAAAGCATAGTTTTCTGGGTAGGAGGGGCAGACGGCAGCCCTCCCTGACCAGGCTAGGAGCCTCCTGGGTACCTATAGCTTGGAGACACTCCTTGTCCTGGCATACAGCTCAGGGATGGGCTGAGCTCACAGAAGCCTTAGTACTGTTGTGTAGCTTGGATGTTCTGGGAACGCTCCACGTTCTTGTCAAAGTGTAGCCCTGAGTGAAGCCTACGTCACGTTAACCAGGCTGCATTGAACTTACATTCTCTGACATCGCTGTATGGAGCCTCAGACACCCAGCCAGAGCAGACAGGCTCCCGAATTCACTCTCTGAGTTCATGGTTGCAGCACGTCACACAGAAAATTAATAAAAACAGAGTTCTTGATCCTAGTAGGCTGACAAGACCAGAGCAGCTCTGTCCCACTGTCTCTCCACATATTTTATCTCCCAGATGGTGGTGCTGTTAGGAGGTGTGTCCACTGCAGGAAGCCACTAAGGGGTAGGCTTTCAGGTTAGAGCCTCTCCTGCTTCCCACTGAGCTGTCAACTTCTGGATCCACCATGATGTGAACACCACTCAGGAGCCGCCTTCATCTCTTCCTGCCTTGATGGATCTGTGGCAGGAAACTGAGCTGAAGAGTAGCAAATCCTCCATGTCTGTTAGGTATTTCAGTGGATCCCAGAGAAGCAAAAGCGATCCTTTTGCCATGTTTCAGACTCCAGCCGGTGCTGAGTGAAGCCTCTGAGTCATGGTAAGCCTCCGGCATGAGGTTCCGTTCCCTTAATGCATTTCCAACAAGGGACCTGGCATGTCCGCTGTGCATCCTCCTATCAGTCAGGAGCTCTCACGGCCCTGAGTTCTTACACAGTTCTTACATCTTCACTGGGAGTGAGGGGTAGAAACTGCTGTCTAATACTCCCAGTCATGTTGCCTGGAAGGAACTATCAGTGTGTCCCTTTTAAGGATGGGAAAGTGGCATTCAGAGTGGCAAAGTTGCTGCAGGAAACTGATGGTGGGGCATGGACCACCTATTATGTGGCTTCAGTATGAAGCACCTCGTCCCCACCTCTCAGACCTGGTGCCCTGGTTGGATATACTCAAGGGCAGGTGCAAAAGGAACCACACAGCCACCCTCTTGGGACGGAGGGCTGTCAAGTAATGGGTCTGTCAGATCTTTTGACCTCTTGACCCTCTGCTTAGCCTAGATTGTGGAAACCAAATTTTCAACAGGCTCTGCAGTGAGAACAAAGTGCCATTGAGTTAGAAACTTTTTTTCTGATTTTTTCCCTCTCCAATTGGCCCCTCCCCAGCACCCTTTCCCAGCACCCCCTTCAACAGACCCCCTCCCCAGCACCCCTTTCCCAGGATCCCCTTCCAATGGGCCCCCTCCCCAGTACCCCCTTCTTAATCCTTGCCCATTCTCCAGCATTTCCGTGTTTTCTCCCTCCCTAGTGTCTCCTTCTCTAGAGTCTTTGACTTCCTTTCTTCCTTACTCCCCTCCTCCCCAGTGAGTCCTCCGACTCCCTTGCTCCCTGGTGAAGACCTGAACTAATTTCACTTGCTTTGGCAGTGCCTCTGTGGCTGTGGGGCCTGTGTGTGAGGGATGGGACCTTCAGAGCCGCAGGAGTGGAGGAACAGGCCCCACCAGTCACCAGCTCCTGCCACCGTCCCCAACTCCCCACCTCCCCCACCGCAGCCATGGCAGGGGAGTGAGAGACTTGCTCTAGACCACTATCTGTCAGTAAGGCATTGGCCAGAGCTCTCTCTTGGTCTTCAGTTTCCCCTGTCTAACAGATAAGGCCTTCTTCCCACCCCTCCTGCTGTTGGTGTGCAGGGCCATTTAGGCTGCTTCCAACTGTCAAACCAAGTAGAAGCAAGAATCCGCAGGATCAACCAATCAGTGGCTTCCTCTGGCTGCTCTGCATCATTCCCTCACCCCTCGTGGGAGACCCGCTTCACTTCCGCACAAAGACAGACCTGGATCGCTGTGTTGAAGTCAAAGCCCAGTCCACCTGTTCCACAGCTCCCTCTGTTCGGTCTCCCATGGCTTCGTGTCATAGCTGGAGGCTCCTGTCAGGGTGCAGTGTGTACATGAGCACAGAGAAGGGCTGCACCCTTATTGTGGCTTGGGGCTCAAACAGGGCAGGAGTTTTCGGCCAGCACCCCATCCCCACACTGGCATCCAGGTCCTTCACGTTCTCTTCTTGCCAACTTTCAGCCTTCCTTCCATGCCCCCATAGAGTCGGAGCTCACCATGTCTGCATAGACCAACAAGAGCCTGGAACTGCCTCTGGGATTGTCCCCATTTCATAGGTGAGGAAAGCGAGGCTGGGAAACAAAGCAAGGCAGGGAGGCCCTGACTGATCACTGCTGCTGTGGAGTCTGGGGACTCACTGGCACTCGGTTAACAACTGTGACTCAAATGAATTTGGTGAAAGCCTCTATAGCGCACGGTGAGAGATGTAAGCTGAATCTGTCTAGGGCCAGAAGCTTGGGTCTCGCATTCTTTATCCCCCCCCCCCCGCCAAATCTTTGCCTTTGATCTTTGGCAAATCCAGATCCCCTTTGGACCTCAGTTTTCCCATCTGTAGAATGAAAGTACTGATGTAGATGTATTGAAGCCTTTTACCCGTTCTGCCAGCTTGGGTAGCTTTCACCATCGTGAGAATCCAACCTATTCCAGTCCTGCCAGGGAGGGTAACGAAGGGTTTAGTGTCCCTTTGTGAAGTTGCAGGGAACATATGGAGAGCTAGGCGTGCACACGGTCCCTGGAGCCTGACTTCAGTATGGACATGTGTGTAACACACATTTTGTGACACTAATCCTGAGATCCCGCTGCCTGTCTGAGTCTAGGCCCACACTCTAGCTCCTCCTGTCTAGTGCTGGTGTGGAGTACACTGTGGGCCAGTCTAGCTGGCCAGGAAAACGTAGGAAGAGTGAGGCCCGGGAACCTAGGGCTCTGTCTTAGAAAGCTTTCTATTGCTATAAGAAAATACCTGAGGCCAGTGACTATAAAGAAAAGATGTTGGTTTAACTCTAAATTCTGGAGAGCCAGGAGTGTGTCAGGGGCAAATGCCAGACTGTGGTGATAACTTTAGGGTAAATAGGTCACAGGGCTGGAGAGCAGGGGGGGCCCAGCCACCCTCATAGCAGTCTCCTCTCTGGAAGATTCTTTCATCCCATTAATCCATGCATGAGCGTGGGGCTCTAGGATCAAGTCCTACCTCTTAAAGATGCCACGACCCTTAGCCACACTGATTACTAAGGTTCACGCTCAGGCTGGATCCAAGTTGCCACCCCCACTTGACCGAGATGCTCTGGCATCTGTCTCCACCCCTTGTGGTCTCCTGTGTGGCCCAAGATGGTTTCCCCATGAGATCAGTCCTTACTATGCCCCACTTGCTAGACAAGAGGTCATAGTTATTCCTGAGGTTGGAATCAAACCAGTGTAGATGGAGATGCTGAGGGGAGCCCATGTGTGCACCTTCCTGAGAGGCTGGCTGTTGTATTGGCTTTCATAAAAGTCCAGAGTCGGGGTCCTACTTGGACCTGCCTTAATGTGGCAGTTAAAGACACAGGAAGGACTGCCTTTAAGCACAGCTCAGCCACACAGCTCCTCTGCTGACATGAACACAGAGCTTCACCTTTTGGGGCCTCGGTTTTCGTATCTGTGAAATGGGTAGCATTTCACACGAGAAACTTGTGAACAGCAGGCACATGCAGTGCCTGGCTCATGGGAGCCCTGTGATGCTCTACCTTGAGGCAATGGTCCCTGTCCATGTTGTCATCTCTCCCTAGCAACACCTTCATGCTCAACACTACTGGTCTCACCCAGCAGCAGAGGAATCAGGGTGTGCGTTCTGTGTCTTCTCTTGTTCATGCTGCCCCCATGAGGTCAGCCACAAGACTGAATCTAGCTCTTGCATCCAGTTTTCCATCCTGGGAACTTTCTGCAGCCTATGTTCTCTCTTTGACAATATCTGCAGGGTTTCTAGCTGGGGCTCTTAAGCAGAGTGACCCTGTTGATGTCCTCCTGGGATCCTGGGATCCTGGGTACCGAGCACGCTTCCTTTTGGGTGTTTGCTAGGAGACATATCGAGGGTTCTTGTGTGTGGCTAGCTTTGGCAGGAATTGTCAAGAGGGTTTCCAGAGTGATGTGCTGACTTTTCACTTCTGTGACTAAGGTTACTTTTGTTCGTTTTGCTTTGTTTTTTAGACAGGGTGTCACTATGTAGACCAGGCTGGCCTTGAACTCACAGAGCCCCACCTGCTTCCGCCTCCTGAGGCGTCTGCTACCAATGAAGCCTGGCAAGATAACTTTTAAAGCTGAGATTAAAGTCTCTCTCAGGCTTTGGATTGCTATAGTGTGTGCTGCAGTGGTATCAAGGTGTGTGTGTCCTGTGTGTGGTGGCTTCAGGGTAACATCAGAGTTTGTCTCCTGTGTGCATTCCTTCGGGGTCATCACCACATTCCACAGCACAGTCTCTAACTGCTCCCAAAAGTTTTAGTTTGAGGAATCAGTCTCAATATATAGCCCAGGCTGACTCAGAACTCAGAATCCTCCTACTGCAGCCTCCCAAGAGCTGGAACAACAGGCATGTGCCACCATGCCCTGCCAGTCCCAAACACTTCTATTGTTCTGAAAATAAAATTATGCTTTAAACTGCTGTGCTTCAACCTGATCTCTCATCCCTGGCCGCCTCCAACCTCTGCCTCCGTCTCACTGTCTCTCTGTCCATCTCTCTGTCTCACTGTCTCTCCAACTCTCTGTCTCTCCATCTTTCCATCTCTCTGTCTCTCCGTCTCTCTGTCTCTCTGTCTCACTGTCTCTCTCTGTATCATTGTCTCACTGTCTCTGTCTGTCTTACTGTCTCTCTCTGTCTCTGTCTTGTTGTCTTTCTGTCTCTGTATGTCTCTCTCTCACTGTCTCTCTGACTCACTCTGTCTCTCTGTCTCTGTGTCACCGTCTCACCGTGTTTCTGTCTCTCCTTATCTCTGAATTTGCCTAGGCTGGATATTTCATATATTGTAATCAATTATCATCATATTTTTATTTATTATTTTTTGAGACAGAGTCTCATGTTGCCCAGGCTGTCCTCAAACTTATTATGTAGCAGAGATTGGCTTTGAACTCCTGATCCTCTAGCCTCCCACAAACCAAGACTGTAGGTGTGTGCTGCCACTTTATTGAGTATCTTGTCTTCAAGCTTAGTCTCACTGTTGTGTGACTTGTTTCATTTCTTTTAATGGTTGACTAGTAATCCATTGTATGAACATACCACATTCCTTTCATTTATTCAGCAGTCAACGTTCAGTATTTTAAAAAATTTTAGCATAAACATCCAAATGTCCATGAGATGCCTTGCCTGCAGCTTTCTTCCCCTTCTTGCAAGTTACTGGAGAGGCAGCAGTACAGTTCCAAGATGGCCTGGGCAGGGACTTATGTCCATGTGTAGCTTCACTAGGGGCTTCCCTGCCATAGCATGGTCATTCTTTCAGCCCCTGGACTGGAGGAACCTGGGGATGCCTGGGTGTCTGGAACTGCATATCTAGAAAGCCATAGGTCTCCTCCTGGGAGACTCTTCTTGTTCTGCCCTTCCCCACAGGGCTGCCAACAGCACCAGCTGGTGGGGTGGGCCTACAGTTTAAGTATTTCCTGGTCCCCAGCTTGTTCTGGAACCATCACTCCCACTCTACCTTGATTCTCAGGGCTGCTTGACTTCTGAAATAATCTCTCCTTTTGTCAGTTTTTCTGTTCCCCTTCTCAGAACTTTCTGAGATGCTTTCAAATGTGGTGTGGACTAGGTGGGGGTCTGGTGGGCCAGGGAGCCAGACCAGGCCACGTTCTTTAGGGGTTGGGTTTCTATGGTAGTCATCTTCCCTGTCTCTCTGACTAAAGAATACAAGCTAAAATCCAGTGCTGGTAGCCTGCTGGTCCTTTGACCTTCAGAATCAGGACAAGTATGCCACTGGGCACACCCTTCCATCAGGATACCAAGGCTTGCAATCATTGGACCCTTGGAGTCCCAACAGGGTCTTCGTTGATCCTTTGCCCCCTGCCAAGTGGCTTGGATCCCCAGCAAGTGGCTTCCCTGTGCAGGGCCTCAGCTCTGGTAGCTGTAAAATGGGCAGATGAGGTCCTCTTTCAGAGACTTCTGGGCATGAAGATAACTGTGAGTTCTCCGGCAGACCTGCACTGCAGTAGGGACCAGGAAGTTGCCACCATCACCCCAGTCCCCGCTACAGGCTGTAGAAGCTCCTCTGTGTCATGATTTATTTTTGGTGACTGGGAAATGGAGAGGGTGATGGAGATACTGCATGGGTTTCAGGCCTCTGGGACTCTGAGACATATTCTTTAACTTCTCCAGCCATTGGGTTCTTCATCTGTGAAATGGAGATTGTGGCCCCTGTTTCAGAGATTTCAGCGGAAGAACACAGGGGACAGAGTCAGTGAGGGGTGCAAGTAGGGCAGGAAGACATCCCCATGGTCTCGACGACCTTCCTCTCCGAGGCGGGGAGTCAAAGAGCACGAGGCCTCTGCTCTCAGAAGACGCTATCAGAAGGTGATGCTGAGGGAACGGTGGGGCTGACAGGAGTTTCTGAGTGGTGTTCCCACTCAAGCCTTCTCTGAGGTACCCTGCTGCCATGAGGGCACGAGGTCAACACCTGGTTAACCTATGAGGAGGGTCCAGGCAACAGATCTGACCCCACTTCTCTCTTCTTTCAGCCTTGCTGTGCCCCATCTCTAGACGCTGCCTAGAGTGCCCATTGCAGTGGGGGAACTCAGATGTCTGCTATGTACATTTTATGAGCATCTCTGTGCCCAGATCTGTTCCAGGCTCTGTCGGCAGCAGCTGTGGAGACAGGAAAGGGCACCCCCTGCAGGTGGGGCTCCTGGGGGTGGAGAGCAGGCCTCCCACAGCGGCAACTCCACAAGTCACAGAGTCACAGGCGCGAATGGAAACACTGAAGAGAGGGGCGGTCCAGACTCTTGAAGGCCTGAGAGGGGGGCAGGAGGTGGAAGAGAGAAGGGGGAGGGCCATTCTTCTCCCCATGTGTTTTGAGTTCAGGCCTGGCTGGACTCAGTGCTGACTGTTTTCTTTGGAGAGGCCTCTGGTTAACTCCTTGTCTGGCTTGCTGGCTGGTGGTCTAGAGAGAGGCAGCTGGTGCTGGGCATGATGACCAGCCTGGGGAAGCCACCAGGTGTTGATGGACTGCTGGGTTGGTGGCCTCACCCTCAGGTTGTGACCCACCCCTCAGATAAGCCCATCACTCTCTCCAGTTCACACAGCACAAACCTTCCCTGGCATGCCTGATGCTCAGGGGGTCTACAGGGTGCCCATCTCGCAGGAGGCTCAGAGAAGGCGGGACTTGCCTGCAATCACAGCAAGGGGGATGGAACTGGAAACCAAGCCTGGCTTCCTTTGTTCTGGTGCTGACCCAGCCTGGAAGCAGACTTCAGGCTCAGCCTCCTCTTGGGGACTAGTTACTACCACCACCTCGTTTGCACCCTCTGGCCAGTGCTCAGCCTGTGTGTGTGTGTGTGTGTGTGTGTGTGTGTGTGTGTGTGAGAGAGAGAGAGAGAGAGAGAGAGAGAGAGAGAGAGAGAGAGAGAGAGAGAGAGATTGAGCTAAAATAACTGAAAAGGGTCATGTGGAAGGGACACTCCCATTTCTGGACCCCAGGGAGAGGAAGGAATCCTGGATGCCTCCTGAGGTCCCATCAAGCCCCATTGCCCCTTAATTAAAGTGTTTGGAGACTAGGGAAGCTGACCAGGGAGGAAGGGAGAGCTCAGCAGTTCTCACAGCTCACCATGTCCACGACTCACCAGTGTCCCATGGCTCACCACGCCCACGACTCACCATTGCCCACAGCTCACCACGCCCACGACTCACCAGGCCCTCAGGCAGTTGTGTTGGTGCCCTAAAGACTGTGGTCTGCCATGTGAGCTTGGTGCCTGCTCAGTGTCATTGGGCAATATCTCAAATTCTACCCCTGAGCATTTCTTCTCCACACACCTAGAGACCCAGACCTGTCACTAACACCCCAGGGAGTCCCTGACAGGTTGTAGATGTGTAAGGATGGTGAGATAGAAGGGGCGAGCCAGGGGGTGAGGGGGAAGGAGGCCCCGTGGAAGCCCAGGCCAGAGGATGTTGGCTTTGAGTTACTTTTGCTGCAGCTGTGATTAACAACAGTAACAATAAAAACAGAAACATCCACAAAATAATTAAGGAAGAAAGGATTTATTTGGCTTGCAGTTCCTGGTTACAAACCTACAGGGTACATCACAGAATCGGGAGCCTGAGGGAGGTGTTACGTCACTCACAGTCAGGAAGCAGAGAGATGGATGCTGGTGCTCGACTCACTGCCTCCTCTTTTTTGCTCTGGGGAATGGTGCTGCCCACAGTGGGGAATCTTCCCCTGTCAATTACTTAATAAAGTTAATCCCCACAGGTATGCCCAGAGGACATCTCCCAGGTGGCTCTGGGTCTCACTGACCGTTGAGGTTGACCATTGTGACACCAACTCTGGTCATCTTGACACCTACACATATCACTTTATTTTTTGAAATAAAGTATAATTTCATGATTTCCCCCTCCCCTTTTCTCCCCCAGCCCCTCCCAAGTCCCTCCTTGCTTCCTACCAAATTCATGGCCTCTTTTTCTTTGTTATTGTTACATATATATATTTATGAAAATACATGCAATATGCATATATAGTATATACACACACATAAATATATCTTGTTTTCTTTGGTGTTACTTGCATGTATATGATCTCAGGACTGACCACTTGGTATTGGATACCATTTATGGGGCTCATCCCTGGGAAGCCCATTTCTCTGATTTCAGTATTCCTGAGTTGTCTACAGTTGGAGTAGGCATAGGAACCAGGCTCTATGACCCCTAGACCTTGGATCATTCTACAAAACCAGCACCACATGGTGGCACTTCTGAGCCCTGCTGCAGACACAGCCTGGTCCTCTTGCTGGTCCTGGGAACGTGCTTTCCTGGGTTGGTGATTTGAGCAAGAATGTTCCCAACAGACTCCCGTATTTGAACTTGGCAATGCTGTCTGGGAGGTTATAGAACTTTTCAGAGGTAGATCCTTGCTGAAGAAAGTACGTCACTGGGGGCGGGCTTTTAGTGTATACCCCTTCCTGCTCACTCTATCTGTTTGGTTCTTGCGTTTGAAATGTGAGCTTCCTGTGCCTGTGACTTGCCACTCTGCCTCACCACGACGAACTCTAATCCTCTGTAACTACATGCCAAAATGAACTCCTTCTACGAGATGTGTGTGTGTGTGTGTGTGTGTGTGTGATATGTGTACATGTGTTAACGTGAGTGTGTGTAGGCATGTGAGCATGTGTGAATGTGTGTGGAGGGATGTATGTGGCACAGTGCACATGTGGAGGATCACTTTGTGGAATTAGTTCTGTCCTTCCACCTTTATATGGGTTCCAGGGATTGACCTCAGGTCCCCAGGTTTTTGTGACAGGCATCTTTGCCCACTGAGCAATCCTACCTGCCCCATTCAAAGGGTTTTCTAATCCATAGTTGCACATCCCTCCACATACCAGTTCCACAAGCCTAAGGAGGCCACCCCATCACAGTGGTGGACACACCCTTCACAGCCTCAGTCACACTCCCCACGGCTGTGGTAACTATGCCATCAAAAGCAGCTTGTGGTTCACTGTGACTCACAGTGCATCCCTGAGACCAGAAAGCAAGAGGAGCTTGCAACGTCTGCTCACGTGACACTTGTTGTCAGGAAGCAGAGAAAAAGCTGCTGCCCAGCTCACTTCTCCTTTTCATTCAGCCCAGGCTCCTAACCCAGGGGATGGTGCGATCCACAGTTCGCTCAGTTAATGTAATCAAGATGTCCCTCAGGGTACCCAGAGGCTTGTCTCCGAGCTAAGTCTAGATCTCATCAAGGCAGCAGTTGAGACTGACCATCACAGAGACTTAGAACAGGGCGATTGTTGGGAGGGTGAAGGAGACAAGGGAAGATCTAGAGGTGAAATCACCCGGAACGTGAACACGAATCAGTTCCCGTGGTCTTAATAAAGCCATGGAGCAAAAGTCCCTATGTGTACTTGGTGACAGGTACTCACGTGACTGAGTCACAGGGAGGGGCATGCTAAGGTGACATGGAGCACTCCTGCCTTGACCTCTGAGAGGAGAGCAAAAGCAAGGGTGACATGTCCACACACATCTAGGTGTCCTGCTGTGCCTTCTCTCATGGGAACCTCTCTCCGCCCTCCATGCTGATCCCCACACAGGCAGAATCACTTCCATAGCACACAGGGAACATAACAGAGAGGTGTGTCTGAAGCCTCATGGCTGAACTGGGCAAGCAGAACTCGACCTGTGACTGGCCACATGCGTGTGGGCTGGCTCTCCATTTCCTCCCTGAAACCATCCTGTGGTCATTTTAAATGATTCCAAAGGTGTCTGGGGAACGTCATCTGGGACTGATTTCCCAGCGTCCTCCCCTGCTCTCACACACGTGGCCAGGCAGAGACGTTCTGGTCTCCAAAAGTCACTCCATGGCTGTGGAGAACAGGCAGCAATGCTTGGGGAAGCTGCTCCCCTGCTGGTGTGGGGCACTGGACCCAAGCTGGCCCTCACTTAAGCTGGCTGGTGTGGGGGAGGTGCCCCAGCACTTACTTCCTGTCTGTGAGGGGCGGCTCAAGTCTGCTTAGCTCAGTGGTGTCAGGTGTCACTTTCTGGAGGAGATGTCTGCCCTCCTTGGGCTGTGAACTGCGAGCATCAAGCAGCAGTCCTGGTGCCCTTCACCCTTTGGGGTTAGGGGTCACTTAAATGCTTCTCTTCCCCTGGTCCCCCAGTGCTGAAGCTGGAAGCCCCTTCCCAGACACCCTGACTTACTTTGCCATGGGGGTGGATAGAGCTAGTTGTTTGGTCTCCTGTGTCATGGAGCTTGGGTGGATCTGACTGGGCTACAGAAGGGGCAGGTCTCCTCATCTTTACTGTTTTGTCTAACAAGCTCACCTACTCACAAAATTCAGTGCCGAAGAGTGTGGTGGGGGCAGGTTCCTCATGCCCAGCCCACCCAATTCAGTGCTAAGCAGCATCTCCTCTACTGGCACGATTGGTCTTTCTGAACCCGGCCCATGCTCACATGCACAGCATCACCAGGCTTCCTCTCACCAGGATCACACCTTCCCAGAATCCACTCACTCCTCTGCTTCCCTGTCTCACTATAGTCCAGCAGTGGGTGACTTCCCTGCCAGATCAGTACAGACAAGATCAGGGATGGCCTTGTATCGACCATCTTTCTTCCCATGGGACCCATGTGCTGTCGCAGCACAGAGCTGGCAGAAGTTCCCTGGAGCTAGTGAACTCATACCCGACTTTGCTGGAACAAGTCAAATATTTCTGCAGGACGCCCTGGACCCTGCAGACGTGATTGTTAATGTGGTTCACTCACTCTTCCAAAGCTGAGGGCTCGTGCCTTTGTTCCTGAGTGTCTGTTTATCTGGCTTGACCTAGAGAACCAGCTCACTCCACCCACAGGGTTCCACAGGATGATGGGTCAATCTGGGCTGCCATGCCAGCTCGCTGGATATGATTCTTCAAGTGTGTCTGATTTTCAATGTTGTGGACAAAAGTATGTGTAGACGTGGCCGCATGTGCCCCACAGGCAAGCGGGCTTTTTGAGGTCAGTGTGTGCAGCACCTCAGACGTTCCGCGGAAGCCCGTTGTTCTGTCCTCTGCTAATGACAGGCCTGGTGCTCGAGCCGTTTCCTTTTGCCATTTGATGGGCACAGTGCAGGATCTTATTAGAGTTAGTTTCATCGTGTATTTTCACAGGGTGGAATTTCCAGATAACCCCGGCTTCAGCAAGTTGTTCACAAGAGAAAAAGATGTGAGACGGAGACACACATGCTGGAGCGAGATGACGGGACAGGGCGGAGACTCTGGGATGAGGAAGGACGATTAGACATGCATACAAAGAGGCTTCTGAAAGCCTCAGAGGTGGAAAGACTCACAAAGGAAGGCTAGAAGGATAAGGAATGGAGGGGAGAGGAAGGCGGGGTGTGGGTACATGCATCTACCCTTCTGTTGCCCCGTGGATCTCTTCAATCAGGAACAGGTCCTTCCTTTTCTCGTCCAGCGGGTGCAGCCAGGGATGGGCGGGCTTGGACCGCTCGGTTTAGCTCCGTGGCCAGACAGCCTGGCTGGTCTTCTTGAAAGGCCTTTCGTGACTCCTCCCCGTATCTTGGGGCTCTTGGCTCTGAACTTACCCCTTCTAGCCAAGGAAGAGATGAGTGTGGTGTGCGGCCCAGGCTCTGGGCCCCAAGGACAGACGTCAGGAAATAGCTGGGCTATGATGCATCTCCCCTCCAATCTCATTTCCATAATGCTTGGGAGGAAAAATACATGGGGCTGCTGAGGGGCTGGGGTGTGTAGACTTGTTTGTTTTTTCAGGAATTGATCCTGCTCCCAAAGATGTTAAACCCCCATATTCTAGTGGGTATGTGTTCTGCCACATACCTCTATGTGGCCTCTATGGTTGTGGGTGGGCACCTGTGGGTCATGTGTTCAGTAAGTCAATCAGCAAACAGAATCCTAGGTGCTCATTGCTCATTCCTGTGGCTCATGTTCCCTTTTACACTTTCTCAAGAAAGAGTGAGTTATCTCAGGTGCCCCTTTATCCAGGAAGCCCTCCAGGCAGGACAGTGCTGCCTTCTGAACATGGTGTGGACACTGTTGAATTCTGGTTAGTCCCAGGTTGACTTGGCTTTTGTGAAGTTTTTGTGCCTCTCTGGTTCAGGCATCAAGGGGTTTGAACAACATTCTTATCTGCCCCACGCTGGGACACTCTGGTCTGGGGAGAGCCTGTCTAATTTTCTGCACCGTGTGTCACTGATTTGTTTTGGTCTGTGAACTTTTTGCACGACACTTGCTGGGCTCTTGTGATGCCATCCTGTGACTGCAAGCACCAGCCTGTGCAGGTCTAATTTTAGATAATTGCCGTCCCGGGGACTCCTCCAGGAATCCAGGCTGTTGTCTGTTGGATTGAGTGAGACAGGTGTCTTGGAGAGCACTGGGCACTCATGGGAGGACTCTTTCTCAACCGCATTCAGCGTTAGTTTCTCTAGTGCTTTTATTTTGTCAGGTCTGGTGTGAAGCCAAGCATTTAGACGATCGGATTGACCAATATCCACAAACATTGGATACTCAGTATGTGCTGGGCACCGAGGCTTTGGGGAGAAAGCTATCCAGCCTGTCCTGCAGAGGACCAGTGCCCTGCTGCCCCCCCAAAGAAATGGGGTGATCTGGCTCAATCCGCTTAGAGTTCTGCACAGTGTTCACATAACAAGCTGCTGAGTCTTCCTGGCTTCCATGGCAAGTGCAGGGCTCTAGGAAGGACACAGGGTCTGGGGGGGGGGGGGCTTGCTACTCTGTGCCGAAGGGGAGATGATGGGCAGGGTGGGCAGCGACAGAATGCAGTCCCTTTTCTGTCACCCTGCCCTGGCCTGCTGGCCCCTTCCCAGGGGCAAACACCAAATACTCCTCTGAGGGAATCTGCCCTGGGGAAGGGGAGGCAGGAAGTGTTGGGGATTCAGGCTATTTTGAAGCCACTGCAGCAGGTCTGGGCTCTGGGTCTGACTCTGGCCTCCTACTTGGCATCTGAGGAATACCCCTGCTTTCAGTTGCCTTCAAGGTGATTGTCCCCTTTCACAGCACATTCTTCACCCTGCCACGGGGCTTTCTGCCCAGAGCCCCTCATCAAGAGTGGACTTCTTGGGGAGAGAGCAGAGAGAAGCACACAAAGCTTCTGGCTGTAACTCTGAAATGCCAGAGTAACCAAGAGGTCAGGTGTCACTGGTCACACCACTGGTCCACCCAGAAATGTTACCTTGCTGGAACACAAGTACATAAAGATGCAGAAGATGTCAGGGGCGAACTCAGAACCCACACTGTTCACACAGCTGAGTCTAGCCTGGTATGTCTGGATATCTTCCAGGAATCTGTGACTCAGTTTCCCTGAATGTCACTGGAGCAGAGTATAAGAAATGTTTTCTTATGGTTGCTGAGTCTCTTTCCCTTTGGGGTCCATCAGATCCCACTGGCCCAAGATGAGGTATGGACAGCCAAGAAGTGGCATACATAATCCTCCTGCCTCACAACTGCTTCACAAGTTGTAGGGTGATGTCATGCATGCCCCTTCTCGACTGACTGGATTCTAGCTTTCTTGTGGGTATAATTTACTGACACTTTGCATTCTTAGTACAGTTCTGTGCATGTTAAGACCACATCTGCACATGTTAAGACCACACCTGCACACGTTAAGACCACACCTGCACACGTTAAGACCACACCTGCACATGTTAAGACCACATCTGCACATGTTAAGACCACATCTGCACATGTTAAGAACACATCTTATTCCATGTCGCATCAGCACCACAGCCAGAACACCATCCACTCTGCTTGTCCTACCTTTTCTTCTTGAGTTTTTGGTCAAGGCCTGTTTGAACTGAGTTCTTTGTAAGGGGCTTCTCTGGAGTCCCATCCACCCCCTCCCCCAGCCAATTCTTCCCTCTGCCTCCTTTTCCCCACCTCATCCTGAAGAAATCAGCTTAGGAGTTCCATGTGCTCAGGTACTTTGTCACCACCAATCCTCGGTCAGGTGTCCACTTCCATCTGTGCCTGGGGGACATGGTCACCATAGCAACAGCAGTGGTTGCTGCCAGTAGAGATTCCACCTCTTTAGGCCCCACTTGAGCAATTTTTCCACACCTGAGGAGGGGAGTGGGAGCGCGGAGAACACACACAGATCTCAAGATCTACATTTGATGGAGGGACAGTGCTTTGAATCCACTTCATCATGCGGATAGCCAGGGTCTGTCCTTTGTTCACTGGACCAGTGATTACTAGGGAGAGGTTGGTGCTGGGGACAGGAGCCACCGTGGTCAGATGCTGCCTCTACGGAAGGACAGCTGTGGGGAAAGGGGACCTGAGTTCAGATCCTGCCCTGCTGTGCATCAGGAGGGTCCCTTCTGGGGACTTGACTTCTTAGTAGGCACTTTCTGCAAGCCTGAATGTGCAATGGATGTGGGTTGTTCTCACTACACATGGGGACTAATGGGTGCAGCGTCCTGACCTGGAAGAGACCTGTAGGGCCATAGTGCCCAGGCCTCTGGTTGTATAATTGGGGAAACCGGGTCACAGAAGCAAGCTCTGTCCCTGAAGATTGTGCCTACCACGGGGTGAGTCACGGATTTCTCTCTGGTTCCCTTGGACCTCTGACTCTTGCACTATAGCCAGGGCAGAGGAGGCACTGCCTAGCCAATTTCTCCTCCCTCACACCCTTGGTTCCACAACTTGGAGAACCCCTCCATTCTCCAAGAGGGACCCTGTCATTCTCCAGCTGTGGTCAAAGAGACGGGCAGGCAGACCTGGGTCTCTGGCACTCCCATACCCACCAATCTGAAATGCCTTAAGGCAAGATCCAAGCTCCCATTAGTTCCCGAGAGGAACGTGTTCCCTGCCTTCAGGAACTTCCTGTTTCCTGCCTAGGCACTCCATTTCCTTTTTCCTTCTTTTGGCTCAGAATGAGGCTAAAGAGTAGAGAAGAATAGTCCCTGGGCTGGGAGCCTGGTGTCATCTTGGTGTCACAGCACAGGCCTGGCTTGGAGCAAGACAAGTGCCACATCAGGTCCCGGAATTCTCTGTTTTCACCAGGGGGTGGCCACACCCCAGTGTGGAGATGTTCTGCCAGGGCCCAGCATTTTCCAGATCCAGGTGCCATCCCCAGAGGGAGGAGCACGAGAAACGGGTGTAGTCACCCTGTCTTCTGAGCATTCTGACTTTGACCTCAAAGGATCAGCAGCGAATAGGGGAAGAAAGTGGCCAGTGGCGTGTCCTCAAACTCAGGCACACACTGGAATACTGCCTGCCTCCCCGCTCCGGGAGCCCCAGTCTGTGATTGCTGGGTCACCCTCAGCCATGAGTCACCACCCGTTTGGTCTGGGATGGGCCAAGAACTTGAGTTTGGAACAAGTTTCCCA
The DNA here is from genome assembly GCF_982192425.1 of Myodes glareolus. NCBI lineage: Eukaryota > Metazoa > Chordata > Mammalia > Rodentia > Cricetidae > Myodes > Myodes glareolus. The sequence continues at coordinate 129,310,554 of NC_142027.1, forward strand.
GGAGGGACACCCGAGGCTGCTGGCCCAGGAACCACATTCTGAGGCCTTCAGTGCTGGTGGCTTCAGCAAACATTGCAGGTTTTTTCCAGGTCCTGAAGCTTTCCTCTCCACCCCACCACCCACAAGGTCCTTCACTAGTGGTTGTCAGAGGGGTGGTACAAGCTCAACATCCCCGGGCTCCTGGAAAATCCCCAGAAGAGCTGACTAGAGTGCTCTGCAGCAGAGGCCTCTCTCAGTCATCCAAGCTGAGCCTGGGGCAGAAGTGACAGGTTCCCTCTAAGTTCCTGTCCCTGCTCCCCAACAAACTGGAAGACTTGCAGTATGTCCATGAGGCCACTCTCGTCTGTCCCATCCAGGAGCACCCGCCCTGTTCTTGAAATAAAGGTAGCTTTAGTCCACAGTCCCAGGTCTTTATAAGCACTTACGTGCTCCAATGAAGGACAGCTGTGGAATTCTGGCGGCGAGGGCTGGGTGTTACCAGCTGATGGCTGACTAGGAGCTGGGCGCTATAGGTGTGTGTATCATGGCCACGACGCCTGTAGCCTGTGGAGGACAAGCATGGCTACAGGAGGATGGGCGTGCAGAGGCCTGGAATGGCCTGGGAGCACACCTTCCATGTCTACATGGCCCAGTCCTGGAAGCCAAAAGCAGGGCAGGTGGGGTCAAGTACCACAAACCTCCTTCTGTCCTCTTCCCATTCCTTACA